>NC_042360.1:2049018-2731191 GCF_002563875.1 Besnoitia besnoiti | reverse complement strand
GCACCGCCCCGAGATCGCCCCGCCGCGCGCATACAAGTCGAGCAAACACCAGCCCTACAACGAAGGCTGGGGCGGGGAGCGCAGTCG
This sequence comes from Besnoitia besnoiti, assembly GCF_002563875.1. Classification (NCBI taxonomy): domain Eukaryota; phylum Apicomplexa; class Conoidasida; order Eucoccidiorida; family Sarcocystidae; genus Besnoitia; species Besnoitia besnoiti. The sequence continues at coordinate 2,731,104 of NC_042360.1, read as the reverse complement.
GCGGAAGAGCCGCGAGAAGAAGCGCGATCGCCAGGAGGAGGAAGCGCGCGGCGAGCGGCGCCGGCGCCGGGCGGCCAAGGGTGCGACGCGCCGGAGAGACGAGGGTGGCGAGCGGCGCCGCGCCGCCGCGAAGAAAAAGGAAAAGAAGGACGAGTCCTCGAAGGACGACATCGTGCACTTTGACTGGCGCCCAGGCATGTGGCTCACCGACCGCTACCGCGTGCTAGACAAAATGGGCGAAGGAACTTTCGGCCGTGTCCTGCGCTGCGCCGACGTTCACACACAGCGCGAGGTCGCCATCAAGGTGAGAAGTCAACACCTTCCACAAGAAGAGGAGGGGGAGAGGGGACGCTGCGCGAGAGACGAGGGGAAGCGAAGCTCTCGCTAATGCGCTCGACAGAAAAAGCGACCGAAAGAGTCGAAAACGCCGCGTCGAACTCCTCCCTAAGGGAGGAGTGCGCCCGAGATGACGCCGCAGAACGAGCGAAAGAAAGCAAATCTCCATTCGTAGGGCGATGCGATGAGAAGGCGCATGCATCCAAGCCCTGCATTCGCCCTTTGTGTCATTTCGTCCTGTTCGTGTTCATTTTTTGCGGTTCAGCTTTATCGGTCGTGTTTTCTTTTGCCTTTTCTTCCAGGTCGTCCGGGATGTGTCGAGGTACACGTCTGCAGCGCGCATCGAAGTTGACATTTTGCGAGAGATCAACGAGCGAGACGCGCCCTCCAGTTCCTCCTCCTCCGGATCGAGCTCCTCGTCGCACTGCGTGCGTCTCCACGACGCCTTCCTCTACAAGAGTCGCCACATGTGCCTAGTCTTTGAGAAGCTGGGCAAGAGCTTGTACGATCTCCTCACAGAGAATCACTATCTGGGCTTCTACCTCGAAGACATCCGCATCGTCGCCAAGCAGTGCCTCATCGCCCTCGCCTTCCTCCGCGCATGCCGACTCACACACACCGACCTCAAGGTACGACCAGAGGAGCGAGCGGCCCTGCCCTTCGACTCGAAGCTGGATTCGTGCGGCTCGAGATCGCCTTTCTGTCGATCGCAGTCTGTCTCCGCTACCACGAGTCGGTCTTCATGGCCTGCTCAGAAGTGAAGCAGTGAATACGCCGCGTGCATCGCTCGACGCGCGGAAAGGTTCACAGGTCACGCCTCGCGCCTTTCGCTTCGATTTTTAGGTTTCTGAAGGGCGAGGGGTCGACGGCCTGTTTGTCTTCAGTATGCCTTTTCTTCTTTGCCGTTTCATCCCGTTTTGCCTCTCTTTGTCTGTCGTCGCGGCGGCTCGTTGCGTCGCTGCAGCCCGAAAACATCCTGTTGCTCGACGACATCCTCATCCCCGTTCCGGCGCCTCGGGTGAGAGTTGCAACTGAAGAGAAAGCCGAAGCGCCAAAGACAGAGTTCCACAGAAGGGCGGCAGACCGCGAGAAAACCGCGCGAGAATTTGTTGCGCACGCACATATCGACCAACTCATGCGTATATGTATAAAAACAGAAGTAATTTTTCATCTCTCCTGGAGCACAGTCCGTGTGAGCTCAAACCTCCGCAGTTTGTTAGGTGGGCAGCTGTGGGGTGGGCGAAGGCAATTCCTGTCAATCTATGTCTATATCCGTCTGTGTATCTACCTCTATATTCACACACGTTTATATATGTATATATGTATAGATATGTATCCACATATCGATGTACGCATCTATCCGTCTACGTACATCTGTCTATTCATAAGGAACAATCTATCTGTCTCTCTATATATCTACCTATATGCAAGTGGCTGAAGTAGGCACGACGTAGACACCGTACGCGCTTTCATGTGGCTGTATTAATTTTTTTTTCAGCCGTCAGGCTCGGTGAAGGGGCACTATCTCCGGCCAGCGCAGGTGGGAGTCAAGATCATCGACTTCGGCAGCGCGACGTTCGAGGACGATTACCACTCGTCGCTGATCAACACGCGGCAGTACAGAGCGCCAGAAGTCATCCTCGGTGAGGTCCGCCGCGGCTAACGCCTCTGCGCAGCGCGTCTACTCGACCCTTCTCTCTATATCTATATGTGTTCTATCTATCTGCCTGTGTATATGGATCTCCATATCTGTTTACCTATATCTATCTATACCTATATTCCTGTCGCTATCTGTATCTGTCTATCTGTATCTATGCATCTATCTCTATGTGCCTATCTCTTTGTCCCTCTCGATGTATGTATATAGATGTATTGTATAGTTGCTGAAAAGACTCGTATTCTTTGTCACAAAGACCCGAAGACGGCGAGGCTCGTAGGGCGGCGCGTGTCCTCCCTAGGGTACACTTACTCGCCGCGAGTCTCGAGGATCTCTGTCTTCGTCACGCATGCGTTTCCTGCTCCTCTTCTATCAATATCTCGACTCTAATCTGCAACTCAATTTGTAGCGCGCGCCTGGAGCCGTTTAGGTGTGTGTATGTGTCACAGATATGTGAAGTTGGTTTCGTTGCGTTTTTCAGGCCTCGGCTGGGATATGTCGAGCGACGTTTGGTCGCTAGGATGCATTTTGATGGAGCTCTACACAGGCAACCTTCTCTTCCGCACGCACGAACATCTGGAGCACCTCGCCATGATGGTAGGTAGCAACCTAGACTTCCACTGGAGCTCCTGCGTGCCTCTGCATGTCTGCAAAGATCTGCAGAGACGCGTCCTCTTCGTGCCCGTCGGCCTGATGAGCCCTCGGCTCACCTATGCTTGTGTTTCCACGCATATATACATACATATATATACATATATATATACACATATATATACATATACATATATATATGTAAGAATATATGTGTGCATGTGTGTGGCCGCGTATGTATATGTGTATACGCGTGTGTGCATATTTGACTTTCTTTGGCGCTCGGGTCTCGAAATCAGTCTTGAGCGGCTCTGTCGCGTTCTGGTTTCCAGGAGCGGATCGTTGGGCCTTTTCCGACGGAGATGCTCGAGAGCGCGCTCTCCACCGACGGGCGGCGGTACGTTGCGCCGCCCGCTGGGGAGGGCGCTTCAGGTCCTCCACCTGCGTTCGACGCGCCTCCGGGGGTAGAAGAGGAGAGGGAGAAGAAGGAGAGAGAAAAACGAGACTCTGGCACGCTGCCGCCGCCGCGGCTCCACTGGCCTGAAGGCGCCTCGAGTGCCAACAGCGAGGAGCGGGTGCGCAGTTGCGTCCCGCTGCAGGTAGGGCTCTCTCTTGCGCCTGAGGCAACTCGCGAAGTCGCAAAATTCACGAATCTGCAAACCTTCCAAGGGGGAGCGTTGCGCCACGCTGCATGCGAGCGTTAGTTTAGCGTTTAGGCACGCAGGCGCGGCCCGCGCCGCGCCTGCGTTAAAATTCTTGCTCGTGCCTCAGTCGCCTGCATATCTCTGCATGCAGACATGTGTCTGTACATTTAACATATCTATCTGTCCACACATCTATTTATCTTCTTTTCCAGATATATGTGTCATACAGATTTATATCTATACATATAACATATCTATATATCCACATATCCATTTATCTCCCTATGCATATGTATATATGTCATTATGCACCAGGGCTCGTCTCCTACGAGGGCGCAGGGTCTCGCGTCTTCTACGTAAAGTGGGGCGCCACTGTTTTCTTAATCGTTGTTTGTGCTCGTCGGCGTGAAGGAAATTTGGTTTTGGCGGTTTTTTCTTTTGTTTTCAGGCTCTTGTTCTTCCGCAGCACCGAATTTTCTCGGATTTCGTGCGCTCGCTGCTCCAGATCGACCCGCAGAAGCGACCCACGCCGGGCGGCGCCCTCATGCATCCGTTCTTCACTGCTGAGCTGAGGGAGTGACGTGCAGAGAATCTCCGATTTCGGTGCGACATGGAGTGAGACCGCGGCATGAATGGGAGAGCTGTGTCATTTCGACGTCGGCTCTAAGTCACGCATCTTGTCCTTGAGGGAGTTCTCGAGGTGTGAAGAAACAAAATGCTAACGGAATTCTCCTTGGGTAGTTTCGACGGAGACGCGCGAGAGGACACCGCAAGGTGGCAGCGCGACCTGAACACGCAAGGAGAAGAGGAGAACTGAAAAGAGGGCTCCTGCGGTTGGAGAAGCGGAAAACAATCCTCAGTTGGAGCGAGAAGCGCGTGGTACAGGGGGAAGATCTAGTGCATGATTGGCTGCTAGCATGATGGATATGGAGCGCCAGGGTGGATCGTTTGCATCGTGACAAAAAAGAGAGAAGGTTCATGCTGTTTTTTCCGCTTTTTCGTTCTGTCTTCTCTCCCCGAGATGAGGCGTGCTTCTTTAAAACCGCAGCCTGAAGCGACAGATCCGAAATCTGACAGAAAACAGAATTCCGCGCCACCTCCGGAACTGAAGATCTAAAGTCCTCGTAGCCGCACACACACGCACATGTATCAAGCCAGTGGAAAATAGCCTTTCCTCGTGTGCCGTCATCTAATCATCCTTATGGGGATCAACTGATCCAAACACTTATGTATATACCAACCGTAGACCCTATATATGCATAAATATATGTATATTGGTGTATACTTAGGTGTTGGCATCTATTGACCCGTATAGGAATGCAGATATATATATATATATATATATATATATATATATATATATATATATATATATATATGAGCGCGACTAGCAGACGTCTAGGGGTGTATGAATAATCACACGTGTACGTGAACGCACGTGTATATACATGCGAACCATACATCTGAGCCCTTGCGCTTACTATATATGTATGTAGACTCATTTAAACTCAGCCTCACTTCACGGTCAAACACGTTCGAGACAGGTGTCGCGCGCTGGACTCCCAGTTTTGCTGCACATGTTTTTGTTGGTGGAGCAGGGGCCCGTTTCTTCGTTTCATGGGCAGGCTGCGCAGAGTTTTTCAAACATGCACAGCGTAGTGACCGCGCTCACTGTTTCTGCTCATGAGGCAACAGCTCACGCGAGAGAAGACCGCCAACGCTCGACGCCAATCTGGCTAAGAAAAGCGCACATCGACCTCAGCAGCCCAGCTCTGGAGAAGAGGCGAGCTCCGGTTCATCACGGCGAGCGGCAAGTAGATATTTTTATTCTTATCGGTGTGTCCATTGACTGAAAAAAAAGCCTGGGAGCTCTTCGCGGCTCGTGTCCTGTAGCGGACAGACTGCCGGCAGGGAGGAAGCGACAGAGGGGCGAGGTTAGAGGCAGCCACGCAGGAAAGATGTCTAAGAGTACAACAATCGCGAAGATGGAAAGGAGACGGGCGTGCGAGACGAAACTGCAGAAAGAAGACGATCGTTAACGAAGCGCAAAGGAAGTTCCATTCTATACAAAAGACTTTTTTTAGTTCTTCTTATTATGCTTGTAGAGGATTGGTTTCAATGTTTACAGATGCTACTGATCGGACTAGCATCTGAGTACTAATTTCCTCTCGCTGTCAAGATGAGTGAGAACGATTTTTTTTCTTTAAGTAATAACTATAAATTTCAATTGAATATAAATTTTATATTTTATTTTTCCAATTACTTTTTCCAGCGGGGCTGCCTCTGCAAAGAAACAAGAGACAGCCGAGCCTGGGCTCAGACTCGCAACACGAACGCGCAGGCGAAGCGAGAGGCCAAAAGGCCAGTTTCGCCTTCGATTGAGAGGCCGGCGTCGCAGCAGAAAAATGGAGATAGCAAGCGATCTGCATCCGCGGATCTCTAGAGGCCGGGTCGCGTTAACTCCAACGTTCGTAGTTTTAGTTCACGTTGAATTGAAGCATCGACCGTGGATGCGAGAGAGTGGGACAGAATTTCTCTTTTATTCCTCGATGCGAAGGGAGTCCCGCCCTATCAGTCACGCCAGCACTGCCTCCATCGCTGTGGACGACGCCGGAGAAGGCGTTACGTGCGTTTGTGAGCATAATCTCGTCTGCTGTAGGGTGCTGCCTCTCGAGATTGCCGCAGAGCTCCGTTTGGGTTAAGTATTGAATCGAACGAGCTCGGGGTGCCTTCACTATACAACGCGACATGCTGCGTCATCCTCTGAAAAGATCTCCGCTTCACAGAGCTTTGCTGCGTCAACGCGCTCCTCAAAAGAGCTACTGAGCAAAAAGATCTGTCTGTCGAGTCTAAAGCCGCGTCACAAACGGCCTCGATGGCAGATTGTGCCCGCATGTTTCGTTTGCGACTTTTTGAGCGCCGCTCTCGCTCGACTCCTACCTAAATACATCCATTCCTACATAAATGTTATGCGTGGATAAACTTTCAGACGCCTGCAGACTATGCACGGCTCAGAGACCTAAACACTTAATAACTTCTCATCTTTGCGGCTTGCGACAGAAGAACTCACGCGCCGCATGGCTCCAGTCGGTCACCGAAGGACAGACGAGCTGCGAAACCCAACCGAGCTTGCGGCGAGTCTCCTCTCGAAAGGCAGTCTTCGAGCTCTCGAGACGCGTCGCCCGTTCAGCTCGCCGCTGGGTAATTCCCCTCGACTTCAAAGGAAACTGGAGAGCCGAAAGACGCCCGCGCCCGCGAAAATCGCTTGTCTACTTCTGTCGCCCGTGAAGTCTCTGGAGAACGAGGCCGAAGAATGCCCGGAGACCGTCGTGGGGGAAGGCTGCGACCGCCCTGCAAATGCATCCACACACACGCGCCAACGCGCTGAGCTTGTTGATAACAGTGGGTCCACGACAGTCCGCTGCCGTCACTCGTTCTGAGAGCGACTGCGACAAAAACATGCAGAGGCCTGCAGAGAGCAACGCTCTCGCGCGACGCATCTCTGCAGGAGGGGCGCTTCGTGGCTGCCTCGTCTGCTGTCAAGCATGCGTCGCCGCCCGACGCGGGGGCGCGGCGCAAGAAAAGACCATTGAGAACGATGAAACGATGAGCGGCTGGTGTCAGGCGGAGACGTTTCGCGAATCGAACGGTGGGTCCGGTGTGAGCCTTGCGCCTGCTTCGCGCACGGAGGCGAACGCACAGACGGCGCCAGCGAGGCACCAAGCGCTGTTTACTTCTTCAGCTTCGCGAGCGTCTCCTCTTCGTACTGCGAGTAGACTGCAGGCAAGCCGAGGCGCGCGTACAGGCTCTTAACCCACGCGACGTGCTCAGCGCTGCCGTAAACCTCCAAGAGAGTCGCGAGATCTTCGGGGCTCGCGCGCCGCACCGCCTGCAGGAAGAGAGCCAAAGGAGGAGAGAGAAAAACGTACGCATTCTCGACACAGATACGCACACATGCGAAGCGTAGAGGTCGACGGCAGCCGCTCCTTATGGAGACAGCACGCGACGCACACGGTGGAAACTGTTTTATTTCGCCACATGCTTCACGCGAAGTCAACGCGACTATGCTCCACGCATCTGAAACAAAAGACACTAAGGCTTGAGGACAGAAGCAGGACCATACACCTATACCATAGAGTCCTCGAATGCCAAACAAATATGTTGATGTTTCCATACGCACGCGCACAAACGGGCTAACTCTACTCCTACACGCTGTGCCCACAGAGAACGAAAACAGAGACGGATTCAATCTGCGGAGACATGCGCAGCTCTGCGACTCTAGCCGTTTGCGAGGAACTACATCCACAAATACAGATGTATATTAAGTATTTCGCCTCACGAAAGATGTGAATGTAGGTTGCGTCTGAGGAGGTCGAGTCGTCACACCTGAATGAAAAGCCACGAGCACTTTTTCTCTTGGATGTCGCTGCCGACTTTTCCTGACACACTCGGGTCGCTGAAGCAGTCCAGGTAGTCGTCTTGCACCTGCAACGCAGACAGCAAAAAAGCAAAAATGCAGAGTCTCCACGGCTGCTCAAAAGGCACCGACGCGGCGCAAAGGTAGCGCTACGGCGCAGGATGAAGGAACGAACAACAAGGACTGGAGACGCAGAAAAAGGAAGCAACATGGAGAAGCAGCGCGCTAGCGAAAAAGAGCAAATGAAGCAGACGGTAAGTTCACACACTCTACGCCGCGTGCAGAGCGACTCGAAGAGGAAACGCACCTGAAAATATTCCCCGATCGCTAGGCAGATGTCCTTCGCGTGCGTCATGAGCGCTGGGTCGTCTAAGCCCGCAAAAGTCATGCCTGAACGCGGAAGACGACTCGAGATGCGAGAGCACCCAACTGGCGCCTTTTCTCCTCGACGGCACTGACCCCTCAAAACGGAATCCGAAAAGCAGTCTGAATGCGAAACTCCCGACGCGGCGTGGCTTCCACTCCCCCCCCCCCCCCCCCGCCCCCCCCCCTGTTTTTCTCTTGTCTGCCGAATGCAGGGGGAGATGCAATTCACACAGAGACAGCGCGATTCGTACCAAGCGCAGTGGGGAGGTAGAAGGAGTAGTGACTCGTTTTCAGGCGCGCGACGGCGACTTGCCGATCGGCTAGCGCGTCCGCGAGCGTCGCGCCCTTGGGGGACTCCAGCGGCGGACGCGAAGAAGGAGCGACCGGAGGAGTAGTCGCTCCGGCCGCCGAGGCATTGGCGCCTCCACCGCAGGCTTGTCCGCTGAGATTCAGAGACGGGTCCGCGCCCGCCTCCTCAGGATACGCCTCCTGGGGACTCGCGGGCTCCACAAACGCAGGGCGGTCGCGGCTGGAGTTAAGGCCGAGGGAGCCCAGCGCGTCCTCGGAGTCGAGGTGCTGCCCTATTAGCGTCGTAAACGTGTTGACGAGGAGGAGATCCTGGAAGGCGAGAAAGGAGGGATGGTCGCGGAGATACTCCCGCAGAGTCCTGCATATCATCAGAAGCATAACGAGGCGACAGTGGACGAGCAAGATGAAAAACGTCATGGAGAGCGGATTTAACGAAAGCCCGGCGCACGACGAGGTCACGAAGCTGGCAACTTTGAAAATGAAGCGGAATGTGGTGTCAGCCTGACGTGGAAAGGAAACCTTGGCGCTCCGTATCGCCACCCTCGCCGCGAGAAAGGCCAGCAACCGGCACCGGCTCCTGAAGAGACGCGAAGCGCGCTCTGCCGCATACTCTCACACGCACAACTCGCGAAGAGACGCCCAGGCTTAAGGGTTCGACTCCAAGAAGATCCACTCAGCATCCCTTACCCTCCGGTCGCCTTTCAAGTCAAAGTTGAGAGAGTCCCCAAGGAGAGGGGGCGTTGAATACGGGAGTCAGAAACGACGAAAACAGCGCGTCTCACCGGTACACGGCTGCTTCGAGAACGAGGGAGTCGTTGAGCGCGTTGCTCACGCCGATGCCTTCGCAGCGATACCAGCACGTCTTGCCTCTGCGCGTCAGCGACCGATCCATGACGTCATCCATGACGAGGAAGCAAGACTGCAACAGCTCCACGCACCAGCCGAGCGCCGCCAGCGAGCGAAGCGATGAAGGAGAGAGAGCCGAAACCGAGGCAGGCGCAGCGGCAGAGCCCGGTGCCTCAGGATGGGGAGATGAGGACGGGGACCCACGGGTCGCCACAGGTGTGTCAGCTTTCGAAGCTGCGGCGGCGTAGAGCACCAGCATGCCGCGCGTAAGCTTGCCTCCTGGAGGGAGAAGGCAGAGAAAAAGCGAACACGCAAGTCACAGCATAGAGCGGGGGGTGGGCGGGGGGCGGTGGCGCTGATTCACGGGTACCCAAGACGCGCAGAAAGAGCCCAACGCAGCGGTCTCCTCCGGCCTCCTCACCTGTGCATGTGTAGTCGAGGAGCCTGGCGTAGTAGGCCACCACGCTCGCGGAGAGAGAGGCAGGGAGCCCCAGGCCCTCAATCTGCCTCAAAAACGTGGCTCTCACGTCTGAGAAGGCCTGAGAAAAAGCAGCGCCGACACAAAGATCTTGCTGAGGGCGTGTCGCGTCTGAGACAGGGTTCCTCGCTGTGACTTCCGCTTTCCCCTGGGTTCTTTTGGCTCCGTTGCTTCTCACCTCCTTAAAGTGCTTCTCAGCATCTCTTGCCGACGCCTGCCACGCCACCGCCAGAGGGTCGCTAGCAGCGTGTGCCGGCGCGTCTCCTTTTCTCGAGACAGACGCGGCTCCAATCTGGCTCTGAAGTTGAGGGGGGGCATGATCACCGACCTGTCGACGGCTCTCTAGACAAGTCGAAAACGCCCGCGAAAAGCGAGCTCCCCAATGAGACCTTCCAGACCGCACCGGACCTGGAGGCGCCCAGCGTGGGCATTGAGGACCGAAGCTGGAGCTCGGGTGGTAGAGGCAGAGGGACTCTGGGGCCTGGAGGGTGCCGCAAGAAGGAAAGGAACGCGGAATAGAGGAAACGCGGAGAGAAGAGCAGGAAACAGAGGCAGGTGAGCAGCAGGGCGAGGAAAAAGATGACCCGCTGGTTCGCAGCGCCAGACGTGTGGAGAGGCCGGGGAACAGGGAAGGACTGCTAGCCCGAACGAATGAGGGCCCTTTCCGGAGAGAAGACGAATTTGAAGGAACGTAGTGCCGGCGAGCGGAAAGCCGAAGGAATCTGCCGCCTTTCCGCCCCCGGGACCAAAGGGACGGTGAAGTAAGCGCCATGGTGTGCCTCAGCGAACTTGCAGTGAGCTCCCCTGAACGTCCGCTCTACCGCCTCTCACACATTTGAAAGAGAAACAGCAGTCCAGACGAAAGCGAATGCGTTCAGCGCTGCGGACTAAATGCACTGAAGCTAGATCAGGCGGCTCGCCCAACGTCGTCAACACGCAAGCGATGCGACTAAACCTGGCAGCCACGCCTGACCGCTCGAGCGCCCGCGAAGGGAACAGAGAGTGGCCTGGAACCACTCTGGAAAAGCCGTGTGTGAAGAACACCGAGAACGACGAGGGCAGTCTGGAGTTGTCTTGGCCTGCCAGCGGACGCCCATGTGCGCGTGCACTCGACTGAGAGACAACTTTGCAAGCGCATGCCTCAGCACCAGAACCTGTGCGTCGTACGCAAGGTGAGCGCGAACAAGCTACGGGAAAAATCGGTGGGAAGAATGCTGAAAGGAGGCGAGAGAGGCGCAGGAGTGCTTACCTTTCACAGATGGGGACTGCGAAGCAGCAAGGTCTCTTCTCTGCGCAAAGATTCAAAGCGCGTCCAACCAGCTCTTGCCCAGCCGTGCAGCTGGGGGGCGATTGAAAAATCGCCCGCTGCATCGACTAGGCCAGGCGGGCATGAAGTTGGAGGGGAGCATCCTGCGAATGATGATCTCAAACCGTCTAACCGCCCTCCAGAGGCTGAAAAAACCAAAATATTTTGATCAAGATGGAGCCCAGCACTTCTTCGCCATCAAATACGGAAAAATTCCCCTGCGAAGAGTAACCTGTGTTTGGTGTCACGGCCAGACAGGGGACCTTCAGTAGGCTGTTTAGTCTAGTGGTATGATTCTCGCTTTGGGTGCGAGAGGTCCCGGGTTCAATTCCCGGAACAGCCCTTATTATTATTTGTTGATTTCTTCAGAGGCAGTAAACAGTTTCGTGTGAGCTTGTAACAATCAGAATCATTCCTGTACTTTGGTGAAAATTGGCTTGGAAATGCAATTATCTCTGCAAATTGGACGATGGCCCCCGTCTTCGCGGAAGGTCACCTTTCTGTGGCTAGGTATTACGAAAAGCCGCCGGCAGGGGAATGCTGTGCTCTCGTGAGGAAGCGGGCGCATAAGCTTGCCAATCACAGGCATTCGGTAGCGAAGCCCGACTTTTGGTGTTGCCACCAGAGTCACCTACTTGAAGTACGTCTGTAAAACCCCAGACACCACAGGTGACCGCGTAGCCGAACTGTCCACGGAAGACCCAAACTGAGGCATCTGACGAAGCGACCGCACGACAGGTCACCCGTGAGTTCATAAAGCCGCAGGGAGGAAGCGGCTGTGATGTTAAGGACCGGGCTCCACAGGACAGCAACACAAGCGGTGTGCCTGGGGAGGATAACACACACTGATGCGGACGCACGTTAATAGAACTGGGCTGCAGTGAGTTTCGCCTGCCTGCAGAGAAATACCGAGACTTGCGTCGTGAGCTCAGCTCTGGACTCGAGTAAACCCTGCGAGGCAAACATTGTAACTCCTGACCAAGTATGAAGCAGGGCTTCGGACGTCTCTTCGCACGGAAGACCTCACAAAGAGGGCGCAGGGTTGATGTGAGAAATAGACAACGAAGCGTACATCGGAGTTTGCGAAGCGGGGCTGGCTGATCCGGTGCCACCGCTTTCTTGCGCGTACTGCCACCGATACGGCCAATGACTCCTAGGAACTGCCCTTCCTTACTGCTGCGCTGTGAGCGGCGTTGCTGTAGATGAAAAGGGCTGATTCATGCGAAGAGAAAGTGTGTGGCCTGCGTAGGAAGCAGGTTCTGATAGAGAGGAGCCCTCGTTGCCAGTGCAGCCGATTTGGCGCGACCGCCAGATTCCTGTCACGGCGTTCAGAAGCGTCGCACAAATGCTTGCTTCCCTTACTTGACTTCTCAGTTTCGAGGCTGACAGACCTTAATGCAGATTCGTCCCGTGTGCTGTGAATACTATTGTTGAGAATGCCCAGTCTCCTCAACCCCAATGATGCGAGCCAGGCGCAGCAGTCTACGTTTTCCTGGCTCTTTGCAGTGCGGGTTGCACACTCGACCGATTTCAGCTGTGGCAAGCGTACCGCTGGGCACAAAAAAAATAGAGGGACGCTACCTCTAATATTTACAAGGCTGCGTATTGCGGCAGGACGTGGAATCCGCCACCTGCACTGTGCGGCATGCTCTTGTGGATCTACACGGCGCCTGATCGATGAAAAAGATCCGAGAATGGGAAGTGGGTACTGCTGGAAACCGATAGGAGGGGCGCTGCAAAGCTGGAGAGACCGCTGCATCACAGGCCCGTCTCCATTTCCACAAATGGCTGGCGGTGTCCGAGCCCACCGCGGCGAGACAGGCACGCCAAACTCGGATGTGTCGTGAAGATCGAAGGTACGCGAATGCTAGGTCTTGCCAAACCCGATGCAGCAACAGGTCAGCGGTGCGAGACATGCGCAGCAACTTACTTTTGTTTGCCTCTTGATGTCGAACAGAGAGAGGCACCACGCGTGTGACCTTTGGTCGTCGCAGTAGAACTCCTCGTTGTCGACGTTCTGCTAGACAGTTGCCTCAACTCCGTTCTGTGAGATACCGCCCGCGTGCATTTTCTCGTGGCAGCTCAACCAGTTAAAGGAGACGTGTGTGCAAGGCAGAAAATGACTGCGCTGCAATTTCGCTCTTCCCTCCTGGAAAAACCTGTCGCGTCGGTGCCAAACGAACGAATGGTCTGACTAGTTCGACACATGTGATCGCGTAGCGATAGTATTCCTGTGTCAAAATGCCTAATAACTCTCGGCACCATTGACCACTCACAATTTCTATTCAAATGGATTCATTCTGCTTTGCTTATGGATGCTGTGACAGCTTCTTTGGTCCGTAAGACGGCTGTCTTACACATACCACGACCTTGAATGTTCACTCCTCGAGTCCTGCCCGCGCATGACTGGGTTATCTTCGATTCGCATTCCTGCGCCGGTCTGAGCAGCATACGCGGATTGGGGCCTTGCCAACACCGTGTCTGTTTTTAACACAGACTTCCGGTGTGCACCCGCACATGCGCGGACAGTATTCGACGGCTTCGGCGATTCATGGTTCGCGAATCGAGAGGGGTTGGTTAAGATAGCTTCTCACGGTGAGGCATCAGGAGTGCAGAGTGGCGTGGGCGTCGTCCTACGTGCGCTCGTTTTGAAATCAAACGCCTCTACAGCGAGGATTACAGCCTCTCAGCTTGCTGGCTGTGAACGATAAGTTTCTGTAGAGTCGAAGTTGGATTATACCTCGCCAATAAACGGCGACCTATGCCCATATGGGCGCAGCGTGTTGGTCGCCACGCCCTGAGACGCCTGGCGGGAAAGCTGCCTTTGTCCCCTCCTTTTTTATCCTCACTACGCACAACTGAAACAAGACAACGTGTGCCTACGGTCGTATTTTAAAGAAAAATACTCGCCTTCGGAGCGCGGAAACGCCACAAAGGGTTGAGCAAGCTCGCCGAGCTTAGCGAGAAGCCAATAGGCGTCGCGAAAATCCTGTAGCGCCAGGCAGCCTAACTCTTGATCCGTTCGGACTCTCACAAGCTGGGATTCACGCGCGGCGAGGTCCTCGCTTTTCCCCCGTGAACGTGTGAACCATCTCAGACACGGGACGAGCTGTGCCACCCATAGAAAAAAGCCGGTTTTTAAGCTGAATCTGGCAGCCACTGACGCAGTGACTGTAGTCGTATTTTCTCACAAAGCTTGAGACCAAATGAGGCGTGAAACCGTCCAACAAAGCCTCTATCGTGTGCACAAATAAAACTGCTCAGACATGAAGCAAGGCTCTTTGCGTATGCACACGTGAACGGAGCTTGGAGGTGAAAAGCGGCTTCGTGCACCAGCAATTCGGAAATGAAAAATTGCGCTCCGCTGCATTCCTTCCAGAAATTCTTCCAGACACCTGAGGTTTCTTCATTGTGATGGACTGCTGCGGCAAGCGAAAAGGACTTCAGTTTGACAAGATGCAAATCGTTTGCATGCCCCAGATAAGATGTGAGCATGCATCAGATCCAGGGTCGTCCTTCGCCTTTTATCTTCGCGTCACTCCTCAAAAGTACCCGTGATTGCGCTTCCCTTTGCTCTGTACCTTCCTTTTTGGCGTCGTTTCTTCCTCCATGTGGCTCCAGCGACCCAGGGCCCTTGTTCCTGGATGCCATGCAAAGCATCGACGCGTCGTAAAGAAACATTTCCTCAGAACACCGCCGCAGTGAGAGGATTGCCTTTCTATCAGCAAGCAGGAGGCCTCTTCGAGTGCCTCCGCGCGGCGCGAGGCGTTTTCCACGCACAGGCAGCAGCACGGACTGCAGCGTTCGCTTTGAGGTGTTTTCTGGGTGATTCTGTCGCAGCAGACACACACGACGTGCTCCATTCGTCCTCCTGTTTGCGGCGGTCTGTTGCGGCAGGCCGCTCTGTTGCGCGATGGAAGAGTTGATCAGCTGCCTCGAGTTTCGCGATTTCGTTTCACTGTCTCGTCTGCTTTCCCCCCCAAGGAGGCGAGGCTTTCTTCCACTGTTGCCACTTCTCCTCGACGCCGCGGCCAAGTATGACTCGCCCCCGCCGCCTCTCTCCTCTCTGCTCGCGGAGATCTTTCCTCAGGAGCAGACGGACTTCGTCGCGGCACTGAGCCGCCTCTCCATTCGCGATGCCTCAGCTCTGGCTCCCGCGACGAAATGTCCTCTGGGGTCTTCGCAGGCGTCGTCCTCCGCTGAGCAGGCGTGCCGCGACTCCCCCCAGCAGAGCTTCGCGTTCTTCGCCTCTCTCTTCTCGCCTTCTGGCTCCCCGGCCGCTCCCTCCGGGCTTCCTCACTCCACTGCGCAGCACGCCGCAAATGTCCTCTCGCTCTTCTGCGAGGATGTCGCTGCCGTCCTCCACGGCTGCCAGCGCAGCGCGTCGCTGCCTCGCGCCTGGACCCCCTTGCTGCCTCTCCTCCTGCCGCTCCTTCTGCTGCGGCTCTCGCCAGAGAGAGTCCGCGCAGCCGCGCTGAAGCGACGGCAGACTCCATCCGAAGACGACGCCAGCGCGAAATCTGGCGCCTCGCCGCGCGGCTCGAATTCCTCGGTATCCTTGCCTTCTTCTGCCGGCGAAGGGCGAAAGAGAGGCCGCGAGGACGTGAAGGCCGAAGAACGCGACCCCGTGCAGCGATGCGCGTCCGCGGCGAATGGCGCGCGCGCCGCTGGCGTGGAGCCGCGCGAGGCTGAGGCGGGCAGCGACGAGAAGAAACAGATAGTGGAGGCGGCTGTCTCTCCGCCTGATCAGCTGAAATGCCGCGCGGCTCTCCTGGAGGGCGTCTCTATCGCCAGGCACGTCAAAGGAAAGGGCTTGCGCATGAAGCACGCGCTCGCACCTCCCTCCGCGTCGTCCTCCTCCTCTCCTCCGCACGCAGCCGTGTCTAGTGCCTCTGAGAGGAGGCCCCCGGCGGTGCCCTTCTCGCGCACCTTCTTCTTTCTGTCTCCGACCTCGCCCTGTCTCTCGCAGCTGCCTCTCCTGGCCTTCGCGCTCGAACTCCTCGCCGTCTACTGGTTGCGGCGGGCGGCGCACGCCGACTTCGGCCGCGCCAGCCGCAGACAGACGGACTCCCGCCAGCCGGCGCAGACAGGAGCCGAGACCCACGCGGCGTCGGCGGACGAGGAGTGCCTCGCTGCGTGGAGACACGCGAGCAACTTTGCGCGAGTTCAGCAGCTCGGACTGCGCCCTGGAGACCTGCTCTTCGCCGGCGCCGCGGACGACCCCAGACGAACAGAGGAGAGAAAACAGAGGGACTCCCAAGCTGCGGAGGCGGAAGGCGACGCAGGAGGAGCCCGACTCGAAGCGCATGCAGGCGAGCGCACGCGCGAGAGAGACGCTGATCTTGTGCGAGACACGGTGCTCGCCGCGGTGGTGCAGCCAGGAAACCTCGAGCGCGGCCTGCAGGTAAAAACCAGCGGGTCCAGTGCGGAGTGCCTCCCTCCGCTCCTCATGCCGAGGGATTCGTGCATCGCGAAAAAGACACGCATCGACCACACATGCACGCTGCTGCACACACACATACGCATACACATACCCCTATATACATGCATACATATGGGCATGCTTGTACGTGTGTACGTGGGAGCCGGCCGTTGCTATGGCGCTGTCGTTTCAGTGTCTCGCTGCGCGAAGACTTCACGGTTGATCTCTCTCTCTTTTATCCACGCCTGGGGTTACGTTGTGCGCGCTGCGTCCCGGCGCTCCACGGTTCTTCGCGTCTGCGCGCTGTGTGTCTCTTCAGGTCGCTGAGCTTCTGATTGAGACAGTCATCGCCGCGTTCAACGCGGCGAATCCGGTCGCCGGTGCGTCTGACTCGTCCTCTGGGGGGGCACCTGCGGCGTCTCGCCTGCCGCCGCTCTTCGTGTTTTCGTTCGCGCAGAAGGTTTTCTCGGCTCTTCGGCAGGCGGGCGCGGCTTTCTCGCAGCTGCTGTTCCTCAAGCTCTTTGACGCGTCCATCCCGCTGCCACGCCCAGTCCTTCCCCTCTCGGTGCTGCGCCTGCTTTCGTTTCCCTCGGTCGACAAGCTCCACGAAGCTGTGCGCATGCAGGTCTTCCCCCTCCAGTCCCTCGTCTCGCCGGCCTGCTCCGCCTCATCTTCCGCCACTTCTTCCGCCACTTCTTCCGCCACTTCTTCCGCCTCGTCCTCCACCTGGTCTTCCGCCTCGTCTTCCGCCTCGTCTGCGGCGCTCCCCGCGTCGCTCTTCGCCAGCGTTCTCGCGCGTCTGCCAGGCGCGCCGCTGCCGAAGGCCGAGCTGCTGCTGCTCCTGTGCGTGTTGTCCTACGACCACGAAGAAGCGCAGCACCTCCGCTTCCTGCGGGATTCACGCGTGCGCCTGGAGGCTGAGAAGCACCGCCGGAAGTTGGAGGAAGAGGAAGAGGAGAGAAGGCGCGCTCCAGGGTCGGTCCTCGCCGCTGCAGCGGGCGCCCTCGCCATGGACGAAGAGCGCGGGAAGGCCAAGAAGGACTCGGAGAAAACTACGGCGAAATTTCTCAAATCGCGCGGAAAAACCGCGTCAAAGTCCTCGCCGCCACCGTCCGTGACCAGCCTGACGCCGTCCCCCACTGAGCGGAGTCGCAGAGGATCTCTCAGCCTGCCCTCCGCCTCTCCGTCGACATCTGCTTCATCTTCCACCCCAGGTTCTTCCTCTTCCTCGTCTGCATCTTCCTCTTCTTCTTCGTCTTCCTCTTCAACGTCGTCGTCTTCTGCGCCGCCTGCAGCGCCTGCTGCTTCGTCTTCGTTTCCTTCTTCTCCTTCGACGTTCTTTCTTGGCGGCGGCAAGTTCGATTTGTCTTCTGAGAAGGGGCGGGTCGCCTCGGCGCTTCACCAGTTCTTCGTGGAGGCTCTGTTGCCTCCGAGTGCCTCGTCTCCCGGGTCGGTGCCTCTGTCTGCGGCGGCGCCGACAGGAGAGGCGGCGCTCGCCTCGACGGAGCTGTCTTCGCTGGGCCCCAGGTCCTCTGCATTTCCTTCTCTTCCCTTCTTTCTCCAGTCTCACCCGTTTCACCGCTGCAGCCGCGTCTGGAGCTTACTGGCTGTCGCGGAGATGACTGGCTTTCTTCCGGTCGACGCGCTGGTGCTCCCTCTGCGTCGGGCGTATCGCGCAAGTCTACCTTACGCGGTATTCTGGGCTCTGAAACTCGCTGCGCTCTCCTCCTCGTCGCTGGCCTCGGCGTCAGATGTCTTCTCAGCCTACCTCTCGACTGCGTCCTCCTCTGTTTCCGCCGCGCCGCCGCCGGAAATCGCGGCGCTGCTCATCACCTGCGAGAGCGTCCTGTTGCGCGCCCCGCACGCGGCCTCCTACTCTGCAGGCCCCCCCGCGTCGTTTCTGCCGCTTGAGGCCGCGGCGGACTTCCGCCAGCGCCTCGCGCTCCTGCTATTCAGTCCGCTGACGCAGGAGACGCTGCGCCCTGCGGATCCGCTCCTCGTGAAGAAGTCCCTTATTCGGCTGCTGCCTGCGTCGCTCTCCCAGCAGCCCTGCCTCGGCTCGCGCGCGGCCGCGCCGGTGCTGTTCGACTTCGTTCTCGGCGCGCTTCTCGAGCCTGGCTGCGAGGAAGACGACGGCAACGACGAGTCGGGCGCGGAGGAGGAGGAGGAGCCCGGAGAGGAGGAGGGGCGACGGCGGAGCTGGGCACGCGCTCGGGCTGCATGCGAAAGAGAGCTGGAGTTGCTCGTGGGCGGGAGAGGCGTCTGGAGTCGACCCCGCGCGCGAAGTGAAGCCAAGCGCGGCGACGGCGAGGGAGGCTCCGACGCGAAACCGCCCAGGGCGCTGAGGGGTCCGGAGCAGGGCGAGCCGACTGGGGTGCTGGAGGGCGCCGCCGAGTGCGAAGCGGCGCGCTGGGACGCGCCCTCCGCGTCGCCGCGGGAGAGCGGGGCGAAGTCTCAGACGCAGGTGGCAACCGAGGCGAGCGACTCGCAGCGGCCCTCACGGCTGCGGAGTGCATTCAGCGCGAGCGACGCGGGAGGAAAGTGGGATCCTCGAGAAGAAGACTTTTTTGCCGAGACCCCGTCCTGCTCGCTGTGCCTGATGCTGTCCTTCCGCTTGTATCGGTTCCTCCTCCGCTTTGCGCGAAACGCAGTGGATGCCGCTCTCGTGCACGTCCCCGCGGCGATGCTACAAAGCCACGGACGACTCGAGGGCGGCGACTCGCACCTGCTCCCCTTCTCCTCGCTCCAGCGCTGGTTTCAGTGCGTCGAGATTCTCTCGCAGATGCTCGCGAGCCTCGCCTCCCCCGACCCCTCGCACCCGTTCTTCACAGACGCCGCGCCTGCAGGCGAAGAAGAGCAAGAGCGATTCTTCCTCGCTTCTCCCCTCGTACGTCGGGTCGTCGCGACCCGTGCCGCTCTCGTCGCCCGCCCGCTCTCATCGAGAGCCAATGCACCTGCCTTCTATATACATGTGTATTCATAATATACATATATAACTTGACATATGTATATATATATATATATATATATGTACGGGTCTTGGATGATGCAGACAGGGGAAAGGATGCACGCCTGTATGCGCAAGCATATATATATATATATATATATATATTTGCATATATATAGGTGGAATGACAGAGAGGGGTACGTCTCTGGGGTCCTGAGCATATTTACACGTATCCTTGAGTCTCTTCCCCGCCGTTGCCGCAGTCTCTTCATCCTGCGTGCTTCCACGTATTCTGAATGCCTTCAGGATTTGCCTGTCTTTTTTCGCCGCCTCCGCGAACACGCGTTCCCTTCCGCGTCGGAGATTTTGGGCTCCGCGACATCAGCCGACGCGGCCGACGCGGGCCGCAAGGGCCTTGCGGTCGGTGGAGCACAGAGGGGTCTCCTCTTCTTTTCGGGCGCGGTCTCGGGCAGGGGACAGTACGCTGGGCGGGGCAGGCACTTGGCGCGAGACGCCGAGGCGCGGCGAAGAAGCAGCGCGGGCGCCGCGTTGATTCTCTACATGGTCGCGCGGCTCCACGTGATCCCCTACTTCAAAGGTACGCGTGAGCTGTGGGGAGGCGTCAGGCACTCGCCCGCTTCACCACGAGGAACTGAAAACTGTGCTGAGGTCTCTCTCGCGGGCACGGCGGCCTTCATCGGTGCGCCATGACGAAAAGCGCGCGACTCCGAAACTCGTGCAGGCGTTTACACGTTGATGCACATGCAAGTGGGTGGATCGATGCCGCCTTTGTGTCTCCCGTGTGCGCATGCGTTGGCGGGAAACGAGGTGCAAGACGTTTTCAGTTTTTGTTTGTTCTTCGCTTTGCAGCTCGGGATGCGGTGTATCTCGCGAAACTCCACAGCCTGCCGTGGCGCGGCCTTCTTGAATTCTGCGCTACCGAGTAGGTCGATGTCTTCGCAAGCGCCTTCCCTTTCCCCCTCTCCTTTGCCCAGCCAGCCCTCACGCTGCCGTTTCGTTCAGGCTGTTGGTTTCCGCAGCGGAGTTGTTTTAGCCGTGCCATATCTGTGTCGAGCTAATCGTGACCTGACAGCGTCAGGGAGCGGGTTTTCGATTTTCTGCAAGATCGCCGTCCCGTGCTCTGCCTTCGTTTCGCCTTTGAGATGTGCGTCTTGATTTCTTTCTCTCGCGGGGTCGCAGGCCGATCTTCAGTCACTGGGTTCTGCGCTTCGTGCAAGACGCCGTCGCCGCCGCGCTGCCTGAGGTTCTGTCACTTCTGACTCCGCGGCCGGCAGACTGGCGCGAGCAACTGGAACCTTCGCTCCTCTCTCCGCTCACGCTCTCGAATGCATGCAAAGGCGAGGATCTGCGATTGAAGCAGTAAGACGGTTGCTCTGCACGTCTTCTCTCTCCGCGCTATTCTCACCTCTCGTCCCGTCGCCCCTCTCCCTCTCTGAATTCTTCATCGCGGATGCAGGTGTGGCGTGGTGGGATGCATCTATTCGGAGCCGAACTCGTTGTGCACTCGGGAGGCGGCCGTCGTCGCCGTCGCCGTCGTTCTGGCGTTCGCTTGCGTGTTTTTGCTCCCTCCTTTTCCGGCGAACCGACCTCTCGGCGGTGTCGCATGCTTCGCCAGAGTCCACGCGCTAACCTTGCAACTGACCCTTCTCGATTAGTCATGAGCTTGACGCAGAGCGGCTTCTCTTCTTTCTCAGGCTTTTCGCGGACGTAGCCGTGGCGCCATTCACTCAAAACACGTGGACCGCGCAGCGCACTCGGGGGCTGCTCGCAGGCAGCTCCTCGCCTTCTCCCGCTTTCTCTCTCGCTGCTTCGCTTTCGTCGGCCCTGCCGTCGCCGCGGCCGCTTGGCGTCTCCGCAGCTCCTTCTGCGCTGGATATCTTCGCCTTCGGGCGCGCACACCTGCGCAGGTTCGTTTCCCAAGCTCGCTGCCTGGAAGCGTCTCCTGAAGTGCTTCTGGCACGCCGCACAGCCACTCCTCCCTGCCCACGAACTGCGGCGCCGAGAGAGCACTTCTGTTTCTCCACACTGCGCTCGAGGCGGGCCCTGCGGGCGGCGTGTCGTGCCCTGCTTCGAGGCGGCGGGGCGTAGGCGCGCGTCGCGCGGCGAGACCCTCTCAGAGTCCATGAAAGCAGTGGTGAAATAGATCCACTAACGCGGAGTAGCGAAGCCACTGTTCAGCTTTGCCGTGCGCAGCTTTGTACCTGCGTAGGGGTGTCGGTGTCTCACAAAGCAGTTTGCACAGACGAGCGCACTTCGTCCCTATTCGTGGGCGCGTGTAGCTGTAGCTTTTTTCTTGCATGCGCGGCGGCCCTTGTGCAGAGGCGTTGCAGCTGCGCACGAAGCGCCACCCAGTTTGCCTCAGGGCCCCCCCGGGTCGCGATCAGTTGCCGTTGACGTGTGTCGGCGCGTAGACAGGTTCCGCGTCGACGGTCATCTTGTATGTGGCTGTCTCTGTGCCCTGTCTCCCCTCCCCCTTTTCGCAGGCTCTGGATAGACCTCGTGGAACCCTCCGGTGCGCCGTCTTGCGGCTCCGGGGCGTCTTCGGCGGCGAAGCCTCCGCCCAGCGAAGAGGAGATCTGCTTACTCCTGGAGACTTGGCAGTTCTACGCGTCCCTCGAGCCAAGCGTCGCTTGCCTGTGCCTAGCACTGGAGCTCATTCGCTTGTTCCTCGCCTCGCCGTCGTCCCACTCCTCGTCCTTTGCTGGAGATGCGTGCAGCGACGCAGCGGGATGCGACGAGGCGGACTCTGCGGCGGCGAAGCGGGTTTCTTGTGCGGAGATCTCGGCGCAGTACTTCAACGTCTGTCAGAACGTCCTGAACCTCCTGCTGCGCGTCCCGGCCGCCGTGCTGCTCCGCCTCTTCGCCTTCAACCTCCTCCCCGACGCGCTCTACTTCTTCCTGCTGAAAATGGAAGGCTACGTCTTCATGGGTGCGCCCTCGCTGCCCGGCTTTCCGCGCGCGCGCTTCGACCCCGAAGAAATCCTCGCCACGCAGGTGAGGCCGCAGCGGGATGCGAAAGCTCGCGACAAACGCGGACAGGTTCATGCAGAGAGACAGAAGATAGACAGTGTTTGTCTTTACAAGCAGAGAGAGGAAAGGCGTCCTGCGTAGAGGCCACGCTCGGCCTCAGAGGACAGGGTCCGATGCGATGTTGAGGACGCGTTCGACAACTGCCGGCAAAGACGAGCTGCAAGTTCCGACCAGCCGGCCCCCTGGGGCGAAAGGAGCGCATGTGCTGCAAGGTGCCCACCTTCCTGGGAGGTCTGTACGAGTCGTTTGTTCGAGAGGCGAGCCGCCGTGGCGCAAGCCGAATACGAAATAGCGATGAGGCTTTCTTCCTCTGTCCGCACGTGCCCGGCTTCAGGAGGCGAGCGTCCTGCAAGTGTTGATCGAGCTCTGCCGCCTCTCGCTGCCTCGCGGCGGCGGGTCGTCGGCGGCGCTGCCTGACTCGCCGCATGACGTGCGCCGAGTAGGCGCCCTGTTCAAAGAGGACTGCGAAGGTGCAACTCGCAACTGCGGCGTGTGGGAGCTCCTCTGTCGCCTCTTGGATCGCCAGTCGACGCGGCGCCCGCACGCGCTGCAGCTGCTCTTCTCCCAGGGCTTTCCGCTCGACGCAGTCAACCCCATCTGCCGCTTCCTTCAGCACGCTCAACACCTCCTTCCCCTCGCCGTCGCAGCCCTCCGCGAGACCGCCGCCGCCATCTGGCGCCTCTCCGAGGACCAAGGCGAGGCGGGAACGCTCCAGACAGACAAAAAAGCGTCCAGGTGAGCCGCAGCCGGTGGCAGAGGAGGCGGCGCAGAAGAGGCAGACGACGGCGAGAGAGGGACCGACGGCGATGAACCTCGGGGGCGAGGTGGACTGAGCGCCGGCACGACCCTTCTAACTCTCTCCTCATCGCTTGGCCTACTTAGACACTCAAGTCCTGTATTCCGCACGTTTAGGCATCTGTGCGGGCGAATGCGAGACTCGTAGCCGCAGCTGCAGACGCCGGCGCCACAGTGAAGACTGGAGGTGCAACCTGGCAGCGAACGCACGAGGGCTAGGTCGTCCGCTGCGTATCTCCGTGTCGCGTTAGAGTGTGTGCTGGCGAGTCTACCGAAAGAGGCAGATAACTCTCGAGTCTCAGGAGACTAGAGAAGACGAAGGGGAAGGACGTTCGAACGCGAGATGGAACGATACCGCGCGGCGACGAGGCACGTGACCCGTCCCTCTCCCTCTGTGTGTGTGTCTCTCTCTCGCGTCACGGATCTTTCACGTAATGTGTTTCGAGACGCCTTTTGCCGTTCGTTTTCCGGCTTTTCTTTTCTCAGCTACGAGCACTTCGTCCGCCTGCCCGCGGAGCCGACGTCGGCGTCTGTTCACCCCGCGCTGGCGCCGCTGACAGCGGTCGATCGCTGCCTCTTTTTTTTCAAGTGCATCACGTGTGTGGCGTGCGACTTGCGCGACAACGAGGCTCTGAAGCGCGAGGCCCCTGAGACGAATCCCGCGTTCGCGGCGGAGAGCGCGAACGCGGTTTTCCTCGAGAGCGTCAAGCGACTGGGCGACAGAGGTACGCACTCCGCGGGAGGGCAGGCATGGGGAATTCGCGTCCCCTCTGTGGATACCGGCGGGCGCCACGCAGTCGCCGGACAAGGAGCTGCTGAAACAGCGTCTTCCTCTCTCTCACTCTCGCTAAGGGCGAAAGCAGTCACAAGCTGGAGCGAAGCACCTCAGAGTGTGGCGCGCGGGACGCAGTTCGAGAGTCTCAGAGGTCTTCTAGCGAAGCGCCTGCCTAGCTGTCGGCTTGGTTTTATCGCGCCTAACTGCGATCTCGTGGCCTTCTCTCACGGCCGGCTTGGGAGTGATGACAGTCGGTCTAGAGACAGACACCCGAGCTTGTTTCTTCGCTACGACTACTACGGTCGCTATTCCTACTGGTGGGCTACAAAGCATCGTTTCAACGATACATCAGATACGTAGAATCCACTGTGTGACCGAGGTATCATCCGCGTCCCACAGTGATCTTTCCTAACTTCGAGGTTCGTCTCCGCGATCTCTGCGTCTGGTACGCTCTTTCTTCAGCGTCTGAAGAGCTCTGCGACTTGATTCGTCGCGCGATTCCGATAGTCCTTCCGCTCTACTACCTCTTCCCCAAGCTCGCAGTCCTCGTGAGCGCCTTCCTCTCTCGGCGGAAGCTGCTGACGGGCGAAATGACCGCCGTCTCTGCGGTGCCGCATTCGTCGCCTCTGACTGTCGGCGCCAAGCGGAAGGCGGTACGCCGCCGTGAGAGAGGGAAACACGCAGAGGAAGAAGACGACTCAGAAGAGGACGTCGCAGACAGAGCTGTGTGCGAGGCGATGCTTGAGTAAGCCGGGGAACTCCACGGAGGAAAGACAGACGAGCTTCTCTACCGCTACCGAGGTTCGCTGACCCCTCGACGCATAGTCCGCAAGATATACACTCCGCGCTTCCTTAAAGAGTTGATTCGTTCTGCTCTATAGTTTCGATTCAGCTTCAGTCACCCATGCTGACAAAAAGCTCGGTGCCTCTTCTCAGTAGAAGCCTCAAGCTGGCTCTCTTCTTGGTTTTTTTGTCGCCCACGCTGTGTTTATGGTTTGGGTTGCTGCCTCTGTTGTTTTCCAAGGCAGCTTGAGAGCGACCTGCATCGCATCCTTCAGTACGACATGCAGCAGAAGGGAGCGTCGCCTAGCCAGGGAGAGGAAGAAATCTGAATAGCCGCGAGCGAGAAAACGGGTCGCACGGCGGAAGCGTGACAGAGAAGACGGCGCACCGTGTGATGCTGCATTTCTGGCTTCTTCCAAGCGCCCACTTTTATCCAGTGGAGCCCGTTGGTGTTAAGTCCATCTCGAAGCTCTTGCGCACGCATCCGTAGGGTGCTGGTGTTTGCGACCGAGGAGAGATATCCCGTACGAGACGCTGAGAAACCACTCCGGTTCGCTGGTCACGGGAATCGGGTGCGAGGACAGACAATGAGTTTTGAGTCCAATATAGACTGCGTCTCCCCCCGGACGTCTGGGGCAGGAACGCGTCTCTGAGTCTCGCCAACCAAGCACTTTCGGCCTCGTGTGTGCACTCGGCGCCGTCTCCAGGCGTCTGAGGACTCCGCCTCTACGCGCGTCTGACCCTCGCGACAGAGGTCGCTCCCTTTTCCCGCGTTGCAAGGATTCTGAACCTACTCGCCTCGCTCCGCCTGCCGCCGTCCTGCGCGATGCTACAGTAGCGTCTGGCTCTGCGGTGCCGCTGGCGAATCGTCATTCTCGATTGCTCGCGAATGCTGCGTCCTTGGGTTCCATCAGGGGCCGCCCGGAGCGGCTCTGAAAGAGGCCGCGAAGATCAGCGATACAAGAGCGTGACGAAACGTTCGTTTATGCAGGGGGACAAGGAACAACTGCTTCGCAATTTATTTGCACTGAACGCGCAGATTACAGAGAGGCTATGGCAGGAAAGGAGGCTCGCGCCTAGCGCCAGCGACCCGCGACGAGACAGAAGGCGCGAAACAGCATGTCGACGATGCTAAAAGAAAAACCTGGAATGCACAGACAAACCCTAACGCTCTGTGCCGACGCGTCACAGGTCCCTTAGGCGCCCGCGCGAGAGGGAGCGCCGCGTGAGAAGAAAGAAAACTTGCGATGAGACTGAGTCGACTCTCGCCTCTGTCTCTCTGTCTCTTCGCTGGAGAAATCGATTCTAAAATAGAGAGAGCTCAGTAGGGCGGAGGCATCGGCTGCGGATAAGCTGTTTGCGACGAGGTTGAAACGCGCGTCTGGTAGCGATCGTCCTGAGGGTATATCTGTTGCGGAATCCGCATTTGGCTGCCCTGAAAAAAGCGCACCCAGATTCAGGACAGACTCACATGGTCATCGCAAATATTACCACCGATTCATATACACGCAACCAAGTTTGCGCTGTCTGCATCCGAACACGTCATATTCACAGCGACGTTTAGACACCTTTGTTCGTATACGCCTATATAGCTCCCGGGGTGCTGCACCCGCGAACCGCTGGGAGATTAAGGCGTCACTGAAGTCAGCACCGTTATGGTTCGCGCGCATTATTCCACCGCACACACACTCGTAGAAATGTATGGGCCGGGCGGGCATGCCTGGCAACAAACGTTTCTCGCGTGGAGAGCAGCAGTCAGCTGTCAGTGCAGCAGACGTGGACGCCCTCATAAGGGCAGCAGCAAAATGGAATTCCACCTTACGTCTTCGCCGACGTAAACAGCAGTTTCCTTTCGAAACGTCTTCAGCACCGGGATGATGCGCTCGACGACGAGAACTTTGGGGACCTCGACGATCTTTTCTCGGTGGTTGTAGCGCGGCACATCCACGTACTTGTCCACGTACTGAAGATGCAACAACCAATACACACATAAAGCAAAGCTTTTCTGGTGGAACGGTTTCGGATCGCAGACACACCCCAGTAGCTGCAGCGGGGCCTTGGAGGCAGGCAACGACGCATGCGTATTGCCAAAGAGAAGCCGCAGACAGGTTTCATTTGAACTCGGAGAAGCATCTGCGCTACGCCGATGCGTGTCAGCCGAAGAACAAAAAAGTTTCCACGCGGAAGCCACCCCCCCGGCCGCGCGTGAGAGCGAAGCACCACAGCGGACTGCGCGCAGGACGCCTACCTTGATTTGTGGGACCTCGACGATTTTGTCGAGGTAGACCGGCTTCTTGACATATTTGAACCTCTCCTGCTTCAGGGGCTTCACGATGTGAACGAGTTTCTCTTCAAACACGGGGTGCGGAACCTCGACAATTTTCTCCACGTAGTGAACCTCGGGGACCTCGATGATTCGATTCTCGACTCGCTCCTTTATGACCTCAACAATGCGTTCCTAAAGGAACAGGGAAACACCGGACGAACATTCCTGCAGAGGCGCTCCTTCGCTTCCCCTGTCCTTGCTCTCTCACGTGAGCCGCCACTGTGCCGGAGTGCAGCGGGCCCTACACAGCCACACTCGAGAGGGGCGAATGGATCACGACGTGTGCACGGTGCAATAATTCAGAAAGATGTATATATATCAGCACGAGCTCTGGGCTATCCACTGGCAGACCAGAGATACGCGTCCTCTATGTATGCGGCCTATTTGGTGTCTCGCGGACTCTGTCGAGGAGGCCGTGTGTCTGCGACGGCTTTTCAACGGCACGATACGCCGCCCCGTGTAGCTGCATATTCCTAGACATATATGTGTATTTGTACGACGACGTGGACTTGGAGATCCATCTGCACCGATCGGAACGCAGTCCCTTAAAGCGGCCAGACGTGCGCGCAGACATGACGACGGCCTGGGGTCAACCCGAGCTCACCTACCTCGCGAACAGGGTCAAGGAGCGTCGCGCCCTCGGGCGGAGGCCCCGCACAGACAAACGAGCTCGTGGGAATCGTCGAGGTGTATGGCGACGCAGTCGGCGGACCGGAGGCGACCACCACGCCGCTCGCATACGGCCCCCCGGCGTACATTCTGAGAGAGAAGTTGTGGCAGCCTTGCAGATGCGCAGGCGATGCGGACGAAAACTCGAAAACGCTGTTCCAAGCAAGAAGTGAGCCCTCGAGACGGCAACTAGAAAACGATTCCCGGTGACTGAATGGCGGTGGCGTGACCGGTACACGCACAGGCTCACAGAATTTTCGGAACTTCAAGGAGAGTCACGCGCGTGCGGGCGCCGGGAGAGATGCGTGGTGCGATGCTGGTGACAAACTGCCGAGGTGACGTTTCGCTCGAGAACTTCCTCAGTCAGCCATGCGGATGAACCCAGTGTGAGGGCGCGGGATCGCTCAGAGGTGGAGGCGGTTTTTCGGAGGCCGGACCGGGGACCTTTTTGAAATCCCTTGCTTTGTCAGTGGCAGATATACTGAAGCTTCCGGCGTTCATCCAGCGGAACGCGACAGGCGACCCAAAATGCGTCGAACGACACAAACCCCAACAGGGGACGGTGAAAACATGTGCAAGCAGGACGGCCTGCACATAAATGCTTCCACACGAGGAAGGGCAGCGAGCAATGCTGAAGGAAGCGCTAACGAGATGCCGTAGCACGCGTGCGGCGCCAGCGGACAACAAGCAGCCCTAGTGCAGAGAGACCAGGAGACTTGCAGCGTGGCGCAGCAGCGCTGTGAATCCAGAATACGGACCCGTCCGCCAGCACGAGAGCACATACAGAAGAGAGAGCTACACACTGCAGCAGCGACGGCCTTGGAAGGTCAAACAACAGAGGCGCAGGTCAAGGGAGTGGAGGGACGGTCACGTGAATATGAGTAAGGTCGGAGTTTCATAGACTCAGCACGTTTGCCGGCAAGCAGTTGGCTCTTGCCTGACCGAGGAAAGGCTTTGAACTTGAACTGAAAAGACTAGAAGACCTGTTCGACGAGAGAAACTCGCAGCACATACAAGACGGCCATGCCGACGAGCCGTGGAAGAGCCACTCAGCTGCTGCCACGCGTGAGGAGAGGTCGTCACCGGTTCACCTCGACGAACCGGTCAGCTTTCCTATTAAGCCACCGGCACGCGTTCTTGCAGCGAAAGAATATGCTTCTGTTGAGTCCGCCAGCGCCGCGTTTCCAAGCGTTCCCCCAGAAATCAGGAAGTCATACGCTTGGCGGAACAGAGAACTGGCGCCGCGCGCAGCGAGACAGCAGCCGATGGCTGGGTGGCGTGAATTGGGTGGTTCGAAGACTGCCAGAGGGGAAAGGCGCGGGAATCGCTCCGGCAGAAACGCCTTCAAGGAAGAAGGCCACAGACTCAAGCAGATCTGCAGGGCAGATGCTGTGCCATGGAAGCCCTTGTTCGGCGACACACGAGCGGCAGAATCGATTCGCGCGGACGGTCGCCGCGCGGGCAAGAGCAGTCGATTGCTCTGTGGCGACCGGCGGCGTCCGCGGCCTCGCGCAGCGTTGACAGCGCTTCGCTGGAAGTGCGGAGAGAAGGAAGTTGCCAGTCCAAAGCGTTTTCGTAGAGTTCCTGTCTTTTCCCCAGTCAAAGGCACCCCGTTCCAGAGATTCTACGCGGTCAAATTCTCAGAGTTTCCACGGGCTGCCGGGCGTCTTGCTCAAGCTCTCGAGTGTACGACCGACGAGCAGCTAGATGAGCCGCGCACCTACCTGCGAGAGAACTTCGGACCGCGCGTCGTGTCACAGGGAGAGTGGCATCGACGGGACGGCGGGGAAAAACCCAGAGAGGTGACGCGGAGACTGCGCAGTTTCACGATGCGGTGCTTTTTAAGCCACGTGCAAGCTTCTTGAGCATCTACAACCCAAACCGGGAAGCTGTGAGGTGCCTTGTGGACGCGACTGCTGCCGCCGGTGTCACTGGAGAGAGACGGTGCCCGCGAAGAGTTCTTTGGCAGGGACCCGGGCGGTTCAGATCCCCCATTTCGTACGTGCGACGATCCGCGTTGTGCCTTTACTCTTTTCTTGGACGCCTACGACAGAGTCACTCGTTCGGCCAGCGATGAAGCGCCTCCTCGACTTCTAGAGCTGGATACCACCTTCCGCGCCACAGCGTGGTCAGTCGTGCGGACTACTTCTTCGCACGTCTGCTGCGCCAGCACATCTCGTCGCAGAGTCGTAGATCTCCTCGCGCCACAGGTTTCGAACTTGCGTCTCGGCGTTGGCTCAGCATTTACGGAGGCCGGATTGCCGTTTCAGTGGGCGGTTAACCTGCAGCTTTTCTTCGTACCCCGTGAGCGGGGAGCGATTTTTACAGTCTGACGCCGACGTCGAGCCGGGTCACCCGCCCTGTTTGCTTCAATTCGTCAACTCGACGCGAGACACATTCCACGACGTCTGTGCGTCGGCTGAGCGTATACAGCGTCAGGCCGGCTTCCTCACGGCAGCCGGCGTTCACGCACGGGCCAACCTGTCAACCTGGGACAGAGGGTCACTTCCCTCGGACTGTCGTCCTCCACTTTCCTCGCTGCGTTCAACGGGACTTCGACGTCCTCATACCGTCCGCGCAGGCTACCTCTCGGCGATCCTTTCACCGCAGCCACGTTCGAATGCCTGCCTCACAATGAACTCGTGCGTCGGGGGCTGCCGTTGCGTCTGCGTCGTCCTGTAGCTCCGAGTCAAAGCATGATTCCGTTCTCCCCAGCCCCGGCATCTCCGTCGCCTGCGCATCGAGGCTCCGCCGCCGCCGCTTTACGCGTAGCACCAGACCACCCGCGTGACGGGAGACTCGCCGGATCTCCACAGGCTCCGCAATCGGCGTTAGGTGCGTCGCCCCGCGTTGCCTCGCCTCCGCCGGTGCGTCGTTCCTTGTGCCTATACGGCGGCCGCCACAAGGAGCTCGCTCACACGTCTGAGTCGAGCTCCATTGAAGTGCCGCTGGCGCTCCCCGCGCACCGGCTGCGGCCGCTTCGGTACCGGTGCCCGTCTGACACTGTGACGCTGGACACGGGCGCGCACGCGCGAGGCTACCGAGCGGAAGCGGTAGACGCCCCCGGCAGACGCCTGTATCCTGCGCCGCCAGGCTCCGACCCTGCACACCGCCCCGGCCGCGCGCCGGTTTCCATGTCTTCGCCGGCTGTTTGCGGACCCGCAAGCTTGGCAGGCGCGCCCTCTCCAGTTCGTCTTCACTGCCCTTCTCTGGCCTCCGTCAACTCCGTTCGTTCGCCGTCCGTGTTGTCTGAGGACTTGCTTCTCACGGGCAAGACCCCAGGCGAAAGCTCTCCGCCCTCGGCTGTGTTCAACGGCGGGTCGGACGCGCTGCGAAAGGCGCCTTTTCCGCACGGCAATTCCTCCGCCACGTTCTCTCCGTCTTCACTGGCGCGCATCCTCGACGCGGCTGCGGCCGAGAAAAACTCGCACCAGTCCTCAAACTCAGTTGCCCTCCCGCCCTCCGCCGTGAACGGTCCTCCCGCAGTCTCCGTCCACCGGGCGTCCTCTCCAGTTCCCGGCCTGCCGCTCAGTCCGCAAGTTCTTGTTCACCCGTCCCCGCCTGCCGCGCCGACTATGAACGCCTCTGCGGTGTCCGGCGGCGTCCCCCCGACGCCGGCGGCGTACGCGCCCGCGGCGGGGGTTGCCTCTGCCTCTACTCCGGGTCCTGATGGTCCTCGTATTCATCCGGGAATCGCAGGTTCTGGGATCGTCGTCGCACCCCCGACTCCGAGGGGGGCGGGCGGCTCGCAGGCACGGTCGCCTGTTGCGGGAAGCCACTTACTCGCACCGCCGGCGCCGCGAGCAGGCCCCCCTGTCGAAACATCGTCTACGCACGATAGACAATGGGTATGCACACCAGAGAGTCGCTGGACAGTGGCGAATTGGAGGAGCAGACTTGTTGCCTCATCGTTGTCCGATGGTCGGGGGTACCTCTCGTTTAGGCAGTTCCACTCGTGGCAGGGATGCGCCAGCGGGACGGGACTCGCGCCTGTGGATGTAGACTCGCATGCGTTCTTTGTGGATGTGTTTTCGTGTTGATTCAGGTGGCTGTCACGGCGTACCGCCCCGTTGATGTTGTCACGAAGACGGTGGAGGTGCCGGTGACACGAACCGTTGACGTCCTCGTCCCGAAGCCCGTTATCAAGGAAAAAATTGTGGAGGTCCCCAAGTTCGTCCCTCACTACGTTGAGAAAGTAGGCATGCTCTACATAAGGTTGAAACGAGCCAGTTGAGCGAACACGTCGGAAGTCCTTTATTGGCAACAATGACAGAAACACATCTATGAGCCACCTTTGATGACAACCTCTTGCAATGCCTCATGAAGGAAGATGAGACATGATTGACTCCAGGCGTCACCGATTTGTGTCGGCGTAAGTAAGACCGTAGATAGGGGATGGTGGGAGGCATACCATGGGTCTGGTACGGTAGGTGAGAACCGACAAGAGCTGTGGGCGAATTCTTTTAGTTCCTGATGCATAGCTTCGTCAAGTTATGCATGTCGCTGCAGATTCTCGAGGTCCCGGAGATTGAGTGGGTCGACCGCGTGATTGAAGTCCCCGAGTATTTCTATAGCACTAAATATGTTCCAAAGGTCGAGATCCAGGAAAACATCATTGAGCGACCCGTTTACCAAGACAAATGGGTGGAAAAGGTCGTTGAGGTTGCACGAGTAGAGGAAATTGTTCGGTACCGTGATATCGTCGAGGCCGAAGAGGTCATTAAGTAAGCGGATGAAAGCGAACAGTGTTAGGGCGAGCCTGCTACCACTGCAATGGGTCCGTGGTTTGTTGCATACCACACACGAGCTTCACGGGGCAGCAGTCAAGGCGACACTAGCGGCTGGTTGCCACAACTGGCGTAAGCAATGCTTCCAGCGGGGACGATTACCCCGGTCAGGGGATTCCTCTTTGTCATCGTGCTGCGTGTGACACAAACATGAGTTGTTCAGCGCCAGCTGTAGTTGTTGACTCCGGATTTTCGGCTTTTGTCCCGAGTTCCGTGTTAGCGCAGCTCACGACAGCCAGCGCCCACTCCTCTCTTTGCGGATGTGACATCTTTTCTCTTCAGGTATATTCCGAAGGGTCATTCTGAAGAAGAGTGGAGAGGCGCTCCAATCTTCAGCGTGCCGCCTGAGCACGCCCCTCCGTTGCCGCCCAAGTGGGTGACCCCTGGAGCCGCGGCACCGCCTCCGACCCCTGCATACTGCTCTCCAGATGCGTGTGTCGGCACGCCAATTGGAGCGCCTACGGGACAGACGCCAAACCATGCGGATCCGAGGCATTCCTCTTTCCCGCCGCCTGCCTCGGTCATCGGGGGCTGTCCGGCCTCACAGTACTGGACACCGGAGTTCTGTCGCGCTGGGAATGCGTGAAAACTGAATATGTTGAAGAGAAAACAAGAGCTTACGCTGGCTAGCTTTGTTTTGGCATCTCGTGAAAGACAGGAAGATGGGGAGCGCAAAACAGATCTCGTGATGGCACACGCCAAGATGACACACATCAGGCCTGTCACCAACGGTAGTTTCCAGTGTTTCATTTCAGGTGGGCACATGCGCGCGGCGGCTCCAGAGATTGCTCATACGTTACGCCGTATGATTTCTTCCGTACCACTGTGCAGCATGCGTGTTTTGTCCCAGGTTCCCGCTCTAGAAACGAGCTTGTCGACAGTTTTTATTTCGCACCTTAGCAACTAATTGCTTCGCCGCCATGTTATTTAACTTGTCTGCCCACACGTCTGGACATTAGTAAGCTTTCACAGTGCTGAGACGGTTCCGTCCCACCAGAGGGAGTAATCTCCAGTCACCGCGCGTGTAGAGTTGTCGGACAGCGAAATGTACGTGTCCAGTCAGCGAACTCTAGTAAGATGTCGCCGCCGGTGTTGTATATTACCAAGCTAGGGGGACACGGGGCCTTACAGAGGCACTTTTTTCGACCGAGGCGCACTCTGAAGGCGAGTTCACACTGAAACCACGACGGTAGACAGTCTGCGGCCACCTAGATGACACCCTAGTTAGTAGAAATCGAGTGTTTGCTCGACGCGCATTTACGGCACGCAGAACGAGGCCGGATTTAGCGGCTCAGGTGACAGGCATCCCTGGAAGGCGCTCAGAAGCGCACGAGTCTGACCGTACGATTTTTTTATCGCCCCAGACAATGAAAAGGGTTGACAGACACGGTCTCGCCGCCCAAGGGCTTCATGCCCTCCGCTCAGGCGTCCATCGGCCTACAGCAGAGTCAGGCGTGCGTGGACAGACAGCCTCACAATTCCGTTAGCCGTCATTCAGACATATCACCTGATTCTTCCTCCAGTCCTTTCTGCTGACATGAGTGGAACTCGGGGCTCCCTCTACCAACGACCGCGGGCGAAGAAGCATCAGCCTCTCCGCAGCTCTATCTCGCTTTGAACAACTCGAATCTGAATGTACCCTACGACGCCTCTTGGCATCATCGCTGATGGCTGCTGCACAGGCAAGGAGTTTTGCTTTTCCGTCTTTGCATATCCGTCATTTCGCTCCACCGCGGGTAATCGTTTCCCGCCGAGGGACGGGCCTACTGCAGGACCCGCTACAGGGAACTCCGTACTGGGAAGGCGGGCTTGGTGTACCAGTTGCGGTTCACTGCACGTCTTGCATTATTTTTGACTGCCACGGCAACCCTGATAGCCTGTTTAAAAGTGTCTTTTTTTTGTTATGGATTGTGAGAGATATTGTGCAATTCAATTCTACTGTATACGCTTTGTTTGTTTCCGTCTGAGCGCTAGCTTCGCTGGTGACGGCAGGCGGGAGTGTCTCCATCCAGCCGTTCCGTTGCTTGCTATATATTAGTCATGCCGTGCGGACTTTTTCTCACTCAAGTAGGTCTACGCGATCTGTTTTGTTTCTCTTGTTAAAATACGGACGCACATGCCAGATTGTTCCCGAGGCTGCCAACTTTTCGTCTGGCGTGACTCTTCATCCCATCTAGCTGTCAATCTCTCTAAGCGTCAGTGAGGTCCCTAGCCCTAATTTCCTTTCCTGCATTGATCGATGACCGAAGCCTTCTACTGCATATTTCAGTAGTCTGCAAATGTGCAGCGCGGCCTCGTCTGCACGAACGATGCTCCCGGGTTTGAGGGAATAGGCTTTGTTTCCGTCCCTTCCCGAACGCGCATCGCGCGCTGTGTCTCACAGTTGTTAGTTGCATCGGGACCTCGCTATCTCCCAGCTGGTATTTGCCTAGGCTGTCCGCAACGGTGGATACCAAAATGGTTCCGCTCTGCCACCTGAGCGGCCTTTTCCCTCACGAGTTTGTTTCTTTACTCGGTCTTTCTTCCTGTAACCAGCCCCTGTACCCGTTGAGCCGTTCGTGGCGACTCTGCGACCGACACTTGCAGTCGAGAATCTGACATCATTGGAGATCCTCTTGAGGTCTGCCGCTGAACGTGGTTTCTTAACAGTCTCTGAATATATTTTCGAGGGCATCGAAAGTCGCCCTCAGACGAGCGCCACCCAGCTCGCTCACTCTGTGTCGGGTAAAGGGTAGACGAGCTTCTTGCTCTGCAGAGGCGTGGCACGTGTACCAAAACGCTTTCCAAGCCGCGCTTTTCCTCTGGTTTGTATGTAATGTCTTTCGGAGTTGCTTCAGGTGCCATGACCGTCACCAAGTAGTAGCGGCATTTACGTCTTCGTCCTTAGCTGCTTCCAAGTATGTGGTTTCTATCCTTGGCTACAGAGTCGGAGTCCGATGTGAGTGAAACGGAAAGAGAAGGCTCTTCGCCTCCAGGCGAACAGGCCGCCGCGGATCCGGAGCCCGCTCCTGCTCCTGCGGAGGCTGCGCGGGACCTGTGGGGATTCTTTGGAGGCCAAGACACAAAGGAGGATGCTGCGAAAGATGAAGGGAAAAAAGATGAGCCTCCGGCGTCGGAAGCCTCCGCGGGAGGAGGCGGCTGGTTCAGCTGGGTCGGAGGGGGAGAAAATGAGCCTTCTTCGGCGTCTGTGAGTCGTGAGAGCTCCGTCGCAGATCCCCCTTCGTCCCCCGAGGAAGCTGCGCAAGGAAAGGCACCCGAGTCGCTGAAGACGTCCAGCCCCGATGGGGAAGGCTCTGCAGAGGAGAAGGCGGAGCCGAAGGTCGAAAAAAAGGATGGAGCAGCCAGTCCCGATTCGGGAGAGGAGAAGGGGGGTAAGGGAGAAAATCAGGATGAGGATAAGGCGGCGAAGGCGGGAGAAGGGGATGTGAAGGCATCGGCTGAAGCGCCAGATAGTCGGAGCAGTGCATCTGATACTCCGGGAGGGCAGGCTGATGCATCGGGACGGCGAGCTGAAGCCCCCGGAGACGCTTTGGGAGGCAGCGCCACTCCGCCAGAGAGAAAAGCCGCGGAGGAAGCCGCGCCGCTCAAAACTTCCGCGGAAACAAACGAGCCTCAAGACAAACCGGATGACTCGCACACTGAAGGTACGCGCGTTAGTCATGTATCGTTGCGTGAGTCTCCCGCCTCACGGAGGTCTGCCATTTGGTTTATGCTCTATCGGCTTAACTCTCCGTGATAGGGTGTTGCGAGCAACGTGCCTCGCTGGAGTTCTCAGAGTTTGTCAGCACATAGAGGGTGGTTAGACGTTGATCTCGTAGCGATATCCTGAGCGTCGCGCGACACCGAGGCGCGACGAATGCTTCGCGTAGATGGAGTGAAGAGATTTCCTCGGCAGGGCCTTCGAGTGCTTCGCGTGCGGCACAGCGATGAGATGGCAGGGGTGCTGCTCGTGCGCCCATGCCGGCCGCTAGTCAAGTTGCTCATGCTCTCACAACCGCCTGTCGGCGTCCTACTAAAACTTCGTAGCGAGATCCGAGTTACAGTTCCCGCGTGTCTGGTGATCTTTCTGTTCCACGTCTTTTCAGATGAAAAGAAGGAGCCTGCGGAGTCGACCGGAGGAGGTTTTTGGGGCTTCTTTTCCGCTCCTGCGGCAGAGGAACCGTCCGCAAGCCCGCCTGCTGAGGAGGACCTTCCGACTTCCTCGAAGGCGGACAGTCCGCCGCCCGCAGCGGAGTCCACCGGTGTTGGCTGGGGATTTTTCAGTTCTCCACTGCCGGCTGCAGCTGAGCAGGGCTCAACGCATGCAGGGCCAAGCAGCGATTCGAGGCTGGCGCCTTCGTCAGCCACCACCGAGGGTGAGGGCAGCAACTCGAGCGAGCCAGTCCCTCAGCCGTCGGCCGAGGCGAGTCACGAGGAATCCGCGAGACCAGCGGAGCCGTCTGAAGCTTCGAGCGCGCAGCAGGCACCAGCCGCCGGGGTCTGGAGCTTCCTTGGATTTGGAGGTGACGTGGAGGAGGAGCCGAAGGAGGAAGAAGCGGATGAGAAAAAAGACAGCGCTGAAGACCTTGCAAGAGCCGCCCCGTCGATTCACATGATGGGACCCCCTCCGGAGCTGGGGGGTCCCTCTGGCGAGGACGCAGAAGACGGAGCCAAACGTGAAGACGCGAGAGAGAGAGGCAGCGGGGCGGGAGGAGAAAAAGAAGATGGTACAGATAAGAATGGCGGACAGTCGCCAGGTGGTGACCTTACAGGGAAGGTGACAGAGAGCGAGCAAAAACTCGAAGGCGGTGGACCTGGAAATCAAAACGCACAGGCTTCAGATAAGGAGTCTGACCCATCTGCGCCGGAAGGAGCTGGCGAAACGAAGACACCTCAAAGCGATACATCAACGCCAGACGGGGCGGCCGATGCAAGTGGCACACTGCCAAAGAAGGCGAACGCAGCACTGGGCAGAAACAAGCCCCCGCCTCCAAAGAAAACAGAGCCTTCAGAAGACCGGCCCCAGGCGGGCACATCAGACGGCCTACCAAGCGCCGAGGCAGGCGAGTCGCCAGCGCAAGATCGCAAGGACGGCGAAAATGGCGATGCGAACAAGGAGGCCTCCGCAGCAGAGGCGGCCGAAGAGTCTACCAGCAGCACACCCCAGCCCGCGAAAACGGCAGCGCCAACCAAGAGTAAACCGCCGCCCCCCCTGCCTAAGAGCGCCTCACTCGCTTCACAGGGGGACAGTGTCGCAGACGAACCCACACTCGGCCCCACTGCACAAGGAGACACGCCGAACGCGCCCGGCAATCAGCCGGAAGATAGCGCACAGACCTCTCCCACAGCAAAGCCTCGTCCCCACCCTCCCCCACTCAAGGCCCCGCCTAGTCCCCAGACTCCTAACGAGCCCCCCCCCCCTGGAACCCTTTCTCCGGACACCAACATCGAGGACCATGAACTCACACCGCACAGACAAAACACTGCTGCACGAGAAGAAAGGAAAACGCTTGGCGAGGCGGAGGCGAAGGCAGGTGCAGTCCCGGGGAAGGTTTCTCCTGCGCCGAAGGCGGGTCTGGGGTTGGCTAAGCTGCCGCCCAAGGCGAAGGGTCCGCCGGGAGCGAAGGCGCCTGGTCCACCGTTGGGTCCGAAGGCGGGTCCTGGGGAGAAGGCTGCGGCTGCAGAGGGCGGAGAGGAGGATAGGGACAAGGGGAAGGAGGGGGAGAAGCAGGGTGAGGGCGAGGGCGAGGAGATGAAGGAGGCGACTGGGGAGGCGGAGGCGAAGGCAGGTGCAGTCCCGGGGAAGGTTTCTCCTGCGCCGAAGGCGGGTCTGGGGTTGGCTAAGCTGCCGCCCAAGGCGAAGGGTCCGCCGGGAGCGAAGGCGCCTGGTCCACCGTTGGGTCCGAAGGCGGGTCCTGGGGAGAAGGCTGCGGCTGCAGAGGGCGGAGAGGAGGATAAGGACAAGGGGAAGGAGGGGGAGAAGCAGGGTGAGGGCGAGGGCGAGGAGATGAAGGAGGCGACTGGGGAGGCGGAGGCGGAGGCGAAGGCAGGTGCAGTCCCGGGGAAGGTTTCTCCTGCGCCGAAGGCGGGTCTGGGGTTGGCTAAGCTGCCGCCCAAGGCGAAGAGTCCGCCGGGAGCGAAGGCGCCTGCTCCACCGTTGGGTCCGAAGGCGGGTCCTGGGGAGAAGGCTGCGGCTGCAGAGGGCGGAGAGGAGGATAAGGACAAGGGGAAGGAGGGGGAGAAGCAGGGTGAGGGCGAGGGCGAGGAGATGAAGGAGGCGACTGGGGAGGCGGAGGCGAAGGCAGGTGCAGTCCCGGGGAAGGTTTCTCCTGCGCCGAAGGCGGGTCTGGGGTTGGCTAAGCTGCCGCCCAAGGCGAAGGGTCCGCCGGGAGCGAAGGCGCCTGGTCCACCGTTGGGTCCGAAGGCGGGTCCTGGGGAGAAGGCTGCGGCTGCAGAGGGCGGAGAGGAGGATAAGGACAAGGGGAAGGAGGGGGAGAAGCAGGGTGAGGGCGAGGGCGAGGAGATGAAGGAGGCGACTGGGGAGGCGGAGGCGAAGGCAGGTGCAGTCCCGGGGAAGGTTTCTCCTGCGCCGAAGGCGGGTCTGGGGTTGGCTAAGCTGCCGCCCAAGGCGAGGAGTCCGCCGGGAGTGAAGGCGCCTGGTCCACCGTTGGGTCCGAAGGCGGGTCCTGGGGAGAAGGCTGCGGCTGCAGAGGGCGGAGAGGAGGATAAGGACAAGGGGAAGGAGGGGGAGAAGCAGGGTGAGGGCGAGGGCGAGGAGATGAAGGAGGCGACTGGGGTGGCGGAGGCGAAGGCAGGTGCAGTCCCGGGGAAGGATTCTCCTGCGCCGAAGGCGGGTCTGGGGTTGGCTAAGCTGCCGCCCAAGGCGAAGGGTCCGCCGGGAGCGAAGGCGCCTGGTCCACCGTTGGGTCCGAAGGCGAGTCCTGGGGAGAAGGCTGCGGCTGCAGAGGGCGGAGAGGAGGATAAGGACAAGGGGAAGGAGGGGGAGAAGCAGGGTGAGGGCGAGGGCGAGGAGATGAAGGAGGCGACTGGGGTGGCGGAGGCGAAGGCAGGTGCAGTCCCGGGGAAGGTTTCTCCTGCGCCGAAGGCGGGTCTGGGGTTGGCTAAGCTGCCGCCCAAGGCGAAGGGTCCGCCGGGAGCGAAGGCGCCTGGTCCACCGTTGGGTCCGAAGGCGGGTCCTGGGGAGAAGGCTGCGGCTGCAGAGGGCGGAGAGGAGGATAGGGACAAGGGGAAGGAGGGGGAGAAGCAGGGTGAGAGCGAGGGCGAGGAGATGAAGGAGGCGACTGGGGAGGCGGAGGCGAAGGCAGGTGCAGTCCCGGGGAAGGTTTCTCCTGCGCCGAAGGCGGGTCTGGGGTTGGCTAAGCTGCCGCCCAAGGCGAAGAGTCCGCCGGGAGCGAAGGCGCCTGGTCCACCGTTGGGTCCGAAGGCGGGTCCTGGGGAGAAGGCTGCGGCTGCAGAGGGCGGAGAGGAGGATAAGGACAAGGGGAAGGAGGGGGAGAAGCAGGGTGAGGGCGAGGGCGAGGGCGAGGAGATGAAGGAGGCGACTGGGGAGGCGGAGGCGGAGGCAGGTGCAGTCCCGGGGAAGGATTCTGCTGCGCCGAAGGCGGGTCTGGGGTTGGCTAAGCTGCCGCCCAAGGCGAAGGGTCCGCCGGGAGCGAAGGCGCCTGCTCCACCGTTGGGTCCGAAGGCGGGTCCTGGGGAGAAGGCTGCGGCTGCAGAGGGCGGAGAGGAGGATAAGGACAAGGGGAAGGAGGGGGAGAAGCAGGGTGAGGGCGAGGGCGAGGAGATGAAGGAGGCGACTGGGGAGGCGGATGCGAAGGCAGGCGCAGTCCCGGGGAAGGTTTCTCCTGCGCCGAAGGCGGGTCTGGGGTTGGATAAGCTGCCGCCCAAGGCGAAGGGTCCGCCGGGAGCGAAGGTGCCAGGTCCACGTGCTGTCTTGGGGAAGGTTTCTCCTGCGCCGAAGGCGGGTCTGGGGTTGGCTAAGCTGCCGCCCAAGGCGAAGGGTCCGCCGGGAGCGAAGGCGCCTGCTCCACCGTTGGGTCCGAAGGCGGGTCCTGGGGAGAAGGCTGCGGCTGCAGAGGGCGGAGAGGAGGATAAGGACAAGGGGAAGGAGGGGGAGAAGCAGGGTGAGGGCGAGGGCGAGGAGATGAAGGAGGCGACTGGGGAGGCGGAGGCGGAGGCGAAGGCAGGTGCAGTCCCGGGGAAGGATTCTGCTGCGCCGAAGGCGGGTCTGGGGTTGGCTAAGCTGCCGCCCAAGGCGAAGGGTCCGCCGGGAGCGAAGGCGCCTGGTCCACCGTTGGGTCCGAAGGCGGGTCCTGGGGAGAAGGCTGCGGCTGCAGAGGGCGGAGAGGAGGATAAGGACAAGGGGAAGGAGGGGGAGAAGCAGGGTGAGGGCGAGGGCGAGGAGATGAAGGAGGCGACTGGGGAGGCGGATGCGAAGGCAGGCGCAGTCCCGGGGAAGGTTTCTCCTGCGCCGAAGGCGGGTCTGGGGTTGGATAAGCTGCCGCCCAAGGCGAAGGGTCCGCCGGGAGCGAAGGTGCCAGGTCCACGTGCTGTCTTGGGGATGGTTGGTCCTGCGCCGAGGGCGGGTCTGGGGTTGGCTAAGCTGCCGCCCAAGGCGAAGGGTCCGCCGGGAGCGAAGGCGCCTGCTCCACCGTTGGGTCCGAAGGCGGGTCCTGGGGAGAAGGCTGCGGCTGCAGAGGGCGGAGAGGAGGATAAGGACAAGGGGAAGGAGGGGGAGAAGCAGGGTGAGGCCGAGGGCGAGGAGATGAAGGAGGCGACTGGGGAGGCGGAGGCGAAGGCAGGTGCAGTCCCGGGGAAGGTTTCTCCTGCGCCGAAGGCGGGTCTGGGGTTGGCTAAGCTGCCGCCCAAGGCGAAGAGTCCGCCGGGAGCGAAGGCGCCTGGTCCACCGTTGGGTCCGAAGGCGGGTCCTGGGGAGAAGGCTGCGGCTGCAGAGGGCGGAGAGGAGGATAAGGACAAGGGGAAGGAGGGGGAGAAGCAGGGTGAGGGCGAGGGCGAGGAGATGAAGGAGGCGACTGGGGAGGCGGAGGCGAAGGCAGGTGCAGTCCCGGGGAAGGTTTCTCCTGCGCCGAAGGCGGGTCTGGGGTTGGCTAAGCTGCCGCCCAAGGCGAAGGGTCCGCCGGGAGCGAAGGCGCCTGGTCCACCGTTGGGTCCGAAGGCGGGTCCTGGGGAGAAGGCTGCGGCTGCAGAGGGCGGAGAGGAGGATAAGGACAAGGGGAAGGAGGGGGAGAAGCAGGGTGAGGGCGAGGGCGAGGAGATGAAGGAGGCGACTGGGGAGGCGGAGGCGGAGGCGAAGGCAGGTGCAGTCCCGGGGAAGGTTTCTCCTGCGCCGAAGGGGGGTCTGGGGTTGGCTAAGCTGCCGCCCA
Organism: Besnoitia besnoiti; assembly: GCF_002563875.1. NCBI lineage: Eukaryota > Apicomplexa > Conoidasida > Eucoccidiorida > Sarcocystidae > Besnoitia > Besnoitia besnoiti. Next base: position 2,689,216 of record NC_042360.1, on the reverse strand, counting down.
AGGCGAAGGGTCCGCCGGGAGCGAAGGCGCCTGCTCCACCGTTGGGTCCGAAGGCGGGTCCTGGGGAGAAGGCTGCGGCTGCAGAGGGCGGAGAGGAGGATAAGGACAAGGGGAAGGAGGGGGAGAAGCAGGGTGAGGGCGAGGGCGAGGAGATGAAGGAGGCGACTGGGGAGGCGGAGGCGAAGGCAGGTGCAGTCCCGGGGAAGGTTTCTCCTGCGCCGAAGGCGGGTCTGGGGTTGGCTAAGCTGCCGCCCAAGGCGAAGAGTCCGCCGGGAGCGAAGGCGCCTGGTCCACCGTTGGGTCCGAAGGCGGGTCCTGGGGAGAAGGCTGCGGCTGCAGAGGGCGGAGAGGAGGATAAGGACAAGGGGAAGGAGGGGGAGAAGCAGGGTGAGGGCGAGGGCGAGGAGATGAAGGAGGCGACTGGGGAGGCGGAGGCGAAGGCAGGTGCAGTCCCGGGGAAGGTTTCTCCTGCGCCGAAGGCGGGTCTGGGGTTGGCTAAGCTGCCGCCCAAGGCGAAGGGTCCGCCGGGAGCGAAGGCGCCTGGTCCACCGTTGGGTCCGAAGGCGGGTCCTGGGGAGAAGGCTGCGGCTGCAGAGGGCGGAGAGGAGGATAAGGACAAGGGGAAGGAGGGGGAGAAGCAGGGTGAGGGCGAGGGCGAGGAGATGAAGGAGGCGACTGGGGAGGCGGAGGCGGAGGCGAAGGCAGGTGCAGTCCCGGGGAAGGTTTCTCCTGCGCCGAAGGCGGGTCTGGGGTTGGCTAAGCTGCCGCCCAAGGCGAAGGGTCCGCCGGGAGCGAAGGCGCCTGGTCCACCGTTGGGTCCGAAGGCGGGTCCTGGGGAGAAGGCTGCGGCTGCAGAGGGCGGAGAGGAGGATAAGGACAAGGGGAAGGAGGGGGAGAAGCAGGGTGAGGGCGAGGGCGAGGAGATGAAGGAGGCGACTGGGGAGGCGGAGGCGAAGGCAGGTGCAGTCCCGGGGAAGGTTTCTCCTGCGCCGAAGGCGGGTCTGGGGTTGGCTATGCTGCCGCCCAAGGCGAAGGGTCCGCCGGGAGCGAAGGCGCCTGGTCCACCGTTGGGTCCGAAGGCGGGTCCTGGGGAGAAGGCTGCGGCTGCAGAGGGCGGAGAGGAGGATAAGGACAAGGGGAAGGAGGGGGAGAAGCAGGGTGAGGGCGAGGGCGAGGAGATGAAGGAGGCGACTGGGGAGGCGGAGGCGAAGGCAGGTGCAGTCCCGGGGAAGGTTTCTCCTGCGCCGAAGGCGGGTCTGGGGTTGGCTAAGCTGCCGCCCAAGGCGAAGGGTCCGCCGGGAGCGAAGGCGCCTGGTCCACCGTTGGGTCCGAAGGCGGGTCCTGGGAGAAGGCTGCGGCTGCAGAGGGCGGAGAGGAGGATAAGGACAAGGGGAAGGAGGGGGAGAAGCAGGGTGAGGGCGAGGGCGAGGAGATGAAGGAGGCGACTGGGGAGGCGGAGGCGAAGGCAGGTGCAGTCCCGGGGAAGGTTTCTCCTGCGCCGAAGGCGGGTCTGGGGTTGGCTAAGCTGCCGCCCAAGGCGAAGGGTCCGCCGGGAGCGAAGGTGCCTGGTCTACCGTTGGGTCCGAAGGCGGGTCCTGGGGAGAAGGCTGCGGCTGCAGAGGGCGGAGAGGAGGATAAGGTCAAGGGGAGTGAGGGGGTGGCGCAGATAGTGGAGAATGGTGTGCCTGGGGAGGTGTCTTCGTCTGTCCGAGGCACAGGCGATTGGCGTTTGCAGAGTCTCGCTGTGTCTAAGGCGGGAATGCGGGGTGCAACGCCAGATTCGGCTTTGGATTTTATCTCAATGTTCCGGCAGAGGGCTCACCAGGTTCTGGATGGCTCTCAGTCTGACGCGGGACCGTCGCGTGTTGATAAGCTGTCTGGTCACCTCGCGCAACTGTCTGCAGTGCTGCCCGGGCTCTCCCCAAGAGATGGTGTGGGAAGTCGTTTGTCGGCGTTACGGGGCAGTATTCTACGTGGCACGAATGCATCGGACACATCCCGACTACCAGGCACAGATGTGAGGCCTTTGGCCATAAGGGTGAGGGCGTCCCCGCTCAGCGGCAAGGCTGGTGCGGTGCACACTCGCGGTGATAGTTTCCCGAATGCTCGGCGGGGCGGATTGCGAGCGCCAGGCGGCACGGATGCCGCCTTGTCCACTGCATCGAGCCGTCGTGAAAGCGAAGGCAAAAATGCGCTTCTTTCGACCAATTTGGATTTAACTAGGGTACTTGAGAGCGCCCGCGCCCCAACGGCGCCACCAGCTGCGTCCCAGGCTTTCAGCGAGGCTGTTTGTCCTCGGTTAGACTTAGGGAGTATCTCTTCAGGAACGTGTCTGTTTGACGTGGGACCGCGTGCGGTCCTGTCTTGTAGTGCGCCGGTATGTTCACCCTTGGACGTCTGTCTGCCTGATGCACAGAGGCATCTTCAAGATGTTCACGAACAGCTCCAGTTAGCGACAGACGTCCACGGCGCCTGGGGGGTCTACGACGCACCTGACGGTGTATATGCGTGGGACGATTCGGGGGTTCGTACCGCTGGGATTAACAGCACGAGTGTGACCAAGTTGCCTAAGGTGCTCTTTGGAGCCGCCGTAACGGCGTGGAACGAGACGTTGGTGTACCAGCTTCCGCAGGTCATTCTCCTCGTCGGGACTAGTGTTGAAGGTACGCACGTGCAGCCGATGTCCATTCCTGCTTCGTGCCGAAACAGGAACGCCCTCGGCTGAGAAGGACTACGGTATAGGGTCAGAGGATAGACTGGCATACTCACTGGCGTGAAACGATCGCAGTGTCCTGAGCGCCTCACCACCTCCCCATGCGTATTACACCTTGTGCGATATCGCGGGCTGCTACATATAACTAGAAGACGACTGCGTCGGAATGGGGTCGACTTTGATGCAGCTACAGGGGCCGGGGCAACTTGCAGTTGAATGCTGGTCTTGGGCATACTCGCTTGTGAGCAGCCGCACGGCGATGCGGCAGAAAAAGCTTTTCCAGGAGACTTATGTGGTAGTTCGTGCCTGTACATGAAGGGACTGCCGCAAGCAGAAAGCCGTTCGCACAGTGATCTGCCTCTGTCGCTTGTTTTGGTTTCCAGATTGCGACATGACCGTTCCTGGGCTTATTCAGAATCTTGTTTCGCTCGGCAATCTCCCTCTCAGTCTTCAGCCTGAGACTATCCGCTATGTCAATGACGCTTGTCTGGTAAGAGTTCCATGCACTTGAGGCGTTTATTAAGGCGGACGCGCTTCAAGTATGCGACTACGGTTGAACATATCTCGAGATTTGTGCAATGTGTATACATTCGTTTATCCTCTGGCTAGGATTGTCCCACTATGCTGACTCCGTTCCACCTCAATTTGGGTGACCTGGTACCGCCTAAATCAGAGGGCGGGGGGGCAAGGGGGATCGGGTTCCTTTCTCTGTTGCGTGTTTTCCAGTTCATTCGTGGCTGTTCGGGGCCTGGGAGTTTTGTAAAATCTTGATTCGGTACCGATCATCTGTCCTGTGTGTGTCGCGAATCGGAGTGGCGATGCGTCTTGTATCTGCTGAGGATTAACCTGTTTGCGCTTGTCTGTTTCTGATTTCAGCTGTTGCGGCAAATGGGTTCTGTGAGGATGCTGAAGCGTGGAACATTCTCGAATGAAGCAGACGTCCCCAACACGTGCATGTCTAGGTGGAGTATCAAGTTCACGAGGAAAGGGGAATTTTCCGGCGTGAGCGTCGCAAGCTGGCTGCTAGACAGTCCAGGTCTAAGGTGCACCGTTCACGGGATCCGACAGGACATCCTGTTGAGACTCATCTGCGGTGAGTCACCAGGCAACTAAGCAAATGCCCGTTCCCGGGGTCGAGCTTGGACTATCGGGGCTTGTCGCATCGGAGTGCGTCTGGTTCAGGTTTGGCTGTGTACTGATTGCGAACTCAAGGTGTAGTGCGATCCCTGTGCATATGAGTCCGCATACGTCTGACAGCATACGGATGATCAGCACAGTCTCGCCAGTCTCCGAACGTGGTTTGAAGAGAAGGTTTCATCTTCAGTTGTGTGCGCTGCGGCGTTCACTCTATCAGGCATCGTCGGTAACGAAGACAGTTTTTTGGGACCGTCATTTCCCACTGGTTCACTCATGCCTCTCTTCGAGCAAGACGCGGCGGCGGTGGGGCTCTCAGAAGAGGACAGGCTACGTCTCGCCCAGGACTGCGTGGATCTTCTTGCACGAGTGTTGAAACTGGACGACGTTCAGGTGAGCTCGAGATTCGCGGCTGCAGAGCCTCGCTCAAGCCGGGCTCGCGCGAGGAATCTAGAAACGTGCGTGCCTTCGCATTGCTCCGGGGGTTAGGTCAGCATACTGCCAGTGGCAGTAACCGGAGAGATGCTCGGTTTCCGTGCTAAAGAAAAGCTCCGGCAACGCGCCATCTTCGTCGGTCTGTGAACCTTCATTTGCTCACTCGGTCCGCGACATCGCGGCGTGGAACAGCTTTCGCAGCACGCCGCAGTGCGGAATTCGCGTTTTGCTGTCACTCTCCACACTCAGACAGCGGCACACGGCTCCGTCTCACAGCTCTTGGTTTTTTACTCCGAATCTTGCTTCAGGTCACCGGCCTCGTCAGCGTGTTCCTGAGTGTTAGCGCCCTTGCGCAGGAAACCTGCTGTCTATCAGCGGAGGCAGTTGCCGGTGTGGCGCTTCTCCTCGGTGTGTCGGCACCCGACCTGCAAGGTTCTTTTAGCGCTGCGTTAGCTGCTGGTCATATGGAGGCAGCCGGTCTCGGAGAGGCCATTGCCAAAGTGCTATACCAGGAGCTGTTCCAGTATACAGTCGCACGAATCAATTCAGTTATGGAGGTGAGCGAACCGCCAGCTGCGGTGTAGGGTTGCTACGAGCAGCGTCCATCAGCAGTCCTGAACAAGCAGTCGGTTGGGGCTGGATAGCGAGGCTCGAGCGGCAGCTCTAAGTAACGGGCTAGTGGCGTTTTCTCGGTCATACGGAGCGAGACCCGGAAGAGGACGACGACGCCCCCCCCCGGTGTGTGTGTGTGTGTGAGACGCGTCTGGTGGAGCATGTGCGAAAAAGGGAGAAGTTAGATATCATCAGAGAAGATTTAGACCTCGCATGTGGTGAGAGTGGATTATTGTAGCTGGACCGTCTCGTCTGTCGCTGTTTATCTGCAGGACATGTTCAGGACTACAGTCCGCGGGGGGGCCGAGGCGCCCTCAGTGTCTGCGTACTTGGTAGGTCTGCCGCGGTGCATCTGCTTGACAAGAGCAGCTCTCACACGTAGGCTGCGCACTACGTGTTACCCCGCAGCTCAGGTTGTGTGTTATTCGGTTGCCTAGGAGGTCACGTACGCAACCTGATGCCCGCATACGAGTTATGCTTGTTTCTGCGTCTGGGATTTACAGCGGCGCCCACAGATCTGGAAGCGTTACCGACAACGTCCCTCGGCCGTCTTGCCTGCCACGTAGCTCAGGTGAGCTGACCGTTCTTTGGGGCATGTGCTTTTGCAAGCTTTTACAGTACACTAAGTAAATCCGTGTATCGAGAAACGCCTTCTTACCGTCTTTTGTGATTTTGTGTTGGTGCAGGCTGTCGCTTTCACGTTCTCCTTCCGCGGCATGCATCGCCTCAGGAAACTGCTCCACCAAGATCGGTTTCCCGTTCCGGAATATCTGAGCGGGCTACGGGAGTTTTGCCCGGAAGACGTGTATTTAGAAGCCATGCTTGGCGAAGGCTCCGGTCTGCTCCCTTTTCTGTCGTACGGGTCGAAAACAGAACAAGGTGAGACGACGTTAGCCAGGCGAGGTGATGACGAAAGCGATTCTTGGTGTGGCTGTGAACGGCTGTGGCACTGGGGTGGTGCACGGATAACCGTATGTTCTGCTGCTCAATAGCGGCTTGGGGTTGCACATTTGCAGCCGTCAAACAGAGTTAGCTGTAACTGAGTTATTGGTGGCTGGTTGCTCAGACCGCCCGAGGTTGTAGTCAATTACCGGAGATGTGGCCTGCTGCCGCTTCGTCTGTATCTGGGTGTCTTCTTTGTTCATCTGATGTTTTGCTGTGATTCTCTGAATGCAGAGATTGTCGCATGGTTCAAAGAGCAAGTCAACGGATGCAGAGAAGATAGCTTCCCGTTCTTCTCACGTACTTTCAAACTGGTGCGTGAGAGCTCTTTGGATATCGCGCTCCCCGACTATGCAGCTGAGTTGGATGTCTCCGAAGCTAGCATGGCTTCACAGCCCATGGATCCTCTCGTCTTTCGCGTCATTGAGTGCGTGGCAAAGCAGGTAAGAAAACCAGCCGGAGTTTTTTTAGCTCCTCGGAGGTGGCGGCAGAGCGGCAACACAAGTACTGTGCCAACGCTCCATATGTGGCAGATGTACAAGACAGGGCGTTTCATTGTCTACGGGTGCGAATACCTAACTCGGGTCAGAAGATGACCGGCAGCGACCGCAGCTACCTGTGGTTCGTTTCACCGGCTTCCTGTTCTTCATAGGCTTGGCCATTGCGCGTTCTAGGGATGACCGCAATGGCGCGGAGCACCGCGGCACACCGCAGTGAAAGCTGCCGTCTATACACGTCCCTGGCGGATGCTTGGAAGCCGCTCCTGCATTCCCGACCAATCATACTGCAACGTGGCGACGCAGGTAAGCTTCGGAACGTGCGACGCATGCCGTGTGGGAGCCGCAGTGTATCTTCTCGATATTTCAGGATCCTTAAACGGTCGGTCGCCTGTTTGAGTGGGCTGCCGCACAGTCCTGTTCTCATTTTGCTGTCTTACCGAGGAAGCCTGCCAGCAAAATGGTCGAGTGTCGCATTTGCTGCCGTGCCAACGGTATCGACTCCGAACGCTAGGAACGTGCCGCAACATCCTCTCAATAGAAGCGTATTTTTCACCTATACCACGGGGGTAACGTGGACTGTAGCGTTGCCGGGTGTGGTAGTGGTGAGTTTGGGCACACACGAGCTGCAGTATGGTCGTGAAGTTGCACTATTCTGGCTGCTAGTGGCATTATTTTGTTTTTCAGGTGGCTGGACGGCGCTATCGCAGGCGCTGGAAGCAGTGACGCAGTGGGAGAAGTAAGTTCTGTCGGGAAGTCCAAGGTGCTGATCAGCATCCGAGGGACTGCGTATCGCCCAACCAGTGCTGGGTGAAATGTTCGGCTATCAGACGACAGCTCTGCTTTGTTGTGAGCTGCTTCTAAGATTAGCTTTGACGTGGTTTCCGCAGTACGCTCGCGCTGCTTCGTTTGTCAAGTACTAGCGAAACAAGGGGCTTGCAGCCGCGTTTATCGCCTGCTGACGAGATTCGCCGTTCCTTCTCTGCTGTGATTCCTTGCTGCAGACACGGATTCCCTCTGTTCGTCGTGATTGCCGACCTGCCAACGTACTGCCCTAACCTGTTCCCGCCTGATTGTGCAAAGAATCGCGATCTTTTGGTCGACCATTTGTCCGCATACGTTGACTTCGAGGACGCACTACTCGGTTCGTCACTGCTTGCTCTCCGCAGCCACGCGTATGAGCGTTTACAAAGCCTGCAGCTTGAGGCTGCCGCGGTCGTCGCCCAGCGACAGGGTTATCTTTCCAGCCTTATGGAGCTTGACCCGGAGGTTCGAGATATGGTTACCACGCACCAGGAAAATGAGAAGCAGCAGCATGTGGCAGGAACGGCTCTGAACGGGGGTGGGTGTGGAATGCAACCGCCGGGGTGGCGCTCGCTCCAGGATGCCGCGAAAGAAAGTGCAGATATCCTTGATTTAGATTATGAAGGTTGCGCCGACGGCAAACTTTCCATCGAAGACGAAGAGAGGCGTGAGGAGACCCCGTGCGAAGGGTCCGTTTCTGTCCAGGAGTACACCGGGTTGAACAATGCCAGATATGCGTTTGAGACGCCGCGAGCACAGGGAAAAGAGCTTGTCAACGGCACGGCGGAGCCCTCGCCGCGAGAGACTTTCGCCCGCGGCTCTGTCAGAAGCCTTGCTTACAGTGAGACTACTATAGAGGCACACCGAGAAGGTGTCCGCGGGACAGGAGCCCCGTCTATTTCATCCGGAGCAGCGGAACAGGTGGCTGAAGTGACTAAAGGGACCGCATGCAAAGCTGGTCGTGTCTCAACTGGCTCGAGCCTGACTAGCGCAGCCGATGTGCCACAGGTCTGCGAAGTTGGTGAGCGACCCAAAGTTCAACAAAGCGCTAAGGAGTCGACCACTCTCGTTAGTGTTGGCAACTTTAGCCGCTGTGGAGACTCCGAAATGGCAAATAAAACTCCCCACCTCGCCACTGACGTTACAGGCGCAAGCGCAGCTAAATCGAGCATCCTGTTGCGGAGCACAGAGGAACTAAGACGTGAAAACGCCCGTCTTCAATTGGAGAATCAACGGTTAAATGCAGAAAACTTGCGGTTGGAGAATGAGCATCTCCTAGAGGAAAATGAAAGGCTTTGTCGGGAGAACGCTCTGCTTGCGGCCTGCCTGACATCGGGAAGTTCGCGAACCGCAGGGAGCACTGTTCTCTTTCCCCTTGGAGAATCCGCCAACTCGAGGGCCCCTCTCTCTGTAAGCAATCCCTCGAGTTCCCCCTCGACCGCCACGCACTCACTCCCTACTAAGGAATTGTCAGGCGCCAGTGGGACCGATCAGGGCACCCCCGGGGAACTCGAGGTAGGAGGCAGCGCAGATGACGATGGCGAGGCTGAGACCTCGGCAGCGGCTCCTGTTGTGGCGAAGTCCTTGAAAATGCCTCCTGCTGCCAAGAAACTCGGTGTGGATGGAAGGAAAGTCGCGGTGCCGCCCCCCAAGGTGACCACACCTGCAACCGCCACCTCTGTCGCGCCGAAGCCCAAGGGTTTATCTGGGAAACCCGTGTCACTGGCTGCACCCAAGGTCGCTGTTGAGGCTCCTGACAAAGCGGAGCCTAGCGACCCGAACAGCGATCAGACCCCTGCGGAGGACGTCGACGCCGGAGGCAGTGCAGATGACGGTGGCGAGGCTGAGACCTCGGCAGCGGCTCCTGTTGTGGCGAAGTCCTTGAAAATGCCTCCTGCTGCCAAGAAACTCGGTGTGGGTGCCAAGAAGGTGGGAGTGTCTGTTTGCCTACCCTCACCGAAGGTCGCGGATCGGGGAGGTGCAGCTGTGCTGCGCGCGGCCAAGCTGCCGTGCCTGGCGCCCAAACCTTCCCTTTCACCAGGAGCAATCCGGGGCCTGCAAGAGGAGGGGTCAACAGCTGACGCTGCTGGGGTTCGGTCGGGAAAGGCCGCGGATGCAGCTGGAAAGTTGTTTCCTGGTGCGAAGTGTGCGCCCAAGGTAACACATCTGTCGTCGCCTGTCGCAGGATCCCCGCTGCATGGCACTACGTGCTCAGTTACAGCGGCGCCCGGCGACGAGGGTCGCTACATCCCCGTCAGCAGTACCGTGTCCCAGAGCACGCTCGGGGTCGCCGCGCACCATCGGCAAATGAGAAGTGACGGGACACTGCCGACGGACGCCCATAGTTATGATGCGTACGACCCCTGCAGCGAGTCTGCAGAGACTGTTGAAGTTGGCTATGAAGACGACACGGATGGACTAGTGGACGGGATGCGTGCACTGTGGGTACAAGCTGCTTTCTCAGGTGTGTGGAAGGGGGTAGTCTACTGGCCGAAGCATCTGCAAAACCTGACGGAGGAATCTCAGTGCAAGCGACGGTTGTCTGGCTCGGATGAAAGCGGCAAGAAGGTTGTAGAGCTCACTGCGGCCTCTTTCTTCAGTTCTTTCGCCGAAGCTGCAAGAGTGGATGCTGACCGAGATCAGCAGCTTCTGGTCTCCTCCGGAACCTCGAGAGATGTTTCTCAACCCAGAGGGACAGTGAGAATAACGCGTCGCGGGGCCCCTGGGGCCGATGGCGCCCGTGTTCCTTCGGGATCACGTGCTGCAGCAGAGCAGCGAGCCCATCTGGGCTCAGCGGTGGTTGTCGGATCGGGGCATGGCCAGCGGTTACTCCTGCCATCCGACTCACGAAACGAAGGGCTTCCGATGCAGCTGCTACGGGACGTCCTGTCGTCCGAAGATCCTGTGTCTGGCGGCTCATCTTCGCACGGTGCGACTTGGGTGCTGGCGGACCTGGAGGGCACCTGGAACGGGAAAGTAGTTTGGAAACCGCCGTCTGAGGAGTACGGACAGGCCTCGCGTGACCTCTCAACTATCATACTTGTGGATCTGACACAGGCGGACGGGGGCCTGGCTGACTCTAGAGGGCCGTTAAAGATTTTCAGCACTGGTACTGAAGGCGCACCACGCCCCATTGTGGTCCCGCAGTCAGGTGAATCCATCGCCGAGAAACTCAGGACGATTTTCCGCACCACCGATGCTTCAGGTGAGAACATATATCCGTATTTCAGTGTGTTTCCTGACTATACTTCTTTGCTGTCAAGGTGTTGTGCCAACTAGTACATGCCTGCAATGACTAAACTCTTTCGTGGAGCATGAGATGTAAATGGGTTTTCATGTTGCATCGGACTTCCTTGTAGGACTCGCCGAGTGCCGCTCAAAGGGTAGGACGCCGGAGAACATCGTCTTCGCGGTAGAGGATTTTTCGCTGCAAAGCACTGTCGGCTAGGTGACGATGTTTTGCCAAAATGTCGTATCATGTCCTTTGACATGCAGGAGTACCCATCGGCGCTGGAAACGTATACTTCATTCCGCCAGACCAAGCTGGAGTGTTGGCGATTACTACGCACGCTCGGTCTCGAGACACCGGTCTCTGCACAGAGGAGTCCGAAGAGCGAGTCGCTTCCTTCTGTGATTACGGGGAACGCCGGCGAAAGGTGAGTCCTTCTCACAGCTCACCTCTAGTATGCTCCACTGCATCGCGGCGCACGACCAGCTACAAACGGCCAGTTTTCGTGTATGCCCAGTGAGTCGGGGGCGTGCCTGGTCTCTTCGAGGGCCACAGCCACGGCTTCGAAGCCTCAGCCTCGCTTACTCGACTCAGCGAGGAGCTGCGATCGCGTGGAATGCCTGTGGACCTGCTTCTGCGTGCCGTCCGTGAATAGTGTCTGTGCCCTGAGGTGTGGCGGTTGAGTAGGGAAATTTTATACCGAGCTCCGCTGGTGGCATGACCCCTGACGGCTGAGGCTGTCAGAGCGCACACATCTGTAGTCGGCTTGCTAGAATATTTTTGATTCCTGATGACGTGTACCGAATGTCGCCTTGCGAACAGGTACAGCATGAAGAACTGCTACGGCGGCTTGACCAGAGACAACGCACGGGCACATGCGCAACCAAGATGGTCACCGCCGGGGGCTCGCAGGCGGCAGAAGCGCCAGGTTCACTAGCGCGCCCGGGAGGCGCAAGGATTGTCTCTACACAGTCGAATCTCGCCCTGGATGAGGAAAGTAGCTACGAGGGGTTCCAGAGCGTCTCAGCACCTTTAGAGGAGATGGGATAAGATGGAAGCTGGGGCCCGGTAGAAGGCCTCCTCCATGAGGAGGCATGATGCCGGTCGAATCCTCTTCAGTACGCAACTTGCCACAAGGTGTCGAGCTCGAGAGGCGTTATTAGGCGGTCCGCGCTTCTGACGAAGGAAATGACAGCGGAGCTCACGTCAACGGCGTAGCGAACGATGTATGCAGTGAAGGAGTTACACGTGTACGACTTTCTAACTAGAAAGGTTTCTGGTCTTAGCGGTATTTGCGTTTGTGACCCATGCAATTGGCACGAACTTCAGTGTCAAAGGGAAGGCTGACAAAAATGAGGTTTTCGCGTAGTTTGTGTTTCTTCTTCTACAGTCTATGGAAGATGTTTTGGGTTCTTTTGTAAAGCCTAAATCAGTGAGTCCGGCGGTTCCTCACGAGAGCCGCAGCTCGATGTTTCACTTCCAGTCCACCTCTAGAACAGCCCACGCGAGTCTACACGGGAACTTTGTTCAACAAGAGGTAACTTTCCTTCAATTCGCTATCTCATTTCCTGTGCCACCAAAAAGGCATTATCGCTATGCAGTGGCTATTCGATAGCTTTGCGAGCGTGCGGATGTATTTTTGTGTATAATGTCGAAGCGATACGTGTAAGAGTAATTTCCATGCGACCGGTTGAATCCCACGCAGCAACCGTGTATTCTCGAACAGCACCGTCTAGCCAACCCACGTTCACAGACGCAAGCAGCACCCGCACTGGCGATCCCCCAGCTACATCAGTGAGCCACTGATACTATCCAAATTGGGAGAATTATCGCGGAATTGACCGCTTCTGGCATCGTCTAGCGTAGCTTGCTCTGTAGAAAGTGCGTTGGGTGTTTGATCGAGATATGGTGTGCGCATATATCCGGCCTGCTACACGGCAATATGAATAGTCAGGCACACTGTGTCTGGCTTATAGCATGCAGTTTCCATTGCAGGCTCATTCATCACCATCAGTGTACTACCGAGCATATTTTACGGTCTCGTCTCTCGCGGTAGAATTCTGCTGTAAACAGGAGCCATTTCATTTATCACCAATCCCAATGTAGTCAATAAAGCGGTACACTACAGCCTTCAACATGGAATCTCGACTGTGCCGTACTGAGGAAGAAGGTTAGCACGATTGATTGTTGATTGACTATAGCTGAAGCCCCTCTAGGGCAACACCACATATTCGAGACGCCAGCCATCTCGCGGGGTCCCCGCATAGTTCGCTTGACCCTGGGTGACTGAGTTTCTTGGCCGAACCGGAAAACCCATCAGACTGATAGTGTCCTAAGCCGTGCGCTACCACGGTGACGATACGCATAGATACCTTGAAAGAAGTTTCGGGTCCTTCGGAGAGAGCAGAAAGAAATGGAGAGAAAAAGTTATGATGCTGTTAGAAAGCTGAACAGCTCGATGCCGATGCTGGTGGCTACCAGGTAGCCTACAGTGCCCCAAACGACCGCTGGCATGATCAGATCTGGACGCCGTAGCATTGTACCTGCCGAATTTAACAGCACACGAAGTGCATTTTTGAAGCAGCTACCATGTCATCACAGGCTATTTTTGTTGTGCAAACCAGATAATGGGTCCATAGCTGCGTTTCGATTCCTAGACAGGTTCGCCTCTGGGAATCAACGTCTCATTTTCGCAGATGCAATATATACACGGCTGTATGCCAGTACATGGTCCAGAATGCAGTGCAGAGGCGCTGTAGTCTCTGAGGTTCCGACCTAGCTGTCCTAACCCCCTTATAATAGAACGTGGCACGCAAAGACCAATGGAACAGACCTTGTATTCATTCGCCTTTAGAGGGCGTGGCGCCAGCAATGCGCGGCTTGTCTTGAGCGGTACCGTACCTGCAAGAGTTGCGGCGGTACCAGGGCCGCCGATATTTGCTTCACTGGCGACCAAACAATCGTCCAACGGAATTGCATACGAAGGGTTCTTCTGTCGCGCGAGAGTGTTGAAGAGGTGGCAGAGAATTAAATGGGCAAATAGGTGCCCGACAAGGCTGGCAAGGGTGAAACCAAATATTGCCGGTCCAATTGTGGCGACGTCGGATAGGCGTGCACCAGCCCCAATTGCCGCGAAGAAAAGCTGAAAAGAAACGGAAAAATGAATCATGCCTGCCTGCCTGACGCCAGTACTGCAGCAGCGCACCCCAGCACGGGCTGAGCTAAGCTGCCGTCTGGCCCTTACGCCTGTCCTGTTCAGCAGGCGGCAACTCCATCAAACATTGGCAGTCGGTCGAGAATGGGCGATCGGTGTTACCCATGCCGCTGCAACCAGACTTCCTTCCATACGAGTGCCAGAATGGACGATAGAACATGCGGCGCGAGCTGGAGCCCTGACAGACAAAAGTGCAGCAAGTCTTCCGTCGGGCTCTGAGTTCGCCGAACCCACCACTGCAGACTCCAACTGCTGACGCTTCACGCTTCGATTTCCACACAGCCTCTCTTTGCGTGCCTGGATGCTCACGCGGGAGCCTCATCAAGGCGTTGTGATAGTACTCGTAAGGTGGTAATCTTCTACGAACGTGAAAACGGGTAGCAACCCCCCCCTTGCTACACGAAAAAAGGCCCCGAAGACGACAGTAAACTATACGTCACTGTCCATCCCGGATTCATGACATGGGCATTCGTTCCTAAGACCTACCGCTTGCGCGGCGTTTGCCACGGCGCCGAATGATCGCGCAGCCTCTTCTATGAGCTCAAAGAGGTTGCGACGCTCTGCGTCTTGCTCACAGAAGTCTCGCCAGACCGCCGCCATCTTCACGTTTTGTTTTTTTTCCCGCCGTAGGCTAGATTCTACAATGCGTGCGCATGCAAAGGCCACCAGAGAAACTGCCAAGGTGTCTGCGCCTTGCAAGGGCACACAAGTAATTCTGTAAAGCGAGAGCTCGAGTCCGTAGGCCAGCCATTTGACGAGTGTCGCATACGCTGCGCAGAATGCAATACTGGCAATGCGGAGCGCTGGAGACGGTTGAGCTTCCGCGATCGCGAAAGGGGGAGCGGACGCATCCACAGGCAGGTCTTTGTTGGATGCACTTCGAGTGTGTGTGGGTCGCGCATCCAGTCGGCGAGGACCGCGGTCGGGAAAGATATGTTGTAGGAAAGCGACGTGTCTCGCTAATACCGAGAGAACAGCGGTGTATATGCCGGACAAAAAGAGATCTGCCGCGCTGAGGCCGCCTATAGAAAACGCCCACATCACAGCCGACCATCGCATTCCGCATGGAGCTCTATTCTTTGCACCCGTGGAGTTCCAGCGGCAACAGTCGTTCAGGGGCTGCAGGAGGCGCATCAGCATAGAAAGTTCCAAATGAGGAAGAGTAGCCGGAGCAACGCGTTGTGACCGACTGTCGCGTCGGTGTCGCCTCACAGGCTTGAGAGCCACAGCTGCTGAGTCCGCAAGTGTATGACTGCAAGTAGCTGGAGCACTGTTCGTCTCCACGCGAGATGTTGTTCTTGCCCAGAGGACTAACTGAAGCAGAGCGTCCTACTAGATGACGAAAGTGGAGAGACTGACCTAAAATATGGCCAGGCACCCCGAGCGCCTTGGCGACCGCGTAGAAGTTGATGCTTCCCCCAATGTAGGTAGCGGCAGTGCAGGCGGCGCACATCGCCGCAACGTGGCGAGTCAAGTGAAATGCCCCGAGACACCAGGAGTATGAGGAGATCAGAATTAAGACGATGTGGTATGTGGCTGCGACGCTCAGAAGCGTCGCGGCGGCTCCAAGCGTGAAGGCGACGCCGACAGTCTGGAAACAGCGTGCTCCATCTGTGTTCGTGGAAGCACTCTCGCGGCTCAGCTCGCTGGGAGACAGGGGAGGGGACTGCGAGACAGAGTGTGAAGGAGACGACGCAGAGATCGAAGAAAGGGACAAGGATGAGAAGTCCCCCACTAGGAGCTGGTTGCTGCCTGTATCTGATGACGTGGAACTGCAGGGAGCATCCGCGCCTTTACACGCAGGTGTTGTCTCACTGGAATGGTGAGGACACTTTTGGCTCGATGCCCAACTGGAGGAGGCATCCTCGTAGGGAGTTGATGATGCGGCGACAGCTGGGCCCGGTGTATCCAAGACGACGCTCGTGATGAGAAGAACAAGAATAACTGGTACAAGGACGCTCCATGCGGCGTCATAGACTGGGGAGTGTGCTGGAAGGAGCTCAGGGAACGCGTTGCTGACAGCGGCCGCAGTTAGGAAGCTTATTAGGGAACTCGACAGGGCAGCCCCGAAACGGGTCTGTCGGCTGAGAACCTCTGCGAAGCAAGCTACACCAGTAAGGATACACGCGACCTGAAGGCTCGACGTCTCTGGAGGAAGCCCCGGAGGAGGAGGATCGCCGTTCAACCGAAGGAAATAGCAAGACACATCGTCTCCGTCTCGCCCGGCTGGTGGGGCTGGCCCTGAGGAGACAGGAGACACCAGCGAATCCCGCAGCCGGTCCATCGGGAAACTAGCATGTCGACGAAGCGTCCGCGCAGGATTGACGTATGCGAGAACTTCAAGGTGTATTCTGTACACCGGCAAACGAAAAAGTGAATGAGAGAAAGGAGTGGGTGAGACGAAGGAGAAGAGGGTACCACGAATGGTATTTGTTCGGCTCCTTCGTTTCTTGCATGCGTGTCTTGTTGCGTTCCGCGTTCGGGGGGCCAGCGCCGGAATCAATCACACTGCCTCCCGAAACACTATCGAAAATAATTTTTCGTACAAGCTCAATAATGTTGTTTCTGGAATGTCCCGCTTCCCCCCAAGAGAGGAGCATACCCCGTGTTGGAATATGAACTGAAGGAAGGCGCCACGTCGGCAATGAAAACACACTTCAAGCGCTACTTCAGCGTTGAAAACAAACTTCAAGCGCTACTTCAGCGTTGAAAACAAACTTCAAGGGAACCGGGAAGAAATTCCTTCCGTTTTCCTGGAAAAAACGGAGGCATTACCTGCAAGAGAAGGACGAAGCAGTGAACGAGACGGGTTTGCAGTCGTAGCCACTTCAGGTTCTGCTCGGAAATCAACGACAATCGATTTCCGATATCTAGGTTGTCTTTTTGTGATTGTTAGCTAACTTTAGACTCCGGTTGATTGTAGCCCGTTTAGGTGATCCTCATCCAGGGTCACAGTTTTGGAATATGTGGCAGGCTGCTTAATCACAGCCACATCTGCAAGGTCCCAAGAAGGTCTTGTATGTTATTTGAGACCCAGTCAAATGGTCGTGATATCTAAAGAAACGCTATCCTGTCGAGCCTTCTGCGCATCCGTGCCAGTGATATACTATGAGTGTTCAAGCAGGCCACCAGTTCTACGAGAACTCTCCACCCCCGTCGAGTACCTGTCGTTTGCCAGCAGATATATGTACTGAGAATATATAGCTGCTCTATGTATCTGGAAGGACGCGCACTGATTGTTCAGACTCCACTCGCCTTCCCACGCCGCGCCGTCCACTACTCAGGCCAACAGTCGCTTACGCTGCTGCTTGAATTAGGTGGTTTTCCTTACAGACGAGATCAAAGAGTCAGGATTTCAGTTGTGGCATTCAGAGCCGCCCTGTTCGCCAGAGCATCGACGTAACACGCAATGATATAACCTGAGCAGCAGATCCTGCTTCTCTATCGGAAATAGATTGTATGGGAGAGTCACAGAAATTTTGTCTCCGCCGATGCCGTATAACCTGTTTCTGACTGTGAAGGCTTCTGCGCACACTGGAGGTTATGACAGAAGCAGTTTATGGTTGCAGCTCGTTTTGGCGTGAGCTGGTGTAGTTGTATATCACTTCCATTGCCATCCTGCTGAATGAACACTCTATACGCACTTGACACGCACTCTTTTCTTTTCTCTGTTGGCTTGCGCAAAGAAAATGCTTCATGAGTAGTGCTAGCCTGCTGCATATTAGGTCCATGTGAGGACCCCATTATGCCGTTCTACAGGTTTTCTGTCATCGTTCGCTCTCCAATGAGGTAGTGCTACATTCGACATGAACAACAGTGGCATGTAACTTTCCGTCTGTGTTTGAATGAGCTTAATACGCAAGAGAAGAGTGTAGGGGTGGGTGGCGGGGTTGGCCCCTGATTCCCGCGTGAATCAGCATACCGGTTTTGCGACAAATCCAGTCCTCATAGTGGCGCTGCGGTCATCTCATCCGTTCCTGTCTACGCCTAAGACAGGCCGACAGCCTGCCAGACGAACTGAACAGTTGCTAATAGCAAGCGACTAGCACAGCGACGCAGGAATCGGATTCTACAACGGCTTCGCTGGAGTGCCTTGGGCTGACGGATCCCCCACTCGCGACAGCACCTAACAGAACTGGAGGGCGGCGCTTGTTCATCCCAGTGAGTCTACTCCAATCCAGGCTATCTTCATCACTACAAGATCAACCTCTCGTTGGGCGTGCTGCAGCATGAGCAGGCTACTTGCCGGATACCGCCGCCTTGCGCCCGGCGGCAGCATCACACTGCACGCACGCTTCTGCAGTGTGACTGTGCCGCCCAAAGTGTCCCGTCTCACATACTGTACGTGCATCTATTGCCCTCGTGTGTTCACAGCCAACGCCATCTTACCAAATGAAACGACAGCTTCATCGGTTCCACTGGCTCTCGCCGCGCCGCCCACATTCGTGCGAGGGCAGCAACTAGTAACCCTCGGCAGACGGCCAGCCACGACGCTGAGATGCGAGGTACTCTGTACGTTCTAGCTGAACATCCGCTACTTGGTAGAATGTGCTGAGGAGATAGTAAGCACAACTGTCCGCAGAAAGCAACTTAGCCAGGGGCGTTGCCAAGCAATGGCTCAAGCCTACACACCATCCGGTCGCGCAAGAAAGACAGAACTGCCTGTGCGCCGGTAACGTGCACGGCAAATGTTTACGCGAGAAAACAGCATTCCAGACGCACAGCGCACTTCCTTTAGTGTCCTGTCCTTGAAAATGGTGTGTGTCCACAGGTGGTGTTTGCTTCTCAGGCTTTTTAAGACGCTTCAGCATTTTTTTGTGCGTAAGCCACATGAGCATGCAGTGGGAAGACTGGTCGCTGGCGAAGGCACTGGGACTCGCCTACCCCCAAATCAGAAGCGACAAAACCACGCTCGCGCCTCCTGCAGCATCGTCGTGAACGCATCTGGTTGACCCAACGGGAAAAAGCGATAGGAAGGCGTGAGGATATGGACCTAATGAATGTAATTCCCTTCGTCTTCTGCTCTGAGAAAGGGGTGTCGTACTTCTCTTTTAACAGGTCTCCCGAGGTCTGGCGCGCGCATGCAACCCTTGCAGTTTGTCAGAACCCACCACCTTCAATCTCTTTGTCATCTTTCACCTTCTTCCTTTTCCTTCTCTTTTCGGCTTCGTTTCACGAGTTTCGTGCTAGCGTTTGCTGGTTCTCTGCCGGAGATCAACGGGATTTCTTCCGCCCGGTGAGCGCGCGTCGGCTACTACCTCCGTGGTCATGAGGTCCCATGCCGTAACGTGGATCGTTAGCGTTTCCTACGTTGAGTGACCTTTCTGATGTTTCCCGCTCTGCGCAGTCTCAAAGCTTTGGGAAACGAAGCTAGTACTTGTCTGTCCGTATCAAGAGAAGTCAACACCCGTGCTCCCCGGTTTAAAGACAAGAAGGCCTTTCTCAACCAACCCTCTCCGGTTCTGTTTTCAGCACTAAATCCTTTCGCGTTTTTGCATGCCTTATAGGCCTTTCTTTAGACTCGCGTCGGCTATGTGCCGAAGTCTAGATGTCTCCGACGTTCATTTCTCATCTCAGTTGTCTGGCGCTCTGTATCGTTTGGATGCGAGCCTCGTTGGGAGATAGCATTGCTGAGCCAGGGGTCTTGTACGCCATTCGCTTGGGGGCTGCGCGAGCTGTACGAGTGAGCGAATCCTATTTTTAGTAATTCGTTGGTGGAATTAAGTAGCGCTGAAGTCGACCCTGGGCCTGAAGAGAGGGCGGGAAATTCTTGATTCATCCGCTACGATGCTGACAGCAGGCGGGGGGGGGTTCGCTCCTTTGGCGGCGGGGCGGATATTGCCCAGGTGTACGAAAGGAATCAAGATGCGACGCTTTACATCGGCAACCTCGATTCACAGGTTGATGACGACCTGCTCTGGGAGCTTTTTGTCCAGTGTGGACCCGTCCGGACCGTCTCAGTTCCGCGGGATAAACTGACAGGAAACCATCAAGGTAGGAGCAGACGAAAGCGTCTAACTCACAGAGGCAATCTGCCAGCGGTCCTTCTGGTCGGGATGTCGCAAAAGGCATCCAGGGAGACAAGAACTCACGTTTTCCCCCTTTTTTTCACGGCGATCCCGGCCTCCTGGATTGTAGTGGGCCCCCCAACGGAAATGTCGGCGGCATCCTTGTTGGCCTAATTTCTGAACTCCAGCCTCATGTGATGCAATCACATTCTGCGGCATCTTGCATAGGGAACTTTATGATGCACCAAACATTAGAGAATTCGTAGGCAAGGACGTTTCGAAAACTGTAGCTAGGTTGAAGGCTACAATGATACTCCCCTCCAGGCGCATTGTACGAGTCCTCAGTCATCTCGTCGGTGAGAGGGAACTTGGCGGATGTCTCTCCTGCTTAACTGACTCAATGTCTTCCGTATTTATGGTATTTGGTTTCTGTACTTCTCAAAGCGCGATCTGCTGCAAGGGCCCAGTCGATGCGCGCGCTCCACAGGTCCGCGCATATACACAGCCTATTCAATTGCAAACGCGCTCGGCTCTGTGCTGTGCGTCTACAGGCTATGGCTTCGTGGAGTTTACGAACGAGGTTGACGCTGAGTATGCGCTGAAGTTGATGAACATGGTCAAGTTGTATGGCAAGCCTCTGCGCCTAAACAAAGCAGCGCAGGATCGAAGAAATTTCGATGTAAGTCCACGGCATGGGCGACCATACATGCGTCGGGAGCGTGCCTATTGAGCACGCAGCTGCTATGCATGTCCATCGAGATAGGCCATTAAAGCAGATAGCGTCCTCGCTTCCCAGGGCCTGGGTATTCGTCGCCTCCATGTGCGGTCGAGAGTCGTCGCGGGGCGAATCATTATACGGAGACATCTCTTTCCCGTTTCAGGAGAAGAAGAGACGAAGTGACGCATTCTCTGGTTGCGTTAGCATGTCTCGAAGTGGGGACTGAAACTGCGTTTCTTTGAGGGACTAGAAGGATGCGTCATGCTGCGATGAGCCTCGCGGGCATTCCCGGGGCCTGCTGCAGATTTCGAGCGCCCTGTCGTGCGGTTTTGTGTTTTAGATCGGTGCGAACATTTTCTTGGGCAATCTCGATCCTGATGTGGATGAGAAGACGATTTACGACACTTTCTCATCGTTCGGAAACATCACGTCGACTAAGGTAACGAGCCAAACCAAGCGGACTGACGAGCCGCCCTATTTCCGTTGCCCTCGCTTTGGCTGTATCACCGCAGAGTGCGTTCTGCGCCTTTCCCTCTCTTCTCTGACCCCCGATACCCAGCTTGAAAGACTTGCGGAAAGCTATGGTTTACGAGGTGAAAATGAGTACCTGAGAAGACGGCTGGGGTGGGGGGGGTGGGGTGGGGAGAAGGGGGGGGATCCCCGAGGCGAGGGCTGGTAGACTGGTAGCCACGACGGGGCTCCTGTTCCATGAATGGGCGGAGTCGCGGCAAGTTGTCGAATCCGTTTGAGGCGTGAAAGACGAAGCGCACACCTGTGTTGCCCCCTGGCGGTCCAGTTGCTACTGAGAGGAGGCGGCCTTCAGCGGCCCTGAGCCGCGGACGCGCGTGGTGGTGTGGCGTCGCCGTTCGTGAGATGCCTGGCATGTTTGCTTCTTCTGCTTCTTTTTTTTCAGATTATGCGAGATCCTGAGACCGGCATCTCGCGCGGCTTTGGCTTCGTCTCCTTCGACACCTTCGAAGCCTCGGACGCAGCCCTGGCAGCCATGAACGGCCAGTTCATCTGCAATCGCCCCATTCATGTCTCTTATGCCTATAAGAAGGATACGAGGGGTAAGGCCCAACTAACTGACTCTCTTGGCTTGCTTCTCTTTCCACGCAGCGCGAGCTTCGCAGGCCACCAACATGCATCCATACGAAACTTCTGCGCATGAATTGCATGCGTATCGCGTTCTTTTCCTCTGTGTGTGTGGGGGGGAGGGGTAGGTGGAGGGGGTGGGGTGGGGAGGGCCGCTTTGTAATACTTTAGTATTCGATGTGCGCTCGACTGGCTCGCAAAAGTATGCACCATCCTGCGCAGGAGTGCCCCTTCCTTGCCGACTATTCGGTTAGTTTTTTCGCGCGGCTGTTTTCCCTCGGTGTCCTTTCAGGCGAGCGCCACGGCTCGGCAGCCGAGCGTCTTCTGGCCGCCAGCCGGCCCCAGATCACGAACCCGAATGCGCCTGCCACGGGCGCCATCAAGCCTGTGCCGAGTCCTCTGATGCAGGGCGGCCCGCAGGGCCAAGGCTCAGGTACGCTCCGCCGGTATACGCCTTTTACGGAACATGTGTGTATGGTCTGACTGTGTATGTATGTTATGCGAATGAACATATATGTGCCTTGGTTGTCCGTTCAACTCCATCGCAACACATGAACCGCCTGCCCTGCATGTCGTTACACACTCCCGTCGTGTGGTTCGTGTTTCAAAGAGCTGGACGGCATTTCGTGCGCGGCGATGTACTCCGGACCGCAGGCTCCGCGCGTCTACCGGTGGCGCAGGCCTGCAAAGGCTGTACCATATCACGTCTGCGACCGCTTGCTTGCTGCTGGAGAGAAAAAACGCATGCATAAGGCTGACGGCAATCCAGGTTTTCCTGGTGTGATCAACACTGCGAATGTTTTAGCGATTCAGGCAGCCCTCTCACGTCCTCTGGATCGGGTGCCATGCCACGTTTTCAAAGCCCTGAGCGTTGGGGCGACGCTAACCCTAACAACCGCACGCCTTTCTGTGTGTGTCACTGTGGATGATTCTATAATATAAGCGGAAAGCTCGTCGCTTTCCGCTTACATCTGAGCAGCGGACGGCAGGAGAGCAGAAGCTGCATCTCGGAGTTGTTTCTCGCCGCGCCTTCTGCGACCAAAGTAGTTGTTTGTTTTCGGTTTTCCACTCGTTCAGGCCTCATGGGTGGTGCAGGTCTGCCCGGTATCCCTCCACCTCCTATGCTCGGCGGTCTTCCCCCTCGGGGACCCCCTGGAGGCCCTGGCGGGTTCCAGACGCCCTCCTTTGGCTCCAACCAGGGGGGGACAGGCCCAGGAGTCCAGGGGGGTGCTGGGGCTGGCGGCGCCGCAGGAGGTGTCTCAGGAGCTGGAGGGAGAGTGGGCGACTTGCCGCCCCTTCCGCTCCCGCCCAACATGGCTGGCGGCTTGCCGAACCTGCCCATGGGTCTTCCTCCTCCGCCTCTGCTCTTCATGCCCAGACCCGGTAAGGCAACAAGCGAGAGGGAGCGGGATCTCGCCGTCATGCAGCGCGTTAAGCACCCCATGGAAATGGGCACCCTGTCTTTTAGACGTTGTCCCTCTCCCAGGCGCATTCTTTGATTGCCTTTATAGCGCTTGGCTCCCTACGATTGTGTCCGCGAAAAGCGAAGACGCTTTCAGAATATCACGCGGCGGATGCGGAACAGTTGGAACGCAAACCTGTGTGGCAGGATTGGATTAGGTGTGAATCGTGTTTTCCTATGTAGTACACAGTGAAGCTGTGCGCGATCCCTGGCGGTGAGGCGTCCGCCGGTCTGTGCGCTATGTAACTTTCCTCGCCACTGTTCTTTACGATGTTTTCTAAGGTCGTGGAGGGTACGGAGTGCGGCGTTGACTTGGCGAGGAGCGTTGTAGTTGTGCTCTGCTCTCCATGGGTGATTTCGAGTCACGTAGGCGTTTTCTCAACTTTGTGTGCCTTTTCACAGGAATGCCACCTTTCCCGCCACTCCCGAACATGACCCACGTGGGAAATGGCTCGTCCCCCCAGGGGCCGCCGGGCCCTGGAGGCTCTTCGGCGTCTCCTGGGCAAGTGCCGCCTGCCCGCACGCAGGGCCCCCCAGCGGTCTCGCCACTGCGACCCGCACCGGGCGGGCCCATGGGCCCCCCCGGGCCCGCGTCGCCGTCGGGGTCGGATCTGTTTTCCGGGGCTCCGGGCGCTGGAGCAGGCCCATGTGGCCCAGGGGGCCCCAGACCCTCACCGGGCGCTGGACTCGCTCCTCCGGGAGGCGTCGCCTCCTCCATGCGGTCAGATCTTCTCCCGCCTCCCCCGCCACTTATCCTGTCTCCAGGAGCTCCTGGGGCGGGACCTCAGCGTCCAGGGGGCCTCCCCGGCGGCCGCGCCCCCGGCTTCAGCCCCATGCCGAATATGCGACCTCCGATGGGACCTCCTCATGGCGGGCCCCTCATGGGTGCACCTCCGGGGACCACGCCGCCCAACATGGGTCCGCCGCCCATGGGCGGTCTCATGGGCCGTGGGCCCATGCCTCCGGGTGGGCCTGGGATGATGCCTGGGGGAGCGCAGCAGCCGCATCGCCCACCGATGAGAGGATAGCAGGTGCGAGAAAAAAGGCCACTCAAGTGGCGTGCGGGACGAGAAGCGAGCAACGCGACGAGCAAGGAGGAAAGGAGTGCACAACCGCGACGAGATCCCTCACTGCGACGAAGAAAGGAAAGGCCAAGAAGCACAGAAGCGACGAACGGGCGATACATCGAAGACGCAGACTACTCGGAAATGGCGTGGCTTGTGGAAGGACATGCGAGGAAGCCAGAATATGCTCCGAAACAAAGGAGCCGGCAAGAGATAAGCAACGAAGAAGAGGACGGGAACGACTCGGCTCCAAAATCGTTCCTGTCCTCTTCTTCGGCTCCAGAATCGCTGATCGCTTATGGTGGCTGTCTAGGCTTTCTTGGCTCTCCGTCTGGGGACGTGCGAAGAGTGTGTAGCTGGCCTCGCCGTTGTCTGTGCTGAACGCCTGTTAGTCACGCAGCCCCGTCTTCCGGCCCGTCGCCTACACCAGCGAGAGAGACACCCCCCCTCGAGAGGAGAAGAGGAGGAGCACTACTCCTAGGAGACATGTAGAAACAACGCGTTGGTAAACGCCCGTGGAACCGCGAATCGTCGACCGTTCCAAACGTCAATTTTGCGTGAGAATATGCGTAAATCTGTCTGAGTGTGTGTATATACCTTTTTGTGTGCATACACACAGCTTTCCACTCGTCTAAATGTATACAGCGGGAGAGAGATCGAGGGTAATAACATGGAGTACGCGGTGGACTGATTCAAGGTTGAAAAGCTTGTGTTTTTTTCCGCCGGATTTCGTGTTGGTTCGAGCATGCGTGTGCGTGCTTTCGCCAGTGAGCCAATTGCCTTTTGCAGCAGTTTCCGAACTAACCCAATCCGGACTGGAGCAATAGTTCCATACACGCGAACATCCACACGTGTTTTCCCTGCAGATTTCACCCCTTTCACGTTAGAGAACGATTTCTTTCAGTCGATCGTGGCAGTCGTGACAAGAGATTCAGAGACTTCTGACGAAAGCGCCCCTCTGTAGCGCCAGACACGCGACATCCTTCCTTCCGTCGAGAACCGTTCCTTGCAGAACTATGCATCACCGATGTTCATTCGGCGCAGCTTCTGCTGCCACCTAGGCATCTGAAACACAGCCGCAGGGAAATGGAATCGTTTGCTTCTAACTCGCAAGAGTTCGTAGAACCTCGCCGCATAGCAGGCATGCATGTCCCAGCCAGTAAAGCCGCGCATTCGACTACGGAGAGTACACCTCGAACGTGAAAATTGTAGCCAAGTGCAGAAACGACTCCTTCTCTAAGCGTCTCCGCTGAGGAAACATTTCGTACACACCAGTCACGTCTTACGGTACGCTTGCGCAAGCGAGGTGAAGTACTTTTCGGGTGTCAGAGAACCTCATCGAACCCGAATAAAACGTATACCTCGGTCCGGACGCGGTGGCATGCACTGCAACTTACGCTGTGGCTTCGTTAGTGAAGCAAATAATTCCTGTTTGTTAAATTTTTTCCGGTACAGTGTATTGTGCGTTCGATTTTCAATAAGCGGTAGTTCGTTTCCTGCAGAGGCGGCCGCCTATACCTCCAGCCAGGCCAGGGAACTGCACACGCCAGGTAAGACCCCGCACGGTCGACTTAGAACCAGGTCGAAAGTATATAAGACAAAATGGGTGTGGCAGCAAATTTAGTCGCCGACGTCTATAGACATACTACTGTCTATCTATGTATCTAGGCCCACGACTCCCGACTGGCGCGATGCAAACCCAAATGGTGACACGTTCAGAATTCGTTGACCGAATCGATATCCATATCAGAAGTCTCCGGTGACCTGCAACCGCCTGCTTCCACATCCAGATCCCAAGTTATGCGAAATGTGTGCTCGCCGACGCAGCTGCACTCGACCCATAGAGAAGAGAGTCGCCGCCTTCTAACCATCGGGTCGTCAAATCTTGCGAGAGAGACGAGAGACCCAATTGAGTCGAACTCGACATCGACAAGACGCTCTGTCCACTCTAGCGTATGCCACCGCAAGCGAGACAGCAGACACGCACCAGGGCTCCCACCTCTTGGACACGCGATTCATATATATATATATATATGTATTCACACATGTTTCACACTAACACCTACAGAAACTGCGTGCGAAACCAAGAATGCGGCACCCGCTCCCCCCCGTGGCAGCCCATCTGCGAGATGTAGGCTGGCGCTGTTTACACCATCCTCCAGCGAACCCCGCCGCTGGCTGCCCGAACGACTTCAACGGGCGGGGCAGGATGAGCCCGGTGGCAAGCTGGCTAGACGCCGACGCGAAGCTCGAGAAGCGCAGCAACAATGGGCGAACAAGCACTGGAGACAAGTTTGAAAAAACAAAATCCTGTTTACTGGGTGCTGCAGAGAATGAAATCGCCGGCACACCACCCTCACGCACCAAATGGAAGCACGGGTACAGAGGAGCGGCAGAAAGGAAAGACAGGAACTCGTGCATCTTCGCTTTCAGAGGTCGCGCAGGATCATCAAGGGTTCTGACATGGCTAGCAAGTGAGCCTCGAGAATGTCCTCTGCGGCCTCGCGCTTCCGCAGCTGGAGAACTTCTTCGGGAGAGAGAGACTGAGCTCTGCAGGAACAGACAGGGACACACACTCGAAGAGTCATTAACTCGCAGAAAAAAGCTGTTCGTAAGTCGAAATACGCGCATGACTGCGCCCTCTCCGTCCGCGCACACGCGAACGCAAGGGGTCACCGCGGACTACAAGGCGCCCGCACCAAATATGTCTCAGTACCACGGAGTCTGCATGTTTGCTGGTACGCCAGCTAGCATGCATGTGGACAACGAAGTCTCTATGCGGAAGACATATCACCGCCGTGAAAATCCAAGAACCTCTCCGCGCCTCACCGGGTTTGAAGCTGAAGCAGACGCGCAGCTTCCACCTGCTTTCGCTCCAGAAGATTCAAGGCAATATGGTAGAAATTCTGCAGGACTTGCAGGGCCGATGTGTCGTTGCTGGCCGTCACGACGAGTGCATGCTTGTTACTGAGAGGCGTCGCGCTGGCGCTCAAGCGATCCTGCGGAGACGCGGGAACGACGAGACAACGAGAACACGCAACTCCACATTCAGGAGAACCGGAGGGGAGGCCCCTCAGTCACACGCACGCGACCCAGCAATCGGCTGTATGATGGGATGCCTCCCACGCTCGCACCTTGCTGAGATTCACGCGTGTGTTACGGTCCACTGCATAGAATAGTCTGAGACGTGCAGATGCAAATACACAGTGCACAGCCAAACCATATATATATATATATATATATATATATATAGTTCCACAGTCGACTTTGTCATTAGGGGGAAGGTGAAAACGACACGGGCGGCGAGCACGCTATTCTCGAAGACAAGGTCGCGCCGACGCCGAGATCCGCGAGACTTGCCAGCACCTGCCTGGGTCGATATCGCGGGTCTTTACACGGTAGCCGTTACCTGTCAATCGAACTCCCGTGAATACAAGGCACTCGTGCACTACACAGTCGCAAGTTTTGAAAAAGTATTTACAAAAACGCGTTTAGGGACACAGCGGACTCTCGGAGGCCGAAAACGCGCTTACGCTCTCATGAAAGCGAGCGAAACCTTCTCTTGCAAGGAGGTAAAAGATCCTGCGCGCGCCTTGGGGAGGCAACAGGGCCATGTCCGCCACCTGAAAGAGAAAGAGTGGAATTAGAATATCGGGAGTCACGTCCTCTGCAGAAGGCCTACGCATAGCCGCGTCGCATTCAGTGCTGCCGGCGCACACTTACAATATTCGTATATATATATATATATATATATATGGCCTCAAACACGGTTTTCTTCAGTCAACGCAGCGCGCACTACCAGTGCGGCTAACTAGGAAACTACGGCATGCCGTGCGTACGCGAGCGCCTGTTCTGCTTGTCTGAACTGACACTACCACTCCTAGAGAATCAAGAAGAGACCGTTCACGAGAAGACCGAGATACAGAACAACAAATACCATCCGCTTGCAGCTATATATATCATCTCACCGTCTGATCGTCCCAGTAGGGCGAAGATCGCTCCACCATGAAGGGGTGCTTGCAGGCCATGAGGCTCCAAACTCGCCCGGCCTTCTCGCCGCACCGAGCGACGACTGCGCTGCAGGAAGGAGCAGAGAATCAAACGCAAGCTGTGTATCGGTTTAGGAAGCACGCAGACAGCCTGCCACATGCGCAGTGCGATGAGACATGGTCTCGTTCAGCTACTTGTCACCTCCGCCTGAGCGCCTCTCAGCCCTCTTTCTCACTGCAGGGCGTCCCCGGCTCACTCGAAGATCAGCCTCCGCCGGAGGACGGCGCGCAGCTCGTCCCAGTTGAGTTTATACATCGATTGGCCGTCTGCAGGGGGACATCGCAATCACGCGAGGCAACGAGAATCGGGGACACCCTGGCTCCCGCGACAACGAAGGCCTCATAGACAAGGAGGGAGAAGCAGAAACGGACCGGAAAGCTATCAACGACATGACTGTGACCACTCAAAGAACGGAGGGGACGCGGAGAGAACGTTGCATGCACCGCGACGTTCTGTCCTGTTCGAGGCACGATGCAGCACGGTTCATTCTGTCAGCCTGCCTCTCGCTCTTTTCGCTCGTGCGCCAGAAACCCCGACCAGGACACTTCACAGTAAGATTCAGGCGATAGGCAGAGGCTGGCGTGGGGGGCTCCGGAGGAAGATAGCGTGCAACGAATGGGCTGCATACCGTGAACAGCAGCTTGGAAAAAACGGTCTGGGTGCTTGGCAAGCGCCTCCAGGAGCCGAATCAGCTGCGCCCGTTGCATCGCCTGCTTGTTGACGCCGATCTTCTCCAAGTTGGCCTGCACGGCCTGTTCTACGGCGTCGAACTTGATCCACTCTGATCTCGAACGCCGCACAGACAACGACGCACATGTGCAACGCCCAAGGCACCGACACACCAGAATGCGCGTCGACTGCCCTCGCGAGCCGCAGTGCGGCCGCTACCACACAGGCAGCGAAGCGAAACGGAGGCGCGTGGCGCGGGCGGTGAGTGGCAATGGAAATTCGCGTTCTCCCAGCGCGGCGGACGCGATCGTCCTCCACCCGACTTCAGGGACGAGACGCTTCTGCTCTCCACAAAAGGAACACGAGAAAAGGAATGCCAAGGCAGACAAGCTCCCTGCCTTGAAGCAGATTAGACCTGGCGAGCCTACACTTACTGCAGACTAGACTGAGTCGCGCTTTGCCCTGCTGCGTCGCTTCTTGCTCCGCCTGGAGCGCTTGGCTCTGCTGTCTCCTTCCCGCGCCCTGTTGACCGTGGAGAAGCTCCACGCCCCCGTCGAGTAGGGCGCGGACAGTCGCCCTCGCGAGGCGGTTTTCTCCGACTCGCGCCAGAATGAAACTCTCCACAACCTGCGTCCGCGCACACCGCACAGCGAGCATCCCACGCTGCATCGCAGGAAGCGCCTTCACCTGGAAAGAGTTCTTGACGCCTGACTTAGTCGCACCCCTCGTCCGCAGGCACCACGAGACACCAGAAGGGACAGTTTGGTCGTTGTTCAGAAGCTAGTTGCGCACTGATTCACGTCCTCCCGCGCACCGCTGTGTTGAACGCTTCCATGGGGCATGCGCGCTGAAAGGAACGCAGTTACTCTCCCTTCAGTTGTTTTCTCACCTGCTTGCACAGCTCCAGAGTGAGAAGCTGAGTGTTGACCCGGAAGGGGACTCGCTGCTCCTCCAGCCTCTCCAGCAGCTGCGTCTCCACCTGCTTCTGCTGCTTCGCGTGAAGCCGCTGCTGCGCCTGAAGAGAGCTGCCGCCTCCAATGCGCCGCGTCCCTCCCGCTCGCGCCCCAAACGGAAACAAGGAGTCGGCCTCGCCTGGCGCCGGCGATTCCTCGTCGTCGAGGGAGACGCCAAGCGGCGCTGCAGCCGACGGCGGCTGACCTTGAGCTGGGGAGTAGGCACGAGGCAAGCAGAGAAGATGGAGGCAGATCGCGTATGTCGGTGCGGGTATAATAGGACAAACAAGAAGAAAAAACAGGAAACAGACACCGAGCACGAAGCAAAACAGTCTGGAAAAGTAAGTGGTGGTGATAGAGTGGCGGCGGGCAGCCAGATTTTACCTCTCCCGTGCCTGACTAGAAAGGGGACAGGCAGCAACTCCGCTGCGCCACCAGAGGAAGCAAGAGCTTCAGCCTTCGTCACTTCAGTCAGAGGAGAACACTGTCGCAACCTGCCAAGCAGCTCCCGCAGAGCTTCGCGACCGCGCGTGATGCGTTTCTTGCTGCCTGTCCCTACCCGCAAGGAGGTTGAGAAGATACGCCGGCACTCCGAGGGCACTCGCTTGCTCCCCCATTCCGTCTTCGTCTCCGTTTCCAGCCATCAGGCCAGTCTGCATGAGAAGCAACGACCGCACTGCATGTGCATTTCAAACGGCTTCCTCAGCATCAGAATCCCCCGATGCAAACAGAACCAAGGACAGCCAGCGTATCCCTCGACGCGCCCTGGGGGCGGCAGGCCTCCTTCTGTCTTTCCCTTTCAGCTGCGGAAATGCTTCGATCCCCTCGCATCGAGCGGAAGACATCAATCCGCCGCTGGTCGGCGCGTCTCCCACCCGCTGCCCGTCCCTGTCTGCTTACAGAGCCGCGGTCTCCGCGCTCGGTCTTCTGTTGCTTCGCGACGCGTCCCCCCGCAGCCGACTTCGCCCGCTTCCGTCCTGCTGGCGTCTTGCCGCTTCCGGCGCCTACCGACCGCCCGTCTCCCGGCTCGCCTTCGTCGTCTTGTCCCCCACTCGCCGCCTGCAGGGGCGGCTCGGCCTGGATCAGAATCGAGGACGAAATCAGGCGCAGGAAGGCCTGGCGCAGAGACAGGTCCGTCAGGGCTCCAGGCCCTGTCTCCGTCTCGCCGCCGGCGGCCGAACTCCTGGCGCCGCCCTTCGCGCCCTCGCTCGCCCCGCCAGAGGGTTTAGGGTCCCCGCCGGATGCCGCCGAGACGTCAAAGTGCGTGTCTGTAACCACACACACCGCCAGCCCCGCCGGAAGGCTTTCCAGATCAGACAGGCACCACGTCGCGCCTGGCGACGGATAGACCTCGAAAAAACAAAACATAATTCCGAGCAGGAACGAGCGGCGCGCGAAACTCCCAAACTGAAAACGCCTCCAGCCCATTCACGCCGGTCTGACTGAGAAGTGGAATCAGGGACTCGTCACTGGGCTCCGCGTCGGCGGCCGGCTGAGACAGAGTGCCCGCACAGCACGGTGTGGACGCATTCGTGCTCAGTTCAACGAGGAGTGAGCCAGGACATAGCCTCAGCCAGGAGGCGCAGCGCCACGAAACGCGGGGGCAGAAAGCCCGACAAGGAAGATGGGGCGAATGCACCAAACGGCCTTGCGCCGCGCGCGGGCCTCCCGCAGTGTGTGGATGCGTTTTTTTGCTAACATATATCGCGTAGGGTTCGTGAAGGTGCGGCACACGCGAATGGAGAGACGGGGAGCGAGGCGAAGAGCCTACTAGGCTTGAAAAACGTTTAGGTTATCGTGAGCCCTCGCGGCACATGAGCTAAGCCCTCAACACTGGGGGACTGCTAGACTTACAGGGATCCTCTAGGGCGCTGCGCACGGCCTCTTGGATGCACTGTCGCCCGGCGCGCATCACTTGGAGGAGGATAACTCTGCACTCGAACCCGCAGGTCTTCTGGACATGGATCGCGAAGTGCGGGTAGCGCAGCCTGACAAGCACCTCGTCGAGCATGAGGGAATACCGAATCAGTCCATGCGGCTGCTGCTGCTGCGGCGCGTCTGGGCGAGCGCCGCCTTTCTCCGAGTACGATCCGCTGCCCGCCTTCGCTGAGCTTTTCTCTCCGTTCTTTGAGCCGTCCTGCGCGCCTGAGGCGGTCGCCCCGTTGGGGACGGCGGAGTCTGTCCCCGCGCCGTTCCGCTTTTCCTCCCCGGCCGCGTCCGGCTCCAGGCCCTCGTCGGGCTCCAGGCCCTCGTCGGGCGCGAAGAGACAAGGCGAATCGGAGCCGTTCTCGCCACTTTGCCGCGGCTTTGCAGTCGACCTGGCGGCGCCCTTTCCAGGCTCCTCAGGGCCTTTGCCCCCGCTGGGAGCCGTCTGCGACTTCTGCGGCCCCGCGCCAGACGTGGAGCCCGCAGAGAAACTGGAGTGTCTCTGGCTAGATTTCGCGCCGCCACCTGCGTCTGCGGAAGCCCCAGCAGCCTGCGGCGAGGCCCTGTGGGCGCCAACTGCATGCGTCTCGATGGGCGTCACCGTGAGCAGGTTGTGTTGAAGCAGCACGAGGAGGGCGTTGCGAACAAGTGGATAGGCATCTTGGTTCCCTGAGTGGCTCGCTCTGCGCCCGTGGACCGCGGCGCTGGACGGGAAGAGAGACCCCGAGTTGCGCGAAGACGAGGAGAGAGACTGGTGCGAGTCTGTGCAGGACCAAGAGGCGACAAACAAATCCCGCAGCTCGAGGACTGTCAGCGAGCCGTGCAAGAGCAGCAGCCGCGCGCATTTGGCCACGACGGGCCCGAAGGCATCCTCCAGAAGAAGGCACGCAAATTGAACTTCGTAGCGAAACATTGAGGCGAACGAGGAACGACAACCAGATACAGACTAGACAACAAGAGAAAGCTCCGCAGGAGCTGAGAGAAACGCGAAAAAACCGCGAAAAAGCCTCAGAGAAGCGCCTAGAGAACGAGAGCAGACCGGGGAAGCGCGGAGGTCCTCGCCAGGAGTCGGACGAGCCTCTGTCGCTGGCGTGTCCCCCTCGTCTTCCTCATCTTCTCCTCACGAACTCCCCGCCACGGACACGCAGAGACAGGGTGCTCTGGGGGCTTCAAACAGCCTCGGATTTATCACGGACCGGAGCCGAACCGAGAGAGCAGCAGCGACAAACAACCCGGTGAAGGAGCAAACGACATGCCCTGCCGGGAGCAAGAGGGGAGACAGGGGCAATATCCGCTAACACCAAGGGAGTAGCAGAGACTCAACGAACAAATGCGCAAAAAAAACCCGCGGACAAACTGGCAGAGAAAGGTGTCCCAGCGCCCACAGAAGACGAAAGCGGAGACATACAGTCGAAAAATGAATGCAGCAGGCTGAAGTCTCTGCTGGCGGACAACGAAGGTAGGCTGGAACGAAAACAAACACAGCGAAAAGACGATACGATGTCGAGAGCCAGAGAGCAGGTCAGTTGCCCGCTACACCGAGTGCAGAAGAGACGATACTCACGCGCAGAGGTACGAGGAGCTGAGCGGACGGAATGACACGGCAAGACGCCGCCAAGGGAGA
The DNA here is from genome assembly GCF_002563875.1 of Besnoitia besnoiti. Taxonomy (NCBI): domain Eukaryota; phylum Apicomplexa; class Conoidasida; order Eucoccidiorida; family Sarcocystidae; genus Besnoitia; species Besnoitia besnoiti. The sequence goes on along the minus strand of NC_042360.1, from coordinate 2,656,067 downwards.
GAGACAGGAGTGAGCCTAGAGAAAACCCTCGAACGTGAAATGACGGCGAAGTCGCAGAGACAGACCGCGGGAGACTGGACGGTGGAGCGGGCGAGGAAGAATAAAGGGGAAAAGGACGGTGCAGCACTGGCGGGGGCTGCACGTAGCAGTTACGGGGGCAAACGGCAGGAAGAAAACAGATCCTGAAGCCTTAGAATCTGAGGCACATCGGTAATACGTGATATACACAGATTCAAAGAGAGATGTTAAAAAACGGGACGAGAGACTTTCCGGACATCTGAGAGCCCGAGAAGAAGCGACCCTCGTGAGGGGTGGACGAAAGAGAGAAGGGGAGAAACGAAAGAAGAAAAACTCAGCACAGAGCTCTCAGTTCTTGTGGGGGACGGAGAAAGCTTTTCGCTGGACGTACACGGAAGCCACGGCGCTGGGAAAGGAGAGAAGCTGACACAATCGACTCGCCTGCAAGGACCGAGACTCGTTCTCTCTTTTTCCTCCTTTGCATGCACGCTTCTGGCAACTCGTCGTTCGCGAAGCCGAGCGACACACACAAGCATCTGGCGGTAGGACCCTTCCTTCGCTCTCCCTACTTCTCTTATTCTGACCCATTTTTGACTGATGTATAGAGTTCCCCTCCACCAGCAAGAAGCAGAGCGACAAAGAGCCAGCTCTTCTGCCTCGCAAGCTTGCCGCCGGCGAGAGGTCACCTGTTCTGTCGGGGCGCAGCCTCTTGACTGGTACATGCCCTCTGATTTTTTTTTTTCGCGCTGTTATGTCCTCTGTTCTCTCTGGTGTGACACAGGTTTGTTTCTCCCGCCGTCTATCAGCTTTTCGCCCTCCCCTCTGGGTCGCCTAGTAGCTCGCCACTGCTGAAGATACGCACACTCGCTCGGCTTTCTGTTCCTTGACTCGGTCGGGTCGACACTCTGAATTATTCTTCATCCCTCGTCTTGGTTTCATCAGGTGAATCCGTTTCTCACCTTCTTGGAGCAGGCCAAATCTGTGCGTCTCCCCCCTCGCGCCCTACGGCCTCTCCGCGTTCGGGCTCTAGGCTCTCGCTCGTCGCTTCTGCGGCTGTTTCTTCTCCCGTCGTCAGTCTTTCTTTTCTGGCTCTTCCTCCTTTGGTCGTTTGTACTGCGCGTCGCCTCACCTGTCCTTCTGTCTCCTCGTCGCTCTTCCGCCTGCTGGGTGCCTGGCCTCCTTTGCCTCTCACTTCTCTCTCGCCTCTCCGCGTCGCGGCCTCCTTCGCTGCGTCCCCGTCTCTTCGTGGCGTGTCTCTTGTGGAGCAGGGAAGCCCAGGATTTCGTCTTGGTTGCCTCGACGTCATCGCTTTGGGGTCACAGGCTGCGCGAGCGTCCGCGGTGAAGAGAGCTCTGAGCAATCCCATCTATGCCTGAAGGTTTTCTCGTCCTTCCCTCTTGCCTGGGAACGGCGAGGCGCGCGTCTGCAAGGGAAGGAGCCCCTTCTTGTCTTTCCCTTCCTCAGCCCCTGCCGCTCTCGCTGGTTTGCGCGGCGCGCTCTCTCTCTTCTCCTCTCTCTTCGGCTCGTCGGCCTTCGCTTCTTGACTCCTCTCGCCCCGACCAGCCGTCATGGGGGGCACGGACTTCATCATCGGCTGCGTGGGAAAGCCCTCTGCAGGTGAGTGAGAAGGCGCAAAAACGGCGAGAAGTTTCACGGCCTGTGCGCCGCTAGGCTGCGTTCTGTTGCCGCTGGCGGGTCGTGTGGCGCTGGTCGGATGTCAGATATCCACATCTGGCTGCTGCCTGCTTGGCGATCGTGCCTTCCAGAGTTGCGGGCAGCGACGCCATCTGGCTACCTCGAAGGCCAGACGCAGCTTCGCATGTAAAAGCTCTCTCCGGAGTTACGGCTTTCGCACGCATCAGTTTGATACGTATGTTCTTGCTATGGGCGGGGGGGGGGGGGGGGGGTGGGGGGGCGGAGTTAGGGGGCTACCCGACACTGCACGCGCTCAAGTATGCGTAGGGGAATAGACAAATCGTGCGCCGTGGCGCGGCGGCGGTTCGGTGGGAAGGCCAAGAGAGATGGAGAAAAACACGTCCCGTCTGGAGGCTCTGCAGGTCGAGATGGGAGTGCGTCTCACGCGGCAGCAGGACATCCGCCCCCCCAGCCGAGTCGATCGCAAGCAGTTTGTATCTGTCTATAAATATGTATATATATATATTTTTACACAGCTCCCCCTCTCTATATAGTCGCACTTTTGCATATTCATCGCAGATATGTATCTCCTACGTCTGTGTTTCGTGGGTGTGCGGATCCTCTTCCCGGCTGCTGCTTGTCATCGCCTGCGCCCTTTGAATATTTTTCCATAACACACCTAAGACACTGCATAACATATAAATGCTCCTTCCGCCATCCGTTGACTGTGTTTACCACGGGGAGTTAGAACAGAATATCAAGTTCTTTGCGTGGAGGCTTGCTACGACTTTTTAGGAAAATCGACGTTCTTCAACGCAGCCACTGAGGGGTCCAATGCGAAAGTCGGGAACTTTCCCTTCACGACGATTAACCCGAACGAAGGAATCGGGTTCTTCCTCACAGACTGCCCCTGCACGAAGTGAGTTCTGGACACCGACGGGGGCAGTGCTTCTCCGACTGCATTCGCCGTTGCCTTCACTTGCTGCCTTCCGAGTCGCCGCGGGCACCGCGGCGTCCCGTCTTGCGCGGGCGGGGTAGCGCGCGCCACGTCTGATGCTGTGTGCCTGTCTCTGTTCTCGCTCGCTTACTGTCGCATCCCAGAAACCCCGACGCCGCCTGCGCTCCGCGGTACGGCCGCTGCCTCAAAGGCCGGCGCTACGTGCCCGTGAAGCTCCTCGACGTCGCAGGGCTGATTCCGGGGGCTCACCAGGGTCGCGGGCTGGGGAACAAGTTCTTGGACGACCTGCGGCACGCCGACGTCCTGATGCACGTCATCGACGTCTCCGGCACCACGAATGAGAAGGTATGCGCCCAGGCCAGACTCGACGGCGGAAAAGCAGAGCAGGGGAGGGGGGCACATGAGGCAGGGTGCAGAGAGAAGGAGAGCGAGTGAAAAACAGAGACGCGTGCACCTCGGCAAACCCTAAAGGTCGAGAGGCGGCGACGCAGGAGAGGACTGACAGGCGTGCGCCGCAGAAGGGGGGTGCGGGGGTGGAAGGCCAGACATCCGTACGGGATGCGAAGGCCCGCACAGAAATTTCGTTGACGGGTTGGTGACATACATACTGACAGCCCCTCGTTTTCAGATGGGATCTCCTGTAGGTGAAGGCACTGCCGGCGCCGTGGGCAGGCACGGAGAGGATCTCCTTCGGCGAGTTTCTGTTTTTGCGTGTAGGGAGAGACTACGATCGGGTACGACGCCAGCCAAGATCATGCGTGGCTTCTTGAGGAAATGCAGCTCTGGATCTTCAACAACTTGTGGAGCCGATGGCCGTCGATTGCGCGCCGACAGAGAGCCACTGCCAGGTGAGACATCGTCTGCGCAAACATCACAGATGCATGCGCGCCTACCCATCCATCCATGCGTACCGGCATTCGCATGAAACGTTCTCTCGCCATACCTGTCCGTTCTCTCCTTCACTCGAACAACAGGTATATATATTTTTCTATGTATATATAGTTGCCTTGCTGCACACTGTTTCATGTGGGCAGGGGAAAAGAGGCTGGAGTCGCACGGTGTGCCGGATATGGGATGTGTGTCAGCCATGGCACAGATAGTGGGAGAAGGACAATGGGGTTGGGGGGTACGTGGATCTTCAACTGGGGGGGTGGGTGTTCCGCTCGCGCCTGTGTTGAGGCCGCTTCACCCGCTGTGACTGCTCGCCTCAAGGCACCTCCTGCCCGGCCTGCGTTGTGTCGTCTCTCGCGTTCTCAGCTCGCTGTTGCTCACATTTAGCCAGCAGTTCAGCGGCTACGGAGCGCAGCAGCCGCTCATCGAGTCGGTCCTGCGGACGTTTGACGAGCGACAGCGGAAAGGCCCGCCCCTGGCGGCTCCTGCCGAACCAGTGCGCCACGGCGAAGACGACTGGGAGCCCCGCAACCTCGGGAATGACTTGACTCTCTGGGACAAAGAGCGCGTTCTCGAACTGGTGAGCGAGTCGCCGCGGAGCGACAGGCACGCGGAGAGAGAGAGACGCCGAGAGGAAAGAGGGAAGTCGAAGCTGGACGCCTGAGGGGGACGAGACGCGCGAGGGGGGGTTGGGAAGAAACGGGGGGTTTGCGGAGGTTTCTGATGAGCAGAGGCGCCACTTCAGTTGCCTCTCAAGGCTAGCCAGCTGTGCGCGGGCGGCTATCCATCCCGGCCTCCGCACCCACAGGTGCGGACGTCATTCCTCACAGCGCATCCACATTCAGATGCATGCATGGAATGATCACTTCTATGCCGATGCGGCGGCGTCGCGGTTGTTGGCGTCCTGCAAAGCCGGCTTGCTCCCGCTGGCGGTTTTTGTCGGCGACGGGCGAGGCGCTTTCGAGACATGAGTGCATGAAGCAAGTCTTGCGACCTTGGAGATGTGTCTGCAAACACGTGACACGCCGTAGAACTGAACGACGGGTGCGGTGTCTCGTGGCCCGCATGCACTGCATGCCTCATTTAATCTTGCTTTTCTGCTTCCTTTTCCCTTCGTGCACTCAGGTCAAAGTCTTCGTCGAGCTCCGCTTTCCTTTCGTCCTTGTTCTAAACAAGTGTGACGTGGTAGGAGCGACGGCACAACCCGATTTTCGCCGCTCCAGCCTTTAGGATGACCTCGTTTTCTCTGTGTGTATTTGTCCCTATGCCCCTGTGTCTATCTGGATGTGTTCCGCCTGCGCAGTGCATGCGCGGGCAGGGCATGGTAAAGCAGGGATTTACACCAGGGATGAAAGACGATCGCACAGGCGCCGAGTGCAGATGACTCAGCATCTAAGCACGCGATTTATCTTCAGATGTGCGTCTAACCGCACATGCGTAGGGCATTCTCCTGTGCGGAAGTGCGTGTCCATGCGGACTCTACCGTTTTGTTTAGATAGACGCTCTGGGGGAGATATCAAGTCTGTTTGCTTCTCCTGTCTCTCCTTTCTGTGCGCGCGGTAGGCATGGCGCGTCGAGTGTTCTCTGCGTGTGCGTTCTTCCAGGGGGTCGATGCGGACCGGAATGTGGTGAAGATTTCGGAGAAATTCTCTCAGCAGCCTCTGGTCATGTGCAGCGCCTTGGCAGAGTGTTTCCTTCAAAAGATGAAGCAACAGGTGGGTCTGGAAACTGCGATTTCTCGTTGTTTGGCGGTCCTGTTCATTGGGGTTCTACTGTCCACTCGCGGTGTCTCATCGTCACAATTTCAGAAATCTCCGCTTCTTTCCCCGCCTTTCCAGGTCTTCGCGTGTGTTGTACCACGGGTGCATCGGCGTCCTCGCTTGAGTGTTGACTGAGTTGCATTCCGTGTCAAATTCCTCTTCTTCTTGCGTGAAAACCCCTGTTTCCACGCATGGTCTTTCGTTTTGCCGTGTCACTTCTCTGAAGAAGTACGTCCTCTACGAAGAGGGCGACTCCACGTTCTACACGCGCGCCGACGCTGACGACAAGTTCTGCATGATGGACGAGGGGACGCGGGAAAAGGCGCGGAAACTCAAACCCCTAGACGACAAGAACGCTGCCCGTCTCGAAAAAATCAAGGATATGGTCATTTACCGGTATGGCGGCACTGGAGTCCACGAGGTACGCAATGTGCGCCTGCATGCACACGCAGATCTGCGTGCCTGTGAACGCCACCTTCCGCGGGAGGCGCCAAGCATGGCCAGCGACTGGGTCTCCACGGCGCCGCCTGAGGCATCTTTGCCGAAAGCAACCTCCTTCCTTTCAGGCTGACAAGACGCAATGAACTACCTTCCGCAGACGCGTTCACATGTACACACACATAGAAATCTATATGTATATGCATATACATTTTTCAAACGTGCATGCATTTGCCCTCCGTTGCTTTCTCAGGCCATCCGCGCCGCGGTCTCGCGGCTAGGGAACCGCGTGCCGGTGTATCCTGTGCGTTCTTGGCACGCGACGGGCGCGAAGGCGGCGAACTTGTACGCCGAGTGTCTCCTCGTTCCGCGCAACACCAGGTAGCTGGCGTGGGCAGCGCCGAGCAACAGCAGACCTCCAGGGGGCTCTCCCACTCAGAGCCCCAAGTCTCTTGACGGATTCGCCAGTTCACTAGATATAGATATGTATATGTATATATACGTATATATGTGGCATGCGTGTGTTGTGCGTTCATATCTCTTTACGTCTCTGAAGAGGCGTCGTGGGTGTAACAGGGACGCCAACCCCTAGGCGTGCGTAGTGAAGGCGCTAAGGATCTCTCCTGAGGAGAACGTGCGTGAAAAGCTCGTGTTTTCAGTCGCTGAGCGCGTTCGACAGACGTGGTTAGCCGCGTGACGACGGGACGCGCCGGAAGGGCTTCAAAGAGTTTTCGTCTTGTCAACTCCGTGCTCTGTGTTCTGTTCAGCATGCGCGAGTTTGCCGGTATGCTGCACGCGGCGATGGAGAGGAACTTTTTGTACGCCGAGGGCCCAGACGGCCGCAGACTGAAGGAATCCGATCCACTTACGGAGGATAACAACGTAGTTCGCATCGTCACAGACGCGAGCGGCATCTAAGGATGACCTCGTTTGTGACTGCTGTCCGCCGCATGCATATCCGCCAGGTCAAATCTTTCATCGAGACGGACCGCGCTGTTTCCTTCCTCATAGACACTTTGCGCGTATTTGGTAGCGCTTTGTCAATTTGCGCGGTGGTCGTCGCGATGTGATGTTACGGCCACGACCGCGTGCGTCTCCCTTCCGCGTTGTGTTGCCTACTTTTTCATTTTGTTGTTTGCTTCAATGCGATGCTTCTCAATGCTTCCGAGGCTGACAGTCGTGATCGGTGGAATCATAAAGCCTTCGTGAAGATGTGGCAACTTTCTCGCCGTTGCCTTCGAAGAGGCTCCCGTTTCACCGCACCCGGACACTGGGGCCCTTGTCACCGACTGACCACGCAGCCGCCTGGCCTGAGTCTTTGGGACCCTTTTTCCGCACTTGACAAACAACAAATCTTAAGAAGAAAGACTCTTGAGTCGCTACAGTGCCCCAGTATCGCACGAAGCCGCAGCACGGGACGAGAATTCAACCATCGGTATGACAGCAGGCGGCTTAGAACAGATACTCAACAGGTGGGCCGCCGGCAGTCTACCTATGAGGAAAGGAGTCCCCCAAGGCGGGTGCGAGACCCCGCTCCGCTGCGATTTGCGTGTAAGAAAGAAACGATGGACACGTACCCTGGCTAGGCGAAGACACTCCTTGCTCCCAGCCCAAACGTCCGCTGCCCGCGGTGTCTCTCCCGAAAGCACCGAACGTCTCCACCGCGCACGGGGCAGCGCCCCAGCCCCCTGCCGAAGACCCGGGCTCGACCGGGCCCAGGCCCCCCCCCACGTAAGGGCCACCTGGCCCCCTGCCCCACCCCTCAGAGGCATGGACGCTCATGTCTGCGCGCCCGCCAGCGGTAGCACCGCGGGAAAAAGGACCCACCGAGGGCACTGCGCCTCCACAGCCGTCCGTCGCACGCGCAAGAGAGAAATCTCTGGGACAGAAGTCAGGCCGATAGTGCACGCCTGCAGGTAGCCCTGGAGAGGCGAAGTCTGCGCGGTCTCCAACGTGAGCGGGGTAGCCGGGGTAAAGAGTGTCATTACCCTCTTGACCGCTGGGCGACTGCAGGAGATTGGGGGCGAAGCGAGAACTCGGGTTGTACGCGGGAAACCCTGTGTACGGGACTGCGTGGGGCGAGTTCCAGCCGGCCGTGGCCAAATGCATTGCAGCGACTTCCGCTTGGTACGTTCGCCACAGGCGAAGCCGCTGCAGCCAGCCGCGCACGGCGGCCTGAATGTAGACCGCACACGCTTCGCGAAGGGCAGCGCGGCCAAACATTTGCTCGAGCGCACGCATGCGCTCTCGAATCTGCGCACGCCGCGTCTGACTCGCCAGATACGCGGGGTCGACCGCGTTGGGCTCCAAGGGGCCTTCACAGCTAGCGGGCCCCTGCCCTGGCTGGAGGACGCGACCCTCCACAGCGGGCAATGGCGACGCCTGGAAACATGCCGCAGACGGCTCCATAGCAGCGGGGGGCGGCTCGGATGCTGGAAGGCTGCGGCCAGGGTCCGCGACGGTGCACCGCAGGTAGTTTGACATTCTGTGAGTAGAAATGCGCGAGAGGCAGTGTGTGGCTTCTTCTAGAAGTTTCATCACGTTTTGCACCTCTGCCCCCTTTTCGCGCATCAGACGCCCCGGTTGTTTAGGCTCTGCTTCCGCCGGGACCTGCTCTTTTTCCGTCTTCGCCTTCGGCCTAGGCGCCGCCTTGGCGCTGCCCCTGCTGCGATGCGACGACGCCGGCGACACCGCGGCGGCGGAATCTGCGGTTGTCGTCAGCGTTATAGTCGCGCCGCCGCCTGGTCGATTCGATGTCCCGGGCGTTTCCAGCGCCTTGGCAATTCTCCGCTTCTTTCCATCCGTCTCTGCCTTCTTGTCCTCGTCCTGTTTTTCCTTCGCGTCTTCAGCGGCCTCGCTGCCGGAGCCCGTGGAGGAGTCCTTACTGGAGACCGAGAGAGGCGCCTCGTCGCTCTTTGAGGCCTGTCTGCGTGCGCTGGTCAGCTTCTGGAGGCGACGAAACTCCTCCGCGTCGCGCCGAATCTTCCCAAGGACCACTCGCAGGGGCTGCAGACGGTTCGCCTCGTCGGCGGGGCAGACCGGCGCGTCCTCTTCAAAGTACCCCGCGCCTGATCAAAAGGCAGACAGTCGGCAGAGACAGAGCAGGATGTAGACAAGCCCCCGCGGCGCCTCCAAGGGAGGCGCTCAGGACGGATTCAAAACGAAAGAAAGCTGCATCAACACGCGACTCTACCACCTCAGGACGCCAACCTGGCTCGCTATCGGCGCGCGCCGCGGCAAGCAATGCGACACCTCCGCGGGCCCCATGGATGCAGGGGGACCTATTGGAGACAGATAATGTTGAGTCTCAGCGCTCTTTCGCGGCACCACCCCATTCAGCGCTGAATCGCTCGCGAAGCACGGCAGCGGGGGAGACGAACAGGAAACAAGGCTTTCACATGTTACTGAGGCAGCTGTGGACGCCCTAAGCGGATGTCGCTGTTAAAGATGCATGCACGCTTCTGCGCCACTAGATTCCCTCCCGAACGTAACTCCACGTCTGCGTAGGCGAGCACATGCAGCAAGTAGGAAACAGCCGCCGGACGCAGGAAAGCACAAAAAAACGCGACTTACGTATCCAGTCCACCATTTGCTGACTCGAGAAGGGGCCCTGAAGCACTTTGAAGTCATCCTGCAGAGGCAAGCAACGGCACAGACTCTGACGTGAAGCTTGAGGCGGCAAACGAGGGCGGCACCGTCTTTGCGCGGGAACAAGGAAACGGCAGAAAAGACACTGTCTCTTGAAATAAGCGCCGGGCACAGCGGGAAGACGACGCGCCAGGGCAGGCATTCCCCCCGCTCTGACTTGGTAGTGGTCAAGCTTGATTCAAAGTGTCTGATTCCTCGACATCGCGACATATCGGTGTCTCGCGACGAATGCCAGAGCAACCCATGGTGAGCCTGTAAGAACTTGGCAGGCGCCTTGTACTGGTTGAATTTGATTTCGGAAGAGCTCAAAAACTTTGTCCTCCTCGCTGAGCGAGTTGTCCTTCGTCGCCGCACTTACCACATACTTCCATTGCAGCATTTCTTTCTTCTCGTCGGTTGGCGACTCGCCTGCATCCACCTCTGGGGCCTTCCAGGCCTTTCGGGGGCGGTCTTCCGTCTCCTCACGCTCCAGCACGCTCTGCAGAGGCTCGACTTTCCTCACGGTGCTGGTGATGAAGGCGTAGAGTGTCCCCGAGGACGCGACCGCGGTCGCGGCTAGAGAGAGATACTTTGAGGACCGCCGGCGCCCCCCCGAGAGACCCGGGGTCGCGGCGCCGTCCGGGCCTCTGGACTCTTGAGCAAACGCGCTGTCCACGGGCACAGGCGTGATTGGAAAGACGCTTTGCGATCTGTCGTAAACTCTGGCGTCTTCTAAGTCGACGTAGATCCGCCCCACTTCCTCAATGTGGTGCAGGTACTGCGGGGGCTCGTCGGTCTCCTCGTCGCGGCCTGGTTCGCGGCGCGCTTTCTCTGAGCTCCGCCCGCGTCGCGCCGCCGCTTTCGAGCCTAACGAGCTCTTCTTGCGCCTCTGCGTAGCTGCGCTCTTCGACTTGCGCCGGATTTGCTTCTCGTATCGCCAGAGCTGAAGGAGAAGGCAGTTCGGGTCGACTCGCGCGGCTTGTACGGGGGCCAGCTGGGGGAGAGTGATATCTGTGTCCAGGATGCAGGCTTCCTTGATCAGCGTTTGAACGGGGGCCGCCGCGCTCTCTGCTTTAGCCGCGCCCGCCTGCTGGCTCAGAGACTTTCCGAGATACGCCGCGGCGAGTTTCGCTCGGCGGCCCAGCGCTGGGTCGCCCCTGTTGCCGGCTGCGTCGTCGCCCTGCGAGTGTCTGCCGTCTCTCGGATCTTGCTCGTCGGCTGTTTTCTGGCGTGTTTGCGTAAACGCGACCGTCGCTTCGTACCACGCCGTCGTGAACACCGGGAGATCTTCACAGGTGCCCTCGTACTTTTCTGCGTACTTGGCGACGATGCAATAGCTAACGGTCCCCAGGGGCAAGCCACGAGGCGGCGTGAGGTTCCGTTTGCTGCCGCGACTCTTCTCCTTCTTGCTGCTCCTCCGCGTCGCCGCGCGTCCCTTGCCCTTCGCCCGTGCGCCGCCGCGGTCGTCCTCCGAGGACGAGAAAAAAGACGAAGAGGAAAACGAGGCGTCGCTGTCGTCCTGCCCGCTGTCCGCTGCGCCGTCGCGCCTCCCGCTGCGCCGCCTTGGGCGCCCTCCTCCTTCCCGCTTACTCCAGCAGACCTGCAGAGACTGCACGTGAAGAGTGAGGCCGGGCCGCGGCGGCATCGGCGTGGGCCCCGCTTTGCCCTTTTTGTTTTCACCTTTGCGGCTGGGCTGCGTTTTCTCTCCGTCGGCAGAGGCGACAGGGAAGACTTCGTCCCCTTTCGCCTGCGCCGCCTTGACCATGTCGATGAGCGTGTCTGGCGGCCTTTCAGTCAGCAGTTTCTTGATTTGTTGCTGCGGAGTTGCCGCGGGGGCGGCGGAAGCGTCCTCTGCGTCGTCGCTCCTTCTCAGCCGCTCATCCAGCTCTCTTTGTACCGCCTTGTTGGTCGCAATCTGCCTGGCCATCTGCGCCTCCCAGTCCTTCTTCTCTTGCTCCCGCTGCTTCTCTCGGAGCTCGCGCGCCTGTTCCCTCTGAAGCCTTCTTTGCTCCTCCTCCCACCGCTCCAGCTCCTCTCGCTGTGCGTGCATCTGCTGCAAGCGGCGAACGAGAGCTGTGGCCTGCGTCCACGCGGAGGCCTCCGGAGAGGCGTCTCCCTCCTCGCCCGCCGCCGCCTGCGCCGCGCTGGGAGACGCAGGGTACGAAGAAGACGAGGAGGGCGAAGACGCGCTCAGACTGCTGTTGGGCGATGGAAAGACCAGAGACGCGGGCGACGGCAACGCCTCCTGCAGCTTGCTCAGGACGTTGTTGCGGACAGACGGCGCCACGCTGAACGAGACGCACACACGCACACATCACCGAGGGGGGCGCGGGGGGGGGGTGGGGGGGTGCACAACAGCCTAACTGAGACGCAGGTGGCCGTTTGAAGCCTCGTATTTCAGCGTCAATCTCGGGGGCGGCCTCAACCGCACGCTGCTGAACGGTCTGAAGCGCACACCAGCCTGACACCGGTTCTCCAAAGGGCCCTGGTGAGCTGGGATTCGGAAAGCCTGGAAAGGAGCTACTCTCGCGATCGGTGACGCAACGCGCTTTTTGGTCGCGACTGCGATACACCCGCTCCCTATCGGATATTACACAGCACACGAGAGCAGGAAAAAGACGTCTAGAGCTCAGCCTGCCAAGGAAGAGTTAGCACTGAGGCGAGGGCACTTACTGTAGATCTCCTTCCTGAAGACGAAGCTTGTCGATGAGGGCTTGGAAGCGCCTCTGTTGTGCAGAGAGAGACTTCCTTTGCTCTTCCAGCCAGTCTTCCTCCTCGCGCCGTTTCTCCGCGGATCGCCTTCTCTGGCCTTCGTCGTCGCTTTCGGTGTCGTAGTAGGGGAAGGGTTTCGCGTTGGAAGCTCTGCCCTCATCCCTGGTAGACTGACCAGCCGCGTGTTGCCGCGAGTCTCCTCGAAAGCCTCTGGCCTCCTCGCCCTCCCCCACACATCCTCCCAGTAGGCGGCTAGCGAAACGAACGCCGTCTACCTTTGGTCTGTCGCCTGCGAGAGACCCCGGGCGCGCCGCCGGAGACAGAAGCGGCTCAGCCTGCCCTCGCAGAGCCTCGCCGGACAGTGCAGAGAGCTCCTGCGGATTGCGAAGAACAGAGGAGTTTGAGGAGTCCGCAGGGCGCGCGAGCGGCGACGACGAAGGCCTCTCAGACTGCGGCCTCCGTTTCGCCAGTTCCGGATGGATCAGGGCCGGCGAGCGCCCCATCGCTCCGAGGTCGTCCTTCAATCAGGAGAAAACTGTTTCCCGTGTGTGTCGCGGGAGCAATAAGCCCCCGTCCCTCCTGGACGCCGGCGCCCCTCTCTGCTACGGCCAGGGCACGCAAGGGGGGAGCCGGCGGGAAGCTCTTTACCTGAACAAGTGCTACGGATCCACAGAAACGAAAAGGCGACCACTATCCGTGCTTCGCCTCCCCATCTTTTCGCGTTCTTCCGCGTGGCGAGCTTGTCTCGCGCGGAAGTTTGGCTGGGTTCGCGGTGCCGCAGCGCGCGGCAAGCACGAGGGTCGAAGAGACAGCCGCGAAGAAAAATTTCCCTTTCCACACAGCGAAAGGAAGAAAAACCGTGGTTTGAGGGGAGAAGACAACGTACGGGAACGAAGAGAAAGAAGAGAGGCAAGCAGTGAGAAGACAACGGCCTCGTGCGTTTGGAGAGGTGAGGGACGGGAAGGCCTTCACAAGGCGGTGAGAGACGGAGATACTCCCTATTTAAGCGCAAGACTACAAAGTATTCTGGATGATTTGTCATGAAATACTTATGGCGCCTCATAAAAAGACAAAAGGAGAGCAGCCGGTCTATAGTTTTCCCCTGTTGACAAGGAGACGGCAGGGGCTGGAACGTGCTACGCCGAAGAGGCGATAGACCGGCGAAAGAAAGCGCGTCAGTACGCACAGTGAGCTGCTAAGTGGAAGCGACCTTGGACCTTTAAAAAGAGAGCCGAAGACGGAAAAAAACTATTTACAGCGACATAGCCGAAGCAGGAGCGCGCCTGCCGGACGCTCGCTCTTTGAGTTGCATGCGCCAAGGCACAAGACAACCGACGGAGCAGCATTGAGGGAGACGCCTCGGGTGCGGAGAGAGGCTTCTTCCAGAGAACGAGGTTAAATGTCCGAGGATCCGGTAGCAATGAAGAGATATCTTTCAAAACAAGGCGTTAAAGTTGCGCACGCGAAACGTGCCAGTGCCTCATGGCGCGCCACAGAGAAATCTGCAGAAACCGTCCAGGGGGTCGTAGACACCCGTGGCTGCATCAGCGGGAGAAAAGTTCTTTCCTGGGGGAACCGCGGGAGCGTGCAGCGCCGTAACTCATGCAGACAGGACCACCCGAGGGAAAAAGCTTCTCAGTGCAGTAAATGCAGGAAGTTGGAGATCCCTTTTTTCAGGTACCAGGCCATTTGCTGCAGTAAGCTAGAAGACAGCCAGAAACGACTCCATGCGGTGTGCGTACACAGTTGCGGGCCTGTTGCTATGCTTCAGCGTGAAGACAGATCTCTTCCCCTTGGCGAGGAGCTACGCTATGGTGAAGTCATAGATATATGTAGCGTCAGTACTACTTTGTTCTTCATATCATACCTGAATGGTACTTTTTAGCATATTATGCGCTGTTAAAAGGAGACCCCTCCAAAACCGGTGGTTTGTTAGTACTTATGTCCTCTCTCACTAACCTTGCTCTATTATCTGAAATTCGAGCTTTGAATACCCGAATGTTGATACAACAACATTTTATGACTCGAAATGTACTCAGTGGATGGGTAACTATTGGGGTATACAGTATGATCTTCTTGATTATTATTGGTAGTACCATTCCACAAGCGACTTGTATCTTTTATGGTAGATTAGCCACTATCGTATATCTTACTACCGGATTAATTCTATGCTTATACCAAATCAACAGTTTTAGTGACTACAGCTTCCAAGCAAACATGATTACGATATTGTTGAAATCCAACACTTTTAGCTGTCTTAAGCAGTTCAGTGGGGTGGTGGTGTACTGCAGTCATACAAAACTTGGTTGTCTGTATCTCATAACCAGAGTCGTCTTCAGTATTCTAGGAACTATAATGTCTTTGTTTATTCGATTTAAGTTTATACAGTTCCGAATCGCGGATCATTTGTACAGAGACGATGGCTACTTATAATGTGATAATAACTATATGCGTGCTTAACAATCGCTAAAGTGTTTGATTCGTCAAGCACCTTAACAGTTGCCTCAGCCCCTCCCCAGAGTTACGTTACGCAGACACATATCATGGATGGGTGGGCCGCCTCAGCCTTTGGAACCGCCCGTAGTAGAGAGGTTTGCCTGAATCAGTGGCGACTGCCATCGCAATCTGCATAAAAAACAACACAGACATGGGCATCCTCAACCGAGCAATTTGAGCGTGCAGAAGTTTCAGACACCCCCATCTCCCCGCCGGTGCATCAGCATTCTCTTAGCGCAAGTCGCAGCGATTGCAGCTCAGCTAATGCGCATACTGATCTTGCATAGATGCTAGAGATCGCCTAAAGAATGCAAAATTTCAGACCTTCCTTCTTTCGCAGTGCGTGGCGGGCAGCGGTGAGCTAGGCTAGACATCGGCAGGCCGCGGCCGTGTGCCGTGAGCCAAGCAATTAATGGTTTCACCCCCAAGCCCGTCCGAAACGAGTTTCATAATTCCAGCGGGCCAACGCGGCAACCTGTAGGATAGGCAAAACCACCACTCGGTCGCAGGGCTTCAGCTACGTTGCTCCGTAGTCGTGTACGACGTCTCAGACGCATGCAATTCAGACGTATGCGCACGCTGGACCTCACCACCTGGTTTCGGAGTTAAGAATACGTACAGACTACCGTACGGGTGTGCACACTACGAGATGGGCTACTGGTTTCATTTTGAACGTCATTGTCTAGTCATGTGCTACGATGCGCAGGCCTTGCGTAGTCGACGCTTAATTCCTCATGCGGGGGTCTAGGACAGAAAAGGGGCGTCTTAGAAGATCTCACGGATGTCACTCGCGCCCGCACGTCACTCGATACCAGCCCTCTGGAGAAAAGGTTGCTTCGTATATCTATGGCGCGAACTTTTATCGAATCGGGAAAAACACCGGCTTGCACACAAGCAGTCTATATAATCGTGGGTAGCTGCTTGCTGCGTTGCCATTTCGAAGCTGTGATGCAAAACTGACAGGAGGCCATATATATATATATATATATATATATATATATATATATATATATATATATATATATATATATATATATATATATATGCACATATATGCACACATGTATGCCTCCTGTGCTGCTATGCGCTGAAGCTACCTCGAGAAGCAGATGACTCGCTAGCCACGATGAAGTTATTTCGCCTCTGTGGACGTAAAGCAGTCGCCCTGGCAGACGACGGCTACCGCAAAGAGCATGAGGCACAGAAACCAAGGGCCATTCCGTAGGTGTGAAGCTCATCCAGCGGCTAAGCATTCGCCAGACTTACGCGAACTGGAAATCTGGAGCCTTTGCAGAACGAGATGCGACAACCAAGGCAGCCTTGGCTTCCTTCGAAATTTCGCAGTGTGCAAGGAAGCGCGTAGGGTACATGGACACACATACTACAATCCAGCCCTGAAACAAAATCTCATCGCTGCACCGTGTGCCCCCGGCGAGAAATGGAGCCCTTGAAGGCGCGTGAAGTAAACGGGGCTGACCCGTGCCTTGGTGAATTGCCAGCCGCAGGGCCAAAACTGCGCAAAGTAAGCTTTTGCGTAGTGGACCAACATCCTCGAATATCGAGGGCTACGGATTTCTACATGCGATACCGTTGTGAGGGTAAAGTCGCCCTCTCCTTTCCCCGCCACTCGGCTGACCGATTTGAGACGCCCCTGATGCGGCGAGCATTCCAGTCGCAGAGATGAACGTGTTACCATCGCAACAGACATCTGTCTTCCTAGTGCGTTGAAGGCATTCATTGTCACCGATAGAGGGTTTAGAATTTCCCACCTTCCTCGTCTCTCTCCTCGGTGTCTCCCGCCCGTCCGCCTCACCTCGATGAGATGCTGCTTGACTAGCCGCTGTGTTAGGGCTGAGCTTCGCATCGAAAGAGGAGACACAAGCACTTATCTACCAGTTTGGGAGATGCTGTTTTCTCTCTTTCGTTTGTACATCTGCAAGCCCGTGTGAGAATGTTTATGGCAAGCGATTTGACATTTCGTTTTCCTCTGCACATGGACAGTCACCAGCTATCACCACGGACGCATGCCCCTTATCCCGAATCGATTGCAAGGAGGGGCTGAATCTGAACGCCCGTTTTTAGACTGAGGTATAATGCATCTTTTTCTATTCCGGTGTATACAGCTAACACTGTTTTCACTGCTTTGATCTAAGAGCTTCATAGCGAATTGTTGACCGCGTCCTAGCCTAATCCGCCATCTGATACGTGCATGCCGTTCGTCGTGGCAAGAGAGGGGAATGCTGAACGAAAGAAGCGCAGTCGCTTGTCTTTCGCCAGAATGAAGCCGTTTTGAATCTGACGGAAACAAGCGCTTTAGGAGAAACACTAGAGCCGTTGTCCTCTTTGAAGCGTCGTCGATAGCAACTGCAGTCTCCGTCGCCCGCCGCCGCGTCCCGGCGAGGCCCGAAGGTCGGCTTTTGACGTTATCAGCGCTGGCTTGAGATTGGCATATCGCGCGCAAGCTTTTGCGCCTTTGACTAACGTTGGGGAAGCGTTGGTTTGCGGATTCCAGATTTAGTCTCGCTCCTTTTTCTGGTGTGCACACGGTGTTCCTCAAGTGGGCACAGACAGGGGTGACTTCATCTAACCTGCCGCTGCTGGACGTGTCAAGAACACTGCACGTCTATGCAGCCCAGATATATGGAGCATGCTGATTTGTTCACGTGCATTTTCGAGTGTGCACGTTTTGGTACCTCCTCGGACGCTCTCGGCCTCCCGTAGCTTTTCTTCTCTAGGCCGCCGTCTATATTCGTCCAACCGTGCTCGCCGTTTCGTGATACCAGTTTCGGTCGAGATTTGCCCGCAAACCGTGGGAGGAGAAATATTGGAAGGTTCGTCGGTGATGCAGTTATCAACTGGGAGCATGTCGCCGCGAAGTTCTGCCAGCCTGCGCATCTTGTTCGCCACGAATACGTTATCTCCTCTGTTTGAAGACCTTTGTTTTTTACCGGGGGCCGACAACAGCCCGTCGATAGCTTTCTAGGTTCAACTTCCCGCTGCATCAGGATTCTATTCGTGCCGTTTGCGCCCACCGTACAAGATGGTCAACCTGAGTATCCTAGGAGCTAACCCTTACGTCCAGAATCATCACCTGAGGGTGATTGGCGTTGCTATGACGCTCGGCTCCATTCTCGTTTCGAACTTCTTCCTCGTTTATTTCCAGGTGTGTTGTGCGTTCCATTCTGGCTGCCCGAAAAGGGTTGTGTCTCTGCTTCCGCAGCGTGCGTCCTTGCGTGCATCGACGGGTTTTTGTTTGGCGTGCACGTCTTGTGGTGGTCATTACGCATTTTGCCTACAAACCCCTCCTTTTCGGTGGGTTTGCACCTCTGATACGCTAGTCCTCGCTCGTGCGCGTACTGGTCGCTTCAGGAAGAGCTGCACGTGCCAGCCGGTGCTGAGCGCGGCGCAGAGTCAACCCCTTAGGGACCTGCGGGAAGTCGGAGGAGTGGTAAAACAGGTCGTCCCTGTCGCGGGCTGACCAACAGCGGCCTCAGACTGCAGCTTGAGCAGTCGCTGCGGACACCGGGTTCCTCCGGCATGAGTCGCTCTGTGGCCGCGTGCGCCGTGTGCAGCCTCTGTTCCTGACTCCTCGGTGCTTGGCAACAGCCCATCCTGCAGGCGTTCATCCCGGCAGCCGCGGTGACAAAAACACGGGACCGACGCTGTGTGGAAGCCTCGTCCTTTGGATCGTCGTAGTGTGTTGCAGTGAGGACGGTTGCTCGGCCTGGTGATAGTCTAGAGCTTGACTCTGCTGTCCCGTTATGCAGGCAACGGACGCGAACGTCAGTTCAGAGTGGGGCATCTTCTTCGTTCAGCCAGTCGCCGAGTGGAATACGTGGTGGAAGCCTGCGCACGAAATCGTCTGTGAAATTGCTGGGAATGTAAGAAATCGAGCAGCGTTTGACTGAGGGTGGCCGCGGGCTTGTGTTCATGGAGGTGTTGAATCTGCTGCGCATGACAAAAAAAATTTTTCATGTGTGCCCGCGTTTTTCCCGCACTCGTGCAGCATTGCAGACAAAGGGCCGGCGGGGGGAAGGCGGGGGGGGGAAGGACTCGCTTGTGCCTGCGCCGTTGGGCTTTCCGCGGAGCTCGCTGTTCTGTCTGTTTCCGTGAGGGTCTGCGACTGCCTGAAGACTTGTTTAGACGCTGTGGTAGAACGCCTCGCCGGCTTCCGGGCAATGCTTGGCTTGGATAGGCATGGTGCAACGGGAAAGGGTCCTTCGTGACTTCCGTCCCAGTGTCGGCCGCGGCAGTGGGGGTTGCATGATAGTAACACGCCCCGAAGGGAAATGTGCCAGAAGCGGTCTTGCGGCGTCTCTCGTACAAGATACTCTCTAGTCGGGGACGACGAACGAGCAGCTTTTTCACTGCTTTCCGGAACCGCAGTGGATGCGTTTGTGCGCTGTCTGTTACTGATTAGAGCACGCTTGTGGAGGCCTACGAGTGGAAAGAGGACTTCAAGACCACATTCGGGAACGCAAACTTGAATCAGCTGTGCGACGCGCTCTACAAGCTCATGATGGTTGCGCTTGCGGTACGTTATCCGAAAGAATGCACTGACTGCACACCGGTCGCAGTCAACTCGCTTGCTGACCGATTGCTTGTTGTTGTCACTTGAGAGCTGTGGTGGCTTTTCCTTCTAGATGGTCGTCTTTTGCAGCGATGGCGCCTTTGCAGAAGGGAAAATGAACCACGCTGGCAGGCGATGAACGCACCGGGCACGCCACAAGCTCTGCTGTGTGCTTAAGTCCAGGATCTGCGACCGCCGTATAATACATGGGAGTTGCGATGATATGCATATCGTGCAGGCGGGCTTCCTCATGTTGGCCACCGCAGGGGCGCTTGGCGTTCTTGTCATCTATTCCAAGATGCAAGGCGACCCTGAGCTGCAGTCGCACATGTACTACGCACATTGCAAGTCGGCGATGGTACGTTTGCTTCAGGTCCTTGCACGATGGAGTATTAGCGTCTCAGCACATGTGCATACGTTCTTGAAGTGGTGGCGTCAACGCGGGCTCGCATCTGCCTTACGGGCTATGCCGTGTAGATTGGGGGCTCCGGTGGAGCACTGCACTGCGGGAGAGTCGTGGGAGCTCGAACATTCGCCGGCTGGAAATGGTAGCGTAAGTGCTTTTGACTGCGGCTATGCGTGTGCGCGTTCTGTGATGCTACCTTCGTGCTGGTTTTCTATTTTCCGCGTTTTGGCACCAACGACACCGTGACCTAGGATTGTGTAGTACGTCGACAGCAGTGTAGTTTAGACGGGCCGCATTTCACACCGCCTCCTCGTCAGCGCGCCACGAGGTCTCGCATTGTCAGTTGCGATGTGATACGCTACGAGACTAACGGCACATCTCCCTGCTGTTCCCGTGCTCCCTGTCGTGAAGCCTTTTTTGTGAAAGGCAACGTAAAGCCGTTTCCTCTCCACGATCTGCCTGGTTCAGGGCTTCGTAACTGCTTGTACGCTCTTCATTCTCCTTTGCGCTGCGGCGTTCATGGGAACTTTCCAACTCACAGAGTAAGTTGTTCTATTAATCGACGTTTCAACCATTGTGAGGAAAGGTCTTTTCTGGTGACCGTATTGCTATGAGTGCGTTCAGAGTCTCACGCTCTGGGCCACAGGTGGTTCCTACCAAGCGCTGGCTTGTGTCTTCTGGGCGTCAAGGAACGCTGTCACGCGGATATGAAATGAGCAGCTGAAGCCTGCGGAATGTATTGCTGGCCACGTCGCAGCAATACAGCAGGGCTGATGGCTGTATCTTGTACTTTAGTAGCAGTACGGATACCCTGGAAGTCTCAGCGTGTTAATTGTCGCAACTACTCGTTTTCTGTGTCGCTACCTATAATGCAGTCCCCAATGTCGTGCAGCGACTATGCAACTTGTGGCCGTGTATGCCTCCCTCATTTCGTGGTATTTTTGGTGCGGGGCACGTGTCTATCCGGTAGCGGTGCAACAGCTCGCCATCTGCGGCGTGTCGATGTCGCCTGTTTTCTTCTGCAGGACTGGATCATCATTATCATTCTCACTTAGAGAGGCGGGAATCGTCACGATTGTCATGAGTCTAATGCAAGGACTAGTTATCTTTGCGTATCAGAGGTACGTCATACCACTGTGCCTAGCGGCGTCGAGGATCATGGGTTGCACATTCGAAAGATCATTTTGGCGTTCTAGCTTTCTCATTCTGACGGAGCCGAGCGCTGAAGGCGGTCGGATTTCTGGCTCGCTACCTTGGCGTGCCAAACACGGTCATGTCAAACTTGCGCAGTGGCACACCCGGCTCCCTCAAGGGCGGCCATACATACAGTGACCGAGGCTTGAATTTGTATGCCTAGCCGGTGTGTACAGAGACCGCGCTTTGCTTTCGACAAAGTTCGAGTTCGAACAACTAGACTGGCGTGCGGTTGATGACGCAAAAGAGGCCTATCGGAAGCTCATGCAGTATGACATGGCGCGACTTGAAGCTGCTAAGTATGGCGGTCTCCAATCGCCTCAGGAAGTGGCTCGTCAGGGTGAGCATGCACCATGGCTGCGGCGGGTTTGAAGGGGAAGTCATGTGGAAAACGGCCTCATCTGCGTAGACACCTTTATTGGCGCGAGCGTTATGAACTGTGAGCGATGCGTTAATTCGCGCCAAGCTGTAGGTCGCTGCATTTTGATGATAAGCTGCAGGCTGGCGTGGCGAGATGTTCAAAAGTTGCCCGTGTTGTGAGTGGTGTGCCGTAGGGTTCGTTGAAGGCCAGCGGTCAAGCTGGCCGCGGCCCATAGCGTAGTGGCTGCTCTTGGCGGTCGGCAAGGTTGTGTAATGTGATGCCTGTCTTGGAAAACCATGACATGCCTTGAGAGTTCGTCACGAGTGACTCGCCAGTCGGAACTACCACGGGTACCCGAGGAACGAATTGCGTTATCTGGTCGAGGGACAGAAGCTGGCAAACAGCCAGCTTGAGGCGAGATGAATCAATAGGGGCCAAATTCATTTTTTACGATGTCTCGCTTTATGTGGTACTTCTTGTGTTATACAGCGATGGACGAAAACCTGCAGGGCCACGACAAGTACGTGCTTACGCATTTGAACCCGTGGTAGTGTTCTCCAGGAGCACGATAGACAAGCTGATGCATGGGGAGATTGCTTCTCGTTCTTCAACTCACCAGGCTTTCTGGGGCATTGAAAGGAAGGATCAATATTTTTGCCCATGTGGATGCGCCGGAGACAGATTGAACACAGCGTGGGAATAGACGCATCATGAGAGGGCTTCAAAAAATGTTGTTTTCTGTTCGGCGGAAGGCATTGCCTGGCAGGCAGTATTCATTCGGGGCTTTGTCAACAGCCTTGACGGGAGTGTCTTAAAGGCCAAGTACATGTTGATGCTTGAGGCGAATTCAGCTTTGGTCCTGTAGCGGGGAGACGCCAAGTGATGCAATACGCAGCCAGCGTCTCTTCGGGTTAATACAGAATGTAGAAATGTTTTCCGTTTGTGGGAAGAGTGCCGCCGAAAATGTAGCACTACGCTGTTTTTTAGTGATACGCACCAGAAAATACCACACCATGCACTTGTCCATTCGTCCTTGGAATTGCTCCTTTTGTGGCAGTGTAGGTGGTTCTGTTTGCCTTCTGCCCCGCAACTGTATTGCTACCCCAGTTCAGAGTTGCTGTTGCATTTTGTAAGTCTTCTTAGCTCTTCGCGACCCCCCCGCGATTTCTTTACGGATACGGCAGTCTACTCCTCATTGATGCTGGAGAATCTGAGCGCCGATCTTGGACTTCTTGGATGGAACAACAATGCAGCTCACTTGGATGGTACATCAATGCAGCTCACAACTAATCTGAGGTATCCTCTTTTCTAGCACCGGGGCGGCATTCAGTACACTGTATTCGACATGTATACCGTTTTGCTTAAGGGCCGGACACGGATTGCCCTATAGTAACACAGTTTATCGGTTTATCTTGCGTGAGCCCTATAGAAGCGGCAGCTGAGCGTCACACCCCACGAAAGTAACCGAGGACGTGCAGGCGACGATGCCACGCCCACCACACATACTGACACCGGGCCGCTTAAAAGGATAACAGTTCGGCTAGCGCCCAGTAACAAAATCAAACAGAAAACCCCTCCCTCTCTGGCTGAGTGGGCGCCGAGTGGAGCGGTGCTGGTGGATACCATCGTCGTGCGCGCACCCCGCGACACGGCGTTGTCGCTATAACAGTGGCACGGGGACGAGGGTGCGGTGCTGGAGCGGAACCCCGTCTATCTGTCAAATGCCATCCGCAGATAATCTACCGTCATCCGGAGGTTGACGATCTTTTTTCCTGTCCGTAGCTCTTGCTGGCACAAGCACCTTTCGCTAGTTCTGAGGTGATTACCCAGCTCCATTAGCGAAGGCATACGAGCAGTGACCCGCTGCCCCCCGCCTTCCCATCGTCAAGCACTGCTATGTCTGTACATAATCCTTCAACGAAGTTCTGGTTGCGGCGAAAATGCAGTTGCATTGTCGTGCAAGAAGCGTTCAATGAAGTTGGACAGTCTGCTGTCTCGTGTGCGCCCTACACCAATTCGGCTGTCCTCGTACATGCCTGCAGTTTTTCCGACGTCTCCTGCCTCCGTGTACGGTATCCGGCACCCAAGTGCCGACGTCACAGTTCCAGTGGTTGCCCGTGTGTCGTTTGCCCAGCATCTTTACAAGTTTGTGCCCTCCATCCTGTGACATTGAGAGATATCGCCCACTGCCTCTCGTGTGGCGCGTAGGAGGCTTGCAGCGTAGAGGACTGTTTTCGGCCACATGGCAGGTGGGCCTAAGGACGGTGCGACTTCGCCCGACCAGTGGTAAAGGTGACTTGGCGCCCCGGCGGACCGGCTAGCCCGTGGGGCTACTCGTCAGGGCTTTGCAGCTAGCCGGAGACAGCTGGCCCTAAGCGGATAGTGCCAGTGACGAGGTACAACTAAACAGTTTTCATTCGACTCTGTAAGGAGTACTCCCATGCTCGCAGCTTCATCTGTTGGGCTGCACGAAGAGTGTTTTGTGGTTTAAAGTGGAGTGCTCTGTCTCGTGTTACCGCCACATCCCGATTCCAGAAGAGAACGGGGCTTTCGATAATGCGGAGGGCCCCCAGGGAGGGCTATCCTTCGACAGTCCGTGCGCTAAAGTGGTTCCACCGCTGCTCTGCCCACCTGTCGTCACTGTGAGACTGTCCGGGAGTTGACAGAATCCCGGTGTTTACTCGAACGTATTCGAAACCTTCAGGGATCCATGTCACTGCATTGTGGCCGACCTATATGATTTCGGATTTGGGGGAGGCGGGGGGGGGGGGGGGGAGACGCTCAGGGGACACGCGTCGACCGCCACTATGTTCCCGTCGTTTCATCAGCCATTTGAAGGCGGCTGACGAAACTAAGAGGACTGCTTTAGCTTTTTGCAATTCTGCCGTTATTCATTCGCTCATTTCACGGTTCGGAAGGATTGCCCAGTACTCCGGGTTCCCTCGATTTCCGGTATTGAAGGAACCAGTCCTGCATTGTGCAAGAGGCTCTCAATAGCATTTTAGCGTGATACACAGCGCGCTCCTTCCTTGAGTCTCCTCCCGACAGCTGTAGGTTTCATGACATGACATTCTTCAGAGCGTATTTACCACAAGACGGCTCCCCTGCTCAGCCTGAGTAGAGCCTCGTCGGGTGTTACTGCCCGTGGAGGGCGATTTGCCTCGTATCCGTGCTGCTGCGAAATTGCGTTCAGTCTTCGAGACTCCCACTGCAGACCAAATGATATTTGCGGAATATGGAGGATTCGGTGGCGTGAATTAAGGACAGCTGATAAACCCGGTGGTACGTACAACGAAGTGCTGCTCTCTGACCTGCTGCGTCATTGTGGTCCGCGGTCGAAGCTACTACAGGACCATTCAACTTGACTGTGTACTGTATTAAAGAGAACGAGAGTTTTTCTGCCTCGTGGCGACACCCGCGGCGCGAGCATGTTGGTCGGGCCATCACTGCTTTTCTGCAGACCCGTTCCCGGTGATAGAGCAAGCACTTGCTGACGCGAAGAAGGATGGCTTCTCCGGAAGGCGGAGGAGACCAGAGACTGGCGTCTGAAGCAGGGGAACGCGTGTTGATTCTTACGTGCAGCGTCGGGGTACCAGCATCAGCATCCCTGGTAAATAACGGGGAACTCTGCCAGCAGGATCAAATGAAGATGAGCACTGGACCGAGGGGGCCGCCTGTTGTTCACGGAGATCGACGGGTCGCGGCGATATCCACTTGCCAGACGAAGTTGCCATACGGAAAAGCCAGCCAAACCCAGCCAGACACTGAGAATAGAGAGCAACGCATTACGGAACTGGAGGAAGCCGAACACAGCAGCAGCGCGATAGGACCATGTGCGAAACGTGCAGACGCTGCTGAAGGTTCTGGACAGCACACATTAGGCATTCCTCCAACCCTGCGAGAGCAACAGGAGGGTGGCGGGATGCGAAACCATCAGGAGTCCGTTGCAGTATTCGAAGGACATGCCAAAGTCGAGTGTCACAATCCAAGCAACCAAGAGGTTTCAGGATCGTCGGTCAAGCAAACATCAACACCATTTGTGGACGATTACGTTTCTAACTCCAGTGCGAGCGCGCTTGCGGCACTGGCGACCGTTTTGGCACATTCTGCTGATGGTACGCAATCACCTCCGCCCACGCTGACTTCTCCGCGAATGCTCGAACAGATGAAACACCGCGGCGGTAACAAATGCGTCACCAAATGCCCCCCGTGCTGTGCTCAAGGACGTGGCTCCCTGAAGATGCCCGCACCCGAGACGCAGTGCCGTGAGGGTCCTGAACTGGTAAATGAGCGTTGGAGGCCATTACCACTCGCACAGCATCTCCGCACTCCGCTGACACGTAGCGCGAAACAGATACCGTTTTCCAGGTCAGCCTCTACCGGCACTTGTACTAGTTCGACACCGAACTGCAGTGATTCAGTCGCATCGGAAGAGATGTCGCTGGGGCTGATGGGGCAGGAGCTATCAGGGGAAACGAGACAGAACGAGTGTCCAATCCTGACGACCATGGTCTCCGAAGGAGCGAACAGGGAAGGCGGGGAGCAGGAAAGCGTGGCTGCACCACCACGCGAGTATGGGAGCGCCGCCGTTTCGGGGAGTCGCTTATGCACATCAGCCTCAATTCGTGACACAAAGTGGCCTGACTGTGGCGGTTCTCTTGAGTCAGTGCATGCCACCAGTGAGCGCAACGGGGCTAACGCCGGTCGGCCTGCGCTTCAAAGTCTTAAGAACGGCTCAACGGACGACAGTAGCTCCAGCTGGGATACCGAGAAAAGGGACGCGGTGCCCACGCGCACTGGCGCGCCCGCTTACGAGTCGTTCCAGCAGACAGCAGCCTCACAGAACTCGGCCGCATTGCCTGCCTCTCCCAACGTACCCTTGGCTTCTACAATTCTGGCCGACCGACGATCGGTATTCTATAAGACACAGATGTGCCCTCATGCTATGCGAGGCCGATGCCGCCTGGCCAAGGGTTGCAGTTTTGCTCACCACAACCGGGAGCTCCGCACGCCACCGAGACTTGACAAAACCAAGATGTGTGCAAACGTGAAAGCGGGAGTCAGCTGTCCCAAAGGTAAGGAGCAAGATGACTACGAACACACTTGCCCGCTTTACTGACAACACGGGCCGCTGTACGTAACAGGGCCCGCCGTCCCTTTCGCGCTGACTGAGCCATCTTTTGAGTTGTCTGCAGATACTGGGAGCGTTTTTGCTTTGGAACAGGGCACAAGCGTAGGCTCATGGGCTCAGAGAGCCGAGACAGACCTTTACGGCATGCCCTGGTGAAGTTGAACATACACAGGTGCATGCGCCAGCTGCTGGCTCTCTCTCTCTCTCCTCATGCGCCAGCTGCTGGCTCTCTCTCTCTTTCAAGGGACATTTTGTGCAAAGGGACCAAGAGCCGCTACCTTGTGCAAGAGGATGGCTGTACGTTCGAGTTGCAGAGTAAATAAGCCCCCTCCAGAGTTGAAGTGCGTGAACGAGCCTCTCTGTTTTTCAGACTGCATCACCTCGCCATGAGCGGCAGTGTGTAAAGCCCGTGTGCAGGCATGTTGCTTTACTACTGTTGCGCGCTATCTGGGGGTTTCATTGTCAGTGCACGGGAGAATGTGTCCGTCGTTGCATTGGCTGGGCGCTGAGGAACATGCTTACATCAGCTTCAGAATGCGTTCTTTTTGGATGTTCAGGCGAGTCATGCTCTTTCGCCCACAGCCGCAACGAGCTCCGCCACACGGTTGCTTTCTACAAGACGAACATGTGTCGCAATTGGCAGGCTGGAGCCTGTTTGCACCCGCAGACATGCAACCATGCTCACGGCATGTACGAACTGCTATTCTTCCGCACCTTGGCAGCAGGGACCGGGTGCAGAGACTTCAGAAAAGAGAAGGAAGTGTACACAGGGCAGAGCGTCATCACCTCGCGAGGTTCCGTCGCTGACGCTGGACAGGAGGGCAAGGGAGGCTCGCTCGAGTTCAAATCAGTGAAGAGTCGGGATGAATTTTGCAGTAAGACAAGCGCTGCAGGCAGCACCGACGCGGACGACCACTACACTGGCGATTTTGCGGTTTCTCGTCACTCCGCCGTCGTCCGGAATAACTTACAGACACTTCTGGCCTCTCTCGCACCATTAGAGTCGCGTCAAGCACGAACAGGTGTTCCCCGTGCAGTCGGGTCTGAAGCGGAGCTTTCACAACGACATGCCTCCGACAAGGAACTCCTTGCATCCAGACGTGCGGATGACACTGGAGACGCCAAGTCACATGTGCCTAGTATCAAAGGAAAGGCAATCGAGGGGGGGACTGAGACGTCCTGTACCAAGGCTAATACGGTTGCAGGCAGTGGAGGTGTTGTTCTTTCCGGCAACATCATCAACGACCGCGGGGTTAAGAGTGATGCATCTGGCCTTCACGATGGAGGGAACATGAGGGGTAATCTCGCTAAAGGACGAAGAAAAAAAGGAGCAGGCGTTCAAGACGGATGCAAGGGAAAACGGCGTACGTTGGGAGCGGATCCGGTTTTGGAAACGCGGCCGACAGAGAAGATAAAAAACGCATCCGCAGTGAGGACGGCGAGGAGTACAACTTCACCTGTGATGAGGGGGGATAAATGGCTATCAGCAACGGGGGATACAGTGATCCAGAAGGCTGATGTTTGCCCATTCGTCGTTGCAAGTAGGGAAAGTAGTGTGGGGATGACAGGACAAGTGCAGGATCGCGAACAGCAGGCTGCAGAGGAAACTGAATCATTGCATCGCCCGCGCCAAAACCAACGCACGCCCACGTCCTTCCAGTCCGCGTATTTAGCCACGCGGCGGCCGACCGGAATGCGGAAATGCAACTCGCAGGTGAAACGCGGAAGTACCGTGCAGGCCGATATCTTGAACATCAGACCCGCTCCGGCGCCGCCTTCTGCTCCTTCTCCCGCAGCAATCGCCTCACTTCAGGAGATCTTGAACGTTACAGGTGTTGCTGAGACGGCGAATGAGAAACCACCGCTTTCTCCTGCTGCAGACCAAATGCAACAACGATTGCAGACAAATCAGCGCCAACTACTTTTTCAGCTTCACGCTTACCAACAGGCACGACTACAGAGAAATTACGCCGAAACCATTCTTTGCCAACAGCGCAGGCAGCGGAACAGGAGGGAGCATAGTAGCGACAGTTTACGTTGTAAAGGTTCGGGTGACGAAAACTCGCTTGACAGAATGGAGAGCCGAGAGGCGCCAGTGAAGGGCTGGAGCGAGGAATCATCGTTTAAGGGCGGCGGCAAATCTGAGGGAACCTCGGCAGAGTATCCCGTCTTTGTGGCAGATCGTCGCGTCGATGCTGCGGACAAAAAGGGCAGCAGCGGTGATGGAGCATGCCTCTCTGACCCTGAAGATCCAAATACAGCAGCCATGGACCTAGCCTACACGCTGTTGCTCCTTTTACGGGAGTCGGCTCCTAACAATGTCAGCAGCGACTGTGCAGGGGCTGCTGGCTCTTTACGGAAATTTCGAGTACACCAGAGCGGCAGTAGCCTCCACGTGCCACCGCCAACCGTGGACGATGAAATGCTAGGCTGGACGCAAGATCAGCCGATGGAAGATAATCTTACTATCAACGGCTGCGCCCCCCAAACACCAGTGCAACAAGTGCCTTTCGTTAACGATGAGACGAGCGGTCAGCCGACTGTGTCAGTCGTGGGAGCGCTGGAGGCTTTGGAGAGCAGGCACCTCGTTGATCTTCAAGTGGCTGTTGGCCCCTTAGATGCGCTTTCTGAGGAACGCTCGGAGAATCGGAACTCGTCAGCCGATCTCTGGACCGCGGAAGTTGCACGTGGCCTGTTTGATACCAACCGTTTGAATAAGCCACCTCTGCCGCCCTGCAGTACACCAGTAGGTGTGAAACGTGAAGACCCTGGGCTCTCGAACGCGAACAGAGGATGCGCTGACGCCCATCTGGCACTCGCAGAACCAGGGACCGTGGCGAGCGGTCAAACAGGTGATTTCGAGCAGGCTCAGGCGGCCCTTCCTCCGAAGAAAGTGACGTCAGAAGAAGGGGACCTGCGTGCAGGCGGTGGCGTGGGTGCCCAAGGGGCACGCACAGCTTCTGTGGCACTCGCAAGTGCGGACAACGCAATGAAGATACCCGACGTGCCACTGCCTCAAGGCAGCCCTACAAGGAGCAGCGGCGCAGCGTTGGGCAGACTAGCGGATCGACCAGCGTCGGACCGGACTGCCACGGAGATCATCATGGCGAGACTGAACGCAGCGGTGGGGTCTCTGGCAAGTCTAGGACGGGAGACGCGAATGGTCGAGGATCTTCTGAGATGCCAACAGCAAGGCACAAGCGAGAAGCAAAGCCTCAGAACCTCAGCAAGGAAGTCGGCCATCCACGAGGGGGCAACAACCACTGTCGAAACTCGGGACTGTTGTTCTCATGGCATTGAACTATTGAGGGCGCCCGTATTGACGGAAGATCCCCCAAGGGATTGTCTAAGTTCCGGCAGAGCTTCGGTTGGATACGACCGCTCTGCAGGAAGTCACCCTCGTCAGCAAGTGCATGCAGATGCCATTGCCCGGGCGGACGCGGCGGCTGCGAACAGCGTTGCAAACGAGCAGGAGCCTTTCTTGGGGGGGACACTGGGGAAGGCATTACGAGACTCGTCGTGGCAACTATGTTGCCAAAACATAGAGTGCAGCACCACTTGCGCACGCTGCAGTGGAATGAGCACTGGAACGACCAGAGAGGTGACAGAAGAAGCTCGTCTTGAAGGTGCTCGACACCTTTTTTCCTCCTTTTCCAAAGGGAACATGAGTCTTAGCCGTCCGCGAAGAGATGATTTTGGGGTGAAGGTCATTTTAGATGCGGCGCCGCCTGAGAGCGGGAGTCTAGAAAACAAGCCAAGTTTCTCTGTCTGCAGCCCCCGACATGGGGACGATAAGTTGGAAATGACTTCAGGCTTTGATCTCGTGTCTCTCGCGAGTCACGGCAGTATCGAAAGTAGCACAGCGTCAAGCGATATCAGCGGCGGTGCTGAGCAGCGGCGGGAAACTGGGGCTCGAGTGATGCCAAGTTTCGCGGAAGGGGATTCCGCATTTCTTCGTGGAGATCATTCACTGGGTTTTCAACGTTATCCCGACGCAGAACAGCGACAGACAGGGCACCCAGGTCAAGAATTTCATGCGCTTGCCGGATACACAAGCGACAGTGAGCACCTCGTCACAGATACTAGCCGGGAGACATTTCGTGGTGCGCGCATGGGAGGGAAGGGTCTCGTCCCGCATAAACCGATTCACGTGCGAACCGATGACGAGTCTGTCCAAAGAGCGACGGTCCGGACGACGAGTTCCAATGCTTTGGAGGTGATGTCCTCAGACGGTGTGGGAAATATGACGGTCGCGGATACCATGGTGGCACTTTCAAGGACCGCAGACAGTTTAGATTGTCCGGGCGGCGATTGGGCGCGCAGACACGAGCTCTACAGTGCGCGGAAGTTGTTGCAAGGCCTCCACATCGATCAAGGTTTAGCAGCCTGCACACGCCGAGGAAGGTGGCAAACCTCGTGCTCTGTAGGTGTTTGCGCGATGAATGAAGCAGGGGTAGGTAACCCAGGGGCAGTTGAACCTGGCAATGGCAAGCAGGCAGCCGGGGGTGCCGCTGGCCAGCCACGAGAACTGGAGAACTTGCAGGCCACTGAATTTGCTTGCGGATGGAGCCACTGGCCACCGGCTTTGCTTAAAGCGGAGGCAGAGACAGAACAAGACGCAGGTTCTGGACCGTCTCAGATGCAGTCGCTCCGCCAAGGGATGGAAAGACAGTGTTGCGAGCAGTCGTTTTCTCGCCAGTGCTACCGACTTCCAGAGAAGCGGACATTAGGGGCTGAGACTTATCGCCCTGCAGGTGTCGACCCACTTACTTTGATTGAAAGCATGATTCACGCTCTCGAACTAGAGGGATAGATCGCAGGGATGCTTTTTCGCGCCTTTTTCGGCCGGTCAGTCTGGCATGTGAGTGCCCCTCTGCTGACGGTGGACGAATTCCTGAAGGAGTCAGACATTAATGGCAGAATGTACACGTACTAGAGTAGGTCTGTACTGATGGGCATTGCAGCGAAGCAGCTCCAACTTGACCAAGTACGGCATTGCCAAGGACAGAAGCCTGAATGACTTGTACGAGAAGAGGGTTCCTCCTTTGGAGAGAGCATATTCAGGGCAGAAACCTGGTCAATTGAGAAGCTGTGTGCGAAGTCACGCGTAAGACAGTGTCCTCGTAATTTGCCTGTGCATGTCGTTTACTTTGCCCAGCTGTAGTAGTTCGCCGGCTGTTTTGCCAGTTAGGCATGCAGCGGCGTCCCGTGACAGCGTGCCGTAGCAGGGAGGACGAGACCTGACCTCTGTACCCGGATCTGGAGGAGCTCGTCGATTTTTTTGAAATATGAATTTGGGCAGGCTACAACAGGAAACCAGATCGCGTGCGTCAGCTCTGGATGTTCCTTGTGAAGGAGCTTCGTTTTTCTTGCGTGGCCAAGCTCGTATGCGAATTGCGAGGGTGGACCCAGGGGCCTAACGGCAAGAAGTACGTAGGGAAGGCAGTGGTCATAAGGGAAAAGGGAAAAGAAAGCAGCTATGTTACCTTGAACAGAATATACACTCGTCTCCTCCGTCCCTCAGATTTTCGCAGTTTTGCTCTTCGTCTTCCGCCCGCCGTTTTGTGGAGACCCCAACTATAGACTTATCCCCTCGCGTCGTTATAGACGTTGTTAGGGCTTTTTGAAGTTCGAGCTTGCCTTGGGCAGTTTATCTCTCGTAGCATATCTGCGTAGATTCGTGGGAGGGGGCGGCGGGGGGCATTCGGATAGAACTTGGTACGCCAAGTAGGCAGACTACGCAGGCGCCTATGGAAACGCATATTTTTGTGTTACGTTGGATAGCCACTTGCAGTCGCGCTGAAGGGGGGGGGACAAAGCAGCCAGAGGCGGGCGAGTGAAATTCGTTGCCCAAGCAGACCGGGCCGCGTGCCCAGCGACCCACCGATTGATGAATTGGCGAGTACGGTTGTCGAGCGCTGCCGTTTGAGAACAGGAGATCATTATGTACTCAGAGCATTGTTCCATGGCCTCTCACTGCGTGGACGCTCGTGGTAAAGGTTGTTAGCGTGCGCCGACGTCCGCTTCGCTGCAGTGTCAGCGGTGTCCTCCATACAACACGCTGTCCTTTTTTTTCCTCTGGGCGGCTGATCTAACCTGTAGGACACACCTATTCACGCAGTGGAAGGGGGTTAACGCCGGGTATTTCCAGGCTTATTCCCACGATGCTAACGATGGAGCCATCCTACGTCACGCCGAATACGGTACCGTTAGGTTTTGTTGCCGAAGAAGAGAATGCCGGTGTGCCAAGGAGGCCACGTGAGATAAACAGTCCGAGAAGGCAAGGACGCATCTAGAGATTGCCTCTCGACAGTTCTTCGCCACCAAACTGTTCCCTGTCAGCTCACGAGCGAAATCAGGAAATAGCGCGGCACGGACAATCTCGCGCCGAACTCACCTACAGACCTGGAACCCATCGGCTCCGCTTCTGGCTCAGGTTCTTCCATGCCTGCTGGAGTACGATGGACGTTGGCAACACGACTATATATACTAACTTCGTATTCCGTTCACCGCCCCGAGTATCACGAGGCTTCCTGTCTTCGCAGTATCGAATTTACCAGCCATTCAGTAAAGCCCATCACGGCAGCCTGAAGGCCTGGCCTGGGCCCCCCTGAGAGGTTGTGGAAGTCGTGGTGATAGGAAATACTCTCTAACAAGATCAGCTGGATAGGATATGTTTCTTCTGCGAGAATGCTGGGAGCGAGGCATTTCGTGCGGCAGGGGTGTGCGACATGCGTTTGCGGGGCTCGTCGCAGCCAAACCGAGAAAACCCATTACCTGTAAAAAGCTGCAAACTCGTTCCGCTACTTCTGCGTGAGGCGCTGCAAACGCATGGTAATAAGCCTATTCTCTAGAAAAGGCAATGGATAGCGGCGTCGCGTGTGGTTTTCCCTCCCGGTTTGCTCTCCTGACTATCGAGACTTGCTGCTCACGCTCGCATGCACATACGGTGATCAAACTGCCATTGGCTGCCCGCGGAACGCTCGAGCCTTGTAACTCCCTCTCTAACGGAACTACGAAATTCATACGGGACAGCCCGCGCTGCCACACTCGAAAATACGTGTGTCTTTCTTCAGTGAATCATTCCGAAGTCTCTGACCGTAGACGGCCACCCAAACTGTGCGGCGGTCGACGGCCTCCGATGCGTTTCGGTGAAACTGCAACCCAATCTTTCGTTGATCTCGTACGTTTTTTTTGTCCGTTGCCGATAAATTGGCTCGCCCCGAGACGGTTTAGTCATCTCCTGTTCACCTCTTCGATTCAAGAGGGAGAATCTGTGTCGAGACCCGCTGCGTTTGTGCGAAAGCACCGCACGCCGTCACACACCTGTCGCACAGAACTCCACTTCTCTTGTGTATTTCCTCCGAGTTTCCAGTCTGAACTGGACAGGCGAATTCCATCGGGCGGGCCTGCTTGCTGGAAGAATGGACGGCTCGAGGTCACTCGGCAGAGACGCGGGCGAGCTGAGCCCAGCGGCCTCCATGGCGCCTGCTGGCTCCGCCGCTGTCTCTCCTTCGCCGATCCTTCTGCCTGAAGGGAGCTTGACTGCGTCCGAAGGCCCCGGCGCACGTGGAAAGTGCTCTTCGCGTCAACGCCTCGAGCTGTCTGCTTCAGCTTCCGCCACCCTCTCTTCGCCCTCCTCGTCTTCGCCCTCGTCCTCCTCTAGCAGTAGTCACTCTTCTTCGTCCTCGTCTTCGTCATCCACCTCCCCTTCGCTTTCTTCGCAGTCTTCTCCGCAGTCGACACTGTCATCACCCACTTCGTGGAACGCAGTCTTCGCACCCTCGCTTCCCTCGTCCGCCTCGCCCGACGTGGCGGCCTCGCTGGCGCTCGGGGCGTCTCCGTCTGCGCCAGACTCCGGACTCCCCCGCACCGAGCCGCGGTCGCCGAGCTCTTCGCTGTCTTCCGCTCCAGGCGTTCACTTCCCCCTTTTGCCTTCCTTTGCGCAAGCAGGCTCTCCCGCGGCGCCCAGCGCTGCCCGGGCACAGATGCAGCGCCCCAGCGCTTCTTCTGACCCGTCGACGAGCCCTGCGGGGAGGATGGCGGGCGAGAGGCTTCGCGGCAGACCGCAGGTGAATGATCCAATGCAGCGCCACGCGGCAGCCGAAGGGCAACAGCCGCTCGGTTCGGGAGCCAAGCGAGAGAGCGATCTCTGCTCCCGTGCGGGGGAGCGCAGCGCTCCAGGCACACCCGGCAAGATCGCACGCAAATCGATCGCGGAGTCCAAGAAAACGCCGTCGGAGCAAACGCTGGCGGCACTCGAGGCGGTGTCTGCAGCTCGAGCATCGCCCCACAAGACTCCGCCTGACGCGTCAAAACACCCTTCTGGGACTTCACCGTCGGCTGCGTCCCCCTCGGGAACTGCCGACTCCGGGGTGGATCTTACTGTCGCCTCGGAGCGGCTGGACGGCAGTCGGTCGAGACTCTGCGACACTTTGGCTACCGAGCTTGCGCAGCAGCTGGAGATGATTGTGGAAGACACGCCTGGGCTCTTGTCAACGCTGAATCAAGACGCGACAGACAAGAGCGACGCCCTTCCCATTGAGCTCGAAATTGAAGGACGCCTCGGTGTGTTGATCGATCTGGACACGGGCTCCCGACTGCGTCTTCCGCTGTCTTCTCTGGCCCTCCTCAGTTCGAGCTTTTGCTCTGGGGGCGGCGGGGCCCCCTCTGGATCGTCCGGCCTCCGCTTTGAGGCTGGCGTCAGCCAGAAACAGTTTACGTCTATCCAGGAGTTTATCGTGGACACAGTTGTTGGGAAGGCCGCACCGGGGCAGACCGGCGGGGCGGGTGCGCAGACAGCCGGGATGCCCAGGGCGGCGGGACAGTCCCCTGGCGGGCAAAAGAGAACCCGCGACCAGATCGCCTCGAATGCGCGGGCCTATTCCAGTGGAGTAAGGTCGCAGGCGCCGGAGGAGGAGGACTATCTAAGCGACTGGGCGTCGTTGATTGACGACGACTCGAGCAGTGAAGACGACGCAGACGGCAGGGCCTCGTCGCGACTTCGGCAGAGGAAGCGGGGCAAGCTGCGTGTGCGGCGAGAGAGATCGCCTTCGCGGGCCGTCGCGTCAGCTCCGCCGCCGGAGGCCGCCGCGTGGGTCCAGTTGCCGATTCAAGCGACGGAAGAAGAATATCACAGTCTGTCCTGCATGCCGGACACAGCGATTCGTGTGTCGTATCCTCACCCGCGGTCGCTTCCAGGCAGCCTTCTTCCACTAGGCGCCATTTGGAAAAGCAATCAGATGACTTGGAACCTGTACGCGGGTCAAGACAGCGAGCAGGAGTGGGCCGACGACGCGGCTCGCGGCGGCGGTCCCGACGAGGGGTGCTCTGCGTGGGGGGACGACGACAGCGGAAGACGGCGCGTCGACTGCAGGCTGGCGATCAACATTGAGCACCACCCGAACCTGAGAGAAGTCGTGCGCGATTTGGAGCGGAGAAGCAAAATGGGCGGCAGGCCCCTCACGGGGCAAGGAAGCCAGGGCCCCGTGATGCGCAGAATTCGAAAGCGACAGAGCTTCGTCCATCCCTGCGGAGTGCGAATCGATCTCACCGAAGTCCGCATGGACATGGGCGGCGGTGGCAAGGGCCCTGGAGGCAAAGGCAGAGAGCGGCTGCTTTTCGAAGTTGAAACGGAGTTGAACTCCGTTCTTGTCCTTCAGGTTCGTAAGCGCCGCCGCAAAGACTCGCGCGCGAAAGACAGAGGAGCGGCGGGGCGCGCACGCCGGAGAATAGTGACGCGGAAAGCAAAGCGCCGGCCTTGCCCTCAGTGCGACACATCACAGCAGTGTCGAGTTTACCCGGGCAAACCGCAACTGATCGAAGCATGTAGCGTGATGTTTTTTGCTCTGCGGCCTCCTTCTGTGCAACGCATGCGGCTCGCGAGGGGCCCGTCCCACCCTGTAAATCTCGGTGTTGACAGGGGTTTTTGGCTAACGAGCAGCCAGGTAGCCGCGCACCCTGGCTTCCAGTGATGGCGCACTATACTCACAGAACGAGGCGTTGGGGGGCGTGATCTTTTCACTCGAAGGCCAGGACTGTGTGTCTCTGCAGCAGGGCGACCTGCGTGGCCGCATGCTCCACTCTCTGTTGTACTACCTATTGCAGAGGCTGTCTCTGTGAGGAGTTTCCATTTTTTGAGAGTGTGTACGATTTTGTTGGTGGCTGTGTGTGTGCTGTTTGTCTCTTCTGTCCACAGGCCATACAGTATAAACAAATGACAGGGGACAGTCTGCCCCTGCTTTCGCTCTGCGTCTCATTCCTTACGGTTTTGGAGGATTTGTCTGTGCACCTAAACGCAGTGCTTGTCGCTGCGTCGTCCGGTTCAGGGAGCTTCTCTCAAGCCGCCGGGTTGTTGACAGGTCCTGCCTTGTCGCCAGCTGGTGAGCCGCGCTTCGCAGATCTCTCTCAGTGTTTCCCTCCGTCTCCGTCGGTGGCCTTATTCAAAGAGTATTTGTCGCCGTGTCTGCCTCTCATCGGAGATTACGCGTTCCGAGCTGTGGCCAAGGAGCTCGCGAAGAAGGGAGAGGAGAGGCTGCAAGACTACCTCACGAAAATTGACGTGGATGAGAAATCGCTCTACACAAATGACACGGTGAGTCGCAGACAGCGAGCCCCGAAACGGGCGCACAACACACCGCCGTCGGGCCTTCCTTCGAAAGAAATCGTAGATGCGGCGAGGCCAACAGAGTTTTGACCGCGTGCACCAAGGGGAGACTGATCTCCGCCAACCGCATGCGGGCCGACTTGCGTCGGCGACCTTCCTTTGAATATTTTCTGGGAGCCAGAGCCTAGGGGGTGGCTGTTTCGCGTCGCGAATGAAGGCTTTTTCTACATTGTCCACGAGGCCCTCCGCCTTGCAAACGCGCCCTGTCGAGTGCGGGGCGGTTTCTTGGGATTAGACAGCACCGCGAGGGCAGCACACATGTTGCGGATCGCGCCGTGGGAGTTGCAGCTGATTCGTCCACGCGTGCATTTCAATCGCACGGGACGTGCAGTGCGACTCCTCTTTGCCTTTCTGTGTCTTGCGCGTCTCAGGTGACCATCGTCGGGCCCTGGGTGCCGTGCCTCAACGAGGAGGGTCGCCTGGAATTCGCTGTCCCTGTCGCGCGCCCGAGCCAGCCGTGAGTGGGCAAGACTCTGTGGGGTTGCCTTTGCTCGAGCGTTTTTCCTCCTACTGTCAAAGTGAATTCTAGACGTTTAGGACCCCCGGGGGGGGGGGGGGGGGGGGGGGGGGGGGGGAACGCGTAAATCAGATAGTGGGTTTTCGCTTCATGGGCGGCGAACTGGCTCCGCTCGCGAGCGCGCTTGTGCGGGTCGACGCCAAGGTTTTGTGTGGTCGGTGCTTGGCGGACTCACGACAACTTTTTGTTTTTCTGCCACTAAAATTGTAATTTCTGAGTGTCAGGGCTATGAGGAATGAGCGCAACGGTTTCGGCTGTTGACGCTTCCCTGAGCCGCGCGCGGTGCCTTTCGCGATTCGAGTGCAAACGCCCGCGAGCCCGATCGCCACTGTGGCAGCACACGTTAGGATTGCTGTTTCTGCTCCAGCGTGTGATTTTTGGAGTTCACACCATTTTCAAAGAACAGAATCCATTGAAGGCACAACACGGCATGCATCTCAGCCGACAGGCGCGACCGTGGGTTCGAATATGTTGCCGCGTGTGTCCACGTGAATCCAAACGAAATATGGAAACCCGCCGCACTGGCGGGATCGTCCGATCGTAATGATCGAAAGGGAAACATCCACAGATGGAGGGTATAGTCACCAAGGAAACAAGTCGATAGTGACTCCAAGCGCTCACTCAAGAGTCGAGTTAGCACGACCGCTGTTTGGCACTGGACTTACGGTTTAGGGTGCAAACGACATCGCCGCTCTGCAGACACAACACAAAAAGACCCCGTGCTTCCTAGAAACGACTGCGAACTCCTTCATGTACAGGGCCTGGGAAAATAAAGCTTACATGCTTGCAAAGCAGCCGCATAACGCCAGCGGCACAAACGCGTCACCGAAACAGCGAAGTCACAGTTTTCATGAGCTGTCCCAGAGGACATGAGCGTAACGCCATAGATTTCGGGGGACTTGTGTTGCGCCGCGAGACTCGGGGCTCCCCATCGATCTGCAAGAATCGACATTTACCAGAAACGCGAGTTTCGGTGGGGGCTATCCCGCGTCTTTTCTCCTGTACTCGCTTCCACGGTCACACACACACGTGACCGCCTGACCAGAATGCTGCTCCGAAGAGGTGGACTCAGCCTCCCTCCCTCCATGTACGCTTGCGCATTCAACTCTGAAGAGGGGCCCCCAGAAATGCGTCTCCTCCGCGGTTAGAAAATGAGATTACATTTCGCTGACAAGCGGTTCGAGTGGCGGTTGTTGCTCCCCCCCTTCGGGAAGTTCAATAGCTGGTACGAGATGCGGTAGCAGCGACACAAAGGAAGCAAGCGCATATCATTAGGACGAGTATCCACGATGGGATAGCATCGGTGGAAAGCAGCCAAAGCGAAATCAGATGCCAGAGACAAAATTTGTGAAGTCGGTCGCTCCGTCGAAACGAAACTGAGCGGTCTTTCCCTCGAGTGCGCGCGTCAGACAGCGGCGCTCCACGCTCGCGACTGCGAAAAGTGAAGATCGACACTGGTGCTGGGAGCACTGTATCAGAAACAAGACAGGAATGGAAATCTGTTCCAATCGAAATACGTTGCCGTCTGGGTGCTGCGGTGTTGCCCTTCGTGGCTCGCGCTGCATGTAGTGATCCATGTGTGAGTAATTTACACGTGCCTGCAGCGATGCGAGAGGCGTGAGTTGCGCCTCAGTCGCATCCCCAGAAACTGCTAGATTTCTGCTTGACTAACGAAGCCGCGCGCAGCAGTGACGGCGCAAACGGGAGCAGCGAGCCAGATACGTGCGGCCGTGTGAGATTGCCCAGCCACGTGAAGAGGCAGTTTTTCTTCTGTGGCTCTTCCGGCCTTCCTGGGTTAGACCGCCTTGAAGCGTGTTTCTCACAAATCCCACCAAGCTGCTGTTTTCACCCATACGCCCTTCAGACAAAGCAGGCCGCGTTGTGGCGGTGTCTCTATCTGTTGCGTTACTGCGTCTGGCTTCCCCCCCGTGCGCGCCTTCATCGCCGATGAACCTCTGCTGTGACGCGGTCTAGCGCGACGTTGAGATAGCGGAGCATGGAGCCCACAACAGCCCGGTAGTCGAGGAGGGGCGTGGCTCTGGCTGGCGGCGCCTGCGTGCCGACCGCGGGGACACTCTCGAGGAGCTGCCGGACGCGTTCTTTGCATGCTTCGGGGCTGAAGGTACTGCAGTCCAGGGGAACCCCCAGATTCGTGCTTGCGCTTGACTGGCGCCCGCCCCGCGCTCCCGCCGGATCTTTTCTGCCGGCCTCCTTGCCGCCTCCTCCCCGTTGTTGAGGAGACTCGTCGCCCGCGGCCTGATTCGGAAGGAGCTCGGGAAGGCGCGGAAGGTGCGGGACCGCAGCACCAGGCGCCCCCGACGCGCTCGTATGCGCCAGCAGATGCCTTCGCCTTCTGCTCTTGGTAGAGATTCCCTTCCCTCCTCCCCCGTCCGCGCTGCGTGTCTGGCCTGCGAAGACGACCCGTCTCTCGCGAGGCTGCCGTGGCCTCTGCGAAGCGCCTCGCTCTCCACCGCCCTCGGATCCCTTCGCGTCCCCTGCGCTCGTTTCACTCTGCACGGAGACTCCGTCGCCCCCCGCCCCGTGGTCCTCAGAGCCTGGGCTCGCCCCCACGCCGGGCGCAGCCTGCGAGAACAACCGCTTCAACGAGGCGAGCTGCTCTTGAACTCGACAGGCGGCGGCTGCGTCTTGACTTCCTTCCGGCGCGTCGGTCGCAGGCCCCGAGGCCCCGACAACTCCCCCCCCGCTTTCGTCCGCTCCGCCCCCCTCCGCTCGCTTTCGGGACGGCGAGGAGTCCCCTCCAAAGTCACTGTCGCTGCTGCTGCTGGCGCTGTCGTCGCTGCTGTCGTAGCTGCTTGACGAGGTGCCGCTGCCGCTCTCCTCGCCGTCCGAAGTCGCTCCATCGCTAGAGTCACTCGACCCGCCCGAGCTGCTGCTGCTGCCGCTCTCGTGCAGGCGGACGCGTTCTCTCTTGTGCTTCGCCTTCCCCTGGCGGCCCTTCTCAACGGCAATGACTGGAGGTGCCGGCTCTGACGCCGGAGGCGACGACTGAAGGAAATCCGAGTCCTCGAGGACGGGCTCGATGCCCTTGTGCGTCTTGCGCAGACGCGCCAAGGCCGTCACGGGCGTCTCATGCAGAAGAACTGCTTGCCGGAAGTGGCGTTCACGCTCCTCCTCACGTTCCTTCCGCACAAACGAAGGGGCGAGCTCGGCGGACTCCATCGTGACCAAGCGGTTGACGGAAATCTGACCCGTCAGCACTTTCTTCCTGAGCTCCTGGTTGTTTTCTCGCTTCAAGTTCGAGAGAAGCTCGAAGAACCGCTGCTTCTGTCGGCGCGAATTCAAAGTCCTGTGCTGAGACATGAAG
Organism: Besnoitia besnoiti; assembly: GCF_002563875.1. NCBI lineage: Eukaryota > Apicomplexa > Conoidasida > Eucoccidiorida > Sarcocystidae > Besnoitia > Besnoitia besnoiti. The sequence goes on along the minus strand of NC_042360.1, from coordinate 2,615,362 downwards.
GCCGCATTCACGGCCTTCGCGCACGCCTCCCCAGTAGAGAAACGGAGGCCCCGCAGCATCCTTGCGACAGGATCTTCTGTCTCGGACGCCTTGGCTCCGCCGTCGGTCGATTCAGAGGAAGCGGAGTCTCCTGTCCTGCTTTCTGCTGCAGCGCCTCCGTCGTCTTGCACCTTGACGACTGGGGCGACTTCTTCTTTGGCCGCCGCCCCCGGCGTTGCGGACGCCTTCGCGCGGCCTGCGCCGGCCGCAGCGGCCTTCGCCTCCTGCGCGAGCTCTCGAATCCCCAGGCGAAACGCTTCTGCGAGGCGATCAACGCGCGCCTGGTTGCCTGCGTGCCAGTCCGTGGAAGCGGGTTTTCGAGGCACTCCCGCTGAAGCGGCGACGCTGGACGCCGCCGCACCGCTAGATGGCCTGCGCGACGAGGTGGCTGCCGAGGCCTTGACCCGCGACCCTGACGCGGTCGCTGCAGAGGCCCCGGCAGTCGAGGCCCCGGCAGTCGAGGCCCCGGCAGTCGAGGCCCCGTTCGTCATCCCTCCGTCTTTCCTGACTTTTCGAGAGAGGAAGGGGGCAGAGAGGCCGTCTGCGTGCCCTGTCGATCCTCCTTGGCGGACTGGGCGCTTGGATTTCTCGTGGTCGCGATCCTCCGTTGGCGCGTGCTCGGGTTGCACGCCTTCGCCGCCACTTTCCTCGTCGCTCTCCGCGACAAAGTCTCCATCTGAATCCTCTTTCTGCCCTGCATCGCTCGAAGAGGAAGCCTCTGCGGCCATCGCGGCTGCTGCGGCTCGCGCGACGCCACGCGCTGCCTTCCGACGCTTCCGTCCCCGCTCGGCCTCGGTTCCATCTTGCCGCTTCCTCGACTCCTGCGTCGTTTTTTCTGCATCGGTGTCGTCGCCGCTACGCGCGTTTTCACTGGCGCTCCCCGTCGCCGCCTCGCCTTCCGCTTCACGTCGCCGTTTCTGCGCGCGCGACGGCGAGCCCTCCTCCTTATCCTGGCGCTCTGAAAGCGTCTTCTTCAGCAGCCGCCCAGCATCTCGCTGCTGCGACTCCGAACGAGGGCCCTTCTCGCCTCCAGAGGCGCCGCCTCGCCGCGCGTCGCCCCCTGCCGCATCCACCTCGTCGGCCGAGTCGTCTCGGCGCTTCCTTCGGCTGACCACACCGCTCTTTCGTTCCGCGCGCGGCGTCTCGGATTCCCGCCTCGGTTTCAGCTTCTCCGTCACGCCTTCGCGCTTCCGGCGCCGCTTGCCTTTGCACTTCCAGCAGAGAATGGTGAAGTCGCCCTCCGCAGGGAACCGCCTCCAGACGAAAGGGAGCTGCGCGGGCGCGAGGACGCGGACGGGCGCCTCGTCTGTCGACTGAAGGAATTCAGCCAGCGGCAGGAGCTCGAGTTCGGGGAGCGGCGGGCTCGTTCCGCCCGCTGGCGCAACCAAGGCGGGGTGGTACGACGCCGCCGGACCATGAGACCCCGGGCCCCCCCCCGCCTCCCCCTCGGGCCACGCCGGAGGCGAGATGTCGTCCGGAGGCGCGAAGGTGCTTTGACAGTGGCAACAGAAGAAATGCCGCACGTCGGGATTCCGCGCACACTGGTACCTGCGGTAGGCGGGCACAGCGGAGCGACTCCCCCCCCCTTCAGGCACGCCGCTTCCGGTCGCGAGCGCCGATCCCTGCTCGCCTTCCTCGGCGCACAAGTCAATCACCGGCGCCTTCGCGACCCCGCCGGGGAACTCCGCCGCTGAACCTGGAGAGGGCAACTGTGGAATAGGTGAGTCTCCCGTGGTCGGCGAGGCCGCTGCCGCGGAGAGAGAACGACTGATTCCCTTGAACCGATAGACGTCTGCCAAAAGCGAGGGATGGAAGCCGGTCTCGATCTCGTGGCAGTGCCGAAAAAACAGAACGGAGGGCATTCCCGCGCGGCCTGCTTCCTCCGGTGCGGACGCGGCACCGGCGCTCTCTCGAGCCGCGTGCTTCTCTTCATCCTCTTCGTCTGCCGCGCAGCGAACGAGGGGCGGATACGAGGTCCGAAGCCTCCACTTCTCGTAGCGCTCCACGCGGACCTTGGCCTTGATGCTTTGAATGGGGTTTTCGTCGCAAAAGTTGATCGCCGGGATGACCTCGAAACGGCTGTAGGATTGCAGCGGCAACGCCGGGCAGGCCTCCTTTCGAAGATCCCGAGGATCCCAGCCCCACCGACACAGAATGCGGCCTCCGCCGCCGCTCTCGCCGTCTGCATCCTCCGCGCCATCCCCTAAGTCACTCGCGTCTGACCCTGGAAAGTATGCGACGATCTGCGCCACCCAGTCTCGCTCGCCCGAGCTCTTAAGGCGAACCCAGTCCCCGAGATAAAACGTCTCGCCAGCTAGCTGAAACAGACACACGGGGGGGCTTCTGGCGCCCCGACCTGATCCCGCTACTTCTCCGGGCGACGGGGGCGAGGACGGGGACTCTGGAGCCTCCAAAGTCGGTCCCGTCAAGTCCTCCACCTCAGGGCCATCTGTCCCGCCAGACTCAGCTGGGGGGAGGTCGCGCTCCGGCCGAAAACCGGGAGGCAAGAGCTCGCGTGCAGGGGCGACCTGACACCCATAATTCTGTGAACCGAGCATGGGGACCTCCAGCTGCTGCGGCGCCGCATACGGGGCCTGAAGAGACACGGCCGCCGGCTGCCCAGGAATGGAAGGCCCCGCCGCGAGCCCGCCAGGAATCATCGGCGGAGAAGAGGAGCGAGCCACGTATTGCAGCGGAAGCTGCGCTTGCCCAGCGACGAAATGGACAGATGAAGGCGCTTCAGTCTGCATAGGCGGAGGCAGAGGCGCTGAGCACACGAGCAACTGAAAGAAGAAGACTGGCTGGATCGAGAAGCGGCGCTGAGGCACGGGAAGGTGGTGCTGTCATCCCTGACGAGGATCAGACGGTGAGCCGCGACTTCATCTTATTCTGGCAGATTCGTCCCGGTTTTGGCTCGCGTGGCCTCACGAGTAAGCTCTAGCCCCCAGTCAGATGCCGGAAGAAATCTGCACTCGGTCAGGGCTTCGAGGCTTAATTCAGTCGCGAGTACGAGCCAACCCGCGAGAGGTTCCTTCGCCAAACTTGCTGCGTCTTCCATGCAACGTTCTCACAACGGCAGCTTCCAGGGGTTGAAACAACTCCGAGACGCAGCGAACCCGCCCAAACTGTTCACCAGCCATGCTCGAGCTGAGAAGTCTGAGCAACCGTCCTCGAAGCCACCAGACAACTGGGGCTGCGCCCGTGTTGAAAACAAAGCGATTCAAGGTGTGTGCGGGTCGGCCAGAGGACCGGAGAAAAATTGCCGTTCGCAAAGTCTCTTTCCTCGGTGGCAGCAAAAAGCTACGTCGCTCTCTGTCCCTTAACAGGGTGGATGGACTTTTCGCTGGAAGGTGTCACCAACTGAAGGAGGACTGAGAGATGTTAAATGCGTCGGAGGCGCCGTAATCTGTTTTCTCCCCTCCCTCCTGTCCGCGTCTCCAGCACTCCACTATGGCGACGTTCGGTGCCTGCAATGCTACACAGCAGTTTCCAGCTGTAAAATACGCCGAACCAAACTTGCGTGCTTTCCAGGGGAGCAAAGCGCAAAACTGACAAAAAAAAAGAGGAACTTATCTCTGGTTTCCGCTCTGCCCCACCTTTTCTTCAGTTCAGGCGGGCCGACACCACGCAGCAGTCGGCAAGCTCTCCCACTTCAGCCGTTGCTGCCAGGTGCGAAGGAACCGGTTCCTTGGCGGGCTTCGAAAAGCCGGCCACGCGTGCCATGGTCCCTCGCGTGAAACTGTGCTGTTTCCTGTCATACGATGGCAAATCCTTAAACGCCCTTAAGACATGAACAGAGATTTGCATGTTCCTCTGGCCTTGTCAATACACCTCATATTCGCGTGCAGTAAAGGCTCTTGTCTGGCCTGGGAACGCCGTCGGCGGTCCGAACTGAGATTTTTGCTGTGCATGCCAGTCGCATGCCGTTTGACGGATGAAGAAGCCATGTCATCAACCATCGTTTTTGGTGAACCCGGATGGAAGTGAAGCCCCCGTCTCAAGCTTTTCAGTTATGATCCTGCTGAGGTGTACGGACACTTCAGTCTGTGCGGTACGCAACACGCTCGTGTGAAAAAAAATCGGCTCCGCGCGACGCTTCATTTTCAAATACGTGCTCTGCTGAGTGAGGTGTGAGAGCCCAGCTTGCGGCTTGAGATCTCTCTGCCTCCTGCTTACTGTGAGAGTGCTACGAAGCTCTCTGCATGCCGACAAGCCAGGTTTCCAGCCGCCTGTGCGGAGTGTGCGTGACCAAGAAACTCCCGAGAGCGCCTGGGCTAGGTTATGGGGCGAGAGTTGGCTCTCGCGCAGCAGGTTTCACCACGAGCCGTGTTCGCTGTGGCCTCTTTTGTGCCGCACGGCTGCAGGTCAGAAGTCAGCCATGACGCCTGTGGCGGAACTCCAGCTCCTGGAGCGCAGCTCGAGATCGTGCCGTCTAATTCCCCCATCCCCTGCGGAACTGCGTCTGTCGGTCGTCCGCTTGACAGCGTCCACGCCCGGTAATATGTCTCGTGCGCACGCGCGATGGAAAACTTAAACACGCCTCCAATGGGGCGAGCCAAACCAGAGATGGTGGGCGGCTCGCCTTCCGGCTCCGCACCGGAGCAGCAATTACTTCTTAAGAAGCTCATGCTGCAGATGCAGGAACAGCAGCGGCAGCTGCAACAGCAGATGCAACAGATTCAGCGCCTGCAGGTGGAGCTTGCTGAAAGATCTCAGAACTCTCCCGGGGAGAGTGACAGCTGTCGCGCCGGTCACACTGCCGACTCGCCCCAGGGTGGTGCTGGAGGGTCGTCTACATCGTCGGCGCCTTCGGCGAACTGTGTAGGATCTGCTTCCTCTGCAACGGCGAGCGCTTTCGGGACAGCCCTCCCACGTAAAGACGCGTCCGCCGCTCCAAGAGAACTCGGCAGTGCAGCATTGCTGACAGACGTGGCTGCTGCGCGTGGCGGTCACCGCAGTCCCAATCTGCAGCACCATGCCCTTCCAGCGTCGTTGCCTCGGCATCCAGGAGTTCCTCTCCGACCGCTTTCTAGACAGCAGTTCGTTGCAGATGTGGTCGCCGCGACGGCCTCAGCAGCAGCGCCTGCGGCCCTGAGCCCCAGGCATTCAGAGGCCGCGTCCGTGTCCGGACCCCGGATGATGTCCGCCGTCCGCCTTTGGAGGCCTCCCTTGACCGCCCCTGTCTGCATCTCGTTTGTGGCGCCAGCCTCTTCTGCTTTCGAAGCTCAGGAAACGACCTCGGCAGCCTCGTCAGCCTCTTCTGGCCGCATCCCGCCGATGCCGCTGTCTGCTTCTTCAAACAGCTCCTCGCAGGAGATTGCGTCCTGCGCGCCACCCGCCGCGTCCTGCGCGCCACCCGCCGCGTCCTGCGCGCCACCCGCCGCGTCCTGCGCGCCACCCGCCGCGTCCTGCGCGCCACCCGCCGCGTCCTGCGCGCCACCCACCGCGTCCTGCGCGCCACCCGCCGCGTCCTGCGCGCCACCCGCCGCGTCCTACGCGCCACCCGCCGCGTCTCGTACAGCCCTCCGCGACCTGCGTAGCGACCGTCCCCGGTCGCAGGGCCCGTCGTGCGTGCCGCCAGCTAAGGCGACGGACGAAAGAATCCTTCCGCGTGTGGGCCTTGCCCACGACGCCCTACAGCGGGCGCCCTCCGCAACCGTGACCGGCGCGCCGGCTGTCGCAGGCCGCACAGTCCTCCTCTCGGCAGAACTTGTGCGCGGAGCTGAGGGGGGCCAGAGCCTGCAGTGCCAGAGTCTGCAGTCGTCTGCCACAGGGGGACTGCCTTCGCGAGCACTTCCACAAGGCACAGGCGCTTGTCGCGCCGCCGCGGGGGGAGCCACAGGCCGCTCCTCCACGGCGACTCCGCCTTCTGCGGCGCCTCAGGGGTGCCCGCCTTCCGGCTTCCGGCCGTCTTCCCTCGCAGGTCGAGCCCCCCTCCGCGTTCCCCGCCTGCCCCCGGGCCTCCGGCGGCGCTCAGCAGGGCCCTTGGTGGCCCTGCGACGCCCCGTCAGGCGCCGCCCTGCGCGCCGGAGGAGGCGGAGACAGGAGAATGTGCCCGCTCGCCAAATGGATCGAGAACGCAGCGCGGCGAGTCTCGTTCTGAGCAAACCGCGAGGGCGCGCAACGCTCGGCCTGCGCAGCAGCAGCGTGTCGCTTCCCGAGACTCGCCTGCTGTGGACGCGGAGGCCACCAAAAGTGAGTCAGGGTGTCTGGAGCGGAGGACCCTCCCTGCAGAGTTTGGCGCGGATTTCGAGCTGGTTGAAGAAGTGCTGAAGGAAGCCAGGGCCTGTCTCTCTGATTCCCCGCCCGCTGCGGTCGCGGGCCGACACCAGGAGGAGGACGCAGACTGCGACACGCTCCTCCAGGAGCTGCTGGGTGGCGTTCCAGGCTCCGTGGAGAAGGAGAAGAAGCCGCGCGCGCGGCGGATGACGGAGAAGAAGGAACCTAAGGGGCGCGGATGCACGAAGGGCGACAAGAAACGCGAGGAGACTCCGGAGCTTGGGGAGGGGAGAGAGCCCCGCGACAGAGACCCTGAAACACGCGCGGAGGAAGGCGGTCAAGCCTGTCGAAGGACCCGGAGAGGAAAGCCAGCTGTTTCCAAGACAAAAGATGAGGCAGCACGCGACGGGCAGGCTGCAGAAGCTGAGTCGATGCTGCACTTGCCTGAGGTGACCTCGGGGCCTGCCTCAGAGACAGCGAAGCCGGCGACTCCGGGCGGGACGACTGCCCTCTCGAGGCCGTCGGACGACGCAGATGAAGATGCGGAGGAGTTCCTTACGTTCATTGGGGCGTCGCCGGCGCGACCGAGTTGCCGCGGGCGAGCGGCAAACGCGTGGAGAGGCCACCCATACCCTCTCTGTCCTGTGGCCGCTCCGGCTACACGCCACCGAGTCGACTCTAGGCGTCAGGCCGTGTGCATGTGCAGAGGAGACAACGGCTCCTCGTCTCCTTTGTCATCCTTGGGGCCTTCATACTTCTGTCTCCCCCTGCGCGGGCCTGCTCACCACGGCCCGGGGGCGTCTCGCGGCGTACCGCGGGGGCGGCGCGGCCGGCTCCACGACCGCAGTCGGAGTGCTTCTCCAGCGGTATGCAGTTCGCGGTATTCCCTTCCGTGCTCGCCCCTCGTACGAGAGGAGCTAAGCTCACGCGTGTCTCCTTTTCCGCCTCAGCCCCCGTGCTGTCCCTTGGGTGCCCTGGTTCCCTCCGCTGCGTCGCCGTCGTCCTGCCTCTCGCCTTTGCCTATTTCAGCGTCTTCTTCGGGCCTCCGCCCCGGCGTGGCTCGCCGCGGCGGCAGCGGGACTGACCTTGCCTGCGCGGGTGCCGCTCCACTCGCCAGGAAGGGCCCCGCCCCGGTCTTCGGGCGATGTCCGGGCGGGCACGCTGTCTCTTCGCCCAGAAGAGAGAACGAGTCTTTTTCGCCGCGTCCTCGCGGGGCTTCAGGCCGCGGAGGGCCGAGGGACTTCCCCAGACGTGGAGTGGGACGAGGAAGGGCCTGGCGCAGGGAGGAGAGGCGCCGTCACCACGCGTCGTTGCGTCCTCAACAAAGAAGCAGGAGCTGCAGCCCTGCGCGACACGCGCGCGATTCCTCTCCGTCCTCCCCCTCTTCCTCTTTCCGTTTCCCGGCGGCACGCGACTTTGCAGGCAGCCGGGCGCCGGCGGTGGCGCCGACCGCCGGGACCGACCTCAGCGTCTCCGCCCCCCCTCTGTTTCATCTTTCTGCCCTCGAGACTACGTCCACCTCTGCAGGGGGGCTTGGAGCGTTCCCCGCCTCGACTTCGGGATCCCCACAGGTGAATGAAGAATGCGGCATGGAGGAGGACAGCAAAATGCAGGTCCTCCGCCACGAGCTGAGGATCGCGCTAGCGGCCTCGTCGAGCGTCAAATCTGAAGCTGCGTGTGCAGCGTCTGCTTCGCTCTCGCGGGCTCCGGAGTCCCCCGACAAACGTGAACAAACCATAAACCCTTCAAAGCTCAGTCCATCTCGGCATGCGCCGTCGAAAACGACAAAGGCAGGTGCACCAGTGAATGCTTTTTCCGCTGTGCCTTCTGCCTTAGGGAGTGTGACCGCTGCTGCAACGGCTCGGAAGGCTGAGACGGCTGAGCAACACGCGGCTGCGACATCCTCAGCAGCTGCCGACGCCTCGCAGAGTGCCTCAGCTAGCTCGCCGCCACCACCGCCGGGGCAAGGTGCTGCTGAGAGCGGATGTGGGGCTGTGGAGGTCGAGAGAGACCGCGCGAGCGGATCTACTCGCACAGTTGTCGATGCAGAAAAGAGGCCGGGCGCCCCGCGACCGAAGGCAAGGGCGCCTGCGCCCGAGCGTGAGCCTCTGTCCGCCCCGGGGGACGACGCTGGAGCCGCTCAACGGAGCGCCGGCGAGACAGAGCGAACGTCGCCGCCGAGCCGCGACAAGACTCCTGATGGTTTGCGTGGTGTACCTACGCCCCACGCGGCGCCGCGCTGTGCATCGACAGTTCGCTGCGGCGAAGGCCGGGGCGCGCGCGTGAGGCCTTCGGCGGGGCGCCCTGCGGCAGGCCTTGGGCCGGTGAGCAGTGAAGCGTCGAGAGAGAGCCGAGGTTACCTCCTCTCTGCGGATGCGCGCTTGCGCTCGCGAGGGGAGGACGGACTGAATGCATCCGTGCGTCCAGCGCAGAAGTGCGAGGCTTCGCGGCCTCCTCTCGCCCAGGCTCGAGAGGAAGCCGCGAAGAGACAGCCCTGCGCGGAGGCTGCGCCGCACGTGTCGCCCGACCTTCTGGCGTATGCGTCTCCTTCGCTCACCTCCTTGTCGCCTTCTCGTTCTCCTGAGGCGGCCTCACGCGACTCTCTCTCTCCCTCGAGCAGACCAGCGGGGGAAGTCCAAGAGGCACACGTCGAAATGGCGAAAGGAGAAGGCAACGCAGGGGTTCGAGGTGCGGCGACCGAGGGGGACACCCGCGACGGAACGCGGAATGATTCTCCTCTGGTCTCCACAGCTCTCTCGCCTTGCCGGCATGTGCCTCCGCCGCCGGAGCGTGAGGCTACGGGGTCGGTGGAGGAGGAAGCATCCGTGGACGGGAGTCAAGAGTTCATTCCGGGGGAGGGAAGCAGCCCACGCACCCAAGAAGGGGAGTATCGAAGTGCGCGAGGCGTGCCTCCTGAAGCTTCCACTGCGAATGCATGCACTTTGCCGCAGAGCCAAGCGAGGGCGACTCTCTCGGGGAAGGCGCCTGCGCCGGCGGACGCCCAGCCGCGCAGGAACAACCAGAGAACCGGCGAGCGCACTGCGAATGAAGCAGAGGGGAGCGACGCATGCGGGCGTGCATCGCCGCATGCGACGGGCGACAGCGAGGCGGGGCGGAGATCTCCAACTGGAAGCCAAGACGTGAAGACCTCGAATAAACGGAGTGATGCGAGGTCTGTACCGGCGGCTGAGAGAGACACCGAGACGCAGAAACGCGATGAGCCGGTCACGCAGCGAGAGAGACCGGTGCGGGCCGCCAAAGAATCGAGCGAGCAAACTGTCGACGCGTCTGCGGCCATGCAACTGTACCATCGGGAGTTGATGCGAGAAGTCGACTCTTGTCTGCAGGCCGGCCGCAGTGTATCTGCATCCTCAGCTTGGGCGCCGCCGTCCGCGTCCTCCGCGGCCCTGATTCTCGACTCCCAGCCCTCAGCGACTTCGCATTCGGCGGCTTCCTCCCACCTCGCTTCATCTTCCTCGGCCCTGCCCTCCTCTTCATTTACTTCTTCCTTGTCTTCTACTTCTTCCTCATCACCTGCGACGCCCTTCGGTCGCGATACCTTGCGAGCAGCGGCTGATCCCGACAGCATGGCCTCCGCGACGCGGCAGAGCCTCTCGGCGGCACCCGTCCAGCCGCTGTCTCCTCCACAGCCGGCGGCGAGGGCTGTGTATCCGCTGTCTCCGCTGGCGGCGAAGGAGCTCGCAGCGGGGGGCGCGGGGAGTGGAGGCCTGTCTCCATCCGCGCGTGCGGGCACCGCGGCCGCCGAAGCGGATGCGCAGGGAGACTCCGCTGGGCGGAGTGCGTCGGCGACGCGGCAGGAAGACCAGCGGCAGGAACATAGCCGGAACAAAGCAGACGTGGATGGCGACCCTGAAGAGAAGGCGGCGGTCGCGACGCCCTCGCATGGAGGAGAGCGCACGCAAGAGACTGGCGAGACGACGTGGGGTCGCGTAGGCCGTGTTGCACAGGGCGGCGCAGCGGAGAAGAGGAAGGGAAGAAAAGAAGAGGAGACACAGGCAAACGGGGCTGCCTCGCTGGAGCAGGAAACGACAACGAACTTAGTGAACAAGAAGAGAAAAGAGAGGGAAGACGGAGGAGAGAAAGCGCGACCGCACGGGAAGGCACCCAGGAGCTACAAAGAAGCAGACGCGGTGGCGAGGGAGCTCGCAAGGTCGTCAGAGGGCGAGAGAGACCGGGGCCCTCACAGTCAGACTGGAGCACCCGCGAGGGACGCCACCGCGGCGGAGAGGACTCAGAGAGAAGGGTGCGCTATCGAAACAGAAATGCAGCAAGGTGTGCTCAATGTAGGCAGCAATGTGGGATCCAAGTCTCGCACGAAACGGACAGCAGAACGTAGCCACGAGAACGCAGAGTCGAAAGGACTCCGGAAGACCAAGATGGCCAAGAGAGACGGGCACGGCAGAGGACAGGCAGGAAGCCACGCAGCGGGAGAGGGGCCCCGCGAGGAACTGGAGGCCCCGAATGGCGCTGGCGACACGAAGGGCAGCAAATCCGTGGAGTCGAAACGCGGACGCGCGGTCAAGAAAGAGGGACGCGGCAAGCGACAGCGAGCCCCCGGGGTGGACTGCGCTGGAGATGGAGAGAGAAAGCCTCAGGGTGAGGGAGAGCGAGGAAAGCGAGACAAGGCCGAGGCAGGAGGCGGCAGGAAAGAGGCTGGCAGAGTTCCTGTCCGCGTTATCGAAGACGATGACTCTCACGTCAGCGGCGATGCGACACACGAGCCTGAGAGACGGGGGACTCAAGCGCATGTGCGGTTTCAAAATGGCACGGCCGCGCATCCGCCCGCGGCCAAGGAGGTGATTGTCATCGATGAGGACTCTCCGGACATGCCAGAACTCCGCGCTGAGCCGAGTTTGCCGGCCTCCTCCCAGCGGGCGAAAGTCCGAAGCAAAACTGGATCTGTAGCACACAAGGCGGCGGCCGCTGCGGAGCTCGCGCACAGTAGAGATCCCTCTGCGGTTGTGGGCTGGTCGTCGGCGAGCGCCAAACCGCCGGGCACTGGTCTTCCGGGGGGGACTGTCCCTTCGTCGCCCGTTTTGTCCGGCAGCCCGTTCAAACGAACCTTTTTCCCGTCTCCTAGAGTCCCTGGCGGCTTCCGCCTGGATGTGCCGGAGGGCGAGGCGGCTTTTTGCTTGGTGTGGGGTGCCCACCCTGCGGAGGCGCGGCCGGGGCCTTCAGCCCCCGACGGCGTGCCGTCGGGGAGGCCGAGCGCGACCCCTGGCAGCGACGACGCAGGAGCGCCGGCGTCGCCGTCCGCCCCTCAGAGCGGCTCGGGGGGCGTCTGCCCCCTGCACGGGCCCAGCGCCGGGGCGGCAGCGGCCGGCGGCAGGCGAGCGGGAGAGCGGAGGGCGTCGGCGGCGGCGGAGACAGGGCGGGACGCGGCGGCCGAGCGACGACGAGCCGAGGAGGCTGGGCCCAAGACACCCGGAGGGAGCTCCTGTTCCTCCTGCTTAAAGATCGTCAGTCTGTTCAGGTGAGGGCGCCGGAAATTCGAATCCGCGCTTTTTTTCAAGCGCTAAATTCGAACAAAACACTCTCCTCTGTTCGCCTGAACTGGGAGGCGACGGCCCTCCCTGCGTGTGTGTGCGTGCGCCGCGGCGTCTGGAGGCAGGTGACTTTCCATGCATGTAGGCATATTCCTTTTTTCCATGCATGCGTGCGAATGACGTGCGCGTGCATGCCTTCACAAAAGCAGGCGCCTGTGAGTTATATGCGCCGCGCATGCTATGACACGCGAGTTTGCCTCGACCAACGCGTTTGTTACAAGCCGTGTTAGACTGGCGGCAGAGCCGCGCGCGGCAAGTCTCTCGCGTCTGGCGGTGTCTCCTCATTCTCCCCTCCTGCCTGGTGTCTCTTCTCTGACAGGCAATTTTGTTTCGCTCGGCGTGCGCCCGACGGCTCTCTCCAGCCACTTGGCCTGGCAGCCGCTTCCTCGCAGCCGGCCCCGTCGAGCCCCACCCGCCGCGCGTCGTCCTCAGCTTTCCCTCCTCTTTCCTCCTCCGTTTCTGTCCCCTCGTCGACTCCACCCTCGCCCCCCGGCTGGTCGCGCTGGGTGTTCTCGCCGCGGCAGAAGGCCCTCGTGCGGAGAGGTTCGCTGCTGCATGTGCATTGGCGCTTCGCCAGCGGAGAGCCGAAAGCAGGGCTGGGGCTGGCGCCGCTGTCTGGCAAGGGTCGAGAGGCGCGGAGTGAGCGGGCCTCCAGTCGCGCGCAGGGACCCGAGGCTGGCGTCGCTGCAGAGACGGCTCCTCCGCGGGACCCTGCCTCTGCGTGCGCGAGGACAAAGCAAAGCGGAGGCGCATCGCGAAAAGGAGGGGCTGAGTCAGGGGCCGCGGAAGGCGGGGGGGGCGGGGTGACGGTCTCGCGTGCCGCTCCATCCGACTCGCAGAGAGGCAACACTCCGTTGGGCGAGGCCGAAGAGGGGCGAGAAAAACCAGGCGCGCCTGAGTCGCCTCTGAAGCTTTCCAGCCTCGTCGCAGGCTGGAGCGCCACATACACCTGCCTGGAGGGGCACCTTTTTGACCGCGCCTACGATGAGCTCGAAGCTGGACGATGGTAGGCTGACGCGCGGCATTTTCTGTCTCCACAGAGTCGTGGAAGGCGCGCGCCTCGTCTGCGGAGTCTCCGCGCAGGGAGCGGCGCAGACACGCGGTTTCAGCGGGCGTTGCAGCGCCAGGGAATGCAGGGGGTGGGGCGGTATGCGCGGCGATGTGTCTCGAGACAAGGTTGAGAAAAGGAGGAGGAAGGGGAGGGTGACGTTGTCGAGGTGCCAGGGGCGGAAACGGGACATCCAGGGACGCGCGGGGGAGGGGGGGGGCGTCGGCTCACACGGGCTCGGGGCAGAGGCACATGCCTCAGTCGCACAGAGGTTCCGGTGCGATTCGTCTGCCGGTGTTGCGTCAGGCCGACAGCGAATCCGTAGAAGAGCGCCTGCCTCAACAGGCCTTGGGAGCCTGGAGCGGAAACCGTTTGTTCTTCGCGTCTGTGGTGTGTGTCTCGCTGCAGGTGTTCAGTCTGCAGTGCAGCGGCGCTGCTGACCTCAGCGGCGAAGCGGCGGGCGATGCGCCACGACCGGCATGTGAGGACCCCCAAGCCACGGAAATTTGAGCACGGCAGACACTGGCGGGAGTCCTTCGGCCGAGACAGGCAGGCTCGCCTTCCTTAGGCGAGAACGAACCCTCCAAACGAGCTGTATGCGACGGATTTCTTCGCAGACGACACCTCGTAATAATGGCTGCACTTATTTGACTTGTCTGCGTCTGCCCTTTCAGGTTGAAGAGAAGTTTCGGGAGAGACAGCAGAAACTCATTCAAGAGGCGCACCAGCAGTTCGCAGCGACAGCGGCAGTCATCTCCGGCACTCCAGGTGAGGCTGAGGATACCGCTTTCTCGTCCATGCCGATTTTGCGAGAAGGGCCTGGACGGTGAATGGGGCGTGAGGAGGGGGACGGCGGTGCCTCTTCCTGGTAAGACTCTGAGGCACGGGGAGTCGGCCTCACGTCCACATAAGTCACAGACCTAACACAGGCAGTCTAAATCCATTTTCACGCCTCCTGGGAGCCCCATAGCTGAATCATCTGGAGTAAATGTGTAGGGTGTCGTTTCGTCTTGGTATATGCAGCGGGGCGTTCTGTCTCTGCTTTTTTGTTCGGCGATACCTTGACGCCCATGAGCGTGGCGGGGGGCGAACAGCTGTGAGGTATATTTTTTTCTACGTGCATTGCTTTGCTCGAAGGCCTTTCGGTCCTCCGCGATTTTTTTGCATTGCTGCTTTCTTCTCTGTGCTGGCCGTCGATGTGCTTTGATACGCCGTGTGCACTACCTCGACGCGTCCTCTCTCTTGTGCTGGGGTGCCTCTTGTGCTGCAGGGACCGGTGGCTCAGGAGGCTCGCGGCCGATTCCTCCGTGCATGGCCAGACGGCGAGGCGTCGCTGGCGCGGTCCCCTTTGCGACCGCGGTCGGCCAGGGCCCGGCGCATGCGACCGGGCGAGGTGGAGCCTCCAGGACGGAGGCCAGCGCCGAGTGTTTCCGGCACCTGTTCGCGGGACTTGACAAGGATGTGCAAGGTGAGAGAGAAAGATCCGCCGTCGATGTCTACGCCGTTCATCTCCTTGTCATGAAGCAGCGATGCCTTTTTTGTGTGCGCGCCTCGCTTGGCGCTGGCAGCAACCTCGTCGCGCGGCGTCGGCGCGGGCAACGTTGGTGGTTTAGCTCCGCGGGCATCTGGGCAGGAATAGCTCAGAAAGCGGCTCTTCACACAGGGGTGTCGCTTTATTGCCCCTCACTCTCTCATGGCATTCTGCCAGGCTGCTTTCGCGGCCAGGCCGGTTGGCGAGGTGTTATGGACCCTCACGGAGTTTGCGGGGTTTTGGCTACTTCTCGTGTTTCGTGTCACAGCGGAGTTCCTCAACTCGGTGGCCTATCTCGACAAAGAATCGATTTACGACGTCGCCTGCCTTGCCTGCTTGTTGTGTCTCCTTTGTCCTCTGTTTTTCGTTCGCGTGCGTCTTGCTCAGAGCGGCTGCGAATGCAGGCCCAGGAGGATGTACGTCTCTTCTCCTCTTCTTCTGGCAGGCGCAAGGAAGCGGCGAAGCCTCCAGGCAGTCCCATTGTGTCCTATGCCACGCAGTACCCACCAACTGTCTCTGCGGCGGCCGCCGCGACCGCAGCGGCGTTTGCAGCCCGGGCGGCCGGAGGCGCGGCCACGGTCGGAGGCGAGGGGTGCGCGGGTGCGGGGCGACGAGACGCCGCCGGCGCAGAGAGCACGCATGGCGGCTCGGGCGAGCCCGCGGCTGCGTGTTCAGGCAAGACGAAAACAAGCAAAGACGAAGGGACAAGTTCGCTTCATCCTGCTGCGAGGGAAGGCTCCGGAGGCGAGGGCGGCGAAGACAGGGGAAGCGCGTCCGGAAAAGCACTCACAGAAGAACAAGCTCTGGCTGTTCGTCGGGTACTCGCATGCAAGCAGAACAGTGCTTGGTACATTTTGCAGGTAAAATCATTGAAGGCATTCCTACCCCTTTCCGACATGTGGATATCTAGCGTCCTTCTGTTTTTGCTGTCCTATTGGCTTATTCATTCTTGCTCGATGAGGCCTCCGTCGTATGAGGAACCGGCTTCAAAAGCGAATGCAGGCGTGAGCAAGGATGAGGGGCTTTTTGTCTTTGTATGTGGTTCAGATTGAGCAGCCCTCCAAAGAGACGGCGCCGCACGTTCTCAGAAGTCAGGCTCGGGCCGCGTTCCGACATCTCGCACTCCTTGTTCACCCAGACAAAAATCCGCACCCCAGAGTAAGCTACCCAGAGGTGAAAACATAAAATGCTGGTTTCCTGTATCGACGTATGAGTCTGTGTGACGTCGTCGCACGCGTAGCTTTAAATCCTTGCGCCCGTAGATCTTCCTCCGGATGCATGTATGCGTAGAAGTCGACGGGGGAGCCTGCTGTACGGATGCGGTTTCGGGAAGGAACAAATGCGGAGTGCATCGAGGAGCCGGTGACGCTGGGCGTCGGTCCTGAGCTTTCTGAAGAGCGCAGGTAGCGGTAACACAAAATTTGGCGGACATCCTCTCATATGTTTAAGTGTTCCATGCTTCGTCTTTTCTTGCCTCCCAGGCAGCAGACGCAATGCGTGCGGTGACCGGCGCGTTCCAGCAGATCGCTGGCAAGCGATGAGAAGGCGCTTTGAAGGTCTTTTTGGTTGCGCCTTGGATGCCAGGACCTCAAGTACCAGCTTTTACTAGCTTTTTGTCTTCTTTTCGTATTCTGAATGGTGTAGCATTTGGAGTGGGAAACCTGTTCACGCGGTGCTTCGTCA
This sequence comes from Besnoitia besnoiti, assembly GCF_002563875.1. Classification (NCBI taxonomy): domain Eukaryota; phylum Apicomplexa; class Conoidasida; order Eucoccidiorida; family Sarcocystidae; genus Besnoitia; species Besnoitia besnoiti. The sequence goes on along the minus strand of NC_042360.1, from coordinate 2,599,275 downwards.
AGTCGAGCGTAGAAGATGCGTAGCCTCCGTCAAAAGAGGAAACAGGCCAGCAGGGAAAAACATATTTGTTTCGCCGTTTATGACCGACCTAGTCATGTTTTGTTTGTTCTGTCGTATTCACGGAAACAGGGGACACGAGTTCTGTACTTACACTTACTTGTATGTTGTATATAGTGTGTGTATACACCCCCGTCTGCGTGTTTGGGTCTAACTGGTTTTTGACGGGATGCACAGAGACGGCGTGCTTTGTTACAAAAGCCATTTTTGAAGCGTTTTGCGGCTTTGGGAATTCTCAACATACTCTTATTCAGCGATCAAGTTTTGGTCTCCGACTTCGATCTCGCCCTGCGCGCGTCGCCTGGCGTTGCCACATACGCACGTGTATTCATGTTTATATTTGGTGATATGTGCGCATATATTCGTGAATACATAAAGCCGTATGAAGTGTCTCACTCACGGCCCAGCGTCCTCCGGACTATATTTGCTCTGCGGGCGCCCCGGCGCTCTTCTGAAAGGGAGACAGTCAGGCGGCCGCAAGTTTCAGCGTTCCCGGTTTCGCCGACCTAGCCGCCGAAGAAGGAGAGCACAGCCAGTACAGAGTACTTTCAATGCTTCTGTGCAACACCGACACTGCGTGGAGCATCATGCCATGCTTAGCATGCAAGGAGCCGTGAGTTGCATCGAGTTGCACGCATACGCAGAGCCCGCCAGAGTTGTGAGGCACATTGCGCTGAACGTTTACGTATGCTTATATACACTTGTATTTAGAATGATGAGAGGGGGATATGGCATATACCGGTTAACGGACACATCAGGATATGCAGCACATGCGCGCGAGCAGAGAACCGTAAACGAATAGATCGATGAAGTCCCCCCCTTCCGAACGCCTTCTGTAGCGCGACGGCGCTGGGACTCACAGTTGTACTTCCTGTGGCATGTCGAAGAGGGCGTTTCGTGCATGGCTAGCTCTCTAAGCAAGGACGGTTTATGTCGTAAGTTCTTGGTTGCCCCGGCGTGCTAGGGGGGGCTCCGTCTTCATCATCTCCGACCGGCGAACTAGCTGCTGGGGGGGCCTTGAAGCTTCCGCTGATAGCTATCGGAGGTCTCCAGACGCTCAAACTCAGCGTGGCAGCGCCTAGGCTCTCGAGTGCTTTTCTAGTATTCGCTATCCTTGATCCCCGGACGGATCTCTTCCCCCGAATCGTTTCTGGATTTTGCTGAAATAGTGACGATATGCACCACCACCGTAGAGTACACAGGACGCGCACAGAAAAAACATCGTCAATGCAGGATTTATGCGAGAACTCAGGTCATAAGCGGTGCATCTGTCGTTGAAGTTTCTCCAGCTGTTGAAGGTATCGAGACCAACAGAATGATATGCATATTTGCAAGGAAGTCCGTTGTAAAGTGCTCTTCGCTCGTCAAATACAGCTAACGTCGTGTCATATGTGGTCAGAAAAGACCGTGACATGGTGCACCCGACCAATGATCTTGCTCACTGTCTAACAATATCATTGGTTCAGCCACGTTGCTCAGAGTTTCCCAGCGTTTGTATGTTCTTGAGATAATGGCATGACCCTTGTTGCCGAACCGAAGGCGATATCTTCTGTTCGGCTGCACGTCTAACTCAACACGTGGAAATAAAAGCAAAACCACCATAAAGGCCTGCTGGAGTCTCCTGTTGCTCCATCGCCTGTTAAGCTCCAATAATCCTCCATGCATCTAGACGTCCCTGCATATGAATACGTTTATTTGTGTATTCACGTAATAATATATATATACATGCATTTCGCGAGGAAGGAATGATTAGCGAGAGACCGGTTGCCGTAATCTCCGGGATACAACGATTCAATTCGCTTGTTTACTCTGCTGCATGCTCGCATCTAAAATCCACGAAATTCCCTTTTTTCCCCGGTTCCCTGACACAAGGGAAGGGTACACGCAAGTCCCAAGTTGTCTGTGGAAGTGTTCTGCCGCTGCTAAGGCAGCTTCGGACTAACAGAGTTCTGCGCAGTTTCCAGAGAGTGGAGTTTTTGTTTCGTCTGTTTAGAGGCGGCGGCAGGCCACGTAATGCCGCGTTAGCTCTATCGCAAACCTGCGGACCCAGAAGTTCTGAGGTATTGAATGAATTTCTATTTCCTTCGCTCGTCCGTGCAACTATCATCTCTTGCCTTGAAAAGGAGAAGGAAGAGTTGAGAGCAAGTTTTTCGCAAGAATTTGTGATGTTCGCGCTTGCAAGTGGTAAACCTAGTGTACCTCAATATGCCCTGTATTTCAAATTCCTGTTCCAGTCAAATGCCCTCTTGCTAGGGCTCTTCACACCGGTTGCTTAAGTTTCACGGTACAGCAGGTTGAGCTGTTGTGAGTCTGCCGCCTGCCTGTTAGTTATCCCCGAGTCCCATTTCAGAGTTTTCTTTCTAGACGGCGTTAGTGTGGGCAAGCTCCCAAGCAAATTGAGGAGTCTGGCCAGCGTGCAAAACCAGAAAGGAGGTGTCTGTTCTCTTAACAGCACGCGCCTCTCATGTGCCTCTCACGTTCTTTAACTTTCTCTTAAAATCCCTGCTTCCAACTTTTTGTCAAGTTTGTCGTCGCTCCTCTCCAGCCATTCGTCACCCGGAGAACAGGGCGTGAGAACCTGGGTTGTCAGCGGATGCGGATCCGTGTGTGGTGTATGTGCTTTCACCAGTGTACAAGCACGTCACATTTGTCTGTTTTCGGTTTGAGCGGGCAGCACGTGCTCCCTATTGCCTCAGGCAGTACGGTTAACTTGAGTGCGTGTGCTGTTACATGCACATCTCACGCCACGAAAGCGGCTTCACAACGTCTGAAGACGCGTGAAGTCCTCGCTTTCCCCCGATCTCGGCAGCGCCTGCTCCCACATGAGTTCTTGTATGTGCACGTATCTATGAGGTTAATATAACAATATATATATATATATATATATATTTATATGTTGTATGTTAAGTCGTGGAGACATGCGTGCGCGCGAAGCCGACGTGTGTGTTTTCAGTGGGGGGCACGCACGGCTTGAGCTGCTGCCGGTTTGAAAGGACTGTGAGCAGATGCGATTCCACATGCGCCGTGATGGAGATTTTGAACTTTGGGCGTTCTCCAGTAGTGGATAGAAAGCGACGGCATGGCGCGACGTCTTTCTCAGTGAGGGGCTGGACATGCGGAGACACAACAATGGGTGTTGCCCGGAAACATACGAACCCTGCAGTCAAGCGGACGCCGCAGGAAGACCGAAGGTTACAGGGAAACAGATTTCTCAAGGCGAAGAGTCGGGTCGCTCGGTCGTTGCCTCTGCTGGTTTTTGCTCTCGTGCTTGTCTTTCCTTTTGGCGTCAACGGGAAAGAGAAAAAACACGAAGAGACTGACGTCGAGTTTGATGTCGCCGCGCCTCAGCTCTCGCTGCCGTCATGCCCAGATGGATTCGCCTTCGACCGAGAGACGGTCAGTCTCAACCGGCGGTATCGGACACTCGTGCGCATTTATGTACACATACCGGTCTCCGCGTGTGCGGGCATGCGTGTTGAACCGTTCCTTCTAAACACGTGCTTGCATTCTCACGCATGCGTGGACTCGCCCGTAGCCAGACGTGTCGAGTTGAGTTTCAGCGCCTACAGAGAGTCGTGGATTCGTATTTGCCGGCATGCTTGAGTACGCACGACACTACTTCCCGGCAGAGGGCCTCTCAAGGGAGGCGCCTGTGTGGCAGGGGAAGCGGAGCTTCCTAGCCATCCTTCTCGTTTCAGTCTGGACTCGTGGTTTCCCAATGACAACGTGGTGTTTACCCTCTCGCCCTGTTGCAGTTCAGATGCGTTCAAGTCGTCTCCCATCGGCCTCTGAAGAAATGCGTCGTCGGAGTCCTCAACGAAGACAAGTGCCTCCACTTCGTCCATCCGCTCTCCAAGACCTGTCCCCCGGGCTACCACGAGAAGTTCGTCGGCGACAGCACTCCGAAGTGCGCCAAAGTTAACTACGCACAAAAGCTTCTTGGGTGTCATCCGCAAGAAGACATGATAGACGGCCTCTGCATCCGCGTAAGGCTCCGCGCTGCTAGAAACTAAAAATCGAGAGCAGAGTCAACCGAACGATTCTCCTGCGCACAGGCAGGGACGGCCAGGCACCCGCCCCCGTCTTCACGGTATCGCTGGCGACTTTTTCCCCTATACATACACATGCATGAAACGACAAATATACGCACATGGGTACTCCCCCACTTTCGTTTCATATGCGACAGGGGTTGGCTCCTTTCCGCAGTGTTGGCTATGCGTTTGCGTCTCTCAGCGAACCTACAAGGAGATCGGTTACGTCTGCAGAAAGGGGCACTTGGACCCTGAAAACCGATGCGTTCTCAAGCAGCTCCTCCCTCCGGTGCTCACGTGCCCTGAAGACTACAAGGTCCTCGACGGCGCGTGTGTGCTGTATAAGGCGATTTCTTGCGCAGGCGAGGGCGTGAAGGTGGAACCCGCCGCTGTGGCGTCGTCGCGCGAGGAGATTCTTGGGCACCTTCCCTCCGGTTCGCCTCACCCGCTCGCGCAGGCCTCTCTGCCTTCTCAACCCGGGTCGCCGCCCTCGCGAGCAGCGGACAGCGCACACGCGCTCAGTGTCGAAGAGGCTGCGAGCGTCTCCCCCCACAGGCAAGCGGGACGCCGTGGGCGTCTCGTTTCTATCGAAACTAGTGCAGAGAGAGACGGGCGCGCAGCCCACTCGCCCGGCGGCGCGACCTCACTTGCGCCGAGCTCCCTCAGCCTCCACCGCGAGGGAGTTCCAGCTGGCCGTCCTATGGCAGGCAGCTTCACGGGCCCCCCATCCGTGCCGTATGGCTCTCACTTCGAGGAGGCGAGCCACGAGGCGATCGCGCATGTGCATTCCGCAGACCTGCGCGGTTGGCGCGCGACGGAGGCGCCGGCGCGTGAGTTTCTTCCCGGAGACTTTGCACCGCACGAAGGCGACCACGAGCTGTACGACGCACACTCTGACGCACAGCCGGCGGCCCTGCCCCCCTTTCACGCCACGGCCAGTCTTTCCTTCTCCCTTGAGGGCGGGTCGGCGTCCGCCAGCCCCTCCTTCGGCAGCGACCTCCCTGTCTGGCCGTCGCCGCGCGCGGCGGACGGGCTAGGGTTCAGCAGCGACAGCCCTGCGGGTTTGTCAGTCTTGACGCTGTTGAGGGACGGGAGTGTGGAGGAGAGTCTCGTCCCTCTTGTGTCTCTGCATGACTCTACTTCCGAGGCGCTGCTCTTACCGGACGCGCCTTACCTCGTTCAGGAGCGAGCTCCGGCGGCCGGCGCCGAGAAATTGGACTCTCGGGAGTCCTCTCTTTGGCTCGCGCCTTCGCAGTCCACGGCGGCGTCGCCGCATGCTTTTCTCGCGCGGCCGTCAGCTGTGCGGAGGGCGGAAGCGGCGCCAAGCCGCGAGGACGACCAGAGAGGAGTGCTGGTTCAAGAGAAAAGCGGCGTGTCTCTGCGTGAGCGAACGAGGCCGGCGGACGCCACGCGACAGAGCTCCAGTGGAGCCACGGCGGCGCCGACACGCAGAGAAGAGACTTCGAGAACACGCCAGGGGCGGGAGAGCAAGTCGCTGCTGGAAATCTTAAAAAAGACAACGGAAAGCGGCTTGCCCAGGCGCCTCTTGGGCGGGCCTTTGCATACGCCGTCCACTCTGGACGACCACTGCTTCGAGGTAGGAGACTTTATGAATAACTGAGCGTTCGCTTTCGGATTTGAAGTGGCGACTGAAAGAAAACCGAAGGCGGAGCGCTCACGCGCGTCTTCGTATGCAGACGCACCAGCGCCACTCATCAACCCGCGAGAGACATATCCGCATATATACATATATATACATATACATGTATACTTGTATATGCTTTTATATATTTCAATGCTTGGTGTGTGTCATATGGGCATGTGTTCGCGCCTGTCCTTTAGCCCCTGGCGCCCCTCGGTTTTTCCCGTGGTGCGCCGATCCGCGGTGGGGCCGTATTTTGTATTGTCCTTTCGCCCTCTTTTCTGGCTCGTTTTAGATCACTCGCGTAGACGCAAGCCGGAAGTGCCCGTATGATTTCACTCTGGAGATCTACAAAGACGACACGATGAATTCGCCGGTCCTGGTGTGCCTGGGGTCGCGGATTTTGCCTTCGGAGGCCGTATGCGCCGGCAGGATTGTGGGATCGAGGTGTCTCGTCGAGGTAAGCAAACCCTTTTTTCGAACGGAGAGAGAGGAAGAAAGAGGCGATTCATACGCTGCAAGGCAGAGCCACTTCGGCTAGTGCCTTCAGATTTGGTTATTGAAGTCACTCCGAGGCACACCACAGAGCCAGAAACCCTGGTTGGGTTTGGGGTCCTCTGCATTGCACGCCTCTCGTTCGACACTCCGCTTTGACGCTAGAAGAACGGCAGAGGCAGTCGGGTATCCCACAGGACTGATGCCCGGAAAGTCCTCTCCACCTGATCCAAGTTATCTTGTGCTTTTGATGACCATCATTTGAGTGCATTCAAGGCCTGGATAGACTCAAGAGGGATCAGTACATTATCGGGGAACGCTGCCTCCGTGCGCCATCAACAACTGCTTGGTGCAGCGTCAACTCCACCTAGAAATAAGCACAATTCAACATGTACTCTGCGTGCGGAAAACCCCGCTAACATGTTTTCGACCCTCGACGACGCGTTCGGAGTCTCTCTTTTCCTTTGCAGACGCGAACGCACGCAAAGTGGTTTTGTCCCCTGGACGTCCACACCGAGGAACCGCCGAAGGCGAAGAAACCGAAACGTAAGGGTCGCAACTCTCCCGCTGCGTCCCTTTCCCTGTCTCAGAGATCGCTGCAAGGCTGCCATACCTCTGTGCGCCTCTTTTGTCTTTGGCATCTACGTCTACATATATATATATATATATATATGCATATATATTTTTTTTTATTTGTAGGGACGGATGAGAGGAGAGCCCGTGATACATGTTCGGAAACACTTCACCCTCCAGTAGAGCAGCTGCTCCCTGTGTGAACCTGCACTGATGAATCGAGATGGTATCTCTCTGCATTCTGCGAAGCTCTGTTAGTGGCGCGTGCGACAGCCTCTCCCTGGCTCTGACTGACTGGTGCTGCACGTACACGAATATATAGGGGGTGTCCATGCCGCAGGACTCATCTTCAGTTTTTTAGGATCTAAAATGTTGTTGTTTATTCGGTTTGATGTATACAGCACTGGCGCGATTTTCTCGCCATTTAGAGGCATCTAGAGCGTCTGTGTCAGCTCTCTGTTTTGTGCTCCGCGTGATTTTCCAGCGCTCCCTCCTCCATCCCCGCCAGCGCCTGAGGATTCGAAGAAAGCGCCGGCAAGTCACACGGGCAAACGGCCGGAGAGAATGGAGGCGAAGGAAGTTCCAGGCAAAGATAAATCAGACAAGGAGGAAGCTTCCGTGCCCTCTTCAGAGAAAAAGCGGGGCTCATCGCCGACTTTTGCGGAGGTGAAGACCACAGACAAATCGCCGAAAACCGCCGGAACCGCGACAACGAACAAGGAGAGAGCGGAAACGCCGAATTTGGAGGAGAGGGAGCGCGAGCAGACCGAGGGCGACCCGAAGGGCCGCCATTTGGCATCTACAGAAAGGCCGAGCCAGAATGGAGGAGGGGAAACGGGTACAGGAGAAGGGAGGGCTGCACAGAAAGATAGTCAGCGGGGCGCGAGTCACGAGGAAGGAGACGGCGGCGAAGACGACGACGAGGCGTCGCGCCGCCAGGTGGAGCAGACGTCTTTGTCGTCCTCTCTTCGGCAGCTTGGTCGCTTGCCGTTCGCTCTGCTTCTCATGGAGATTAACGAGCGGCGGAGAACGTCGGACCCGAAACAGCGGATGAAGGAGGAAGTCGAGCAAATGAAGCAAGCGAGGCACGCTGGCGCGGCAGTGGTGCGTCCTTCGCCCCCGCCCAGCCTCCCGCCGGGCATGCTTCCGTTTCTGGGAGAGAATGAAAAAAAGACGAAAGACTTAAAGACCAAAAAGCTCACCGACACCGTGGAAGCTCCGCCAACCGGTCTCTGCTACAGAGAACAAATCGTGGATCAGATTGTCGTCTGCCCAAACGGATACAACGTCACGCCCGCACAAGTCTGCGCAGCAGTCAGTGCCCCGGTGCTCACTTGCCACGCGGTAAGCCAAAAGAAAAGGTCATCTTTCAGACTCGAGAGAAAAGGGGAGACAGAGAGGAAAAGGGGGCCTTTACAATGCTTCCATTGTGTTTGCACATCTGATTCCTCCCGGGCTCACACAGGCATCAAAGGGGGACGCCTGGCTTCCTAGTACCGGTGGTGACTGTTTAATCCGAACTCCCGGTGGGTGAGGCCAACTCGAGAAACCGTAGGTATATATATATATATATATGAAATATTGCATGCATGGGCTAATCGGTGTTTCCGTGCGAGGAGCGACGGAGAAAAAAGGGCCGTGGCCGCGGAGATACCTGCCTGAACCTCTTTAGGGGTTGCTTGCTTGTCTGCCACGATGGCGAACGGAGACGGTCGCCCGATGAACGCGCCTGATTGAGCGCATCCCCTTTTTTCGCAGGGTTTCAAGTACCTTCCGGAAGGTCTATGCGTGCAATATGTGTATTCTGAGCTAGTCGACATCCTAGGACTTCATGAGCCCAATGAGACGAAGCCAAAAATCCTCAATAAGCTGAAGAAAAGTTGAGATGCGCATGGGAGCCACGTGACTCGGCGAAAAGCTTGGTTTCTGCAATGAAAGGGCAAGGCTGCCTCTCTGTAGAGTCGAAAACCAGGCGACGCCCCTCTCAGTGTTTCTAAGTTGATACGTGCCTGTGGATTTATGTGTAGTGGCACGTAGGGGTGGCGCATGTGGTGCCTCCTCATACGTATGCACGAGCGTCTGTCCTTTGTCAGCCAGGCTTCGCTCGCTTCTCTAAGTGAGGTAGTCTGCCCCCCCCTTCCCCCATCTCCTCCTCGTCGTGCCAGTTGCGGACTCTGCACGTATCCTCGCCTGTTGTCGTGCTTTGCCTCTTAGCAATGGTCCCTTGGCACTGCAGTGTAATCGCCTGCAGCCACACACTCGTTTGAACCCTTGCACGTTAGCAGCCGCCTCAGTGCCCTCTAACGAGGGTGTCTGCCGGCAACGCCGTCTCCCGCGGCAGTCTGATAAGCGGAAGACCAGCAAGAATAGTGCTGCTACAGCGAGCTGCCTTCGTACATCAACGCATAGGCTTCCTGCCTTCTTCAGGAATTGTATCGACCGAAGAAAGCCGCCAGAGGACTCTCAGCACGCGCTGTCGTGCCTGCTCCCTCCGCTCTCTTTTCCGCGTCCTGCGCCGAGAAACACCTGGGTGCTGCAGCCACCCTGACACTCTATCCCTGACTTCGCGCGGCTGCCCAGAAAGGGACGACACTGAACCCGCTGCGCTGTTTCTCTGGAATAGCGAAAAGATATTACTAAATCTTCAGCGAGTCCAGCAAGTGTTTTGACTAGCGTGATCGACTTCCCTTCCCATTGTGGTGACTCCCCCAGTGAACAGTAGTCCATGTAGACTATATTTGTATGTTATTCGCCTTCCGTCCTCATATGCATCTGCTGACGATCGAAGCGCACTTGGAATCGTCCCGGAGTCGTCAGCACGCAAGGCATGGATAGCCTGGGCCTGTCCTACGTACCGAATAGAAGAAAGAAGGGCGTCTAATGTGGCTTCGGCACTCATCCGGTCGACGCGATGCTTGGCAGCAAGCTACAATCAGCGGTTGCTCAAGCGATAGAGCCTCATACCAGCAGCAGCCGCACAGTGCCTACAGTACTGGCACTCACGTAAGGCTACCCAACGGGAAGATTTTCTCTCGGCGGCAACACGGCCATGAAAGTGGAAAATATGTCTGCTGCCTCATTTTTGAAGACGCAGTGCGGGTCGCGACGCTGCGATTCTCATATAGTCAACAGAAAGATACGGGCACCTTGGTTTGTCAATTTCCGCGCATTCCGTACGCAGCACCTTGTACACTCAACCCATCCGGTGTTTCTGTCCCTCTCCAAGTAAGTGAATCTTGCACCGCAGACAACGCAACCAACGCGGAAGCGTCTCCGAAAGAGTGTCTGCCTGCTTCTTTTCGACTCAGTCAGCCACGTTATGCTGTCTCTGCCACATGGTTTTCAGAAAAAAGCAAATGAGTCATAAGAAGACTCATTTGCTCCCTTGCAACACATAGAGGCCCCTCGTTGTCTTGTGACGTAGGTTAGGACACGCGAACCGCACGCGCGCGGCTTGACGGGTCTCTTTTCAGTGGAAACCACGGGGAACAGCAAAGGAATTACGGTCAAGAGCCGGTGAAGGGCCGAGAAAAAGCCGGAAAGACGCGCAACACGGGGTAAAGGGAATAGAGGGGCGTGGGCGGCAGTATCCGCCGAAGCATGTGCAAGTGTCGCAGAGCAAAGTTCGTTGCGCATTTGAGACCGGGCGTCGAGCGATCGCGTTGCCGCATAGCTTGCTCAAGGTCTGCTGTGCGTTTTCTCATGTCGCTTTCGAATCGGACATGAGAATACCGTGCGAGGCCTATTTTGCCCATATTTTTCCTTCACAGGCGCAAAAAACCGGCGACTTCGTTATCCATCGACTCCCTTGTTCGTATATATATTTCCGCACCCAGCTGTCTTCAAATGCGAGTGTCGACTTCGACGCGCGCCCTTCCGGATTTGTATCCATTTTGTCGTGTGTTCCTGTGCTCATGCGCCGAATTTTTCGCGGGCACTTTGGCATTTGTTTCCTCTGGTTTTCGGTCTCCAATCGCTTGTTAAGACCTCTGAGAAACTCGAGTTTCGTGCCGTTGCAGCGCCGCGCCGCCATGCCGGAGTGGACGGGGTGAATCGATGCTCGAGAGCGGACGACTTTTGCGTTGAGTCTCAGGCACCTGCGCGTTTTCGTCGTTTCCACCGAATGAAGAAGCTAGTTCCAAGGGAGGTTTGATTTGCCATTTTCTACGTAACTGCTGTCGATCCGGGCGTCGGATGCCGAGCTCCATTTCTTCCCTACGCCGCCACAGGCCTCGTCCATGATTGAGCCAGTCTCTTGCTAGGCTCTCTTTTCTCTCGGGAAGAGGGCGTTCCTAAGCTCTCAGGTCAGCACTCCAGATTCGGTTGGCTGTTTATCCAGGGTGATTCTCTCTCTTTTTTTTCGCCAAGTCGTCACCCTCAGGCGTCTTGGCTCGACGCGGTGAAGTCTGCTTCGGAGATCTTGTCCTCGTTTTTAGCGGCGCGAGCTTGCCTCGGTCTGCGCGGGCGCAACCGTCCCCGCCGTTCCCCCCAGCCCACAGGCCCGCCGCGGCCTTGGAGGTTTGCGTGGCCTCAGCTATTTAATGCAGTTGGAGAGGCGTTCAGGCTGTCGCCCTCTCCTCTCAAGGCGTTCGACGCAGCGCCACCCACAGAGTGCCTTCAAGGCTGCTGTCCGACTCGTCTCCCGCACCGAGGATGGCCTGACTGCTCACATCTATACAGGCGCGAGTCAAGTAGCTCATGCAGCACAGTGTGGTGGCACACACGTGACGGAAACGTGCATGCAGCAAGAGCGCGTAACGTTTCAGGAATGGAGCGGGAAACTCTGGACCCGTGACGCGTCGTGCACTTCGTTAATTCGACTTTGTCCATTCTCATGTGGAGAGACTCAGTTTGTTGTGTTCCTATTTTTTTCTCTGTGAAGGTCTATGGCGCGTCGCCTCGTGCTGGCCCCCTGCGTCCACTTCCTTCTCTCCGCACCCTACACCTGAGGGATCTGCGTAGATCCTGTTAGAGGACGCGGACAATGCTTACGAACGAGTGACACGTCTTCAGATCTCGAGCATTACAGTTAAGGAAGCTGACCGCGTATCATGTCTGAGTCTCCTGTGGCCAGGAGAAATCATCGTGCAACTCTGGTGTGCCAAGCTGCTCACTCCAACTCGGAGCCTCAATGTCTTTCGCACGACTCGCTGGACGTCCACTCTCCGCCTGAATCTGTCTACTGTTCGAAGAACTGCGACGCGTTTTCTAGGTCCTCTCTGTCTGTGGAGGCCTCTAACTATAACGGATCAGGTTCTCCTGGTGTCTGTTCCTTGTCTCCGAGCCTGGATCAGTCTGCTCTTGAATCCTCAACTTCGTCGCCTCTCGATTTGAGGTCGTCCGACTCTGGGAAGCAGCCGTTCTCGCCTCCGCGCAGCCCCTCGCTGCGTCAGCGAACCTCGGGGCTCGTCTCGCCGCGTTTCATCGGGAGCCACGAGGACGGCTGCCGTGCCTCTCGCGTCTCTGCGTCGGTGCGGTCGACAGTGTCCTCAGAGGGCCCTGCTCGCCCGGGGCTGGAGTCGTCCTCGCGGAGGGCGAGCCATTCACATCCCACGTATTCTTTCGACGCTTACCCGCCAGAGGTCTTCTCGCGCTGGAAAGGGAGAGACCGCACAGGAGCATCCTGTGGACTGGCGCCTGCTGCGAAGAGCCGCGGCAGGTCGCCCGCCCCCTCAGGTCTGTCTCCCACGTCAATTCTCCGCTGCGGTCCGGCAAGTCACGCAGAGCTCTCCCCGTCTCCGGAGCCTCGCCTGCAGTCTTCCGGTTCGCCTACGGCGCTCCCGTCTCCGCTGTCGCAACCCAAGTCCTACGCGGAAGAGGGGAGTGTCGCGCGACAGACTCAGCCTAGCTATCTGGCAACGCCCGAAGAGCTCGGCCGGCGTTCTGCGCCTCGTCTTGTACTCGCCTCCTTTCCTGCTATCCCGCCAAGCGCCAGTCGTCCTCCCCTACAGCCCACCGAGAGAGCGAGCGAGCCGCAGCCTGTGGATGAACCGCGGGCGCTCATCGAGTACAGCACTCGGGGCCTGAGTAGCATAGTGGTTACCGATATCGGCGGCAGCCAGCTTCGTGTGTCGCCGTATTCGGAGACGCTGCCTCGCAGTGCTCACCCGCTAGTCCTTCCAGCCCCCCCAAGAGGGGCCTCGTCCGTGGCAGCCTGTTCGGGCGGGAGCCCAGAGAAAACAGGCTCAGGCACTCGAGCACACAGGGACTCGCTGCATTCAGACGGCGGAGCGGATCTGGCGGCTGGTGCGGGCGTCGCATTACCCCGCGGATGTCCCGAAGAAAGAATCGCTTCCGAATCCGAGCTTCAGTCTCATTCGCGCGCTTACAGCGGAAAACACGTGCCTCTAGCTGCCGTCCCCTTCTGTGGTGCCGCTGGAGTTCTCAGCGGGCTGCGTCAAGGAGACAGAATCCGTGCGGCGGACTCGAGCGTGCGCTGTTTCCAGCAGACTCTTCGTTCCGCTTCTGCGTCTGCCCGCCAAGCTGACCCTGCCGCGGCCTCACGATCCAAGCAGACGCCGAGGGCCGACAAGGAGCGCCTCGCCCTGATTCCTGCGCACAGGCAGCCTCGTGGGCTGTCCGACGTCCCTATCGGGCGCCGCGACAGCATGGCCTCAGCTCGAGGCGGAGTCGCACCGCCCACCTGCGCAGGCTCGCGATCGCTGCGGCATGATGCGGCAGTGCTTCGTCAGGAGGGAATCCGACTCAGTCAGCGAGACCCCACTGTGTTGAGGAGTGCTGGGGCGGGACGAGTTGGTGCGGCACAGACAGCGCAGAGAGGTACCTCGAAATGTCGACGCCCTTTCGATTCTGGCTCACTAGGTTATACGATGCAGGGGGGCGGCGAGGAGCGACAGAGGGGTCGAGGCTTTCTCCCCTTTTCCACAACGTCTGGCTACTCGGGGACGCCCTTCGGAGCCCACGGGGGGCAAGTGAACAGTGGCCTCCCCAGGGGTTTCGCAGGGTCGGCCTCACGCGTTAAGTTGCCGAAGTGGATGCACGATTACGGCGTCGCGGATCCCTCCCTTCAAACCAATCGCCACAGCTGGCAAGACACCAGCAACTCTTTGCGAGACACGAGCTCGTATAATTCGCACGACGCCCTCCTCCCGCAGGCGCGCCCCACGCCTGACTTGGCGCTTCCGTACAGAGAGGGACCTTTTGTGTGCGGAGCGCGAGCTGGCGGGAGCGACGACCAGGGCGGCGCTGCTGTGTGCGTTGCAGATCCCTCGTGTTTCGCGCCGCAACTCGCCGATGCCTATCCGAGCAGCCTCAGGGGCGTCTCACGAGGCAGCGCTGTTGCGCCTGGCTCCTACCCGTCTCCCCAGTCCTGTGGCTTCGCGTGCGGCAACCCTTCTGCTGTCGGCTTTCCGGTTGCTCACTTCATCTGCAGCAATTGTGGTGCCTCTGCGGTGCCTCCGCACTGCCCCGTCTGTGGGGCCTTCATCATTCAGGTCGACGGGGCGCTTCCCCCGCCGAGCACGGCGCATCTGGTGAATGACGCGTCTCTCCGAGGCTCTGGGTCCCAGCCAAGTCTGCGCGACAGCGCCAGGCCTCGCCGAGGCGACGTCGAGGACGAGCCTCAGGGTCGCCCCTACGCGCCCTACGACCTTTCCCCGCCGCGATGCCGAGGCGCCCCAGTGCCGCGCCGTCCTCATAAACTCGGAGAAGACGCGCAGGAGCGCCCGCGCGGCCTTTCAAGCGCAGTCCTGCGGGCCTCCGTCACTGCCACCACACACACCGGGGCAGACGAGCCCTTGAAGGGGGAGAAGAGCAGCCCGCCGGCTAAACAACAGTCCACGTCTTCTTCGACTTCTCGTCTGCTGTCGACCAAAAACCTCGCAGCTCAGGTGTGGGGCTCGCCCCGGGTCTGTGCTCTCCTCTGCTCGTTCCTCCGTCTCCCTCAACTCCTTGTCATTCGGCGCTGCAACAAGAATCTCCTTGTGGCTGCGCAGTTCGAAATGCGGTATGTCCTCTACGCGACGTTACAGCACCGGCTTCGCGAAGAGGAGCGAACTGAGAGGCCGATCAGAAGTCCGCGGCCAAAGAGCTGTGAGCCCTCGAGTCCCTGCGAGCGAGAGGGGGAGCGTGGAAGAGGCTTGACGCCAGGCGGGCCTCTCGTTCGTCAGAAGCGCAACCAGTCTCTGCCCGCCTGTCCCTTCAACGCGGAGACTCTCACACGGCTCCTGCAGCTGTCAGAGACGGAGCTGAACGCGCTGAAGAGCGGAAAACTACCAGAGCGGCGAGCCGCAGACGCCAACACGCCAAGAAAGGAGGAGCTTCGAGCTCGGGCTCGTCGTTTCCTGAGCGACCGAGATGAGTGGCTTGAAGCACACCGGAAGCGTAAACCCGCGAAGAGTCTCCCACAACTGTCAGACAGCGACAAGGCGCCTCTCGAGCGAGGTCTGGATGAAGAGATCCAGCTGCGTCGAGAGATACAGCTCCAGCACGAGGAAGAACTGCGTCGGCGGGAGCAAAAACTCCAACAGCAGGAACGCGAGCTCCTTCAGAAGGAACAGGCTCTCTGGCTACAGGAAAACCAGCAGCGCCTTCAGCAGCAAGCGGTTCGTGGGATACCGCCGCGTTTTTCTAGGGAGCAGGCTGCTGGCTTCGTGGGCGCATGGCCTTACGAAAGTGTCCCTCCGCTGTGTGGCGCTGGTCCGCACAGCAATTACTTTGAAGAAGAAAGCGACCAGAATGCCGCACCAGTGTAAGAAACCTTTCGCGATGGGGGGGCGTCCCTGAACATGGGATTTGGGGCCTACTTTTCGCAGTCTTGCAGAGCAGGCAACGCCACTCGTGCTGCCAAAAGGTCTGAGCAGATGGCATCTACGGACTGCGAGGAGGGCGCTGTAGAACCTTTCGAGATATTTTCAGGTATGGGGTCTAGGGCGTGAAACAAAGTGCAAATACGCATGTCATCCATAGTGCACTAGCAAGGTATTTGATCAGTCTATGCCGTGCCGCCGCAAAGCCGAAGTTGTGTATCTACGGAGATGGCTGGTCGGCGATCTGTTTCCTGCATCAGTATAGACGTGTGCTGTTTCTCGCGCTGGACTCTGTGGCGCCAGGATCGACTACGAGGCCGAGCCGCCAACATTTCGCCGACTGCGCCACGCCTTCCTCAAGCTCTGGAACTACAACGATGCTCAGTTCAAGTGAGTCTTTCACAGTCCGGTTCCTCCATGCTGGATCGTAGTTGCGTGCCTACCTTCATACGAGAGTCTGCGCCTAGCCTGCCCACGCCCCCCCCCCCCCCCCCCCGCGCCCCTCTCCGCCCTAGTCACAAGGGGGCGCTCACAGGCCGAGAGCGCCTGGATGCACTGCCACGGGAACTTGTGTCCCCTAAAAAACGGTGTGGGGGTCGAAGACCCTCGACAAACACCGGGATGAGGCGGCAAGTAACCCATCGGCTTCGACATGTGTGACCGCTACATGCTTCTCCGCATACGCTTTTCAGTGCGAGTGCACGCAAAATCAAGTGGCCCGCGCGAATAAATTAATGCAGTTGTGGACGACAGGCAGTGCCGCTGCGTCCGCTGAAGTGACAGCGACGGAAGGAAGCCTTTGCCAGATTGCTACATCACGCGGTCGTCTTTCAGGAGCGCGTCTCCTCGACTTTGTCTTGTCCTGACTCTCTTCTGGTGTGCATGGCGTTGCTGCTGTTCACAGGGCTGCTCTTTACCGGCACGCCTTCTCCTCCTTCCCAGCGTACAGCTACGACACCGCGGCCATTCTGTGTCGCTGTGTCTACCAGCTGTGCGCGGACGCGACGTCCTCGTTGCCTCTCAACTCGATTCTCCTTCTCCTCACGGACCGTCAGTCGTACCTCTGGCGTCGCATGGCGCGCCTGTCCGGCTACCTGCTCAGCTCGTTTGTCGTAGAAGGCTCGCGGCGGGAGTTTGTCTCGGGCGCTTCCCCAGCGATTCAGCGCGTGACGCCTATATTCCTGGGAAGCGACGGCTTCGGGGACTCGCCCGTGCGCACAGCCGACCCGGGATTGCATGTGAGAAGCAGGGGTGGATATGGCTCTGCTGGACGCCCTGCAGCGAGTTCGAGTGCGAACGACGCTCTTGAAGAAGCGACTTCGCCGTGCACGTTGGCGCGGGGCGTTCGAGGGGCAGTTCTTGAGTCGATGGAGCTGAAACTGGCGAAACTCTCTCCAGAGTTCATCGACGAATTCGTGCTCTACGGGCGCCAGCAGGTGCTCTTCACACAGCTGCAGGCTACGGAGGGAGGCGCCGACCGAGCGCTACTCGCCACGACGTTTCGGCGGTTTCGCAAACAAGCTGAAGACCGCTACGTGCTGATGGACCTCTACGAATGGCTTGCTGCGGCGTTGACATTCGCACAAAAATGCATGAAAGTGAAGCAGATGGCAACGCGACAGGCCTCGCCCGCTCGGGGCCGCCCCAGACGCACAGCCGCCGGCGGGCTGGCCTATGAGAGCGCCGGCGGCACCAGAGAGCGATTTACGACTCCCGACGAGGGCGCGGGGTCGCGATGGCGATCCGGAGATCCACGGGGGCGGGAAACGCCTGGAGCCACGGGGGCCACGCTACGAGGAAGTGAGTCCCCAACATGAGATAGGCATCTAGGGTGCTTTTCACGTAGGGCTGGTCGTCTGTAGGGAGCCTCCATCTCGAGGCGACCAGATCTTCACGCATGGGGGAGTAGGTCGTGGGGCGAGGCCAGCGTTTGTTAACGATGTTGAGCATCAGGGAAGTTGCAGCAGAGACGGACATATCGCTAGGCGTGCATTTCCCCATGTGTTTTCGCGCTCCCCTTCGAACCCGGACCGCTTATGGCTCAAACGTGCGCTTGTTGATATGGCATGAAGCCGACGTCTGTCTCGAGCCTCTGCAGCGCGAAATGTACGGGGACTTGGCGGACCGGTGTCTGAGCGCAGACCCGGAGTTTGCGTACTGTTTAGCGCAGGCGGTCTCAGAGTGACCTATTCAGCGCCTCGAGCTCTGTCTCTTATTCTGTAGGAAGTGTCTCGCGGGCTCCCGCAGCTGCCGGTCGAAGCTTCGGCTCCGACAAAAGAGACTCTTCTCAGGTGGTCCACGGCTACTGCGTTCGCAGCAGGGAGCAAGAAGACGCCGCCACCAGGAGGAAGAGGACACCCGGTAAGCAGAGGGGCCATGAGGCGTGAAGATTCGGTTCTAGAACGCGAGGTCTCGAACCAGGTGCTGTACTGTTCTGCGTCTGTCTGCCACCGCGCGTGTCTGGCATAGGGGAGACGTTCGCAGCCATCATCTGCCCACTGACAGCAATCCCTGAGGAGCCGCCGTTGCGCAAGGTGAACCGCCTCATCGTGTCTGTGGCTGTATCTTGTAAAGTAGTATAGAGTTATTTTCTTGTGCTGAGGCGCTGGCGAGTGACTGTTGGGTGTCGCCTCCTGCTGTGTCTACCAATGCGTGACTGTAGGCAGAGGCACGGAGGCTGCGACGCGATCCCGCTCAATCCTACGCGGAACGGGGACGGCAGAGTGTCAACGGGCCATGCTGGGGCGCGTACCTTTCGCCTCGCCGGCGCAGGGAAGGTCTGTAACCTTTCGCGGGCGAACTGAAGCCCGCCCGGCGTCTGGGCCCCGGATGAGGAGCGGCGGAGTCTCCAGAGAGCGGCTGGTGCCGGCGACCGCAAACTGTCTGACGGCTAAAGAGGTGAGAGAACGATGTCTCGCACGAGTGTAGCGCACACCTGACTTGTTGCAGAAATTGCTTGGAAGTGGTCCGAAATCTTTGTGGGGGGAAACATCGATAGTCGGAGCTCTCTCTATGTAGCGTGGCGCTTCATTTTTAGAAACCGATGATAACAGGGGACTGGAGGCACGTGGTATGACAAACTCCAAGCTGCGTCGAAAGTGAATCGGGTGCCTGCATATTCGGTTGGCTCTGTGCTTGCCCCTTTGTTTTCTTCGCCCAAACTCCACATCCGTGCGGGGGTTCCGGCCCTCCCGAGGCTCGTGCACGAGGCGGAGAAGATGAGTGATAGCGGCTACACGGGGGTGGCGGAGGTGTCTCATTGACGGTCAACTTCTACTAACTGAGGCTGCCTGAAAACGACAAACATAGACTCAGCAGAATATATTTGCACTGCCACGTGAGCATTTCCAGTTGCCTGGACTCGCAGACGCCGGCGCATGTGTGCTCATGTCGTCGGTCGAGTGTGCTCTGTACAGGCCGCGACCCTGTGCAAGCTTCTGCAGAGCCAGGGGGAAATTCTTGACGAAGTCAAACAGATTCTGAAGCACATGGCTGCGCCGGGATCTAAGGCAGCTCGCGGGCCGTAGCGCTCTGCCTCGCCTGAATGCATGGAGGTGAACGCGGAGCTGTGTACTCTCAGTCCACTGCAGGCCAACGAGAGAGTGCATCGTGAAAACGAGATGACCCACGAAAAATAAGCAACACAAAGAGGAAATTTCAAGATGCGTTTTCGCGGTAGCAGCAGGATGATCAAGTAGCCGTTTTCCTCATATATGTGTTTCATACAGCAGGTACATAGCCGGTGTACAATGTATGGGAAGGATTCGTTTGTACTAAAGAACCGCAAGCGGCTCCCGCCTCTGACCGGTTTCGTTCTTGCGGATTCCTGCATCTCAGTCAGCCGGAACGGAGGGGCGGGGGTGGAAGGCAGGATGGCAGGCTTTTTCTGACCACCTAATGGAGGATATTCTGTTGTAAGTCCCCGTAGATGACTGGTAATATGAAGCTCACAAAGGAGCGTGGCGTCGGTAGGGCACGCGCGAGCCCTGCATGTCTAAAAGTATACACCCGCCCTGTTCGTTCTCAGGCCGCACAGGCATTGTGTGGAGGCTTTTTCTTTTAAAAGCATTCAATTTTTTCAATTGTGTGGAACAGTCCCTTTTCAACGTCGTGCAAACGCACTGATGGCTGCTGGATAACGATGTGTACCGACGTTCCCGTGAAGGGGAGCGGAGCCGTCACTCACGTATGAACGGCTCGCCTCCCGTTGTCAGGGAAGCTGAATTCCGAGGGAATCAACACTTTACGCGCTCGTGCAAAGAAGCTGCACTGAACAAGCACGACACACTTCGTCACAGCTTCTTTGAGCACCAAGTACACACACAAGTAGACATGCGTCACGTACGCACAGGGCAAAGTGCTGTTCACTGCTCTACGCATGAAGAACAGGAGAGGAGAGCTTCCAACAGAATACGCAACGGCTGCAGTTGGAGCTTACCCTTTGCATTCTGTGTGTCTGTAATGTATTGAGAAATCGCCGTAACGTACCTGTTTCGCCGCATGTGACTTGGGGAACTCAGCCGGTGACTTCACCGGCGCGGGGCGTTCGGCTCACACCACATCTCCACGTAGAAGCTGAGAGTCCTACTCATTTTTCCTGTCTTGCACGAAGCCTGACGAGTCAGTCTTTGAAGCTACAGTTTGAGGAACTGGCTGAGGAAGGAGACGGCAATAAGAGCAAGTCAAAGGCTGTACCATCACAGTCCGCTTACGAGCATCAACTAGCCACGGGTCGGAATCAAGGCTCAGTTCTGAGGCATGTACGAGTCGCACGGTGCTAGCAATGGGTAATATAAAGTTCACGCGTGCCTGCACTAAAATGCTGCTCGGCCCGTTAGCCAGTTTCCTCTTCTACCAGATGACGAGGGCGTGGAAATCGTTATGGCTACGTCATCATCCTGTCAGCGAGGATAACGCCCAAGTCGAGTGTGCACGGGCGTGCAGACGATGGCGGCGGGTTCGAGGGTTTTCGGAGGAGTCTAGATCTCCCCACATATAGTTTTTCTCGTTAAAAGTCGTAGTCGGAGCGCCTGTCATTGTTTATTAGTGAAATCCCGTTCCTCCGAGGTCAGGTTTGCAGGACACTTTCCCGCTGTATTGCTGTTCTCACAACCTGCAGCTGGCTCTGAACTCCTCGTTACGTGGAGCATGAGCCCATTGAGTTCACCAGTTCAGGTTGCCACGCAGAAGTTCACTACGCGTTTTGACGCTTTTCTCCCGTCAGGTGTACGCGTAATTTGGTGACGCCATCTGAGGGTCTCACCTTACACGCTTCAAACAGCGTTACCCATTTGTCCAGTGAGTGATGCGCAACCCCGACTACGCCAAAATGTGTATCAGACCAAACCGAGCATCGGGTTTGGTCGCCATAGCCGTCCTCTCTTTAATGAGGGGCGTGGCGGCACAAATAATGATTGTAGAACCTGCTGGTGCTGTTCGGAAAAACAATGCAACAATGATCGAAGGTTCAACAGCCTCATTTGGAGCTCCAGTAAGTGTGCGTTCCTTCCGTCTGAATGCTGCTACCATTTGAAACAGAGCAGTCTTCGGGCCCTCGCACCTTCCCACCAATCTCATACAGGACGTGAAGGCACGATTTGTTTTGTTCGCGACCAAGAGGCGGCTCCTCGTCCATAGCGCGGATCCATCACTCCACAATACTAGTCATGGACTTCCCACCTGTTCATATTCTGCCTCCTCTACTTCCTTGCGCAGTTCTACGGGGAACGCGTCGAAGGAGAGTTGCTGTTTTTCGATACCACCGGATGCCACGACGACCAGTACGAACTACCTAGCGAGGCTGTGAACGTGACAGATGCGAGGCCTGCGTCGCCTATCATCGTCATGGTTCGACGCGGCGGGTGTAACTTTGTTAACAAGGTCAAAGTTGCTCAGAGGAAAGGTGCTAAAGCTGTGATTGTGGCAGACACGAAGGGCTCGCTATCTTCCAAGAAAGACGTGAAGAAGGTCATTGTCTCGGACGGTAAGAACACAGAGTAATCTTCACGCGGGTTCAGGATGGCGGCATCCCCACGTTAAACGCTGCCTCAAACCACGATTTGATGCGAGAAAGGACTCGAGAAACTTCATGCGCCATTCTCGGAAAGAGGGATTATACACCAAGAGCAAACGTGCGGTAACTCTAGGAGACGCAAACGGGGCTGGCATTCACATCGCGTCAAGCCTCCTTCGGACGCCGGATTCTTTGGCGTCGCGCAGCGCGTGTGAATCACTTGAGAAGCGCGGACATGTTCAAAGAAGTCAGCAGGTCCTCCCTTGCATGAGTCGCGGGTTCTTAACCATGGCTCTGCTACCCCTAAATTCTTAAGGCTTCGCAAGACGGCAACTGCCTTCTCCGCTGGCAATATTAACGTTTGAGGCGTGTGCCCTGCGTATTTCCTCGCAGATGGCTGGGGAGAATCTGTGAAGATTCCGTCGCTTCTACTGAGCGAGGAAGACTCCAACTTCTTGATTTCTGCGGGAGATGGTCTTTTTGAAGATGATGTCACAGACGTGGCTCGACCAACCCGCGACGGTGGCAGAGGTCGGAAAACTGTCATCATCGAACTCGTGTGGTCGCTGCCGAAGGACCACGCAGTTCAAATTGACGTTTGGTCAACGCCCTCTAGTACCCAGTCGACCAAGTTTCTCAAGGAGTTTGCTCCGTACGCGCATGCGTTCAAGGACAAGGTATGTGTCGGTATTCCTCCAAGACGCACACCTGTGCATGGGCGTGGGGCTTCCACACCGACAGAACTGCACCTGTGTTCTCCGCAGAGCTTCTAGAGCGCGCTAGCGACTTCCTCTTTGGCGTTGTGCGTACCTCAGTTCTGTCGCATCTCACGCAAAACTCCGAGATATTCGTGTGCTGTCGCTCACGCCCGGACCGTCACTAACTTGCCCAAAATGTGCTGTTCTTTGAACCCCCGGTCTTCAGATCGACTTTCAGCCTCATTACTGGGTCATGTCGATGGCAAGGGATTTCCACGAAATGTGCACGGATGCAACTGCGGATTTCTGCGCATTCGACCCCGACTTTGGTGGCAAGACGACAGGGAAAATGGTTTTGCAGGAGTCAGTGAGGTGAGCGTCTTGGCGGGGAGGACGTATAGCACAGAAGCCTGAATGCGCCACGAACTGTGTATCGCGGCCTCTTCATACCGAAAAAGTTTTACGAGGTCGTAATGGTGGTCACTTATGTCGGTGTGTCCCTTTCGGTTTCCCGCGATTCACTCCAGACAATTGTGTCTCTGGGACACCACGAAGAAGCTGCATCCTGAGAACCCGCACAGCGGTTTCTACAGCGCTGAATGGTGGTCCTACATGGAAGCCGTCCCAGACCACTGCCCGCATGAGGATACGGATGACGAGCATCGGTTCGGCGAAGCATGCAGCTACAAGCTCATGGAGTCTCTAAACGTTAACACTCGGCAGGTGAAGAAGTGCTTCGACGAGAAGTTCAACACGATCCTCGCACATGAGCTTGTCAACCGCGCTTGGGCTCCC
Source organism: Besnoitia besnoiti (assembly GCF_002563875.1). NCBI lineage: Eukaryota > Apicomplexa > Conoidasida > Eucoccidiorida > Sarcocystidae > Besnoitia > Besnoitia besnoiti. The sequence continues at coordinate 2,576,203 of NC_042360.1, read as the reverse complement.
AATGCAATTATTATCAATAAGACACGATACAGTGGATCTCTCGACCCCGAGCTCGTCACACGCGCCATCTGCACGGGTAAGGTCCATGGAGCTGAGCCGGCTCCACCTCAGTTTGTTTTGCGATACGGTTGACCTGCCGCAGCATGTGGCATCTAGAATGAGTTGCCGGGAGACTGCTACCATTCCCCGGGCTCGGCTGCACGGGGGCTTGCAGTGTAGTAAGCGTAGATCCTGAAAGCGCATCTGTAGGCTACGGTAGTTCTGTATCACCACCTCGTATGTGAGCAGCCTATCGAAGTCCCTTCACCTGTTAAAGACGTTCTGTCTGGTCCGGCGCCCATGTTCTCAGCTTTTGCCACGACGCAGCCGGAGTGCGAAAACTTTCTGAAGAATGGTCAGCTGATAATGATGGAAGGGCAGGGTCTCACCGAGCGCCAGATCTTCCTCATCGCTGCAGGCGTAGTCCTGGTCTTCGGCACACTGTGTTTCTTCCTTGTCTGGTGCTTAATACTACCCTACGCGAAGCACCGATGGCGCGGAGCCTATGCGATGTTCGGAAGGGGAAGGACGGCAACAGACTCTTCGAACGCGCCACCTACAGCTGTCTACTTGTCTGAACAGACAGATTCTACCTCTTCGGATCGAGTACTTCCAATGCCTAAAGTCTGAACGAGAGCTCTGCGGCAAGGAAAGAGACTGGGGTGGTGTCCAAGTCGAGTATGCTTGATGCGTGACTTGCATCTTAATCTTGAGTTCGAGATTTGCACTGTGGGGTCTTTGTAGGATGTGTAAGGAGAGTACGGCGTCTCAGCCTTTCATTTCAAACAGACAACATCCTGTCCAGTCAAGATCGCAGTAGAAGAACCCAATGTGTATTAAGCCGTTCAGTGACCGAGTTCCGCTCTGAAGACGGTCCTACTACTCATCTGCGGCTGGAGCTTCAGCAAAAAGCTGATGAGACCACCGGGCGCCTGTTTAGATCTCCATAGCCCTCTCTTTCATCGAATAATAAAGCCAGCGCGTGAGGACTGTGTGCAGCACCCCGCACACAGGTTCTTCAGAGGGAGTCACCTCGGTGTAGCGTTTGCGAGACTCGTGGAAGTCTCTTCCACGTTCGCAGAAACAAGCTGGTTGCTTCATCCTTTCCGCTGCGTGAGATCTGTGCTTGTGAGAAGGAGCGCGAAATCTGCGCATTTCACTGAGTTGGAGACAGTAATCGATACAGGGAACTACTCCAGCACCCCAGTGTCTTGAGTCGCTGCTGGCAGGCCGGGACAGGAATGGTGAAGGTGCTGATCAAGATGTGTACGGCGAGGCCCAAAGTCCTTCTTAGACAGAGTTACAGTTGTGCGTTTGATTGCAGCTCTTCTTGAGAACTCATTTCTTGTTTGCGGGTGCGGGTACATCCTCCTCGCGCCGACTCCGCTTGCGCAGGAGAGGTGCTCTTGAGGCAGACGCTACCTGTGCGCGTGGAATGTTCAGGTGCGCTTGGCATTTTACTTCCTCTTGTCCGGGTCTTTCTCGCCCCGTGCCCATGCGAAACCGCCGACTCTACGTGTGTCGCAGACAAACGTGCACACGCTGCGAAGCAGTGGAGGCAAGCTTCGATTCCTCCTGGCTTTTTCCCCCTCCAGTCGCGTTTAAAGAAGCAAGAGATGCCATGGCCTTTCTTGTTTCAGCTGGGTTTATGGCACTAGAAAAAGTACGGCAGACAATGGACTCCCGTTCTTGGTTGTACGCTGTCGAGGCAACTGAATTCACATCGGGTGTTGCTGTGCCTTTCTCCAGCTCGTCTTTTTTTCGCGGATTCGCATGCCCCTTCCACTTGGTCATGTTCGATAAGACCGCCGGTCGCATCCATCTATCGTCTCTTGTGGATACAGAGAGAATTTCTTTCCCTTTTATGTATCTGTGAATTCCCGCTTTTCGCTTTTGGCAGCGAGCCATTCGCCGCTTCCGCTCGGTGGAATATTTTTGTATAGAAAGGCGCCCCGGGGCGCAATTGTTGATTCCGTTTTCGATCCCTTTCTGCTGCGTTTTCCTTTGCTAGAATTCGTGGCAGGGTCTGCAGTTTGTTTCAAATAGCAGTGTTTCCGCGTTTTCGTGCCACATGCATTTTTCCCTCTGGAGGAACACCTCCCGCCTCTCGACGGCGTATCATCCTGTTCGTGTTCCCTTCTGTAGTTTTGTCTTCGCAGCAGAGTGAAATTCACGCTCTGCTTCTTAGTTGAACACAGACTCTTGTGAACTGTCCTTTGATGTTTGGCGCGTAGATTCCGGGTTTTTCTCGCATGATGTCTGGCGCAGTCTAAGTTTCGCTCCACGCTCTCTGGGGACTCAAACGGCGCTCCGCTTCTCCTCTCAAGTCCGGTGTGCGCTCCTTCTGTATGGGCCTGCTTTTGTGCGTCGTATTTCCTTTCCTTTTACATTCGTGCTGGGGCTCTGTTGCGGGCCTTATTCCTTTCTATGGCAGCCGGTCTATAGTTCTTATCTCTCATGCGTCCGGCGGCTGACCTCCGCTGCCTCGTAGACAAGCCAGCAAGCGCCGGTCCCTCGCTTTTGCCTTCTTTGCGGAGTCCCGGTCTCAGGTTCCTGAGTCAGACACGCAGCGAACGAACCGCCTAACGCAGCAGCTGCCCCCCCTCCGTCGATTCCTTGCGTGAGCCCCTGTAACGACCAGGCCACGGCGTGCTCGCCTTTTTCTGTCTGCCTGCCTGTCCTTTGTTTTTGTCTCCGCCGTCTCCCGAGGTCGGTCCCCAGGTTTCGCGCCCGTCAGCGAAGCTATGGAGATGCCGTACGGGCTGCCGCCAGGCTTCGAATTCCCGCCTGGCGCGCTCGCGCCCTCGCCAGCCGCGAGCAATCCTTCTCTGATGCAGATGCCGCCCTCCTTTGCGCAGCAGGACGGGCATCCGCCGCACTTTGCTTTCTCTGGATACCCACCCCTCCACCTGGCGGCTGCTGGGGCAGGCATGCCGCTGCCGGTCGCCGGCAGGCCGGTGGGTGTCGCAGCCGCGCATCCGCTGGCGGCAGCCGGCGCAGTGCCAGAGGCAGAAGCCGCCGCCTCGAAACAACAAAACGCTCACCACAGCACAGCTGCCGGCGGCAGACCGCACGAGGACCGCGACAGCAGAGACGGCGGGCGGCACGAAGGCCGAGGGGGTGGCGGCAGAAGAGAGGAGCGAGAGAGGCCGCTGGGGCCGGAAGGCGCGCGGAATCTGTACATCCACAACGTCCCGCGGGATGCTTCTGAGGACGACGTGCGACAGTTCTTCTCAAAGTGCGGAGAAGTCGAAAACGTCTTCTTGAGAGTCAACCAAAAAATCGGGCCAAACGCTGTCTACGCCTTCGTCCTGTACAGACACCCCGAAGACGCGCGGAGGTGCTTCGATACCATGAACGGCGCTCAGTTCGGTGAGGCGCATCTTTTTCCGAAGACACCTCCGCGGCTCCTGTGTGCAGACAAATTGCGTCGTTGAGTCGCTGTCACGAAGCACGACAACGACAACCCTGCGACGGCGATCGCACACTCAACCTGCGTAGCTGCGTCACATATATATGTATATACTTATTTATTGCGTGAGTAGAGCTCGACATGCATGTTTCATGGCGGATGTGCTTCACTGTCCCGGGTTGCCGCTATGAGTCATACCTCGATTCTGGAGGCGCGAGATCCGCTAGAAGATACGCACGCCAGCGTGGCAAAGAGATGCATGTGTCCGGTGTCATCCTCTCTTTTTCTTTCTTGTTTGAGGGCGTGGATTTGCTTTTGCCCTCGTACGTGGTTTTTCTTTGGAGGTTCGTTGCGCGTGTTGAAGTCTCCTTGCTGCGTTGCGTCGCTTCGTGTCTCCTTTTTCAGGCGGTCGCTGCATCCGCGTAGAGTATCAGAGAGGGCGGCGAGGAGGCGCGGGGGCGGGGCAAGACGGTCACCACGCGGGAAGCAAAGACAACGACGCGGGCAACTCGAGCGCGGGCAGGAACGATCACGACTACCATCGGTCCTCTGAGTATGCCTCGCGGGAGTCTTGGAACCGCAGCGACCGCGAACGCGACAGAGGCGACGGCGGCAGCGACAGCCGCTGGCGCCCGACGCCGAGTGGGCGCGGCGCGGGCGGCGACCGGGACGACAGCCGGAGGTCCCAGGAGCCTCGAGGCGGCAGGGGCGGCGACAGAGGCGCCAGCAGCCGAGACGACGATGGCCGCGGAAGCAGATATGCAGATGAGCACGGTCGCCGCGGGTCACGCAGAGGCACGACGACGGATCGCGCAAGTCGCGACAGAGAAGTGAGTCGCCCCACGAGCTCGCGCGAGTTTGGGTTTTACCAGCTGAAGCTGTCACGTCTACTTACGCGTCTACACATGTAGAGGCGTGGGGGTCATGCTCTCTGCGCATGAGAAATGCGCGTGTCGCCGCGGGGGCGGAAAGATTCAAGAGCGGCTTTGCTTGCGTGCGACGACACGTGCGACGCCGGTTTCCCACAGTTTCTCGCGTGCAGGGGTGCGTTGTCCGGATGTCTTTCCTTTGTTCTCTGTAGACAACGCAGGGCGGCGCGTGGGCGCGGCAGCCGCTTTACCTCAGTGCGCTTCTGCAAGAGCGAAAGCCTCACCTGCGCATTCCGTCTATGGGCGGCAAAGGTGCGCCGGCGCCGACCCTCGCGGGCGTCCCACCAAGCAGTCCGCCGCCGGCGAGCACAGGCTTCGGAGGCGCCAGGACCCCCGAGGGCCCGCAGGCAGCGGCAGACCGACCGCCCGCGAGCCAGCCTCTCGCGCCGCAACTCCCTCCTGCGACGGCCGGCGCCTCGGTGCTGGGTAGCGCCTGGGAGTGGACCCTGGGGCGGAACGACAAACGAAGAGTTCAAGTTCGCGCATCTCTCTGCCGCGGAGAAGTCCCCGCTTCTCTAGTGCACGTGAGTCCGCAGGTGGCGTGGTGTGGGGGGGGAGGGGGGGGAAGGAGAGAGGGGGAGAGAAGGCAGCTCCTCTCCTCAGCTTCGCTGCAAGGCGAAACGCGGTCGCGTCGCCTGCGCGCGCTGAGTGCTCTCCTGCAGGGGCGTGCGTGGCTCCACTTGCGCTGGCTGCCGGCCGCAGAAGGAAGCCAGGCTGCTGGCCCGTATTCAGTTCTGCAAGCGTGAACGTGAACTCGGATATCGGCTCTGTCTCTTCCTGCTTTCTGCAGCTCTCGGGCTTGTTGAACGTGAGTCACCGCAGCAAGTGGGAAGAAGTGGCGGCCAAGACCATCCACGCGGTTGTGACTCTCGAAGCTGCGCACCCTGACCAGCAGGTCGCTCTCGACGAATACATCAGTTACTTCACCTCCAAGGAACGCGTAAGACGCACACGAGAGAGGGACGCAGACGATCGCGAGAAGAACTCGATGTGTGTCGAGGGCCTCCCGCTTCGAACGACGCTTGGACACGGGACGTGCAGAAAAGAAGTGCACTCGCGCGTGTCGGGAGGGGGGGGGAGAGAGGGGCGGACTGATGCACGAGGAAGGCGTGCATCATCGTGTGAGTGTTGAGAGTGTGGCTGCAACGCCGTCCATCGCGCTGTGAAGCTCTTTGCAGAGATGGGGGCAGCAGTTTCCGTGCCGGAGGGCGAGTCGGCCTGCTCCCTGTTCTCCGTGTGCGCGCCTGGGAATAGCTAGGCAAGTCGAATGGTCGTGTAGACGGCCGGTCAGCAGACTTCATCCGCTTTCTTTTACGTTTTTTAGAGGTTGGGGCCAGCCTGTTTTTCAGAGGACAACGCGAGGTCAGACTCTCTTGCAAAGAGAAGGATTTGTCGTGCGCTTCCGTTGCCTTCAGGCTGGCGTCGCCAACGCGAGCACGCACTACGTTTACCTCGTGCCGCCCAGCTGCAGTCTCTTCGCGCGCTACAAATGCGTCCTGCCCGCTCGCCTGCAGCAGGCCACAAACTTGTGAGTATCGTTGGAGCCTGAACTCGCAGTCGCGCTACCGTATATATATATATATATATATATATATATATATATATATATATATATATATATATATATACGTGGAAATGACTGTTCGAAATTGCTCTGCATGCGCATGTGCTAACGTGTGTCTCTCCCTCTCCACACCTACATTTGTACGATGTATATATATATATATATATATATGTATGTACAAGTGATTGGTTCTGCCCGGGGCTGGGCAGGGGGACAAGCGCCGGCGTTTCCGCGTCTGCGTGTCGATATTCTTTTCTGTCGGCGAAGCGACCAGGCGAGACGCGCAGTGCTTTTGCTTTCCATTGTCCCGGGCGGCGTGTCTTTCTGCTGTTTTGTTTGTTCTTTACAGCCTTCTCGGGCTCGTCGGGCCGCAGTACAGTTCGGCAGCCCCCAGCGCGCCGGCGGTCGCGGAGGGCGCGCAGCCCGCGCCTGCTGCGGCCGCGCCGCAGCCGCCGCATGCGGCTCAGCATGCCTTCTCAGAGTTCCAGGGCGGCGTGGCGTATGCGCCAGCAGCGAGCTCGGCCAACGCGCAGTCAGCGAGCTTGATGGGTTTGCCGCCGTCGCACCAGCTGCCTGTCCACCCCGCCCCCAGCGCGGCAGCGGCCCTTCCCACGACGACCCCAGCTCTTGACGCTTCCTTCGCCGCGCCTCAGCAGCCAGCGCCAGCTCCCGCTGCGGCCGCTTCAGGTAATGCACAGGGTGCTCGTCTCGAATGCACGTCTCTTTTTTCGGCGGCAGGCGTGCACGGGATTCCTCACACAGCGCTGAGCGTAGCTGTCGGAGGCTTCCACTCTTGCCGCTGCTGCGCCGCGTCTCGCCCTCGCACGGGGCCTGCGCCCGCTGCGGCCGCGGCCTCCGCTCCGTGTCATCCCTCACCGTCCTGGTTCTGCTTTCTTTGGATTTTTTCGTGCTCTGGCCGTGGAAAAGCGTGGCGCGTTCTCTGGTCGGGTGCATGTGTGTTCGTAGGAGCGGGCGGCGTGCCTCTCGCTGGCCTAGGTCAGGGGGCGACCGCGAACTGGATGCAGCAGCTGAGCACCATGGCGGCCTTCCTGGGGGGAAAGAAGTAGAGGCGCCGAAGCAGAGACTTCGAAGATTTACAGTCTTCGAAGAAGCAGAGGCTGCGCGCGAGGAGACTCAAACTTGGTTCAAGCCTCGCTGGCGGCGTGGGCACGCAGACTCACGCAACGCAGGGCACACAGTCCACAGACCCACCTTTCGCTGTCGGCGGTCGGCTGTAGCGATCGGTGTGTAGACAGGCAAAGTAGCTGTCTTCATGGAAAGCAGAAGGCAAGCGACGAAAGCAGCGGAAAACGAGCAGCCAGTCTGGGTGCCGCCAGCTGCCCGCGTGTGGTGTCTCGTGTGCATATTTTCTTGTGGTGCGTGTGTCTCTGTTCGAATGTATACTTGTATATATGTATATGCATATGTATATGCATATATCATATATGTGCGCGTCTTTGCCGCGGTTGCTCCCGAGGGAAGGAGGAACAAGAACTGAGGCGTCGTGGAGAGGAGCGTGTGCTCACGGGAAGGGTTAGCAGCGGCTGAGGCGTCTACGCCTGTGTCGCTGGAAAGCGTCCCTGGCACCGCAGGAGAGAAGGCGAGAAGGCGAGGCTGGTGCCCTGGGGCCCTCCGGTTCTCCTTCAGGGTCGTAGCCGTCGCCCCCCAGCGCCTGTTTATATTGCGTTTGCGCCAGGCGGAGGTGCGCATTGAGTAGCAAGAAGCGAAAATTCAGCGTTAGGAGGAGGAATCGCACGCATCACTGTGGCTGGCTAGGAGACAGCCTCTAGCCAGGGGTAGCAGCACTTGACGCACGCATCTGTCTGCGTCGAGAAGAGCGAGGGAAGGACTACACACACTTCTGCCACGCTACAAAAGCTGCGGAGAGTGCGTTCACGCGGAGACGGAAAAAGGGAGGAAACGCGAAGTTCTCTGTGAGGAGAGGGCAGCGCCCTGCGGTCTGCGCAGCAGGGAAGAAAGAGGAGGACGGAACGTGGGAGCGAGAGAGGACGTTCCCTAGGCTGAATCCAAACACATTAGAGAGACAGAACGCGCTTCCTTCGATGTAGACACACGAGAAAGCGCAGCAGCTGCTGCTCCAAAAACGCTGCAGAGACACTAACTGCGCCCTCTAGGCTCCGGGAGTAGGGTTGCGCCCACGAAGCAAACGGTGAGCAGCGGAGAGAGCCATGTCGGCTAGAAGCGGAGGGCCCGTCAGGGCGCAGGCTCGCACCGCTGCGCCCCACCCCACATGTGGAGACTGCGACTTCAGAGTTCCTTCAGTTGCGTCGCATTTGCCGCGCTTTTCCCTCTCGCCTCTTGAGGGCAAAGGGATACTGCCTCTGAGCTGTCTGCCCATCGGTGACTTGAAATTCGAAGAAAACGGCCCCAAGCGAGTGCCCGAAGAGGGCGCGACTCGCCGCTGCTGATCGCGTGCTCCACCCTCCTCTGGCGATAGATTTCCCAGAAGTGCGAGGAAGCAGGTCTCGCCTGAAGTTGGTCGCAGACACGCTGTCCATTGGGGCATACAAGCGACTCGCTCCTGTTCCAGCCTCTTGAATACGTAGGCACACGTAGACGCATGAATATGGATGTCGCTCGCTGTTGATACACCGTAGCTACGTGAATCGGGCGCCTTCGGGTAAGCGAACCCGCGCGTGGCTCTAAGCGGCTCCACAGCAGCGTGGCGGAAACTACGGGTAAACACTCCTACCGCCGAATGCGCCTACAGTAACCTGAAAAGCGTCCACGTGGCTTCCTCGCCTGTTGGCTTGTCCAGGACTTCATTGAGCTCATATGCTGCCTACCTTCGGTGGGCGTATACTTGAATAATTGCGTATGTCTGTCGGAGGGCACGCCCGCCAACAAAGGGGGGGGTGTAGGGGCTAGAGAACTCGAGTGATGGCTGTTCGCGAAAGGCTGCTCTGAGGATCGCTGGTTCAGTGGACAGGCTGGTGCAGCCGCAGAGAGACACGCGAAGGGAAGACTGAGACAAACTTGAGTCTTGAATCTGGACATCCGAGGGGGGAAAAGCAGTTCGCGCTTAGCAGAAGTTGGCTGGGGGGGAAAGGAAGCTCGGAATATCTAGATTTGTCAACGGGGAGTTTTCACGAAAACAGCGGCTGATGGAACAGCCGTTTTTTATCTTTCTTGACTCAGTCAAGCTTGTTTCTAGCGGCCTCTTCAAGCACCTCCTTGGCGACAATGAGCCCAACGTCGGAGAGCGAATCCCGCAGTTCCCGCTTAAGCGGCTGCGCAGCTGCTTCAAGCCATTTTTCGTACCTGCGCAGGAAGCCGGAGAAAACTCTCAAACATACTACCCGATGGACTATACCCGCACATATAGATATATAATTCCTATGAAAATTTACACAAGTATATAAAAAGATATATATAAATCGACCCAAGGCACGCACGGGCAGCACACTCGGCGGCCGGCGGAGTCTGTCGCCGAAAAAAATCGATGAGCGAAACAGGAATCGTGTCGGACGCGTTGGTCCTTTGCTGGACGTCGCGGATGAGGAAAGGCGGGCACAAAAGAGATGAGGTTGACAGAGCCCTCATCCCGCGCATCTGTGCAGACGTCACGTCGAGTGCGAAGGATCCCAAGTTTTCCTCACATTAAATAATACCCGAACATATAACGCCTCGAAGACACGCCGAAGGTGCACTGCGCTCGCTGAGCGCGCCGCCGTTTCGTCCGATCCCCCCTCAAGACTTCAAAATGCAAATACGAGATGCGACGAAAACAGAGAAACGAAGGCCGCGGCGGTAACTTTTTCGCACGTCCCTGGTCACGTAGCAAATGTAGAGTCGTCCTGTGAACTATTTTTGTCAACAGCTGATCTCCGAAGAGGTCACAGTACACACTTCCTAAAGAGAACTTACATCTGAAAAACGAGGCCCTCGTTCTGCGCGACAACTGCCTTCTCAAAGGCTGTCGGCTCGTTAGAAACCTCGCCCTGGTGCCTCGCCGGAGACGCGCTGACAGACTCTGAGCAGGCAGCAGCGCTTGCCTCCTCTCTCTCGCCATCTCCAGAAGAGCCTGCTGCCTCCACATGACCTTCAGAAGAGGCTGCCAAGGGAGAAGGGGACGAAGGCGAACTTGAAAAAGACTGTGAGGAGGTAGAAGGGGCAGCTGCACTTTCAGACGGCAGACCTGCGTCGCCTGCCTGCTCTGCAGCTATGACGAGGGCGTCAAAGTCGTCGGGTGCCGCGGCTGCGAAGCTCGCTTCCCAGAAACGCCCTTCATCGCTTGTCTGCATTTGAACACACATTCAGATCAGAAGGAAGGAGGCGACGCGCACGCTTGTCGCGGAAGGGCGATGTCTAAAGTACAAAACGCGAAACTAGATGCGCATGCGCCTGCGGCGCCATTCACGCTGGCACGCGAGCGGAGAAGGCAAAAACAAAACTGGGAGAAGGACCCCCCGCTACTGCAAACGTGTGGGCGGCACCAGCCGCGAGAAAGTACATTCATGCACGTCAGAACGTGTCGCTGGGCTCGCAGCCTCACGCGGAGAGCAGCCGCTGCTTCCAACTTGTCGGCGAGATCTGAGTCAAAGTCCGCGATAAAATCCTGAAAATAACAAAAAACTTACGAAAAATGTAAACATAAAACGGACGGACACCGCATTGCTGGCCGCGCAGCGCGCAAGGGAGATGAAAGAAAGGAAACACGGGGCGGTGTCCAGCAAGGCGCGAATACTTCCTTGTTGTGCACGCGCGCAGACACGTAACTTCGCATAGGCATTTGTGCGTTCTTCTCAGTCTTCTTTCCTCGCCCATATAGACCTGTAAATCTGCACGTCGAACTGCCTCAATGCAGATCTCAAGATATCTCCTCTCCAGGTCACCTGGACTTCCTGCAGCCACGGTTCGAAGTCTTCCTCCGCCGTCGCCTGCGCCACGCGAAGCAGCGCGGTGTTGTCTGTTCCAGCGTGTTCGACCTCTGCACGCCGGAAGAGAAGACAACGCATTCGCAGGCAATCGCCACACGGCGTGTTGAGATTCACCCTGCCCTCAGCACATCGGTTCCGCGCCAACGAACCAGCGCGCGTGTGAGTCTGTTTGTAGGACTAACTACGCGCGGCACGGGATCGAAAGGGGTGAAATAAATCCTCTCCTGCATCACGCAAAGCACACATATAGCTCCATATATATATATATATATATATATATATATATATGCTCATACCGATATTTCCAATTTCTGCCTGGTAGCATCTTGGAGGTCGTCGAGGCATGCCAGGTCGCCCCTTCAAACTCTTCCCTAAGAAGGCACAGCGACACCCCGCGTGACTGGAGTGTCTACACGTATGAGTCGATGTCTGTCTGCATCGTGGATCACTCTGCGCAGCAGAAATGACCGCGTGAGAGGGAGGGGCCTTCATCTTGCCTTTAAGGCGCAGCGCACAGGCGCAGCAGAGAAAAAATTCGCCGAGCTTCGCTTGCGCCTCGGAGTTCACAATCATGCCTGCCGGCTGAAAAGAAACCGACAGAAAACGCTTCGCTGTGAGGAATTCGGATGAAAATGTCCACAGCGGTGTAAGATGCTGACACGAATCTACACAAAGACCAGAAAAAAGAAAGCAGTGAAGTGCTGTGTAAGGAAGAAAGAGTCACCTGCGCAGAAGACTGCGCGCTGCAGCAGCCGAGAGCGCTAATTTCCAGATTCTTGTCTCTTATTAATTCAAAGGAAATACGGGCAACTGCACGGGTACATATGTATTTCTATCTATGCGCGTGTCTATCCAACTGTATCTATTTATTTGCCTATCTATATATGTTTCCATCTACCTTTCTGTGCATCTATCTATCAGTCTATCTATCTTTATATTTGTAAATATATATATATATATATATGTTTCTGTAAGCTTGCCAACGTATACGGCCTGTATGCGCTGCTGCGGCGTGCAAGGCTGCGCATAGACGCGACAGCAGACAAAGCAGAGTACAGGTTCAATCCGGACACGCCTCCCACCGTGCGTGGTGGAGTACAGCCACAGACAGAGAGACATGCTTTCTGTTTGTGTCTGTATTCTGGCGAGAGACGGTCTCGCGTGTCGCGGGGCACTACTGCTCCGTGCTGCATGCCTTCCCCTGCACGTTCGTGTCCTTAGAAATATCGTCTCTTCACGTTGGCTGTCTGCCTTGCGAGTCACTTTACGAGGTTCGCGGGCGCGGCTGTCTTCCGTCGTTCGCTTGTCCCTCCGGGTCCGCTCTCCACGTGTGTCGCTGGCTTCCGCAGCGAAGTTCCTCTGCGTTTTCGCCTTTGCTGCGCCCGTCTCGCTCTCACCTTGAAGTCAGCTTTGTCCATGGCGCCGAGGACCTCTCGGTAGATCGGGAAGCAGGGTTGGAGTTTATGGAGCATGGGAAAGTGCCGCTCTTCGCAAGCTGCCGCCCAGCGCGGCTTCTGCAGGGGGTTCACCAGCTCCGTAACGGCGCTCTGGGTCGCAGAGACTGCCGGCGCAGCGAGGCGCGCGCGCGCCGCTTGCGCAGCCGCGAGAGCGAGGCGCGGTCTGCAGATACCCGCCATCCTCGTCGTAGGCTAGAGAAGCGGAATGAAGGGCGACAGAATGCCAAGGCGGCGCGTTGGGCGGTCTCCGCAGCGGGCGCAGAGGAGAGGTGGAAGGAAGGAGAGGAAGTTATACGGCCAAAAATCGACAAGGAAAAGCAGGGCGACAAGAACGAAGAAGCGACGGTGATTTCTATATTGATGGATACGAAATACGTGGTGTATGTACACCGAGCACTCGACGAATGCATGCACACGTTGGCAGCGATCGAAGTCAACGGATCTTTCAACGTGACTTCTCTCTCCTCAGGAAAGCCTTTTCAACGTTTGGGTTTCGTCCCCTTCGCCAGATGGTATTGTTTTGTTCCCGAAGGAAACGATACTTTTTGTTCCCATTCCGTTCTGCGCATGACGTTGCGCATCGACGCGCGTGCATGCACAGTATCTTTCCGCGAGAAAAGAAGACCGTTGCGACTACACACTAGACCGTTTACACCATAAGCAAGGAGGCCGAAACCATTGACCGAGTTTCTTTCATGTCTCGCTTTTTTTCCAACCGGTTGACTTTGCGTCGTCTGCCTCTTCTTGTCTCGTCTCTCAGCAGCCAGGCGCCGTCGCTGTCTGTTCTCTCAAGGCGAGTTGAGAAGTCGCGCGCAGTTGAGCCGCGGTCAGGCATTGCTTTTTCTCCGCATTCGCTTGTCGTTTCTCTTCTTTTCCTAAATTTTTTGCCGCATTCGTGGCCTCCAACTTGTTGCCTTCCGTCGAGTTCGGTCTCTCACTCTGATGGTCGCCTCGCTGCCCTGGCTAAGCGTCTGCCTCCACTCCTCGTTTTCTCGGGTTCTTTTGCGCATCTCGCCCGAATCTGCGAGTCCACTCGCTTCCAATTCTTTGTCTCGAGGGCCCCTTGTGCAGCGAGAGACCGGCATCGAGGGAACAGCTGAAGCGAGAGGAAGGCTCCTTGACGCTGCGGCTGTCGGCGCGTGTGCTGGTTTCTCTTGCGAGAAAGATACCTCTACTATCTCTTTCGGCAGTTCGTTTTCTCAGCTCCTTCGTTCCGCTCTTTCGGCAGCATGAGGGAGAGGGAGAGCGAGGAGTTGAGCAACTCCGAGAGTAGTGAACAGAAGCGAAGAAAGAGAGACAGCAGCGACGAAACGGAGAGCAGCGACAGCTCGTCTGACTCCAGTAGCGATGAGGACAAGAGAAAGAAGAAGAGGAAGCAGGGAAAGAAGAGCAAGAAGAAGGAGAAAAAGGAGAAGAAGAAAAAGAAGCAGAAAAAGGGAAAAAAGAAAAAGGCGAAGAAAGAAAAGGAGAAAGCCGAGGAGGTGGAAGCTTTTGACGTCGCTGCTGTAAGGATTTCTTCTCCTTCGTGCGTTCCCGGGTCCACCCTGCGTAGGCATTTGCACATCGGCAACTTAGTGAACCTCCATTGAAAACGCTCACCTCGTCTCTACTTGTGCGACCCGTCCTCTTTTTTGCATTATCTCGTCTCCTTCCACGAGCCTTCCCTGTCTGTATGCGGAGTGCTCCACTTCCCGCTCTTTGCTCTGCTTAGTTTTGCGTCTCCCTCTTTCTGCGGTTTTTTTCGCGGAGCCATCGCCGGGATCCATCTTTTTTTCCTCTGTTTGCTGCTCTCTGACGCGTTCAAAGAGAGGTAGCATCCTCAAGGAAACGCGCATTTATACACCCGACACGTATCTGATACCCTACCTGCGGTGCTCGGGCGCAGTGCCTCAGAGGCCGTGTGTCGCGGATGCAGCTTTTATTTCGAGTGTTTGAAGGTTCCAGATTTCAATCCGGCTGCGGTTCCATGCCTCTTGCCTTCTTGGCGACGTCGAGGATGAATCGAGGCGTTGCGTGGTGACTGAGTTATTCATCTGTTTGCAATAAAGGGCATGGTGCACGTATATACGAGAGCTGATTACTAAGTTAATCGAAGTCCATAACATATTTTCAGCTTTCTAGTGCTAACATCATTTGGTAGGCCGCAAGGCGTATTCGGATCCGCCGTCACGCGTTTTTCGTTCTTCGCGGTGCGGAGGCTCCTGCGGCCGCCTCCGTGGTGTCGTGCGTGCGTGTGTAAAAGGTATCTCTAGATGTGAAGCGCCCGTGCGAGGTCCATTTCAGCAGATCCGCTTTCTGAATCTCTTCAGCTTTTTCGTTTGCGGGAGTCCGCTTGCGGTGTGTGCAGCCGCAGCTCTACGACGAATTCGAAGTGCGGCGGCTCCTTACGAATTTGCTGACAAAGAGTCGCTCTCTCGATACAGAGGTAAGCATCTTTTAACTTGTCTCAATCGCGGCGCCGTCTTTCTTCTGTTCCATGTGTGGGTTTTCCTCCCATTCGCCGCGCCTGTCTCAGAGGTATTCGTCTCCTTTGATTGATTTCACGCATCGCGGCCGGTGTTTCGCTATCCTTCGGCTCTGAGAAAACAGCAAGGGGGGCGGAGGCGACTTGTGAGTGGCTTCGTTTTCTCTCTCTCCCCGCGAGAGTCCTCAGTCGTCGCAACTCTCGTCGCGCGCTGCTGCCTGGCGCCTGCGCGAGGCGTCGCTGACAGCCTTTTTCGCAACGCGCGCGTGTCGCCTTTGTCTTTTTTCAGAGCGCCGCGTGTGTATGTGTCTCTCTGTGTGTATGCGGGATTTGCTTGCAGCTCGAGTCTCTCTTCAGCAACCTCGACGAGAAGCAAACTGTTTTTTTGGATGGCCTGCCTGACGCGACGCTCCGCAAGAAACTCCGCCACCTCTTCAGGGCCCTGAATCTCACGGGAGTACGCGGAGGCCTTTTTCAATCCCACAGCGCCGCGAAGACACTCTTCCGCGCTGCAGCACTCACACGCACACCTTCTTGGAGGCTGTTGCCTGCCGGTGTCTGCCCACGTAGATGAATGAATCTGTATCTCTGTACAAATATGTCTATGAATACACGCGCGCGCTTACGAGTCATATGCGTACTTTCATCTGCGTCACGCCCGTGCTTCCCTGGGAGTTTTGCGAGGAGAAAAAGTTTTTTATTCGGCCGACGCGCCGTTTCTCCTTTTGGGGCACTCGCGTGCACTCCTCCGGCGCTCACTTCGTCCCAAAGTTTTCATACCTGCACAAAACATGTATATGTGTACGTGTATTGGCTCAACGCGTCGGTTTACTCCGGCGTCTTTTTGCGCCTTCGTAGCGCCACAGACGCCTGGAGAAAGGTCTTCTTTGCTCGCGTGTGACTGTGCCTCAACGTTTCGCTCTTCCCGCATCAGGTCTTCTCACGAGTGCGAATCGCTTCGTTGCAGTCTCCCTACGCAGCCGGCTGGCGAGCTCCTGGTTGATTCCTTTGTCGCTGGTGTGCCTGCAGGTGAAGGAGGAGGCGAGCGTTGGCTTCAAGAAAGGCAAGGCGCTCTCTTCGCTGTCTCTGCGTCGCCTCGTGCGGTCGCTCTGCCGAGAAATCAAGGCGGAGCTGCCACCGCCGACCGGGCTGCCGCCGGCAGCCGAGACTCCGCCTCAGCAGCTTACTGAAGAGGAGCTGAGGAGGCTGCGGCGCGGGGACAGCCCAGTCATCGTTGACGCCGCGGAGCTCGCGGGCGCCGCTGCTCCGGTGGGGCCTGCGCCGCCTCCAGGCCGCGAAGGCGGACAAGACAAGGGGAAGCGAGAGGCGTGCCGACAACGCGACGCAGAGCGAAGCGCCGAAGACGCCATCGAGACGTGGCGCAGGAGCGCGCCGACGGGCGCCCATGCGCTACCCGAGAGCCTCTTTTGGGGGCGAGCCGACGAAGCTCGCGCCAAGTCTGAAAACGACGGAGACGACGTAAGTGCGGCCGCCGCGAAACGGCCGGAGGATTTTGACGGGTGAGGAGGGCGCAGAAAGCGAAGAAAAAGAAGAAAGCAAAAGGGGGGAGAGAGGAGGCAGAGGGGTTGGGCGACGAGCTGAGGTGGTCGCGGAGGCCTCGCCAATCAAGCACAGGAGGGGGAGGGCGGTTGAAGGGTGAAGACGCGCCTTTGCGTCCCCAAAAGAGTGCTATGTCACACACAGCTGAACTCTGAGGAGTATAACCGACGAAGACGACGCGTCAGTCGATGCGCAAGAACGAATCGGGCTTACAGCAACAGCCTGCCCGCAGCGAGCGACGGACGGGCGCGTTACTCGCGGGAGTGGCAATCCCGCGGAGAACTCTCTCGTCTGTTTCGCGTGGTCTCCGCGTTTCTCTCCACGCTTCTCTATCAGCGGCGTCTGGGGGTGCGTCTCTCTCTCGACTTTCGTCCGCTTGCTGCAGGCCGGCCCGTCTCCTCTCGACGCAGACGAGGCGAGCCGCAAGCGCGGCCGCGAGGAGTGGATGCTCGAGGCTCCGGCGTACTTGAAGAAGGCTTTCACAGCGAACAGCAGGATGGAGAGTGAGACGCACCCGCGAACTCGACAGTGGCAGCCGCCGCCAGACGAAGTGGCTACAAGAGAAGTCGAGAGGTTCTTCGAGAGTGCAGAAAGAGGGGGCGAACGAGCAATTGGCGCGCGAGGGAGGATAGAAGAGCAGATCAGCCAGCTGCAAGGAAGCTAGAACCTGAGTGGAGAGCGCGGTAGAGGATGATGCGGTGCCAGGATTGGCGCGAGCCTCTGGCGTTGACCTCGTCTTTCTCCGCATCGGTCGTTTGCATCGCAGAGTTTTCGTGGACTGTATGAGCTTCTGCCGTGTTCGCAGGAACCAGCCCAGCGTTTTTTCTTTTTGTCGTTTGACGTTTCAGAGATGTTGGAGCAGAAGCGGCGAGAGGACGCCGAGGCTGAGCAGATGCGCGCTGCGATGGAAGAATGGAACCGCAAGCACCGCGCCAGGAGCCTCAGGGAAATGACCGCATCAGGTTTGTCGTCTCTTTCTTCTCTCCTCTCTGCTTTTTACTCCGACTCCCACTATCTCTCTTCTGCGTAGTGCTCGCTCTCCAGTTGCTGGCGTGTCTCTGTTTCGTTCTACAGTGTGCTGTCTTTTGACAGTCTGTTTTTTCCTAGGTTTTACGCTGCGTTTCGCTTCTCGTCGCATTGCCTTTTTCGTTTTTGTCTCTGTTCGCTAATCGCTCTCGCAACTTCGTCTGCGTCGCGGCTTGAGGCTGCATGCCGCTGCTGCGCGGTGCGCCGCGAATGGCAACGAGAGAGAAAGACGCCGGCATCCGATCTGTGAAAGAAAGCAAAGAGCAAGAAAGAGCAAGAAACCCGCGCACTGAGGAACACATCATGCCCCTGTTTCGTGGCTTTGGAGCGACACTTTCCGCCGTTTCCTCTTTGCTCGTCTTTTTCTCTCGTTTGGTTCCTCCCTCTCTTTGGGGATGTAGCTCCGGGGCTCTGGACGCTTGCACGTGTGCCTCAGGAGACCTCCGCGGCAACGGATTTTCTTGATTTGTGTAATTTTTTCGTCTGTGTTTTCAGGCGAAATCAAAGATGCGCAGGAAACGTACAAGAAGTGGAAACAGGCCATGTGGGCTCAGAACCTCTGGGGGAAGTCCGCCGCGGAGCAGCGCGCCATCGAGGAGGGAGTAAGCGAGGCAGCGGGGATGTCTTTCGCTTTTAAGGAGCGAAACGCAAGTGAATGTTCAAATAGCGTTTTTTTAGGCCGCAAAACACGAGTTTTCCCGGCGCTGAAGGCGCGTTTGGATGCAAACATTTGTTCAAATACTGATGCATACATGCGCAAGTAGATAGACCGATTCTTCTACTTTTAGAATCGTGGATACATCGCACCTAGGCCGATTGAAGCCCCGCTGTTTTTCGGCATGAACGCTTAGGCTGGTATCGCCCCTTGCAGGGGGGGTCGTCGGCGTACTCTCTCTGCTATATATATATATATATATATATATATATATATATATATATATATATATATATATATATATATATGCGAGCAGGTATGTCTTCGTGTATGTATGTATGTATGTGTATGCGTATATATGTATATGTATGCGCATGTATGTATGTGTATGTGTGGATGTATGCGTATGTGTGCCTGAGCATGCATATGCGTATGCACCTGACTGCGTAGAGCGACCATCAGACTCTTCTTGTGTCTGTTTCTTGCTGTGTTTGCGTGCGCAGAAGGGTGAAGAGAATGCTGGTCAGCCCTGGAGGCGCTTCGATCGCGAGCGAGATCTCGACGTGAGTTCTTTTTCCTGTTTGACTGGCAGATGCCGTCCCACGCAGAACTGCTGCTGAAAGCAAAAGTCTCCGCAGAGTTCGCACCTGGATTCCGGTGATGCGCGATTGGCTTCCTAAGCCGAGACGCATGCATGCCCTCCATGTAGTTAAATGTCAGCATATATACACATATATATGAATATATGGAGCAGTGTGAATTTGATGGCGCACGCAAAGTTGGGTGTCTCTCGAGGCCTTCGTTGGAGCCAGCGGCAGTCCTGTTGAGCCGCCAGTCGCCCTAGGTGCGGCGTATGCGAGCGCGCCTACGGAGCCGTGCAGACGCCCAGGCGTCAGCGGCGGAAAGGCTCTTCTGTTTTTTCATTTTCAGACGCGGCAAACGACGCGCGAAGACTACAACAAGTTGGTGAGTTTCCTCTGATACTCGACACGCGACGCGAGAGCATCCGTTCGTCTCAGCGGCGCTCGGATGCAGGGAAATGCGAAAGCATGGCTCCCGCGAAGCCTGTGGGCGTGCCCACGGCGAGACGCTGGTGCTGGGGGAGGAGGGAGGCTGGCAGATGCATGTGACCGCATGCATGCGCCTCCCGTCGCCTGGAGTGCAGATTCGTGGCTGAGAGAGCGGAGCGGAGACTCTCATGCGCAGCATGCCCCCCTGATTTTTGCGCAGGGGGCTGGCGCTTAATGTCTCAATCGCGCCAAGCGTGTCTCCAGTCTTTTCCAAGCGGCTGAACAGGCGCCGTGTGGATGCCTCTGCGGAGACTGAGCGTTACCTGCGGCGCGGAGTTGGAGCTAAACACTTTCTTTGTTGCAGGCGCCTTTGTACTCGAAATACTTACAGGTATCACTTTAGCGTTCCAATATACTGAAGCATGTGCATCACATACATATCTATTGCCCCGTGCGGACTTGCGCGTCCCGCGATTGATTTTTACGTGTCATCTTCGCGAGCTGCGTTCTCCGGCAGGCTCCTTGTCCTCCGTTGCGCCTCTCCAGACGCACACGTCAAGACACCCGCATATTTGTGTCCAAGAATAGCTCTTCCTGCTAGGGACTCGCTGCATATCCATATAAATATACATATATATATATCTGTGTTGGATTTCCGCAGCCGTTCTGTGTCTGTGGTCTGATTTTTGGGTGTAGGTGGCGAAGGCGTCCGAGCTCAATAACCGCTTTCACTCGACTTGGCAGTCCAGCTTCTTGTAAATTTATTTTGAAAAACTCTCTTTTCTCTGTGCAGTGCGGCCTTTGACGATTCTTCTCTGTTTCGTGTTCTTTTGCATTGCGGCTAAACGTCTCTGTGCATGCCGCTTTCTAAGAACAGCTCCGCGTGGGTGCGTCCTGTCTGGTGTCAGTGCCCTGGGTATTCAACAGTCTTGGCTTCCTCTCCCTTTTCTTTGCTTTCCCCGTTGTGTT
This sequence comes from Besnoitia besnoiti, assembly GCF_002563875.1. Lineage (NCBI taxonomy): Eukaryota > Apicomplexa > Conoidasida > Eucoccidiorida > Sarcocystidae > Besnoitia > Besnoitia besnoiti. Next base: position 2,556,217 of record NC_042360.1, on the reverse strand, counting down.
GGCTCTCTGTTTTCTTTCCTCGTTTCTGCCTGGCGAGTCTCGCTCAAGCACAGCTCCCAACGCGTGCAAATGGAGAGGCGATTGCCGGCGGAATGTTGGTTTCTTGTCTTTTCTGTTTCATTTTTCTCCCAGTTTTTCCTTCGTCTCCACCGTCTTTCGCACGGCTCTCAGGCGGCTTTCCTGCGCTGCCTGGCGTGATTTGTGTCTTTCTCGCTTCTGGCTGCCGTCTTTTTGCGTTTCGAAAAAATCCTTCGAAATAGTTCCTAGCGCGAGCCACAGTGCAAGGCCGCCTGCGTGGTGCACACAAGAGTCCTCCTGGCATACTCTTCGATCTGCAGACCTGGGCATTGTCAAGAAGATGCCTTCCAGCTCGAATCGACAGGCATGGTCCTGCGAGCTGTCTTCGCCTCCATGCAAAGGCACTGCCTAGCGTATTCAGAACGCGAGCTCCTTTTGGGAGTGCTGCGTGGTTTTAGTGTGGCTTCTCACCACGCCGCGCCGCTACGGATCTTTCAGGTGCGACTCCTCGAGCTGTGCTGGCAGCCACGATGCCATAGGCTGAACCCTTCACTGGATATGTGTTATACGCTCATTTTAGAGCGGTGTTGCTGTGTCCCTGTAGGCGAAGTGTGGTCGAGGATCCACACTCCAGTCTACTACTATTTCTAGGTATACACTCGACGGTGGTGCCGCGCTGGAAAACCATTATGTGACGCGAACCAGACTCGCTGCCGTCCTCTAGAGTCATACACTGGTTTCCAAGGGCCCCTGCCAGCAAGGACATGGATGCAGAGACGATACAGGCGAACTGGAGGATGATTTCGTTTTGACTAGTTGACGGGTTTCTGTTGCAGAGCGACGGAGAGTCGCGCGCAAGGCGTAGATAAAATACGAATACTCTGTCTCCTCCGCGTTTCACAGGAGTCCACAGATTCTGAGGCACCAGTCAACCTAAAATTCGCATGTTTGACTGACATTTAGCTGCTCATATACAGTCATCCAAGATATATTTATCTATCGCAGGTTCGGTCTAAAGGATGCCTGAAGGGTGTTGAGTTGAAGGCGCAGAGGTGGAATTGCCGTGGCGAGGCTCTGCGGTAGCGGCGAGACCCCTGTCTAGCGAGGGAGTTTGCCTCATCCCTGTGTATAGGCATGCGAACTAAAGACTGGGCATGAGGTCAGACGCCATGACAGCACGAGTGCCCTCCGGTACCAACAGCTGCTGCCATAAAGGGCGTTTTCTCCCTTGGTCGTGCGCGAGCTTCACGAGGCTCTACAAGGTTGTTGCAGCCAAGCGGTATGCGCCAGCGGACGCACTGCCACGGTCGACGACAGGGTAACGGAGGAAAAACTGGACTGAAGTTACGGAGTGCGTAACTGATTCCAGGCTTTTCGCAGTCGTCTTCGGTACACGGATTCGCTTTCTTTGCCACTTTCACTTCACCTTGACTGAAAACTCCAAATCGTGACTGCACAAGCTGGCGGCGAGCGAGCTCGCGAGACTTTGTCGGTGGCCTCCGCATGTCGCTTGGCTGCTGCATTAGGTAGGGCGCGCTCCCCGTTGCAAAATCTCTCTTTGTCAGCAGCCTCTGTGATCGATAATGCTGGGCGCAAAAGCAGAAACAACTGGAGCAGCTGATTCGTCTGGATCTCCGTGAAAAGAGGCTTTTTACGAAGCGGCTCGCCACTCCTCCCTCCCTTCACGAAGTCTCTCGCGGACGCCGAGTGCGCGTGGGTCGGGCGTACGTACACCCCACACTGCGGAGCGGCGCGCGTTGGGGAGGCTTTCCGCCGGTTTCTCCAGTTCCAGGTCGAGAAAAAAGACCGCGGCACACTTTTCCGGGGGCACAGCCAACGATTTTGCGATCTTTCGCAGGTTCGACCTGCTACAGACGCTGTGGAGCGGTTCCGCTAGCTGCTTCTACCGGCTTTTCTCCTGTCGTCGTGACACTACACACTGCTGTCGACGGCGTTCGCGATCCCCTTCCTTTCCTTGCTTTCCTATTTAACCTGTTTTTCTGGACTTTGCCGCGGTTAGCTGACGCTCCCTGCTAGGAGCTTCCCAACCTTTCGAAGCTGCCGGCGCTTTCGTTGCTTCTGCAGAGAAAGACCCTTTCCAGCGTCGCTTCGGGCGGCTCCCTGGCGTGGATATCCAACCCGGCCACGGCGGTGGCGAACGAAGTCTAGCGAAAGCCGCCTTTTTCTATGCAGCGGCTGTCCTTCTCTTTGCCGAAGAAACGGCATCTTTCATGTGCGGGCAGTCCAGCTTGGCGTACTTTTTCCGAGGCTCTCACGCTTCTCCCTCCAGGAGCTGCTGTTACTGGGCGCTGTCCTCTAAGACAACAGAGTGACTGGCCCTTCTTTCGTTCAGCGGTGCGGTGGAAAAGAATTTTCGCTGCAAAGACTTCCCGCTCGTGGAGAAGACGGCGACGAGCCTGTGAAATCTAACTCGTCGTTTGCTCGGTTTGTGTATGCTCCTTTCGCTCCAGACGCCGCCGCACACCCCCCTACCACGCCCACGTACTTTACTTACACAAAGCTTTCTGCAACGTCTTCTTTTCCGTCGCGGTTTGAACGTCTCATCAATTCGAGGGAGGCGTAGCCGTCACTCTTTTTCCCCAGTCTTTGCTCAGCCGCCGTATAGAGTCTGCTTCCGAGTGGAGCGCCACGTCCCGACGTGCCGCCCTGTTGTTGGACGGTTGATTTTGCGCTAGTTCTGTTCCTGTCGCTGTGCGTGAGCATTTGGAGGGACAGCTGAAGGGCTCTCGATCTCCTGCATGCGGCGGCGATCCTCCCTTTTCTGGGTTTTTACCCGAAAAACTGGAGTTTCTGTCGCAAGCGGGGAGCGCCCAGCGGCGAAACCCGGCTGGACTTCGGCGCACTCGTCAGAGGTGCCCGGGATTGCGTTGAGCTGTAGTTCTGTTTGAAGGGACTTTCGTGCTTCTTCCTCGGCCTCCCGTCTGCTTTTCTGGTAGACGCAACGGCCGTTTGTCTGCGCACAGAGACTGCGAGCTCTTGCCCCGTTTCTTCTCTCGTCTTCCGCGTATTGAGTTCTCCCTCCCTCTGTAGTCTTCCCTGCCTCCCTCGTCGCTTGCTTGCAAAGCAGCATCCATCTCTGTTTTCATTATCTTCATTTCTTCTGTCTAGAAACTCTTCTTGTGGCAGCGTTCTGCTCTGTCCGCCGTCCTCCCGGTTGCGTGAGTTGCCTTCTCTCTACTCGCGTCCTGAGTCTCGCTCCGCGCGACGTTTCTGGCATTCCTTGCGGCATTTGTTTCGAGTCCGTGTGTCATTCTCTCTTTGCTGCGTGCGTCGCGTTTCTTGGTACGATGGCGGACGACATGGACGGCGACTACGGCGGCAACACGCCGATCCTGTATCACCTGTCGTTCTTCCACGACCTGCTCAACTACTGCACCGCTGTGCTGTGGCTGTTTGCGTACGTGGCTCTGATGATGAAGGTGCATCGCGAGCGAAACGCGTATGGTCTCTCCTTCCAGTCGCTGTTTGCCTTGGTGTGGGTCGAGGTCAGCAACGTGCTTCTAATCATCTCCCTGCTGCTGTATCACGACAAGGCCGTGCACATGGAGTTCTTTGTCGTGGACTGCTCTTCTGCGCTCGTGTCGCTCGGCGTTTTCCTCTATATCAACCGGTACTTCAGCTCGACGTACGAGAGTCAGCGCGACAACTTTGGCAAGCGCTTCTGCCGCGGCCTATGCGGCGACCGCTACGGCTGGGCCTTCCTCTACCTCGTCGCCTTCGCGCTCTCCTGTCCGATGTTCCTGCTCCGCCGATCCAAGTACGCGACGCCTCTCACCACCCTCGCGAGTCGAGGCAGCTTCCGCGCGCTTCTCGCCACGCTGCTGTCCTTCTGGGAATGCTACAACGACAGCGTCCTCGCCCTCGCGCTCGTCCCCCAGCTCTTCATGTTCTACAATAAACGCCCGCGAAAAGTCACCAACCTCCTCGGAACCTTCGTCGCACTCCTCTTCTTCGCACGCGTCTTCGCCTTCCTATACTGGTAAGGCCCGCGCTTATGAAAAAAAAAAAAAACTTTCGAAAAGCGATTTCTCTAAGCGCAGACCCACCCGGTTTAGGGTTACCCTACAGTATGCCTATGCGGGCCTAAGTCATGCAAATTCAGTATCCATCTACCTATATACATATATATTTACGTAGATATATATATATATATACATCTACGTATAGATGCACATCTCTATTCACAAATCTATGTATATAGATGTATGTATAAACATGTAGGTAAGCATGTGGAGGATAGCAGTGCCCGACTGAACGACGAAGGGCGGCTGAGCTTTGAGAGGTCTCTGTTGGGTTTTGAGGCTTTTTTTCGTGTCTGTATTGCTTCGCAGGATCACTTTCCTCTGGTTTCATCCTGTGCTGCCTTCGGGTCGCGGCGTTCATCTCGTGACTGAGGCGCTGAACATCCTGATTCTCCTGGACTTCCTCTATCACTACATTCGCGCGAAACTCGCGGGAGAGCGAGACATCTCGCTGCCGATCTAAGAGCTTCACCTCGCTGCTGCGGCGTTCCGAACCTCTCAGCGCCGCCGGCAGAGCGGCCTGAGTTTGGCCTGCGGTGTCTTCGCCTCCGCAGAAAGGCTTTCTTAACCAGAGTCACGCGCGTGCGTGGCTCTCTTTTCGCAGCGAGGGGGTGGGAGGAAGGGCCTCGAAAAGGCGCGAGACAGTTTTGTGAACATCTGTTCGGTGCCGCTAGACTGCGAGAGGGGCAGCGTGTGGGTGATGCCCTCTCTCTGGTCCCCCCCCCCCCCCCCCCCCTCTCGCGTATCAGGAATTCGAGCTCTGCGAATGTGGTCTCCAAGCAGCAGATAGGGAGAGTCGCCGCGCGTGTGTGTTCAGGGTTTTATGGAAGAAATCAAAGGTAGCCATCGTTCAGGGAAACTGTCGTCTCGTCCCTGCTGCCTGGACATGGCTGCGAGCCGCGCAGAAGCTGTTATTGCATTTGGGCTTCCAAAGGGTTGGCCGTGCTGTTCGTGCACCCCGTGTAAGGCGAACGCGTTTCATGCATTGTTTTCAATCTTTTGAACGCACCGAAACACACGCAGACACGCTGTGCCTCGCCGAAACGTGTCCGCGGCCCGGGAAAGATTCACCTCGTTGGCCTTTACTCCAGACATATATATGTATGTATATCGAGAGAGAGAGACTGCGACGCAGAGCATACACATGCGCACATATACGCAGGCGGAATAGAGAGGTTGACAGACGCACCCGTGGAGAGTGCACGCATGGAGAGGTTTGCCTGTATATATATTTATGTATGTGCTGCGTCCATTGGTGTGAGTTCGTACTTCAGTGCCTTTCCTGAATAGACCATGTGGTAGACTGAGAGAGGCTGTAGTAGTCGCGGAAGCTTTCCGGAGAGTGAGACTCTTGCATGCAAAAAGCGTGCGGCGAGTGCCTTCGTTTCCCTCGGTATCCTTTCGGTTCGCTTTCTCTCGTGATTCTTCTGTCGCGCTTCTCACGCCGCAAATCCCGCAGAGCCGGAAGCTAACTTCAAAAGGCACAGGAGACGATTCGCGACCGTAGAAGCCGCGGACGGAGCAGCAGAAAGAAGTCTGGGCAGGCACGGGAGACGCGGTAGGTTGTAAACCAGACGGACCCTGTGACGCCTTCAGGCACCCAGCCTCATCGGTTCGGCGTAGACACACATACAGCTTTTAGAGAGTTTCGTGGAAAAAAAGAGCGCTTCCCCGAGAGACTCTCCTACCCAAAGGGCAGCAAACGGAACATCGCACGCCTCTGAAGGGTAGTGAAAGATCTATTTTTTCGTATACAGGAGATTCAACTCGGTCGTTCGCTGCCAGCGGGGAGCGAGGAAATAGAAACGTTGCACGCGTACGGGTACGCGCGAATGCGCCTCTCTGCACTCCGCCGCCAGGCTCCTACGGAAGAAGCACTCCATGCACGCACATGCGCATGTGCGTAAATACTTCCGGTGCCTCTCACGTAGATGAATACGCAGTCATCTATCGGGCACACGTCTGCCAACACGCCGCCAAAAAAACATAAAAATCTATATATATATACATAAGTTGTATGTAACTCCAAATATATGTATGTCATACGGTATATATATATATATATATATATGCGCCCAGTACATATCCATGTGTCTGCATATATCCACCCCTATCTATAAATATATGTATATATATGTTTTCTCGCGGCTCCTCTGAAGAGGCTGCGTCACTGCCCCTTCCCCCCCCCCCCCCCCCCCCCCCCCCCCCCCCACAAAGCGTGTTGCACGACTTCTGGTCTCGCTCGGCGGCTCGTGTCTCGAAGATTTTGATTTTTTTCAGAGGCCGCGGGCGTCGCGCCCGGCGAGGCCGACCCAGACTTCGCCGCGCAAGTCCCAGCCGCACTTGCGGCTCTCTTCGAGGTGACGCTTCATCTCCGGAGACTTGAGCGCCGCTCGCGCGGCGAGCGGATTCAGCCATTCCTCGAACATCAGCACCTCGAGGGCGACGGGGTCGGGCGCGGGCGGAACCGCTGCGTCGGTTGAAAAAACCTCGCGTGTGTAGATCGAGTGAGACAGGAAGCCGCTCTGACGCGTGTTGAAGGCCGCAAGCGCATTCAGAACCCCGGCGAACGCATGCAACTCAGAAGAAGGCACCACCAGTCGGCGCGTCACCAACAAACCACGCTCAGAAGGAAAGGGAGATGAAGATGAAGAAAAAGGAGGGGAAGGAGGAGAAGAAGAAGGAGAGGAAGAGGGGGGTGCAGCAGGCTCCTGGGGAGGAACGGGAGAGGCAGGCGACGCCGCAGGGAAGGGGCGAGAGGCCTCAGCGAGCGTCTGTCGGCAGTGCCAGCCGCCGAGGAAGGAGAGACCTGCCGCACCGAGAATTCTGCCCAAGGCGAAGCGAGGAGGCGCGCGAGCGGCAACCATGGTGTCTGCGTAGGCGGGAGACTAATGGGTTCGACTGCTTGTTCGCGTCTGACGCACCTGTGAGCAGAGAATTGCTCCCTTTCCAGCCATACACATGCGAAGGCACCCTTGCGGCGCTGCTGTGTCGTCAACCTATCCCCGAGTGAAGCCTGAAAGCCCTGAAATTCTCACCAAACTTTGTAGAAGAATAGCCATATCTACGAGTCCGCGTACTGGCGAAGTGGAAAAATTGGAGAAAAATAAAGAGCTCAGCACCGCGGTAGGCTTCCGCGTTCACACAGGGAGCCCCTCCTCACGCGGGGAGAAACTCTTGACCCTTCTTCTCGCGGGACGGCAACCAACTTGGAAAAGCTCGAAAAGAAACTGCGGCTGCAGACTCGTCTCGGCTTCACATTTCAAACGGCATGCAGTTAGCGAGGCCTGAGGGCGGAGACAGCTCCCACGAGCATTTGTAGAAACTGAGCAACAGAAGCTAAAAAGGAGTCTCCTCGGCTTAGCAAGAAGGCATGAGACATGAAAAGAAAGCAGAATCGAAGAGAGTGCCTCGCCGCAGGGGGCACACTGAACTGAGGAGCTACCTCTGTTCTATTGACACATGGTGTTCAGTGGGTTCTCTATCCACAATAGTTATCATCTTAACTATGCTCTGCTAATGTACTTCACACAATGGTCATGAAAAGCGCAAAAGAACTTGGATCTGGTAAACAAAGACCTTCAAGATCTACACCAGTAGTCCAACTCGTAGTATATAGTTCCCAGAAGAGCATGCGATGAAAACGCGCGCATGCAGCTGGTTTCGCCGCTTGGCTGCGGTTGCGGCGAAAAATTCACGAAAAAGAAAACTGGTTCCCATTGAAAAAAGTTTGGAATATTTCAGAGCCCTCTGTAACCCCGTTCGCGCTTCATCTCGTCTGTCTCCTGCCTTCTGGGCCGCGCTCTCAGCCGCGTAAGACTCTTCTCTGCTCATGCACCGCGCGGCTGAGTTTCGCGGCCCGGAGGGCGTCCTCGCAGACGGCAATCGATAGGCGCACCTTCCGTGATCCTCCTTTACTCTCTGAACCTCGAAGTCCAATGACTACCTGTCTCGAAGGTGCCTTCGTCCGACGCATTCAGCGTTCTGCTCGTGCGTACCGCCGGTATTCGTGTGTACTATATATATGTATATCTTTGTATGCATATGTTCACGAGTAGATACATGAATATTGATTTACGTTCAGGAAGCTGCTTACGCACGCGTGCAGCCTGCGATAGATTCCTTAGTCTGTAGCCCTGTATTCCTGCCACAGCGGCGTGTTCTGAGACTCGAGCGGGAGTCTCCTTGCTTCCCTGCGTGACTGCTGTATACCTACCGATCTACAAATAAACGTGTACGTATTAGTATGTATATGTATGTATATGTACACTTATTGGTGGAAATGGTTTTTATTCAAGGGGAATTTGAAAGATTGTTTGCCTGTTTCTGGCGCATGTGCCTCCGGAGGATCAGGTCACCCCCCAGCTAAGAAGGCCGTGCGAGCGAGAACCGCAGAGGGCGCCCGACCTGACGGGAGACGAGAGAGCGCCCTAGGGAGATCCTAAGCGGAGGGCGCGAGAAGACTGAAATGCAGAGTTCGGCGCCGAAAAAACCATCTCGATTTTCGAGGATACCTCTGTGGCGCGCAGCGGTGTTCTGTGCACTGTCGCTACCGTCTCTTTCTCTCTCCATCCCGCTCGCTGCGCCTTCTCCCTTGCTCCGCGTCGCTCCGCGCGCGTCTTCGTCTTCCTTTTTGTCTCCCTCGAACTGTGTTCTGTCGCCGGCGCTTCGCGCTCGGCGTGCGTCGTCTGCTGCACCGTCAGCATCTTCTTCTTCAGCAGTTTCCGGCGCGAGAACCGTCTTCGGCGGCCCCCGCCCGCGGGCGTTCGTCTCCGCCTCAAGGCGCCTTGGCGCTCTTCTTTCGAGCGCGATGGAGCCCCGCTTTGCACCTAATCGTCCGGCGTCGTGCGCCGCGTCGTCGTCGTCCGCCGCTCGCGCCTCAGCCTCGCCGTCTGAAGCGTCGGTTGCGGCAGCGGAAGAGGGCTCTGTCGCCTCGGGAGTTCTTCCAGTTTGTCGCGTCGGCAACCGAGTCCTCGCGCTCTTTTACAACGCGACTGGAGGCCGGAAGAAGCAGTATCTCATTGACTTTGGGGGACGCAAAGAGCTCGCTTCCTCGACGTCTGCGGGCGCGTCTGCCGGAGTTGCGCGCCAGCGAGAAGCGCTCGAGTCGCGCGACGGCGAGGGCGAGCGCGACGGCGAGGGCGAGCGCGACGGCGAGGGCGAGCGCGACGGCGAGGGCGAGCGCGACGGCGACGCTGCGACCCGAAAGCACGCAACCAAGCGGAAGCGTGAGGCGAAACTTCCTCCGCGCGAGGCTGCGCCGGCGGCCGAGGCCTCCGTCGGCGCAGAGGGCACTCGCGCTGAGCCGCGAGGCAGAACCTGCGAGGAGCTCGCAGGAAAGGAGCGACGCGAGGGCGAACCGACGCCCCTGTCGGCCGCTTTCGAAGTGGCCTCGCGTGCCGGTGCGTCCCACAGCGGCACTCCAGGTTCTTCCCCAGAGGCGCTTGCCTGCGCCGCGACTGCAGGCGCCCACGCGGCTGCCTCTTTTTCGCCTTCGCCCGCTGTTTCGCCATCTCCGCTGGAAGCGAGCCGTTTGCAAGCCGCGCGCAAGCCGCCACGAGGCAGGAAGCAGGGCCCTGAGTGGGAGGCGGACGAGGCGTGTGCGGCGCGCGAAGTCTGGGAGGAGACCGGGGAGTTGTGGGGTCTTGTCTCCAAGTGTCTCCTCGCCCCCGCACTGTCTCCATCGCAGGGCCCGGGAAGGCCCGATCGCGGCCGAGACGCAGAAGAGGCGTCGCGAGGGCGAGAGCTGGCAGACGGCCGAGAGGCGCCGAGGCAGGGAGACCCCGAGGATCTAGCGGAGACGGAGAAGCAGCGATGGAGAATGAACGTCGTGTCCTCGTGGATTGCTTCCCTTCCCACGGTGAGAACTTGGCTTGGGGGGGTCCGCCTTCGCTTGCCTGCTGCGAAACGCCGTTGGCGGTGGTCTTGGAGCTCTCAGCGCATCAATTTCGTGTGTGTGTGTATCGCCGTCGAGAGAATGGCATTTCTTCTTTTTTCCCGCTGCCTAGCTTCGTTTCACACGCGTCCAAAGACATCCTTTCCGCTTCGCTGCAGCTCTATGCAGCTGCCTGTTCGTTGCAAGCGGCGGACTTACGAGGCGGAGGAGTTTTCGGCGTTCCCAGACAATCCGGCTGCGCTTGGCAGACGCGTCTTTCCCCGCAGGCGTCACCTGCGTGGTTCCGAGTGTCGTCTCTTTGTCTTTCCTTCCAGGTTGCCTCGTTCAGCCACTCCAAATACCGCGTGTTTGTCAAGGAATTTCCCGTGTTTTTCCCGCTGCTCTTCATCAACTTGCGCGGGGAAGAAGGCGCCGGCCTCGAGCGGAACCGGCGCTTCGTGTGGGTCGATCTCGACGTCTTCCTCGCCGCGGAGGACGCGCGAGAGAGAGAAAAAACAAGCGAACGAGACAACGCGCGCGAGAACGGGAACGCGCGCGACGAGGCCGCGACGGAGGCGACAGAGAAGGCGCGCAGTGCAGAGGTCCAGGGGCACGGGGAGAGGCCCCGTGAAACCCCGCGCCACGGGGGGTCCGATGCCCTCGCCACAGAAAAGGCCGAGGCGCTCGTAGCCCACTCGCACGCTACCGCAGGGAAGGACGGGGGCTTGCAAAGGGCGGGAGGCGAAGAGATCTCTCCCCCTCTACACGTGGCATTTTCGTCTCTCCCTCCCCTTCATCACCGGCTGAGACATCCGCGACTCGGCGCCATTCTCCGCGGCGTCAGAGACAAACTGCTGCTCCACGCACGAGAGACGGAGCCCGCGTCTGGATCTTCTGCGTCGCGCAATCTGCCTCTCGATGCGTCTCGTCCAGCGGCGTCGGCGCCTTCCTGCGCGTCCGTGGATCCTCTCTCTGCGCCTGAGTCCCTCCTCGCGCTCTTGCTTCCGTCGCGTCTGCGGGCTCTCGAGAGCTCCGCAGCGCTCGAAACATATCTCTTGGCTCACGTCAACGGCCTGCTCGCTCGGTGCCGCGCACTATGCCCCTCCAAACCGCGCGAAGGCAGGCGAACCGACCCCCCCCGCGCAGCAGAGAACGCCGCTCCCGCGAAGAGAGAGACGCTCGACAGGCAGGAGAGAGAGGCGGGCGAGGACGGAAGGGAGAAGAGAGACGCCGCAGGTACGAGGGCGGCGACTTCCGCGTCCGGAGGGACGGACTCGCGCGCGCGGCAGAGCGAACAGCAGGCGAGCCACAGAGAAGAAGAACACGGCGAGGGAGACGGCATACGAAACGCAGGCGACGCAGAGAAGGACGCGTTGCCGCGCGGCGAAGGAAAGGAGGGAAATGGAGACGCAAGCGCAGAATTTCCGAACTTCCACGGCGCAGAAACGGCGCTTGCCAGGCTCATGGCGACGGAGGCATGGTACTGCGACACCGAGAAGACCAAGAAGGAACCTCGCGTCGACCGATAGTGAATAGACTAGATAAAGAGACTGTCTTTTTCTCTCTTCGTGCGGAGAAGAGATGGACTCGAGCCTCAGGGCACCTTTCAATCTCATATAGGATCGTGCTTCGGACCTGACTCGCGCGTCTTGGTCGCCTGTGCTGCGTGTTCCTTCTTCTGTCTCGCCTGGATCGTTCGTTCCGTCCTTTTCTTCCGGCGTCTGCTGCACCTCTTTGCAGTCTGCTTTTGTTTTTTAGGCTGTGGTTTCATCTTCTTTTTTCCATCTTTTCTTCTGCTTGCAGGCGAACAGCCTCCGTTGTGTGGTTAGAGCCGGGGCTGCCAGGAAGGGAGGCGCTTCAGAGCGGCTCTTTGATCGGTCGACACGGGCGGCGGTGCCTTGAGGAGAAGAGTGAGTCTCTCCGGTCTGCTCGAGTTAGCCGGACTCTGTGCCCGCTTGCTCTCGTGGCTGCACACGTGCTTGGTTTACAGTCTCCTCTCGGCTTTCTGCCGCCGTTCTCGCCTCGCTCGTCTCTACAAGTGTCCCTCTCTACTCAGTTGCGTTTCCTTCTGTGGTCCGCATATGTGCCTGGTGCGCCTTCTCCAGTTTTTCCGCTCAGCCTCTCTTTCGCTCGCCGGCTGGCCTCTGCCGCCGTGTGTCTGTGTGTTTTTCGCTGTTCTTTCTTGTCTTATTCTCGTCTCTTTGTGCACTTCGTTTCCTCATGTGGAGCCGTGTGTCCCGTGATCCTGCGTTGCAGCCTTCCTCTCCCTTTTTTCGTTCTGGAAGCCGGTTCTTGCGGGAGAAGCAGAACGCGAGGCGAACGGCGAAACCAAGGAAGCTGAGTGTTTGCCTTCCTCGCCAGCCTCAGTCGACCGCCAGACGAGACAGCGTTTATTGGTGATGGAAGCGAGGGAGGCAAGTGACGGCCGCGTCGTCCTACGGGTTCGAGAAGAACGTCCAGTGGAGGAGCTGCAGAGTCTGCGCGGTGAGGAGTTGTCCAGTTTATCGGGCGTCTTCTGTTTGTCTTGCGCAGCCACATGAGCGTAGGATTCTACGGACTTGCGCATATCCGGTGTCTCAGGCGCTTCTGTAGGCATGATACAATTTCCTTTCTCTCAATTGCTTTCCGCACTCGTCGAGTCTCTCATCTTTCTCCGAGCTCAGTTTGCTGTGCGGATGCCTCACCCAAGAGTTTTGTCGAGTTTCCTTAACCTCGACCCGGGGGGGGGGAGGGGCGCAGGCTGCAAGGTGTCTCATCTCATTTTTCTTGGTTTTTTCGGGTTTTGCCTTCCCCTTGGGGTTGGTGTCCGTGCGAAGCCTTGTGTGGTTTCTGCATCCTCGGATGCGTCGTTCTTGCCATCTGGAGTCTTCTTCTGTTGCCGGTCTCTGCTTCCCGGCCTCGTCACGTGAAGTGCCTGCGTGGGTTCTCAGTGCGGACTGGCGGACGTTTCCCTCTGCTCCCGGTTTTTTCCTCGGCTGTTTCTCGGATTTGTGAGTGACTCTTTCCCTCCGTTATTAGCTTGCGTTCCTCCGCTCTTTTTTCTCCAATATCGTTTGCTTTTTTCCCATGTTCTCTGTTTTGGCGTGCGAGACCAGTGGACTTGGCTGTTGTCGGCTGCGGCGCGGTGACTCCGGACGGCCTCGCGCTGGGGCGCCCGCGCGACATCGGTCAGCTGAGAAGGCAGGGAGAGAGAAGGAGAAAACGAGTTTGAGCAAAGACGCAGAGGCCACCAAACAACACGAACTGGGAAGAGACGCTCAAGACAGCTACAGCTTGAGAGCCTGGAATCGAGCCTTGCAGCCTCTCCTCATAGAGAGAACATACAGAAACGTGAAGGATCGAGGGAGCGATTGGAGACGGAAGGTGCAACTTTCGAAAACCAGAAAAGAAGGCAGTGCAGTGCATCAAGAGCTCAAAGATTTTACAAACCAGGCGATAGCTGAACCGTTTTGTAGGGGTGTTACTCGTGAATCTCAATAAATCCTTCTGATTTGTCAAAAGGGTTCGATGCAGCGTCGGCTCGCTCCCGTATGACTGATCATAGCGCTTCGTCTCGATTTTTCATTTTTTTCTTGTCTCTCGTTTCAGGTCCTCGTGCGCCGGCTGCCGTGTGGACTGTCGCCCACGACTTGCAGGTAGGTAGAGCGGGCAATGCTTCCAAGCTTCCAGCTTTTTCCGCGTATGACGACGACGGAGCGAGGCCGCTCACAGCAGTGAGTGGCCTTTTTCGCATGCGTTTCTGAACTTGTTTCGCTTCTGAGGTAGTAATACGTGAGTTTCCGCGACCCTTCCCGAAAGAAGGCTGCGGAAAGGGAAGCAGTGCATCGTGGAAAGAAAGCTACGCCTGCAGAAATTTCAGAGGGGAAAGTGAAAAAACAGAGCCAGACTGAGAGTTCAGGGTATGCCTGGAGGCATCCTAGGCGGGCACAGAGTCGTGCTGCAGTAGCTTGCCTCTGTGCTCACGATCTTTCCGCTTTAGTCCAGTTGCGCTCCTCTCTCTCTCTCGTTTTCTCCGCACGTGACTGACTGTCTAAGCGCAGCGGTGCCGCGCTTGTTTTCTTTGGCTAGCGCCTTTCGACGTCTTTCTCGAATTCCGCTCTCCCCCTGTCTCTCTCATTTCCTACGTGGCGAGTGGCGTGTTTAATACCTCGTCATTCGTCTCCGCTTGAGTCTGCCTGTGTATTGTCGGCGCGCTCCCCGCAATTGGCTGAGCTGCGAGGAGGTGTTTCGTCGCCACGCTCACCCACTCATAGACTTTTTGCGTGCCTTTCTTTCTGCGTGTCTCTCTGAAACAACGCCTGCGCTGCCTCGGCCCCTTCAGTGTATCCTCGCGGGTTCCACGCGTTTTCTTTTTCTCCCTCTCGGCGCCTCTTTCCTGTGTCCGCCCCTCGTCCTGGTCTCACGCGCGCCCTTCTCCCTCAGAAGAGCCTGTGTGGCTCCTCTTCTTGCACCAGCAGAACCGTCTCCCGCTGCTTCCTTTTTTGAGATATACGATTACCCCTAAAAGCCTCAGCTATTATAGTTTCAAAACCAAATTCTTCACATGAAGAAGTATCCAAAATACGCTGGTTTTCGGTTGCGGTCTATTTCTATGGACCACTCAGACATTCTTTCATATATATATATATTATATAGTGTATAAATATTTATTCTATATCTATTATTCGATTTACCGTGGTTTCCTCTCCCTCGCACCTTTCAGGTTCTGGAAGGCTTCTTTCCCCTTTCGGCCTCTCTTCTCCCACAGTCCTCGACGGACTGCCAGCGCCAAGAGGCAAAGGCCGGAGAAGCCTCACCAGACAGGCGCGAAGAAGGGGAGCGTGGCAGCCTCGCCCGCGAGCAAGCCGCGGAAGAGGAGGACCGAGGCGCCCGCCACGAGTGCCGCGTGGGCAACGGGAGGGCCGAGGTGAAGGCGCCGATACATGCTGGAGCGGCAGACGCGTCCGCGACAGTCGCGCGGCGTTCCGTCGCTGCCGCTCCCCAAGCAGCAACTGACGGCAACGGCTGCGTCCTCAGTCTCCTCACGCGGGCTCTCCGGCAGCTGAACCGAGAGCTGAAGCACGCTCTGGCTTTCGGGGAAGGCGCGAGTGACAGCGAGAAACGCGAGAGGGTGCAAGATGAGGAGAAAAGGGACAGCCGGACGCTGAAAGTCCATGGCATTGCGACACCTTCGCGGTGCTGGGCGACATGAGCAAGGCTGGGGGCGAGGCACACCCAGCGGCCAGCCACGGATAGCAAGCAAGGCGTTAAACAGAAAGAGAAGAGACACGCAAGAAAGAAACCAAGTTCACCCCGAAATCCCGCTTCCGGTATGCCTACAGATGTGTCTCCGGGTATTCTTGTTTCGCGTAGCGCCGCAGCTTGGCAAAGTGTTCGTTTCCCCTTCTCTCATTTCCGCGTGACTCGGTGTTTTTGTATCGGCCGCTTTATGCTCATCTCTTCTGCCATTCCACGACATCTTTTCTCTTTCCCGCAGACTCGGTTTTCTGTTTCGGTATTCGGTTCACTCAAACTGCTGAGTTCGGCGCAGCTGCCTTCAATCTCACTGCATACGTGTATATATATATATATATATATATATTTATTTATACATAGTTATATATGCCAATTTGCTTTTCGGTTAAATGTGTATCCGCGCGCTCGCCTGTGTCTGCTTCTCTCTGTATCTCGAGGTACAAATCGCACCTGTATACTCGAGAGCGGGGGCGAGCACCAGTAGAAATCAAAAACTGCGTGTGTCTACTTACTTACATACGAAGATGTATGAGAGAAGGGGCGCCGAAGGCAGGCCGACGGAGTTGATGACGCGTGGCTCCGCTAGAGTCTGTAGCTGAGCTTGCGAGCAGACAGCTGCGGCGTACATGGATTCTTTTTAATGAAACCGGAGAAAAAAACAAGCAGATAGGTGACCGAGCTTAACGATAGACAGCTGCACCAGCAGGACAGCGTAGCGAAATGAATAACTCCGCGCACTAACAGTTATCTCGCGCACTTTATACTGCGGCTTCCGTATATCTGTTTATTTATATGTCGATATACATATATATATATATATATATATATATATATATATATATATATATATATATATATATATATATATAAATATGAATACATGAATATATTCGCGTGCGTGTGTAAAGACTCTCATGTAGGCAGACTGAAGAAAGAGGCCTACGGAGTGTCGTTGAGTGTAACCACAGGCAGAGGAAGGCGATTTATGTGCGATGACACGCTAGCAACAGCGACGGGAGAGTCGCGACGAGCCAATGGCCCGAGAGCGGCGGAAAGTGAGACACAGACAGCTGCCGTCAATTCTAGACGCGCAGCCACCGAAACGAACAAGGTCTGAAAAGCAACTAGCTGCCGGGTGTGCGAAAGAGCAGCACTCCTCCGCATCAGCCACAGAAAACGACAGCAAGCACTGTTGGGACTTCACGGCCGCGCACGAAAACGAAACTCGCTGTGTTCTGTCTCGAAGAAGAGAATGAGCACAAATGTGAGGTAAAGCTTTCAAAAGAATACATGAAAAAAACGAACCTTCCCAAGTGGCTGACAGGCGACTTGTACTCCCAGGAACGGGGCGGAAAAAAAGGAGAAAAAAGACGCTGAACCTCTCTTCTCACAAGCACTGACGAACACAAGTACGGAAATGCACCTTGACCGTCCTGACACAACTGTCCAAAGCTAATGTGTTGAAACCTCAGGTTTTCTAGTAATACCTCGGCACACGCAGATATATAAATATATATATGCATATATGTGTATATATGTATATCTCTGCGTACGGGCTAGGTAGATATTTGAAGATGGGAGGTACAGATCTCGTTCTGCCTGTTTAGAGAAGGCGTTCATCCCTCACGCAAATTTCTTGACTGGGGGAGCCTAGTCGAGAAATTCACCTTCTCGTCTCCCTCTTCCCTACGTTCCCTGTGTCTCCCTGGCCCCACCACAAGTGCGCATGCAGGGAGAGAGAGTGAAGAGACAAGACACGTCCCCGAGCGCAAGAGCTCTCTACCGGCTGCAGTCGAGAGACGGGCGAAACGTCGGCGCGAAAACGCGAATATCCAGTGTGCAGCCACTGACAAGATCTGTTTCCTTGGCTGTTTGAAAGGCATCCCTCGAAAACACGACTTTGCGGTGGACAGAGGGACTCCCACGCTGCGCAAACAAAGAAACGCGTCGCCGCTTCGGCGCTAGAAAGCTCAGAAGGCATGCCTAGCCCTTGCCATCCTCCTCATGTATCTCACGCCGCCACGCATGCAAACGAAGAGAAACCCACGTCCGTGTGTTTATACGAGTGGGATGCGTATATGCTGCTTCGCAGTCTACGCCAGGAAGTACATCACGCTGTGCGCAGCGGGGCGCAGACGAATGTGTTTTTCGCGCGCGAATCCAAACATGAACTGCCGGCTACCTGTGAGAAAAGGCAGAGAGGCACTCGCGCTCAAACAAACCGAGCATCGCGCACCCAAATGCACGCTGTGCGCCGCGAAGGACTGCGTCTCGCACACCGAGACGCGGAAACCCTGTTCACAGAGACGACTAGATATAGATATCTTGCCGCGTACCGTCCAACGCGGAAGCTTCCACACCGCGTCAGGGATCACACATGCAGACAAATACATGAGTAAACAATTCGGCGCGCGTAACGAGCCGTACAGGCGGTCTACAAATCTCAAGAGAGACAGTTGATATCCCCATCCCTCCGCGCACATGCCACGCGCCTTCGCGGCAGGCTGGGCAAGGCACCGTGCGCGCGTCCTCTGAGGAGTTTCCGCTTCTGTCACCGCGCTCAAAGTCACCTCTTGGGGTCCCATCCCTCTGTGTGCACACTCTCCCGTTCTTGTCCGCTATGAGTCACTCGTTCGCCCTCGCTCCCGCGAATCGCCTTTTGCAAGCGCGGGGAGCCGGCTACAGATATGCGACGCATGTGCTCGTTTCTTGAGACTTCGCGTGTCGTGCTGCTTGCGGCGCCGTGAAAAGAGGGAGAGAGCGACGGCAGACAAGAGACAGGCGCCGGCGGCCACGGGTCTACCTAGCGGATCCGCGATGCGCGCAGAGAACGTGAAAACAGCGTAACTAAAGTCTCCACAGAGATGAAAAGATTTCTCGCTCGCGGAGACCGCGGAAAAGTCCGCGCCGTCTATATGAAATGCAGGAATAGGCGAGTCTCAAACGGGACAAGGAAAAACACAAAGGGCCGTCGCCTCCGCAGCTGCCGAGCTGCCTGTATAATGAACGCGGAGAAGAAGCGACGAGGAAGGAGAGAGCCAAGGCTAGGCGGCAGCGCGAAACGAAAAAAATGCAGTAGTCAAGAAGGGAAAACGCGTCTACTTCTTGTGTGGAAACGAATCCTTGTCGCGCACCGTAACCAGGGACTCGAACATCTTGATTTCAGATCGACCCCCTCTCTTCGGCCGCTGCGGAGGTCTGCCGAGGAACCCACAGAAAGGCAAGCGCCATTCGGAAATGAAGAAAAGCGCCACGTCCACGCAAAACTCGAACGAGTCGACGTGCAGACAAATCTGGACTACCACGGACAGTCACTCCCCGCTCGCCCTGCCTCTCACGTCTCTCAGCCTCTGTGATGCAGTGACACACTGACAGCAGCCCCCTCGTCGGGAACCGCTTTTCGCGACCTTCGCATGCAACTGAGTATGAGGACAGGCGCGCAGACACACTTGTCTGCTGACTCTCCGTACACCGTGCACATGCAGAACCATTCACTTTTTCTCAAATTCCGTTTTTTCCCAAGTTATCCAACCAGGAAATGCGAGCGCGGAAGAAATACTGGGACACTTGCGCAGATACGATAAGAATTTCAGACTTGCATGGGCTACCATCCTGCAAACAGGCGAATGCGCACCGCACATAAACCTAGATAAAGTCATGTATGCGACGACGCGCCGCCTGCAGGCGACCTAGGTGGTGTGTCAAACAGGCATAGGCACTTTTTTTCACAGGCACACGTCGCACAGCCGTCGATTCTCCCTCAAGTTCCTCAACTCACTCATCGAACGAGTTCGATTCGCGCGAAGCGTCTTTCCGGAGGCTGCTGGAGTCTGAGGATTCGTAGCTGCTGTCTTCGTTGTCGGAGTAATCTAAAAACAAGCAGCGCACCGCGAAATGCCAACCGCCTTATCCGCGGGCGCGTACGCCTTCCGCACGCACCACGCGTTCGCATCCACAGAGTGGAGACGGCGCTCTTTCCAACGTGGTGCATTTGAGCCACAAGCTACACGTGAACAGCTCACGCAGGAGGACGGGAGAAGAGCAGTGACAACACGAATGAGGACGGAATGGCCCCCGTGCATCCAGCAGAGGACGCGTCAAAGAGAGGGAATGCGGCGCGTGGCTGTTTCGAGCGACGCAGCGGCACGTATTTCCAGTCTCTGCTCCTCCGCGGCCCTGGGGTGTTTTCTGACTTACCTCCGTGGAAG
Organism: Besnoitia besnoiti; assembly: GCF_002563875.1. Classification (NCBI taxonomy): domain Eukaryota; phylum Apicomplexa; class Conoidasida; order Eucoccidiorida; family Sarcocystidae; genus Besnoitia; species Besnoitia besnoiti. Next base: position 2,536,838 of record NC_042360.1, on the reverse strand, counting down.
CTCACGCGGGGCGCCTCTTTGGACGAGCCCTTGCTCTGCTGTCGAGAGCCCTGCGCGCTCTCGGACGCGGCGGAGCTCTCGCGGGTCTGCGACTTAGCCTTTTCAGCGCCTTCCGCGCGTCGACTCGCGACGGCAACGCGCTGCTCTTCTTCGAAGTTGCTCGAGCTCGCGGCGAGGCTCGTGCCGCGCACGGTGTCTCCAGGCCCGCTGGAGCTGAAGGTCCCGAAGCGGCTCTGCGAGGTCCGCGGCGTGTCGGGGACCGTCACTGTGTCTGAGGCGGCGAACGTGAGGTTCAAGCCCGCGTTCGAGGCCCGCCCGTTGCTGCCGGAGGAGACCGTGCTTGGGAGTGACTCGCGCGCCGGCGCGCTCGCGGGGCGCTGGCTGTTCGCGTCTTGGCTGAACTCGACTGATTTCTCGCGCTGCTCGCCGTCGGGCTTTGCATGCTCGCCCTCCTTCGAGTCCGGCTCCGCAAGGTGCTTTCGAATCACATCGGGCACAGAGGAGACCGTGTGCAGCATCGTGCGGCTGCGCCCGGGTTCTGTCTTCTTCGCGTCCTCCGGGCCGGAGGCCGCCGCGTTCGACGCCGGCAGAGTCCGTTTCGGGTGCCCGCGAAGGCCTGCGATCCTGCGGACTGCGTACATCGTGACCGTGTTCTTCTCCGCGCCGTCGAGTGCGGTGTGAGGCGTCAGCTGGATCTCGACGCCCTCTGCCTGAAGTGCAGTCCACTTCTTGGTGTTGATCTCAATGTTTGCGGAAATCTCCGCGCTGCAGAGGCAAACACGCACATCCGCGTCAACCAATCGCTGAGCCAGGAATCACCGCACGCCCCGAAGTCGCCCGACCAAGACGCGCGCCACGACCCACACAAAACCACACCACACAGGCTTGGAAGCAGAGCCGACTGCATGCACCCATATATCACAAATATTCACACACATCAGTCCACTAACGTTCACGTGTTTCCCTCGGCTTCCAGATTCACAAATTGGAGGGCCGGCCGCGCGCAAGCAAGTGAGTGCTCGTATGTCCAGAGACAAGACGATAAAGCACCACACGCCTGCGGAGACAAACCCAGGTTCAACCGTCGGATTCCAACGCACGCGGAGGCGCAGAAGCGGGCGAGCATCCTCGCAACGAAAAAACCACGGCACCAAACGTAAGCACGTGCGCGCGCGCGCGGGGGGGGGGGGGGGGGGGGGGGGGGGGGGGGGGTTGGGGTTTAAGCAGCGCTTCCACTTCACTCGATGCCCGTGTGTCCTGCGTGGACGCGAACGCCATTACGTGAACTCAGTTCAGATTTAAGGTCCCAGAGCCCCGCACTCACGCAACGCGGCCGAATGGATCGATTTCCTCCAGTTCCTTGATCAGCGGCTTGACGACGAACTCCAAGAAACCGCCCTGCGACTTGGCCATGTCCATGTGCTTCTCGCGGTCGCAGAGAGGCGAGACAGCCATGCCCTGAAAAGCAACAACCGGACAGAAGCCGCGAATACGGAGGAAGGTGAGTCTGCCGGAACTGCCAACACACAGCAGACGTCCACCGGAGAAAGAGACGCAGAGGCCTCTGCGAACGTCGCTGGGCTTCAAGCCAGAAACACTGGCTGAGCAGAAACAAAGCGAAATCTAAGAAAACAGGGGCGCGACAAAGGAGAAACTGACAAAAACTGACGCAGGCTTCCCTCAACTGCGCCAAGGCTGAGCCGGAGGGCTCTATCCATACCTCTACGCAGACAAGCAAACGTGCACATAAGGCCACACTCGCACTCCGAGCGACATTCAGCGAAGCATCAAACACGACAGAAAATTCACGTGGAGAAATATGCGCACGCAGACAAGCGTAGACCAGTGGAAACGACTCGCCCGTTGAGTCCTTTCCCTGGACGACATGGGTGTCGATCCGACTGCCTCTCGCATGCTAAGCGAGCGCTCTACCATTTGAGCTAGACGCCCTCTCCGGTAGTTCGAGTTGCCGCGCGAAGTTCTCAGCGCCAGCACTCCACGCGATTCGCACGCTCGAAGCCGCCGCGCCTGACCGCTCTAAACGCGTCCTCGTGCGTGAAGAAACGAGGCAGACACGAGTCGACACGCACCTTGGCGTCGAGCCTTCCTCTCAGCGGAGTTGCATCGCACTACCACATACGCAGACGCGGCCGCGCAGGCCCAGTTTTACACAGACAGAGCGCCAGCACCCCTCCAGGCGTCTCCTCACCTTGGCGCGTTCTTCGTCACCCTGCAGATAGAACTCCTCAACTACTCGGCAGGACCAGTCAAAGTGCTGCGGCCACGGCACGCTGGAGTGTCCTATGTCGGCGACCTTCACGCACATTCGGGCAACCAGCCAGCGATCTTCGACGTTTTTCACGTAGTTGAACTCGGGAGAGCTTCGCCGAATCTGGACAGAGCCAAGAAAATCGCGCCATTGGGAGAGACAAACTTAGAACGGGTTGGGGTCAGGGGGTACGACAGAGCATGAGGCAGGACAAACTCGCGACACGAGGCGAGAAAAACGGCCAACGCAACATACCGACGCGCAGAAACATAAAACAGTGAACAGAAACATAAAAAAGTGAACAGACACGAAAAAAACGTGAATGGAGAGCCAGAGACATGAGACAGTGTGACCGACAGGCTGGAACACTGATGAGAGCTACAACCAAAAAACAAGCAGAATCTGCCGCGAACCAGACAATCGCAAGCACATGTCTCAAACTAGTGGACTGCGCTACTGTTTCGACGCCCTCTTCCACAATGCATAGTTGAAGGTTAGGGCTAAGCATGAGCACCAGTGCAAAGACACGCCTGCACCACGCCCGTACACAGAAAGCATGAATACTCTGTATGAACATATGTTTGCGTATAGCGCGCTGCGAAGGATCGAGAAAAGTTTCTCAACCCAAGAATACAGGCGAGCATCGGTGGCTGGTCTCTTGTTCACCTACGCGAAAACGGGAGATACTCTCGAAGTGTTGCTTCATGTCCGTGGCGAGGATGCACTCGATGAGGTACTGCCGCACGTATCGGAAGTCCTGTAGGCGCGCGCACATTCGAAGGAAAAACAACGCAGATGGTGAAAAGCCTGGTGCCTCAGCTCGACGCGTACGCGCACAGAAGCATACGTATAAATAAACATATATATATATATATATAGTTGAAGCCGTTTTTGAAGTAAATTAACATACATCTTTTGTGAGAGATATAGACATAAACTGCACTGTCTTCTTCGGATCCTGTCTGTTCAGCGGCAACGCAGCGATTGGACAAACTTGGGCACTCAAACACTCGCGAACGCATGTGCGCATCTCTCTGTGTGCGCCTGAGACTTTTACTCTCACAGGGGCTCGTCCCGCCGCACACGCATACACATGCGCACATGGAGGCGGCACACCAAATAAAATATCCCTTCTCAGCTGAAACGTGGACGCGGGGCTCTGTGCTCACGCTGTCTTCGAGGTTGGAGAAAATATTGCATTCCTTGTTTTCCAGCGTCCTGAAGGTCAAGCAGCTGTGAAAGTTCTCGAGTACGGCAATGTCGTTGTAAATGACGGCCTGTGAAGATTCACGCACACGCAGCGACCAGAAAATGCGCCGGGGGTAAGCATAGCGCTCGCCACATAGCGGCAAAAAGCGCCGCAGATACCGCGCGCGAGCGAATAAACAGCGGCACTTCTAAGTACACACCGGCATATACTGTATACCACGCACAAGTGCCAGCATTCGCACGAATGGGTCGATCGGTAGGCGCATTGGCTCTGCGTAATGGCTGAGTCGCGGCACGCGTGCGGAGGAAACAAACTCGGTCGCGAGGGTCTCGAAAGCCTCCGCATGCGCAGAATTGTTTCGCAAAGCAGAAAAAGTAGGTGCAGACTCTGCAGGAAAGCCAGGTAGGCATGCATACGAGGTGTTTACCAGAGGATCGAAGGCGTTGATGAAAAACTGATTATTCCTTCCGGGATGTCCAACGTCGTGGCAAATCGACGCCACAGTTAGGGTGACTTTGTCGACGGAGTTCATGCTGGAAATGCGCATAAGAAACCAAGAAGCAAGCCTGTGAACCCGCGAGGCACCGTGAGGCAAGCGTCGCCTCTCATATGCACTCTCGTCGCGCTCCCTCTCCTCGCCATCCACACGGCGCCCGTAGCTGCTCGTTTTCTTCGCCCTCGCCTGTGTGTCGTCTGTGCCCCTTCCCCCCCTCGTCTGCCGATTTTAGTTCAGCCGCTCCCCCACGCATTTTTCCGCAGTTCTTCGCGTGGCGCGAGTCTCACTTTCTCTGTGCGTTCAGCATTCGCGTGAGGCACTCGGTGAGATGCGCGACTTCGGCGCCGTGGATTTTGTTGTGGTACGGATTTGTGAGGTACTGCGACTGAATCGATGTCAGGAAGCGAATGAGGCGCACGTCCTCGCAGCCCCAGTCCGTGACGAGTCTGCAGAGCAGGGCGTAGCCGACCTCGACGATGATGTTTTCGGTTTCTTGACTCAGCTTGAGCATGTCAAAGTCCCAGTCAATTCCGACAGTTGTGAGCAAAAGATTCGTCTGCTCGGGCATCGGCAGCGTCTTGAAGACCAAGCTGGAAGACCCGCTATCGTGGACGCTAGTCAGCGCGTCGAAGCCTGAGCTGAACTCCAAGCCTGGAAAAGGCACACACGCCGTGAAAACGCGGGGTTACCCCAAGGGGACGAAAGGGGAAGGCACCACCGACGCAGGCCGCAAAACGGCCGCAAAGAGGCAGTGAAGCTCGGGAGCCAGAGCCCGCTCGCGCGAACGTTTCGATGCGCCAACGAGCAGACGTGCGTAGCCCCGTGAAAGGGCGCAGCATTCCCCGAGAGCAGGGACGGCGCCGCGCTCGGGTCAGTTGGCCCAAGCGCGAAGCCCCGAAGAAGCCCTGAACCAGAGAGCAGTCCCCGTCTTCTGCAAGCCACTCGAAACCGCCGCCCGCCCCGTCCCTGCGTGTTCACGCTCGCGCTCTTCTCCGCCCTCATAGCGGAGACAGCCACCGCGGCAGCACTCACCCATTACGGGCCCTGTGGCGCTGCCCTTCGGGCCCACCAGGCCTTGAGAGTCTCCAGTCGGCGTGCTCATTTGACTCGAAATCGCCTGCAAGCCTCCAGAGTTAATGGAAGACCACAGCGAGTCCGGTGCGGCGGAGGCGAGGCGCTTCTGTGCGCCTTTCAGCGTCGACGCCTGAATGAGCTGCGGCCGGCGCTTGTCTGGGTTGTGGTACAGCTCAATGAACTGGCGTTGCACCTCCTGAGAGAGACGGCAAAAACCGATGGGAAACACTCGCGTGAGGGCGAGAAACGCCGCGAGTGGCTAGCGAAAAGGGAGAGAAGGGACACGCAGCAACGCAGAATCGCGGCTGCAGACGCAGAGAAACCAACAAAAAGAGCCTGCAGCGAGCTGGCGACTGGAAGCGGAACAGAGAATCGAGACGGAGAAACGCTTCTCTCGCGCTAGCGTTCCCGGCTGTCGCTACTTGCATGCAAGACCCCGCGACGCGACTCCTTCCCCTTCCTTTTCAGAACGCCCCCCGCCGCGGCACTCTTTTGGGGGGGTGCTTCGAAAGGCCAGCGAAAATAGCCTGACAGATCGACTTCGCACTGGGAGGAGCGTCTTCGCCTTACGTTCGTGCGGGCGTCATCAGTGAACTTAACAGAGTACAAGTTGTCCGTCTGCGTCAGCGTCTCCAGAATGCTGCAAAACACACACGAAAGCCAAGGCTGAGCGTGAGCACGCGGAAAAGAGAGAGATTCAACCTTTCGATGTGTGCCGGGGGGATCCTTACGCGACAAACGAAAAACGGAATCGAAGCGGTCTGCGGCAGACGAAAGTCCGCAAACCTTGCGGTAAATGTAGAAAGTGAGAGACGCCCACAACACACAGGGGACGGCGGCAGGCTGCTGCCCGGTCCCGCTTGCCACCTCCACACTCCCAAGCGAGAAGCAAATGAAAAAAGAGAAAAATCAGCTCCACGGCGAACCACTCCACAAAATGACAGAGACGTGCGCGAAGAAGAAAAAGAGCATTTTCCGCCGTTCGTCGACTTTACCCTTCAAGGAGCTTCTCCATCTGAACGAGCTCCTCCATGACGTCCGCCCGACGCCCGCGGCTCCTCGCCATCGCACACAGTCCTTGGCACTGAAAAAAAAACACGCACACATACCTCTACCAAGTTGATATCTATAGAGGAGTCTGTCGAGTCGCCCATCGTCCATCTGTTTTATCTTATTTACTCGAAACACAAAAAGTAAAGTACAGTTACGGGCTTGAAATCAAATTTAGAATTGTTTAGCAGTTCAAATCACTTCACAAATTAAAGAAATATGTCAGTTGAATGCGAGTACAGTTTGGAGGACAGATGGCAAAGCCAAGACGCACAAACGAAGGTGCATGCGCGCAGCCTCACGCCACGCCTATGCACAATGCACAGAAGTATTTGTCGCAAGCATTGAGGGAGTGCCTTGGCAGAGGGGAGAGCCGCGAGTACAAATGGGCTGCGTGTTCAGCGAAAAAAAAAGACGATTCCCCCCAAGTTTACCTCTTTGACTTGAGAGATGAGTTCCTCCACGGCTGTAGAGCTTTTCTTCTGCTTTTTCTGCTGCTTTATCTTATCGTGCAGCGCCGACAGCCGCTTGCTGGTCACCTGCGGACAGCAGACGAGATAAAGCCACGTATTCATCGGAGTGTTTTTTCACACGGACACCTTGCGGCAAAACATGTGCCCGCCGCATTCGCAGTTACAGACGCAAGGCACGCTACAGAGCACAGAAAATGCTGCGAGAAGGAAAGCTCGACTCTACACGCGAGTCTGTGAACGGTGCTTATACGTATATATGTACTCCTATACGTGTTCGCTAGCGAGAAGGAAGACCTCAGCCACCTGCGGTCCCTGGTATGCGTAGCGAGGCGCACTGACACGCGAATTGCATGTGCGATCCGCCTTACACGCCACGTGCAGATGAGAAGCCGATGTTGAAATTCCTGCGCGTAGCGCCCAGCATAGCCGGCTAACGCGACAAACGTAAAGGAAAAAAAGAAAAGCATCCTGCAGACACGCACAGCTGGCACACATCGTGTGAAGTCAAAAGCGTCCACGCGCAAGGACTCGGCGCACGATCGACCGCTGAAACGAAATGAGCCTACGGATCTGCACGGATCTACGCACGCAGCCGAGCACGCACGCCAGGACTGCAAGGACGCATACATCCGTCGATCCATACGTGCAAAGTTTGAGGAACAGATGCATCACATGTTGTGTCTGCGTGTGTGTTTGTGTGGCCCTGTGTGTGGCTCTGCTCGACGTCTCCCTCACGTGCCAAAGGATCGCCTTCTCTGATAAGCCTGCCTCCCCCCCTTGCCCCCTCGTCCCTTTACCCCCCCCCCCCCCCGGCAGTTGACCACACGGCAGCTTACGCCTCTTGGACGGGAATGATCGTGGGATACGTGGACTGGAGGATAATGAAGGGCAGAGCGCAGATCGGCACCACGATGACGTGCAAGACGACGGTTAATTTCGTGCGCGAGGGCGACAAGCTGTCCATGAACATCATGCCCGTTCCAAAGTGAATGATGATCAACGCGAGCGCGATAATCGGGACCTTGAAAACGTGCAGCGTGCGCTTGATGTATGTAATGTACATGGCGAAGGGCAGCCACAGCGCGTCGTTGATATTGTCCAAAATGCGTTGATCCTCTGCATACGAAGACGCCGCCCAGAACAACCACAGATGTGTGCACACAAAAAGCGTAAACCCTAAAACGAGAAGTCGCCGCCGCGCGCGAGCACGCCTCGAGGGTGAAGGACCCGCAGTGCAGCTCATCAGCCATCGGCGGGAACGCAGGCAGGGAGGAGGAGAGCGGGAAGCGACATGCAACGCAGCGCAACGGCGAAGAAGCGACGTGGCATCCACCGCCAGAAGAGTTTTGGGTCTGGCGAGGCATTTCCCGCGAGAGCCCCGGCAAGCGAAAATGGCGACAACAGTCCCCAAGCAGATACAAGTTTACACATAGGACGCTTGCCAACGGTGAGAGCCCGGGCAGATGCGTCAGCGCAGCGCCGCCCGGATTCGGGGCGGCGCGGCACGCGAAAGTGAAGCCGATACACGAGGACGGTCGCGGGTGTTTCAGACGAGAGCCTTACTAATAAAGAAGTACTGTTGGCGGCAGCTCTTGGCGTTGAGAGAGACGAGTTCGAAGGCGCCCGAGAGGCACGTCGGATCCCTTACGCACGTTTGGACCTCCTCTGCGAAGTTCTCTGGAAATTCTCCCACAGATTCAACGAAGCTCCCGAGGGCCTGGTTCCCTCTCAGCACACGACAGGGCGGCGCGAGCTGAACGACCTCCTGCGCCAGTTGGCTGTGTGTGTCGCCGAACAAGAGTTCGCGCGGTTCGGGCGCCGTCACGAGCTTGGGGAACGTGGCCATGACCACCATCAGCACCGACATCCACTGAGACGCGACGCAGAAACCAGACGCACGCAGAACAGTCTCAGAGCGCCCCACCGGACATGTGAACGCGCGGCGGCGCACACGCACAGAGGCTGCCACGGAGGCCGGGTGTCTCGCCGCTCTCGACGCTGTGCTGCGTCGGCGCGCGCACGGGGAAGGCGCCATTAGGCATGCGTAGAGCACGTAAGGGACTCGCAGGCTGAAGGAACGAGATGAGAGGCGTTGTCAGCTAGGCGCGAACGGAAAGATGGACGCCACGCCCCCCGCGGACACTTCCACCTCTCCAGTGGAGTCCTCGAATCCCACAAAAAGCACGGACACACGCCAGGGGCACGGCTCTACCACGTATAGATAGATAGATCTAGATAGATAGATCTAGATGGATAGATCTAGATAGATAGATAGATCTAGATAGATAGATATAGATATAGATATAGATATATAGATTGATAGATAAAGATAAATATAGATGAATAGAAATAGATAGATATAGATTTGGCCGTATGTCGGCTAGCAGAATAGGGAGGCAGAGAAGTTGCGCGGACACTCTGGCGCGGGGCAGGAGCAGGGAAAAAACGGGGTGTCGCAGAGGCCTCAACCCCTTCTGCAACTATCAGGTGACTACACCGTGTGCACGTGTGTGGTCGGCGATGCACGCGCCGTGCTCGGTCACGATTCCGTCGTCGACTGGATGTCTTTGCTAAAATCCACGGACCTGGCAGCTGGGCGTTCCCGCCTTGACTGATGAGCATCTGCGGATTTCGAATCTGTCGCGCTCTCTGTCTGTCTGTCTCGCCGCGTTTTTTCGAGACGTACCAGGAAGACAAGGATGTACGAGAAGGATTCGTAGTGGCCGCGCGTGCAGGAGCAAATCCCTGGAAAGAGGATCATCAAGAGGGAACCAAGACTGACCCCCAGGTTGACGGCGCAGGCGGCATGGAAGGCAATCCAGGCGCCGGAGGAGTGGTCGCGCAGTTCGATGGAGTCAAAGCAGTAGGAGCCGAGGTACCAAGCCACGGGGATGATGACGAACGTCGTGAAGCAGAGCACGAGGAAGTCGCGTCCGATGAAGAGGTGACCGCATATTTGCCCGTACTCCGTCTCCAAGTTACGGTCTCTGAACCGCAGCGGACAGAGGTGCAAGTACTTCTTGGACGCGCCCGTGCCCCCAGTTTCCGTCCGAGACATCGAGTTGCTAAGGCCCATGGTGCGCGCTTGCGCATGCGTGTACGCTGTGTCGAAGTCCATTTCACTTCGGAAAATATCTAGCAGAAACGCCTGGACGCGCTCACAGATGCGGCCCATACATCCCCGCGCACAGAGGGACTTGGGCGCCGGCGCCGGCGCGCGCGAGGAAAAGCAGCTCATCTCATCGAAGCCGTCGCGAGAGGCGACGTTGACGTTCGTGTCGGAGTTGCCAAAGTCGTCCGCCACGCGCTGCCTCTCCTTCAGTTTGGTGTTTTCGTCTGGCGCGGCGTCGCCGCCTGATTCCAGGCGCGCCCCCATCTCGACGTCCTCCATGTCTCCACGGTCGCCGGCACTCTTCTCGGCGGAAGAGGCCACAGATCTGTGCCGTCCCGGCATGGTCGTGAACGCGCAATTTTCTCCCCTTCTCTCTATTCGACGAAAGGCGGAACCAAACCGTGTCCCAAGCGAAAACGCCGAACTCAACGTGCATTCAAAAGGCCGACTCTCGTTCAGAAGCAAAGGGCCCTCGAAAGCGGGTGCCGCCGCCCGCGATATCCGAAGCGATCGGTCGCGCACCGACGTCGGGGAGAGTTTCTGTCTCCAGGCGCAGCCGCAATCCGCAGAACGCGAGTAACGTACGCTTAACATTCAATCGTAAGAAGCGAGTGAGAGGCAGTATTCATGTACGCGGGAAAAACGCGAGAGGGAGCTGCGTCAAAAGGTGCGATCGAGACAACTGGACAAAGGCTACGCACCCCGATTTTTGGAAACGTGCGCAAGCGAATGAGGGAGTGATGACTCAAGACTGCGGCGCATTTCAAAAAGATATAAGCACACGGTGACGCAGAGCGGAAGCGCTGTCACACAACCCCCGTGCATGTACGATTTACCCACAACAGCGCATCGAACCCACCGAAACAAGCGACTGCCGGCGACGCTGCGGAAGATCCATTCGAAAGGAGACAAGGCATTCCTCTCGACGGCGAAAAAGACATGCAACCAGGAACTACCTGGAGGCCCGTGCGAAGACGGAAGCAAACACCGAAAAAAGAAAACCGTTACATGTCATTACATCACCCTTCGAGATGCAGATCATAGATTTTAACATCTGATGAGTGCGAAGGCCTGTTCTGGCGGTGTTGTCCTTGAAGCAAAAACGAAGCAAAGGAAAAAACGAGCTTCGTACGACTCCGAAACGCCTACGGGAATCTCTCTGACGTATTTCTCCTTTGACATGGGACGCAGATCGCACCTACATCCAATGTGCAGAAGAGATGAGAGATGCGTGGACCTCCTGCGTTTCCAGAGGGCGGCTGCGGCTTTGAAGACAGGCTAAACGTTGTCTGAGTTTATCTCAACGGTGCAAGCAGCGTACAGCTGGCGAGCGCGTCTAAGCAACAAGTTGGAACAGGCTTCCAGAAATGACGATCCATACGCCGCGCCCCGCCGCACCCGAAAAAGGCAGTTCGTTCCCAGAACGATAAGCTTTACACAAGTAAAATTGCGCATACGTCGAGGCGCAAAAGGACGGCGCGACGGCTAAATACCTACAGGACCAGACCCCGGTCAGACGACGAAGACGGGTGCGGCGCGCCAAAAGGAGGGCACGTGGAGTCCTTCAGAGCACGCAGCCAAGAAGCATAGGAGTTCTTGAAGCATGGAGGAAAGAAGGCGAAACCATCGAAAAGTTCATTAGAGGTTTGGCGCGGATGCCGCCGCAATCGAAAGGTGGTCACATGCGTGGTGGCCTCCATCTCTCCGCTCGCACGTTTTCGGCGACATCATTCCGCTTCTTGGTGAAGAAGAGGTTGCGACACGTCTAAGAAAAGATGGACTCGAAAATTCAAATATCGGAGCTTGTGGCGAGACACAGTTTGACGACTGGAAGGGGCTTGGCTGCCCCCCCCCCCGCGAGCGATCCTTCGTACCGACATCAGCGCGCTCGCGGGCTACCCCATCGCCGGTCTGAAAAGAATCAGTGGAGAAAAACACAGTATTTCAGTCGGTGCAAGATGGTAAACGGATGACAGTTCACTATTGGAAAAGGGGAAGAGGGGTCAAAATTTAGATTCAGCCAGTTGCTGTTTTACGGGAACCTGCGAAAAAAGTCCGCGAGCCACCGCGTAGTCTTTCAGTACGTTCCTGCTGATTAGCCGTCCATGTAGCCACGCAGGTGGGACTCCGGGAAGAACACGGGATTGCGACGGAGGCAAACAGAGGAAAAAGACGTGCAGACAAGGCAGGCACTCGCAAAGCTTACATGCGTAGGTCCTCCTATCAATACCAACACCACTTTGGAACAAAGTGAAACGCAGAAAAACCTATTTGCGCACGCAGTGAAAAGTCTAGACAGTGGGTCAGGAGGCATTCACCAGTCGCCGGGCACTCACGGCTTCGGTCTGCAACGTTCGGCCCAGGCATATCGCAAACAGATACACATTTGCATCTGTTCTTCCCGACAACATATTTTTTAAGACCATCCAGAGTCCAGTTCTCCTATAGACAGCTGGCTCTGCGGGTAGGGAGTGCGGAAAACGGCGAGAGGGTTTGCTCGTTGGATGCAACCTTTGCACATTTCCTTGATGCAAACATCCGCAGTAAAGTTACTATGAATATGGTCCGACAGGCGCCTACCGCCTTTCTCAATAGTGTCGCGTTCGTTTTGTACGTGAAGAAGGCTTGGCACAGTGCAGAAGCGTAATGCAAGGCATGAGATGCAGTCTAGAAGCAACCGAGACGCTGTGGTCGTGCGCACCGAGAATCGTAATCAGCAACAATCGGCCTGACGGGAAGTACAGAGCAATCCGGTACTTATTTTCTGCAGGAGAAAAGGGATTCAGCTTGTGATCTTTCGGGAAAAGCTGGGAGAGGAGGTGCTGCCTCCGGCTACGACCCAGCGCTGGCCCTGATAGGTTCAGGAGTGTCCTCGCCTATATTCTTTGTTAAGAGAGCTTCACTGTACACTGATGTTTCTTCGCACCCTGTAGTGAGCACAAGGGTGCGCTTTTGTGGTTGAAATTGCCTTCTTTGGGGCTTTTTCGGTTCGGTTGGCAACGGTATTGAGCCAGGGGCAGCGGACGAGGACGGGGTTACAGAAGTCCTGGAGCGCGCAGCACTGGGAAGAGGCTGTAGCCATCTCGTCCGTAAAACTGGGGCTAGCCTTGTCTGCCAGGCTGTTGCGAGGGAGGAATCATTCGCACGAAGTGGCAAGAAATACAGTCATGTGAACCCGTCCCCATTTGTGTTCCGTGGTACACGGTGTCCATTTTGAACGAGTCACAGGGATATCTTCGTTCAGGCAATCATCGATTATGTGTACCTGTAATGGAGAGAGCATCTCTGTCACGGAAAGCAACCCAAGTGTGAGCCGTTATCCCACCCTCTCCCTCTTCTGACGCTACGCGGTTCAGCATTGGGCACCACCTCGTCGTCCGCCAAGGAACTACCGCCCCCGCGGCAGCTTGTGAACGTTACAGTCAGGCTCTGAACTGTCTCATCAGCCTCACGCACTTACAGATACAGTGTTAATCAGAAGATCGCACTGTGACCAGGAGTGCCAGGCCTTTTGACGGGGGCAAGCTGCCTAACCCTATGTGCAGCTAGTGAATGAATAGAGGAGCACTGTAAACGGGGTGCGGCTGCCTCATCTTTCCGCTGGATGGCAAGGAAAGACAAGCCCTAAAATTCGCCCCGTGGTCAGGTTTATATGCAGCAAGCATATTGTGCAATCTGGTCGGCAGGTGCCATTCGTCTCCAGTGTGCCATTTTAGAGCAGGAAGTGTATATGCATGCAATCCTCCCGAAGCAACGTGACATAACAAGCTTTCTGGCTCGCAGACAGAGTTGCAACGCCGATGCATGCGATACTCTGGATTCGAACGAGTGCGTGAGTTTATTGATGTGGCGTAGTCATGTACTGACACGAGAAGCGTGTTCATGAGAGCCATGGCTCTATCTCCGCAGAAGGATTATTCTCGGCCAGGGGCAGTTTCTCCTACGGCCCGTTTTACCGCTAGAAAGCGGAATAGAAGAACATAGCGTATTTCGCAAGCAAGAGTGACCGGGAAAAACGAGGTCTGTCCGAGAGGACGGCGCGAAAGATTCGAAGGCTAACAAAGTGGCTCTGAGCTGTCCAGAAACATGATGTGACCTGTGTCTCGGGATATGCAAATATAACCCTTGATACTTGCCGTAAAAACAAACAAGGAACGTGACGCCGAGTTCTTTCTGGAATTTTCACTGAACGATTGTAACGGGTTACACAACAATCAGTTATCGTGTCGAGGGGAACGGAAGAAGTAAATCTTCGGTTACTACCTCATCCCACCAAACAACGAGCTTCAGTGAGCTGAGCCGTGGCATCGAAGGCGAGAACACTGACAGTGTTAGCACTGTATAAACTGCGGTATCTTCAGTATTGAATGGACGTGCTGTAGCCCCATCGTATCTACGCTTACCGAGGATGAGACTCTTCATCCAGCCATCCGTCCCTCTTGTTCCTGTTTAAGTCACTACTAGAGTACTGATGGTCTGGTCTACAAAGAGACGACAACAATTATGATGAGATAGCGTGGATACATACCCGCTTGCGTGTGCCCCGACTGCAGCCGTTGTGGGGCCGGCCCCAGTAATGCTGCCCCACGAGCGAATTCGGGGCTCCCTGAATCCCCTAGATCGCGATTCGAGTGCCTTCAGGCAACAGCGCGCGAGCATTAAAACGGGAATCGCATACACGGTGGAGAAGACATGCCCGTGGGCTTCTTCTTCACCATGGCTGCGTGTGTCGTATGCTGTGAGATCTACCTTTGATGCTTGGGTTGCCCGCCGTAGCCGTTCTTCGTGGAACTGAGACTAGCATACATTCACGAAAACGGTCTCACTGTCGAGTGGTAGAGGGACCTTCCCTCAAACTCCACCACTGAAGGAACTCCACGAAAGAGCAAGGTGCAACTTCGCCGAGGCCCCAAAAATGCTGCCCGTCACTTACACGCTCAACAAGCACAATGGAGGAGGCGTTCTTCCAGCCGACCCTCGTGCCAAAGTTACTGCGGCGATACACGGCGGCATGCTGGATTCACGGCTGCGGGTCCGGGACATGAACGCATATCGGACCTCTTATGCGGATATGACTCAGGGTGTAAGTGGGGGGACCTCTCCTATTCTTTCACGTCGTCCCCGGAGAGAGGGGCAGACCCGGCTGCCCTTCTTGGACGTGTTTCCCTTATCGTACACAACGCATTTTACAGGCGCTTGTTTGTATCTTAGCCAGGCGATCTACCTCTGTGAGCGTTTGTGTGGCTGCCGTCCCACGCGATGGCTGAACACAAGCTGTGTTTAAACAAGGGACGCACAAGCTCATTTTCTGAGTAAGCGATGCGATACGCTAATTCGCACACCTGAAAAACTACGTTCTCTGGTGTCTCTAGGGTACTCAGCAAGGTTACTGGACGACGCACTTGTGGAATACATTCTTGGGTCTCGCTCTATCACTCGCCATAGGAATTTCTCTGTACATAGAGATGTTCGGCAACCGTGGAGCCTCCCTCGCATTTGCTGTTTGCACTGGAACGGTGCTTGCATAATCCACTGCATTAATTTCCCTTGTACATGCTTTTAGCGGGAAACTCACGTAAAAAGCAACATGCCTTCGGGGTACGGCGGCAACATCCCGACAATACGACATGACGTTCTCCACCGGAACACCCAGTTCCATAAGAGACTTCACGAACTTGCCCATGATCCCAACAGAGACACCTTTGGTGATTTCGAGGCAAATATTCAAGGCATTTCGTACGTTACAAAGAACCCGAGGTAGGACGCAAATACATTGTTCGACTTTGGTTAAAGCAATGGGGCTGAAGCAGATTCAGCCCTCAGACATTGGAATCATTCTATCCAGCCTTAGGAATGACACAAGAGGAAGCCATGCAGCGTACAACTGGGCCATCAAGCAATAAAGGTGCCTTACCACCGAATTAATTGACCATGTTGCGGTCCCTACCGCGTTTTTTTTTCTGTGCTGTACCCTTTTTCGTATTGCGTCTAGGGTGCTGGGGACGAATCCGACGAAGGGATGCTTCCCGACCGGCTTCGTTGTGCCTCCGTGGGCCGTTCTGCAGCCCTTACGGCCGCTCCCCAACTACGTCAACGCACAAGTTATCACAAAGAAAACACTGGAACTGTTCGGCAGAGACCGATCGAATGCATACCACATGACTGCGGACGGTCGCAACGAGGCGCATCACGCATCTTAAGCGGCATTGGGATGTCGCCTGTTTCTGCAAAGGCGCACGGCTCATTCGTGCGTGTATGATTGATCGCTGGTTTCTGTTCCCGTACTGAGCTTCACACGCAGCTGGACAGTGCTTCTCAAAGACTAATTGGACTGTGAGTTGCTTCATAGTGGGGTCATATGACCCAAATGGGCCGCAGCAATCCCACAGTGCCTTGAAAAGGAGGACTGAACGCACTGGGGAGGTTGCTAGCTGCGAGCAGCTCAGCAGCGACCGCCGCCTCACTTGTTTCGAGCGTCAGCATCTTGGGGGACTAGGGCACATTGTTGATGCATGAACCTCCAGGCGAATTCTGGATAGTGGTGGAATTTATGGGTTAGATGGTTTGACAGCGACGTTGTATCAGCAGAGGCACACGCGACGCTTGCGGTCGTGCAGCCGTCGATGCAGACGCATATGCTGGGAAAGAAGTTGTTCCCTTTAGTTGCCCACTGCCAGCCAGAGTTAGCCCAAAGGACCGCCGGTATGATACTCGAGATCGACAACGCCGAGCTTCTCTTTCTTTTGCGCACTATGGTGCTCCATGACACTGGCGACGCCATTCGCTGATTCCCTCCAAAAGGAGTGAATCGGGTGCGTGCAGTCGGGCCACCTGCAAAACACACTCGGCACGTGACTGCTGCCCGTATCCGTTGAGGAAATCGCACCATAGAAATAGCGATGCCAACGTCCCAACCGGCTTCGGTCTTGCGTAATTTCACAGGGTAGGTACGGGGATGGGGGAGGGCAGTCTGAACGGGCACTGAGAAATATGCAGTAGCTGACTTCTTGATGTTGGCGAAAGCGGGAGCACTGCACTCCGCAATGTAGCAATGACGCTGCGTTGCTTTCATACAGCTTAGTGCACATAGTGGCACCGAACAGGGTCACTAGGCAAACGAGTAACACACCACTCGGCTAGTGGGTGACGCAGAATCCCGATTGCCGACACGTAGAGCAGAGTTGCACGCTTCGACAGCTTTCGCCACCATGATCCTTCGCACCGGCTGTCTCTCCTCCCCGAGGACGTGCTCAAGCACTGAGGTGTCGAATTTCGTGCTCCCCCCTTTTCCGCTGACTGCTACTAACACGATGCACTGCCCTGCCATCATTACGACTGCACGTAACCGTGCTCTGGGACGCCATGTCACAGCTCCGCTGAAATGCTAGGAAAGCCGGGGACCGATAATCGCAACGTGAAAGGAGAGACGTTACTCTGTTCTGCGAGAAGAGATGAGGCGAACAGCGAACTGATGTATCGGCATTGCGGACAGGATGCACATCAATCAGCCTCGATTGAGTACGCCTGCTAGGGAATCTCCGGAAAGTGGTTCCGCTGTTTTACAACTTGAAGGCCCATCACGTGGTGCCGACGCACCGGAGTTGTCTGTTTTGCTTCCAAAGACGGCGGAAAACGTCATACTTTCCCGCAACGCAAACGAAACGTGGAACTCGAACGACTCTGAGAGAGCCGGGTAATCTCGCTTCTCTGGCTCCTTTTACCGGGGCTCCCTGCCACGAGGAATGGCCCAGCTCACAGACAACCTACACGCACTTACAGTCGGCGAAATAGAATCGTCCCTCGGCCGCACGACCACTCGACACAGAAATTCAACTGATAGGTGAATAGGAACACGTGCTTACAATGGCGGAAGAAAAGAGACTAGGGAGATGCGGAACTCTCAACCTCGATACTGATAGATCTTGTCTCGTCCTTGCAAGTGTCTGACTCACACACACCAGGTTGCTCTCCGCTGTCGTGGTCCCGTTGCACGAATGATGGTGATCCACGCTGGCCCGAATAAAACAACCCCTCGCCAACCGTTCGCGCGATTTCCTTGCCCCTTTCCCGTTGTCCCGTACGGTACCCACGAAACCGTCTTTCGCTTGCTGTTGCTCCAATCTTCCTTCGACTAAGGCACTCTTGCCCAGTGCTCGACCCGGCGCACACATGCTGGCGACCTGCACTGTCGTCCCACCGGTAGCCCCTCCCATGACAATGGAACAACAATGAACAGTGAGAGAAGAGCCTCGGACCCCTCCAAAGGCTCTCTGCTACAAAACAAACAGCTGAAAGAGAACGACAGTCTACGGCTCTGACTGCGAGCGCGTGTCGCCCGCGAAAACTCTACTTCACTGTCCCATGACCCGATCATCGCTGGACCACACACAGTGAGTTCGTTTACCGGGACACAAGCGACAGGCAGACAGAATCGGTCGTCCTTCTCTCCACCAAAACACTCCCTTTTCGCCAACAGAACCGGTCTTCTACACTTGAGTGGCACGCTCGAGGCGGACGCACACACTGATGCCCAGTCCAGCGCATCGCTGTTGGCATGAATGACCCCACACAGATTCACCGCTGCTCGGCGTCTGTCTCTCTACGCCACGGTCTCAACCTCGACAGGCAGCTTACACTCAGAGGCGGGAGTACCGACACGAATTTCTCCGCCCCGACAGCCCACCGCCCGCGACATCCGCGTCCGCTCCACATCGAATAGCTGCCCGGAACGCGGCGACACCCCCGGGAACGCGAAAGCGCCGCCCACCACACGCGAGCCTCTTCTCTCGCTGTGCGGCTCTGCGTCAAGCAGAAGACTGCTTGTCTTACGTGCCCAAAAGGCCATCCTTAAAGCACACGAACGCCTCGACACCGAGACGCCTCGTCAGCGGCTCCAAAGAGCGTCCCTCTCTTCCCTCGTCCGCCCTCTACTTCGTCGCAGGGGAGGTACGTTCAGCTGGCCTGCTGGAGCACTCTCAGGGCTTCGTCGACCTTGGCCTTGAGCTGCGCCTCGCTCTCCAGGAGAATGAGAAGCTCGGCGTTGTCCATCTCGAGCATCATACCGGTGATCTTCCCAGCCAACTCCGGCTGGTAGCGGGCAATCAGAGGGAACAGCTTCTCTCCGAGCATCTGCTTCTGCATCGACGGCTGCGCGGCTGCAAGAGCTGCAGCGGTCAGCGGCGCGTCGGGGTTCATGAGGAGCTGCTGAGATTGCTCCATCATGACCGCATGATGGTTATGCGGCGCAGCGGCTGCGGCCGGCGGCGGATGCTGCATCTGCTGGTCGAGTCTCTGGTTCCTCACCTGCGGCGTGAACTTGAAGCTGCCGCCCTGAGGCTGCTGCTGCTGGCCCGCGCCGGGCTTCGGACCCATCATGTGCGGCTTGTTCCCATTCAGAACGGGGGCTCCCCCCTGGCGACCCATGCCGCGGTGGCCTCCCCGCTGCTGCTGCTGGAGCATCTGCATCGGCGGACCGCCCGCCGCAGCGTGCATGCCAGCGGCGACTGCTGCCGCGTTCGTCTGGCCGTAGAGGTGCTGCAGAGTGCCGACCTGCGGGCGCATCGGCACGCCCTGGGCGAACTGCGCACCCGCGGCGGCCGCCTGCTGCTGTCTCCACGGCAGCATGGCCGCGGTGACCTGGTGCGGGTGAGGAGAGAATCCCATCAAGGGACGCGGCGCATACATCGCGCCGGGGCCTCCTGCGAAGCCTTGGAGCTGCGGCGCGCCGCCGTACTGGAGCTGCGCAGCTGCCGCCGCGGCCGCGACGTTGCCCGGAAGGGCTGCAGCGGGGCGCAGAGCCGACCCGCGGAAGCGCTGCTGCAGACGCATCAATCGCTGCTCGCGGCGCTCCGCCAGCCCGACGTAGAGGGGCTTGCCCTTGACCAGTTTCAGGTGCATTTCTGTGACGGCCTTGGTCGCCTCCTCCGGGGACATGAAGCAGACGAAGCCGAAGCAGCGGGAGACGCCGCGCTCGTCGCGCATAACCTTGGCGCTGGTGATGGAGCCGAAGGGCTCGAAGAGCTGGCGCAGCTTCTCGTCGTCGATGCTGTCGTCCATGTTCTTGATGTACAGGTTCACGCCCTGGAACCGCTCGTTACGGTCGTGGTTCATCTGCTCGAACTTGGCGCGCAGCATGGCCGAGCGATGAGCCTTGCTCTGGTGGGGCCCAACGAACAAGATCTGCTCGCCCTCGCGCGTGCGCTTGTTCCCCTCCTCGTCCTTCTCCTCTTCCTCGGTCTCTGCGCCCTCCTTGAACACGCCGGCGTCAGTCACGCGCTTGCCGTTCAGCGCCTCGACAGCGGCCTTCGCCGTGGCGTGGTCTGCGTAGTTGCAGAAGGCGAAGAGTCGGCCCTTGGCGTCCTTGCGGACGACCAAGGACGTGATGGAGCCGTATTTGGCCAGGATCTCGCGCAGACGCGCCTCATCTTCCCAGACTGCGGGCATGTTTTTGATATACACATTCGTGTACTTTGTCTCCGCGAGGTTGTCGCGTTCCGCCCTGCGGATGAAGGGGCCGACGTAGACCGTCTTGCCGCCAATCAACATGCCGTTCACCTTCTCGATGGCTGAGCGTGCGCTCTCCTCGTTCTCGTAGTGGACAAAGCCGTATCCCTTGCTCTGGCCGCTCTCGTCGACGGCGACCTTGCAAGACAAAATGTTCCCAAAGAGGCTGAACGTGTCGTAGAGCGCCTTGTTGTCGATGTTCTTGTCCAGGTTCTTGACAAAGATGTTGCCGTTCCCGCTCTTCCGCAGCGACGGGTCGCGGTGACACCACATGATGCGGCAGGGCTGCCCCTTGATCACAGTATAGTTCAGCGTGTCCAGCGACCGCTCCGCGTCCTGGATGCTCTGGTAGTTCACATACGCGTACCCCAAGCTGCGCCGGGTGACCGTGTCGCGGCACACGCGAATGCTGGTCACCGGGCCCACTGAGTTGAATACCTCGAAGAGCATTGCCTCAGTCACGTCCTGGTGCAGGTCGCCCACGTACAGAGACGGAGAGACGAAGCTCGCCGCCGCTGCTGCGCCGCCAACGGTGGCGTTCGCTGCTGTGTGGTCTGCCGCTTGGTGCGCCGACGCGCCCGCCACCACCGGGCCCTCTGCAGTCGGCATCGTGTTGGGCTGTGCGGGCGGTGCCGCCGGAGAGGACGGCGTGACAACGGGCGACGCAGTGGCCATCCTGTCCGAGGCTGAACAGGTCCGAAGAATCTGTCAAGAAGGCCCGCGTAACGAACGCGAGATGTGAGCTCCCACGAAGCGGGCGGCGCGGCGCGCAAGACGCGCAAGGACTACCGCAAACGACCGGGAAGGAGTCACCGAAAAGACTCCCGAAAGCTCCCTGCAACGAGACGAAGGGAACTTGGACCCGAAAGGCAGACAGAAACGAATCCACAACGCGGGGAGGAGGAGAAACGGCGGAACCAGACGGACAAATGAGAGAAGGCGACGCACGAAACCGACGAGACGAGCAGCGCCAAAAACACACAAACCGGGTTTTTGGACAAAGAGCAACCAAATGCGACCACGCCTGCTGTTTACAACAACACAGGGGTGTCTGCTCTCTCGTCTCCTAGATGTGCGTGCGGGAGACAGCCGCGACGAGGCAACGGAAAAACGCACGACAAACGCAAAAGCTTCACTGAAAAACTGCAACCAGTTTTTCCTTCCGTCCAAAATCCGCGACGAACGGGAGACTTGGACGACGTGGGGCCGCTCGTTTTTGGAACGGCAAAAGGCCCCGCGAAGACGAAAGTGCAGGAGATGCCGGCGAATCCAGAATGGGGCGGCGGTGGGAAGGAGCCCTTCACGTTCGGGAAGAAAAAAGGGAGGAAAAAGCGCCAACAAAAGGAATGTAAAGACGCAAGAATTCCTCTTCGACGCTTCAGGGACACCGGATAGACGTCCAACGAGAAATATCTCGCATGAGTCCGGCCAAAAAAGCCGACGGGAAACCACCTATGGGGCAAAAAGAGAGCCACACGATCCCGCGCTTTTGATCCTTTTTGGGTATTTCCTTCGCCAACAGAAAGTTCCGCAGTGTGAACTGGTGAGAGAACCCGACGAGAGACGAGGCGCAACGAGAACGGCGAATTGTCGTGCAGAACGAACGGGAGGGGCGCGTGAACCGCAAAGAACACGAGGGGAAGGAGAGGGGGAGGGGGAGGAGGGCCGACACAAAAGGGCAGAGAGGCGGATTTGTTGAAGGGAATTTCACCCTCCAGCAAGACGAGAAGAAATATATCTCTCTATATATCTCTGTCTCTATCTTCGACGTCGCCCGCAGGTGCCGCAGAACACTGCCGTTCTCTGCGTTCCAAAACTTGCGCAGGAAAAGCCACACAGAGCGAGTGGGGCGAAGCAACTCCGCGCGACCCGTTCTGCCGCTGCGGTGACCAAATAATTCGGCTGCTGCAGGCCAGGACCTCGCGTTCGCCGTCCGAAGAACCGCAAGCCCGACAGCGGAGGCGAGGCGGCGCCACTGCACGCTCACGCTTTCTGTTTCCCAATCCCCGCCACGGAGGCCGCACGCCCCCAATAAAAGCTTGCGCAGGGGCTCGCGCGCCCGCTTGAAACCAAAATGCCCACGAAACGGCAGCCTCAGAGGAGATCCGAACGCGCTTCAATCGCCGGGAAGTTGAGTTGATGCGCCTTTGCATTCGACGACCGAAATGACGCGTCCTCAGTTGGAATTCCCTGACAGAACCGCATGAATCCCACATCAAACACTAACGAATCAATGCCGACTGCCCCGTACAGTCGCGGGTCCTGTGTAAGAAAACCGACGCGCACCTTCCAGCTAAACCCTACAAATGTCGACTTCCCTGGCTCATTTATCGAACGTAACACAGTGAAGCGAATGCTCTAACTCATACACACACTTATCTTCAGAAACGCGCGAAACCCGCAGCTCGTGCAGGAAACCGCGACGAGCGTTCCTCAATCGATACTCGGAAACACGCGCCACGAATTGCGTCGCTGTGCCCAAAGCCCACGCAAAACACCAGTAAACGCATCCCTAAAACGCCTGGAACAAACCCCATCTCCTCGGAACTTTGGTAGCGGCCAGAGAAAGGGTTTGACGAGCGACGCTAGAGAGACTGTCGAGGAGTAACCCCGCACGACTGGGCACGCGCGTTTATAAGCCGAAAGAGAGGCTGCAGGGGGCGTTGAGCGAGCGGGGGCACACCGATCGTATGAGCCACTAGTTACACACGCAACAGAGCTCGTCACAATCACTGGAATCTATTTCTACACAGACTTGTTAACTATAACTGGCACATTTGCCCCTTCATGGCCATCCGCAGCGCGGGAGAAACACTCCGTGGACAAAGCCTCTGCTTGCCGACTAGAAATTCAATATCGACGAGCCCTCTCCGTGGTCGGAGACGCCGCACATCACACGAAAAAATAGGTCAATGAGGCCTTAGATTCGGCTCATTTTGGCGTGAAAAGAGTCGTGAACCATGCAGTCCGACCACCGTCGGACTACGATTCGATACACGCTTTGGCTGTCTGCAGTTTGCTCTATAGAGTCGACTGACCAGTTGCTGCGTCCCTCTGTTCGAGCTCCTTAGTGAACCATGACCATAGCGAACCAGCACACGATAACAAACCACGTGGACTCACAGTTCGTAGTCCTGCATATGGCTTCCGCGGGTGGGGCTGCCTTCTCCTACAGAGGCACTGACGTCTCCCCTGGTCGTCCCTCGGACGAACCGAGCCACCAACTGTTTAACTCTCGACACCTAATGCATTTGAATCGGTAGTATTTTCATTTGTGCCTTTTCCCAACACCTTTCTGTGGAGAGCCTCAAACGGCATCCCTTGACCTTACCAGCGAGGTCTTTCGCGCTTCGAAGACACGTAAGCGCCCACACAGCCTTTCTCCGCACCAAAAGTGAATGTTCAGCCGGTTGTCGGGAACAAGCAATCACGAAGCGTGAAGAAATTTCCCTACATTAATCGACGGACGTGAATGTATTTATTGCCTAAAGAAGAGCCTGTAGATAGACATCATGCCCATACCAGACGACGATGACAATGATCGCGAGCTCCAACGAATGAATAGGAGAGAGAATGAACGAAATGAAGACGGGGAAGCTCCGCCAGCGGCTCTTCATCCTTACGCACCATTCAGAGTAGTTCTAATGAAACATTCGACGAAACAACACAAACAAATGCGACTCAACAGACTTGGAAAGTCAACGTGTCTCCCTCCGGTATATGCACACCATCTTTGAACAGTAACATACAAATACATATTTGGTATTGGGAGCATGAGCTCCTGTCCAGCGCGCCGACGACGGTGGAAATGTGCAGAGTAGCACACACGGAGGAAGCATAAAAACACGTTTGCAATGCGGTTGCTCCGATACGACTCGAGAATGTGCATGTACATATATATTCAGGAAGCCTCAAATGACCACCCCGACTACCGCCAGAAGACGGTTTGGCTCCGAATGGAGGTCGGCAGCAAATACAATGGGAAGTCAGCTTTGCATGACGGAGAAAACTACAGCAGAAGTATGGGTCACACAGACAAACACGCGTATCACATCCTGGAGTCCTCCTCAAGACTTCTTGCTCATGCGAACGTGAAAATTTGATCCACGCCTCATGCTGACTGCAGCACGAGTCAGCAAGATAGTCTTACATGAGTCGTGCTGTGCCTTCTATAGAAAGCGCCTGTAAGGATGCTGGCAAGCGCTTGTGGCTGTTTGTGTCCTGGATCGCGCAATGACTGCACCGATTGTAGTAAAACGTGCTAGCGAATGCCAGAGACACACAGCCATAAAGTGGAAAAGCGGAATAGCGAAGTGACACATCACACAATATGTATGTACACTGCAAGACATTGCAAAATGCCGTTAATCACACAGGCAACAGTGTAGCTGAAAGCTAGGCGGAACTCGGGGCAAATCACTCGGAAACCCACGATGCCACGGTCCAGATCCACTTACACACACCAAAGCGTGTACACATTGAGCACAGACCTGCGCAAAGCTACCGCCTTGGCGTGGAAAGGGCTCGGTTTCGTAAACACTGACGGCGGACACCGTTGCTGCCTCGTCCGTTGTCTTGCGTTAGGAGGAAGACGCCGGGACTTCCTCGAGGAGTTTTTTGCGTCGCCTCTTCACACGACGCAAACGTGCGGTGGAACGGAAAGAGAAAAGCATGTAAAAGCTTGCTGAGCGAAGCGAGGAAAAAGGTAGCCGATGGAATGCGGAGGGATTTTGGCGCGAAAACGGAACTTCGACACGAGGCACGTAGGCAACGATTTTTCCTTGATGCATAGGCACGACTCGAGGAAAAAGATGGGAAAGAATACGCAAGCCGAAACCGAAATCGCTAGTTTCTTCTATATTTCCGCATCCTCAACACGAGGGTCGCTGACTTACTTTTTCCAGCTTTGGACTCCCGCTGTCTGCGAGTCAACGTAACATAGTGGTTGAGGCGCGCCGTCGCCCCGACACAACGTATGCACAGGCCATGCATGCCTACCTGCTCTCATCCTCCGGAAAGATGCTAGACGCAGAACCCTTTACAGACACCGCACGACCCTTCGCTACACACCGCAGCACGGGACAGACATAAAACTAGGGTAGCTGGGTGTGGAAAGCCTTTTCTGTTGAGTCGCTGCGATCGTTTCCGTTCCGAAAAATTACCTTCAGACAAGCAAACAACTTGTACTTCCGCGCCATTAAAGCCGGCAGCGGACTCAGACAGCGTCCTGCCCATGGGGCCCCGGTTGTTAAGCAGCTGTGCGCTGTGCGTGAAACCAGATTCTTGCATGCTCGATTTGCAATGAGCAGTAAAAACGCTCATTATTTAAAACAGAACAGGGACACCTGACAGTTCCAGCTGTCTCGAAAGTCGATTGCAGCTCCCTGCTTGCCAGATGTTCGGGGTCTTCCAGTCCCAGGTCAACGGCGTGTCTTTCCCTATACCCCTTTTGA
The DNA here is from genome assembly GCF_002563875.1 of Besnoitia besnoiti. Lineage (NCBI taxonomy): Eukaryota > Apicomplexa > Conoidasida > Eucoccidiorida > Sarcocystidae > Besnoitia > Besnoitia besnoiti. The sequence continues at coordinate 2,511,198 of NC_042360.1, read as the reverse complement.
CCTTCGCTTCATTGCGGAATCCCCTGAAAAAGCTTGGTACCCAACGTACTGCGTATTGGCGCTACACAGCAAAGGATATGGACACAGTAAGGCATGCAGAGCCGCGCAGTGGGCTGGCGTTGCAGACCGACATTACCGGCGTAGGGGCTTATGCCCGACACGCGGAGTCATTCCTCTTCCCCGTCCTGCGGAGAAACCCTTTGGCCTATTCGTATATTATTCACTTGTGAATGCGGATTTAATGCGCAGATGCGATAGGTACTTGCAATATAGGTGGCAGCACCCGGTCCAACTAAGGCAAGTCTCAGTGCCGATTGCATACGGAGGAGGATTACCTCCTCCGCGCCTTCTTTGTGGCAGCACCTATTGGGCTTGGCTTTCTAAAATTGCAAGGAAGCAGACTTGCAATAGAGTTTCTGAGACGTGTCCGTGGTGGGCATGCGCTGAAGATGCCTGCGGAGTCGCAAACTTGGCACGGAGATCTGCAGGCCCCGAGAGCCCAGCCTGCTTCGCACTTGCCTTCATGCAATGAGTTATCTAGACTTCAACTCTCGATAGAGAATGTCGAGGTTGTGGCGTCTTGAAAGCCTATTTTCGCGGACTCGGCAAGTGAACCGACGTGCGACACGGGGTGAGCGAGGTAGAAAACTCCAGAGACGCACAGCCAATTCCTAGGGCTCATCGTCCACAACGAAAGGAAGATGCGGTCCGTGCGCGCAAACTCACTGTGGTGGTGCGAGAAAGGAAGCGACTCTTCGACCGCAAGAACGCTAGTGGGCAATCTCCTACGCCTCTCACGCTGTATGAATGGTAACTGGCGAAAGCGCGTAGGCGGAGGGTACCAGCCTGGTAACAACAGGAACTCTTGTTGCCACCCGTGCCTTTCACACCGGTAGGCTTCCGGTGGATAACAAATCCATAGTACACACAGACCTCAATCTTCTACTCGGTTGTGATGAAGCAGAAGACACCAGGTATGAAGAACGTTTTCCAGCCGTCAAGTGTTTCAGGCCATGTGGAGAAAGTCACCTAGTACGTGCACCCAATAGTGCGTACGTTTAGGTAAAGAAGCTGAGATATATCAACACAAGACACTATTTTGGTACATTCTGAGAAATGATGACTGACTGAACGGACGACAAAATGGTGAAACCGGATTTCGCCTGAAGGGTTGTTAGGTGGACATCATTGGTGGGAATTTGAGTTAAGATGGCGCTTCCGCTGAGAGATCAGGCATCCGAAGCAGTCATCGAGCGTACGCCAGAGGCTTCTTTTTAGCCATTGTAGTGAAACTATTTCCATCGTCTCACAATCCTGGTTCGCAGGTGAAGGCGAATGAGATAAGGATTACAGATGCGCTTCCTAAAACTAAACCTGTTCATTCTGACATCGAGGGAGATTATTTTTGAGAAAAATCCCTATCTGTCCGCATTAACATCTTCTGCGGCTACGATAGTTCGCGTCTCAACAACCATGTTGATGCAGGGAAAACGAACGTATTCCATGTTTTTACGAATTTCGCACACTTGGGAATAGAGGGGTCGCAGAGCAACGCGGTGAGCAACGGGCGACTACGGCTTCTTAACGAAAGCCGGATATCAGGAGCGCAGGTGATGAGCTATACAGTTCTGGATCGCGGATATTTGCTCGGCGTTATAGAACTTGTAGGCAGTCAGTAACTAAAGAACTGTACACACGTTGAGTGAAGAAAATGCATGGACACACTTAGCACCCGTTGAATCGGTGAAAACGCCTAAAGAGAAGGAAGTAGATCTGATTTCGTGTCTCTGAGAGGATGCCAAAGCGACACCACGCAGAAGGGCATTCGTGCCAGTACAGTCCTCACTTCACACCGGACTCGACTATGCCGGGGGGTGGAGTGAGAGGGTACGAACTGATAGAAAACGACATCTGACTTCTTGACCTTATTTGCTGAACTTCGAGACGGAATAATCGTTTTTGTGCTGGGACAGAAGGAGACTCTTTGCGTGTGTGACCGCTTTTCTCGCTGGTGAATTGACGTGACGCGCATGCGCATGCAGGTACGAGTTTTTCAGTGAGCATACACGCCATCAGCGAACACATGCGGGTATTTTCTTCAGCAAACGGAACACAAAGGCGAGGAAAAAAGAGCTGGAAGGTATCCAAGACCTTAATCGGTGACTAAGTTGCTTACCTTCAATTCCTTCTCCAGAATGACCTGGGTTGCGCAGCCCGTCCAGAGGGCCGCGTACTCAGCCTGCCTTTCCGCCTCGTTTTATTTAGATAAAACAGTTATCTGACGATGTGAGTTGAAGCCCTTCTTTGTAAGGCTCTCCTTCCAGGCTTCTCGTTCGCTGGGCAAGCGCTCATTCGTGAAAAGCATGGGAATTTTTCCTTCTTGGATACCCTCACCAAGGATTCCAGCATCCCGTAGGCTGGGGGAATGAAGTTGACTCACCTGTCTGCGCGCTGCCGTCGGCTTCACTCGACACGTTTCCTGAGTGCGCAATTCGCAGTTCATGTGCTTCTTTGCAGACGTGAATTCCTCTATTGCCTATTCGAGGCCTTCTGGCTTCTGACTGCCGTGGTGCGTGGTTTTCTCGCTCGGAGTCGCCGCGTTTCCTATTGATCGACGGGGTCTGGCCTCAGGCGAGGCTGGAAGCGTCATGTAGCTAGGCATTCGTGCGCCGCAAGCAAGACGGTGTGCATAGGAAGGAGCTTTCACGCTTTGTCTCTCCCACGCTGCGGGAGAGGCGCTGGTCACCCTGGCGGCATTTGTGTGTGTCGCAGGAGACGCTTTGTCCTTTCAGCAGATGCCCTGTTCGCGTTCGCCCTTCTTGCTGGATTCTGCGTCTGCTAGAGTCGCCTCTGCTCCTTTTTTTCCTCCTCTTCTCTCGTCTCTGTCTGCGCTCGTTTGCCTCCGCGATGGCTGACCTCTCCCCTGCCGCGTTTCCGCCCTTAGGCGCTGCAGGCGCCGCCACTCGGCGCCCCCTTGCTTCTCAGACACCGCGCGGAGAAAAAAAGCGAACGTGGGGCGAAGCTATGCGTTGTTCTTCAGCATTCGAGAGCAAGACTTTCCGCGCGGCGCTCCCAGGCCTCGACGTCGTCGTCCCGGGGCAGCAGATTGTCGTTGAAGAGGGCTGCATGCGCGGCCACGGAACCTACGAGAAAGGCGGTAAAATCTACGCGGCCGTGTGTGGCATCCTGGAAAAGGTAAATCCAACGCGCGCCCATTGCCCGCTCACTTCCTCAAAACCGATTTCTAGCGTCTCACAGCTCTGAACCATCACGCACAACTGCAGCCGAAGGCGCACTTGCTAGCAGCTCTAGAGACACGTCCGCGCGAAAGGATCTTCGTGCCTACACACCGGTTGGGCGTAGATGCAAACACAATTCACATGAAGGAAACACGAATGCACATGCAAGCAGTCACATACATATTTATTTTTATACATATATATAAAAATACAGGTGTGTGTCTATATCTACTAGGCTAGATCGGCACATGTATGCACATGCGTTTTGCTAAGCACTAGGTGATGCGGGGATCGTGTTGCCACTTTTGTCTTCGTCTGCCTGTTTTCTTCCAGGTGAATAAACTCGTCTACATCCGTCCTCTTCGATCTCGCTACGAGGGCAGCGTCGGCGACGTCGTCGTGGGACGTGTCACCGACATTCTCAACGGAAAGGTGCGCCAGTTTCGCTGAAGACTGTTCTTAGCGAAAGCAGCGTGGCTGATGTGTGTCTCGATGGTCCTCTTTCACAAATGGTCGCGACTCGAGGGTCTATTTCCCAGTTTCAAGTTCGATTCCCATCTCACACTCCACCAGAAACCCGACAGGCGGCCCCTTCTCGTGCGCTATCAAAGTGCAGACGCATGCAGTGGATCTCCTCATTTATGAGTAAACGTATGTATGTAGGTATGTATGTATATATATATGTATGCGTGTATACATATGACAATATTTGTGTACAAACATGTGTATAAGAATGCTGGGATGCCTACTCGCCTCTTTGGCGGGAGGCCTGCAGAGCAGAGCCCCCCTCCCCCCTCAGGCGTGGGGGTTGGCTCAGAGTCAATACCTGCACGGTCACTAGGACTGTTTAAATGTAAATGGAAGATTCGTGAGCACCTGTCTTCCTCAGGGTGTCTGCGTAGACGTGTCAAGACACATGCGTAGATGCAGCTGCACTGCGTCTCCCTGGTCAGCTGTCCTTTTCCTCTGTTTGTGCGCACAGTGGCTGGTGGATGTGAACGCAGGACAGGCGGCGTCTTTGGCTCTCGCGGCGATTTCGCTGCCCGAGCAGCGCCGGCGGCTCGACGATGACATGCTTGAGATGCAGACCTTTTTCGTCCCTAGTGACGTCATCTGCTGCGAAGTCCAGCGCGTCGCAGTGAGTCAGCCACACAGTCCAGCACGCCCTGCTGCCCAAGCCCCAGCGCAGCCGGAGTGCAGCTCAACGGTCTTCTCGCGAGCCCCCTGTCTGGTTCCTCTCCCATGCGAGCGACCGATCACGTGCACGCCTTTAGAAGCGTCTCTGCGTCTTCACTTGTGCAAGCACACAAACTTCTTGCGGTGGGCACTCGCGCTTCTCGCTGCTCCCAGCCACCCTGAGGTTGCTCGGTGGCGCTAATAGACTCGCGACAGGTGTAGTTCAAACGGGCCTGTGAGCGTGGTTGCCTCTCCTACGCACGCCACGCGATGCACACGCAAGAAGACTGCACACAATGTCTCTAGCCGGGACTGAGGATAGGGCTGCTCCTGCGCGCTCTTCAGCTGTCCCCCGCACGTCGGATCTGAGGCTTTCGGCCCGCGCCGCCCGCGCAGCTCTCTCTGCTTTCTTCGGCGTGCCGTTCTGCCTGGCGGCAATGTGATGTGGGCGCTTAAGCGGGGTTTTTCGTTTCCGCAGGCGGACGGCCAGATTCTTCTGCACACTCGCAGTGCGCGCTACGGCCGCTTGCTGAACGGCGTCTTCCTCGCCGTCGCGCCGCAGCAGATCAAGCGGCAGAGTCACCACATTGCCCAGCTCACCTGCGGCATTCAAATCGTCCTCGGCCTCAACGGTACGCGAGAAGCGCGCCCACGCAGTTTTTGTGTCACGCGCATGCAGGGGTGTGCCTAGACTTTGTCAACACGCATTTCATATACTCGCCATCTGTCTATTCAGACCACGACGGAACCTGGTCCATATAGATATGTATGCATTTCGATATACGTGTCGAACATGGTGCTCGGAAGGGCATACGAAGTCGTTAGATCTCTATCAACTCATATATATATATATATATGCGTGCAAATATATATATCTGTAGCGAAGTGAATGCGCGCTTATACGAGTGCTTGCGTGTGGATGTTCGCCAGTCGCAGATCGCCTACGAGCCAAGGCACAGGCCTGCTGTTTCCTCGTTCGCATTTCTTTTATCTTGCAGATGCTACCTTTTCGAGTTTTTGCATGCTTCAATGGGGCGTTTTCGTTAAGGTGTGCGCGCCTGTGCGTCGTTTTCAGGCTACATTTGGATTTCGCTGCCAGCCAAGACGTCCACGAAAGACTCGTTGAACTACGCGCATGTGCAGACCACGCACGAGAGCGTCTCGAAGGAGAGACGACTTGCCATCAGCCGCGTCCGCAACATCATTCTCTGTTTGGCGAAGAGCAACTTCGACATTTCCATCGCTGCCATTGAGCGCATGTACGAGATCTCGGGGTCGCGGGGCTGGGAAGCCAAGGACCTGACTGACCCGCTGATCATGGAACAGCTGGTTGAGGCGTTTCTCGCGTCTAGACTGGGGGACAACGTATAGATCCTCCGCAGAGTCTGCGCCATCAAACTTTTTGTCTGTCTCAACTTGCCGTGCTCGCGGCCCTTCTCCATAGTTGTAAACGCCGGCCTGGCGTCGGCGCCGTGAGTCAGATCTATGGACTACTCTTGGTTTTATCTGCTGCTTCGCTTCTTGGTCTGCGCCGCTCTATCCCTACTGTGCTATAAAACATTTTTCCTCCCTCATAAAGCTTGATCGCGGCTTTGCGTGCTGCGCGTCGTCTGCACACAGCCCCGCCGCTTGGCACCCGCCCCAGTGGCTTCCGTTTCGCGTCGTCTGGCAGTGTTTTTGAAAATAGATTGACTTGGCTCTTGCCGGCGCTCTGCTGCCGGACTTTCCATCTTTCACTCCTCGTCTCTCCGCCCACTGCGCCTGTTTTCGTCTCCCTCGCGTTTAGCAATGGAGAGCCACTACGCACTACAGCAGCTGGAGTGCACGCGAGTCGCGCCAGGCATCGGAGTGGCTGCTGTGACATAATACTCGTACAGCTACTCAGCTAGTGCTCGGAAGTTGAAACAAGGTAGCTGACGGTGCCTGATGTGGAAGCGTGGGGCGTTCTGCGCTGGCCAGGAGTCGTGCTATTTCGCAGGGCCCTGCGGCCTTCTTTCTTGCGGATATCAACACGCCTCCCGTCCGCTTTGCGGTCGCGTGCCCGGTGTTCTGTATTGCGTGGAGCTCCCCCTGCTGCACACAGCTGCCATGTGTGGTGAGCCGAAAAAAGCGGGTCTGAACGCGACCACTTTTGTAACGGCAGCTGCATTGGACCGCGAGCTGGTTGCGCGTGGGCGGAGTTTCGTGCCTTCGGCGGAAGGGCGAGCAACCCCGCCTTCACTGAGGCGACCCGCTAGTTTAGTCGCCAAGACCTTCCAACTCAAGCTGCCTGCCGCAACCGCGATCTGAACTCTCCCTGCAGAGCGCGGCTGCAGAAGTCGCTACCGAGTTACGCGCCTCGGGAGGAGGAAGTCGCGCGGCTGACCCGCCGCCAGCTGAGCTCCAAGCGCTGCGACACCATCGCCGGCGCACGCGCGTCTCACAAGGACGCCGCTCCTCTGAAGAGGCAGGCCGTTCCCACAAGTTCCTTTCACAGCCATTTCTCGCCCTTAGCCTTTCATTTGGGGAGACGACTCCCCGTGACTCCGTCGGCAGCACAGACTGGCGCTCTCGAACAGATATCAAGCCGCAAATCCTATGCCAGGCAGCTAACGTCATCCGCGCATGCGTGCGCTAACGGCCGTACATAGATGCTATAGGACAACCCTTACGTAAACAGATGCAGAAACAAGTCTTTCTGCGGCATGCCCGTTGAACTTGGATGCTGGCGACGGCGCCAAATCACACAGCCGCGCTCACTTGCACTTCGTCTCCACTCAACACAGACGTCCGGGTAGGCGACCATATTCACAAGAAAATTCCAAACGAGGCACGCATATGCCGCGCGCCCTTTCCGACGCCACCGGCTTCAAAGAGTATACATAGGTTGACTGCAAATGGTCATACATATGTATACATATCTATATAACATATACATATATATATACTAGGCCTCCACGCTAGTGCGCGTGTCGGACCACGCCGCAGGCCCGTCGGCGGCGGCCGGAGGTTGCGCGCCGCTTTTCTTGCCCTCTTTCTGTGCAGCCTGGGCACTCGCGCCTCGGTCCGCAGGCCCGCCCGCACTGGCTGAGGGCTGCGGCGCCTCGCCGGCGCCCGCCGCCATGCGGTTGAGTCGCCCGTGCACGCGGAGAAACCCTGCGGGAGGATACAGCGAGGCGTCGTCCACGATCTCGCAGGTCTCTGCTGTCACGTCCGCGAAGGACGGCCCGAGCAGACGGCAAAACTGAGCGCACAGCGCACCATATTCAGCGATCCACGCGGCTGTGCGCACGCTAGAAATCAGGACACTCTTCTTTCTTTTCCAATAGAAGGATTTACGTACACCCGAATATATACTGCACGTGTGGTCGGATGAATGCATATGGCTCGCCGCCGCATCCACGGTGAGCGGAGAGCGCGAAGCCACGACCGGGAAAAGAGCGAACCGAGCACCGACGCGAGAGGAAGGGCGAGTCAGGACTCACGCGAACGAACTCCTGTTCAGGTACACTATATTCGGCGCGTATCACAACGCGCACTCGCTTCCTATCTATCCATTTCCAGGCGTAAGTCTGCACAGCCCTAAACCGTCTATTTTGTCTGTGTATAGAAGTCTCGACTGCTGAATATGGATCAGCGCAGAGACTGCAAAAAGACGACAAGGCCACCTGAGCGACGCCGCCAATCTCCGAAAAGGCAAGTGCCCCCGTGTGCACGGAGAGCCTACGCAGGGGCCGAGCGGCGCGCTGCGCTGAGATCACCCCCCCTCCTCCCCCGGGGAGCTGCATCTTGGAAGGCGGGCTTTGCGAGGGGCCTACCTGGAGCCGGAGTTCGAGGTTTTCTACGCCGTGGACGAGGAGATCCTTCATGCTGCTCACGCACCGGTCTCGAAATTTCTCGCCGATTTCCTCGGCGAGCGTCTCCGCCTCGGCCGGGGCCCGCCCCGCGGCGCACGCGCGGCGAATCTCGCCCAAGACGCCCGAGGGCCGGAAGGTGTAGACGCCGAAGTCAAAGTCGGCAGCCGCGGTGAAAAAGGAGGCGCGCGGCGGAGGGGCGGGGGAGGCGGCAGCGCGCGGAGACACGCCTGGCGACCCGGCACGGGCGTCGACAGCGTACTCCTGGACGCCTGCGACGGCAGGGAGGCCGAGGTCGACGTTCTTTCCAAGGAAGCGAGCCCGCAGAACGTCTGCAGCCACGCGCCGCTCGCCACAGCCTGTCGCCACGGAGGGGGAGGAGGGCGACGCGCCCTCGTCGCCACGAGACGACGACGTCCGCCCTGCGCCTGGCGCAGATCCTTGGCTGCCCTCCTCGAGCCGAGGCCTCTCGCGCCACCCCGCGGGAGACGAAGAGGGCGAGGCGCTGTCCAGGCCCTCGCCACGTCTCCGGCCTCGCAAGTCGAGGGCCGCCTGGGGCAAATCGCCATTTCCAGACTCTGTCTCTGTCCACCGCGCGGTGTCTCCTTCGTCGCCAACCGCCGATGAGGCCCACACCGCGACCGCGCCGGACCCTCGGGCCCGGCTCTCTTCCTGCTTCGAAGTCCCCTGGGGGCTGCCCTGCACCTGGCGACCCCCAAAACCTCGGCGTTGGCCGCCGATGTTGGAAGCCTCCCCAACCATGGGAGCCGCTCGGTGTCCGTCTGCTGTTTGCCAGACTGCAGACTCCGCCGCGCCGCCTCGTCCAGAGAGCCGCTTGTCCTCGTTACATCCGCTGTCGTCCTGGGCGTCTCGATTGACCGCCGCCGGGTGCCGCGGAGACGCTTTCTCGCCTTGCAGGTCTCTCTCTGCGTGTCGGGCGTCGAGGGCGACGAGCACGAGACCTGAAGAACTTTCTGCAATTTTTCTCGGTCTTCCGCGTGCGGAGTCTCCCTCGCCTCGTGGGCTGGACGACTCGCCGCCCTGCTGAAGAGACGCGGGCGACGACGCCGCCTTCTCCGGGTCCGCGCCTCCCCCGCCGAACTCGGCTAGAAAAAGGCGCACGACCGCGGCCATGATTTCGTTCCCAAAGCCCCCCGTCTTCCACAAACTGGACTCGGCTACCGCGCACGCGGATCTCCTCCCGTGGCAGCGCCTCTCCCCTTCCTCAGCGCTGTCTCCAGCGTCGCTCTGCGACGGAGGCGGGGTTCTGCTTCGCGCGCCTTCGGCCGCCTGCTCGGCGACAAATGGAGCCGCGCCGGCGCGCCGAGAAGCCCCCCCGGGCGGCGCGCGACCCCCGCCCCCGAGGCTCTGCAGCTGCTCTCGATAGTGCGGGTCGCCGCGGAGGACGCAGTGCCGAAAAATTGCCCGAGGCCACGCCGCGTTCACGACGCCGCCGTAGATGTGGTCGTAGGCCTGGACGGCACACAAAGGGGCAAAAAACAAGAGCTGAATGCGCAGAAAACCATACGAGATCGACGCATACCAAGGATTCAGCCGGGACTGCCGGCGGCCACCTACACCCACACACCACATCTGCATCTGCTTAGACTGCTGTCTACCGCCCCTCTCTCTGTTTTCTTCTCGTTCTTATACGTAATCCAACGACAACAGTATGTAAAGGAGATTCTAAAAGCATACGCGCAGAGCAACCTTCACAATGAATCACAATTGAATTTTCAGATAAACTGCCAATGTTCTCCAAATCTTCTCGACTTTTTTTGCCGAACAGTCAATACTTGTCTCTGCCTCTGTGTCTCTTCGAATCTCGTCTGGCTGGCTATGGGCGGCGAGCTGCAGGTGGAAAGGCAGATTTGTTCTGAGGTTTTCCGCGGCTTCGCTTCTCGCCTTTTGCGACTCCCTTATGCGTTGCAAGCCTCCCCTTACTCTTGCGACGATGACGCTCGCCATGGCGTCGGGATGGACTTCGATGAAGAGAAGAACTTCCTTAAGCGACAGGTGAACGACCTTGAAGGGACTCAGGAGCGTGTCGCCGGCGCCTTTCTCGCGCGCCAGCAGGGCGGTGATGGTGCGGCCGTCATCGTCGTCTACAGCGCCTTCACAGCGGACCTTATCGCACTGGCGGTAGTCTCCCGCGCCCATTCTTCCTGCCCCCCCTGGCTGAACCCCGGAGCTCGTGCGCTCGCCGCTCTGCAGCGACGGGAGAGAGCCTCGGCGCGCCAAGCTGTCCCTCCGCGTCTGCTGAAAGCCGCCGCTGGTGCCGGACGAGGCAAAGAGTGCAGCGCGGCCGCGCTCCGGCCTCCTCTCCCAGATGCCGGCGTCTCTAGCGGCGCAAGAGGCAAGCGAAGGAGCGCCACCAGAGGCCTCCCTGGCCTCCTCCAGCTGAGTCGCGTCGGCGCTCCGCATCGTCGCCTCTTCGCAGCTGAGTTCAAACAGGAGCGTCTGAACGAGGTCGCCTAGAGGCGGAGTCTGGGACGAAGGCGCGAGCTCTGAGACGTTGGAGGCCGCGCCTCCCTCGAGCCACGCGCTGCCGTCTTGCCCCCCGACTCCTCCCTCGAACGCGTCTCTCGTCAAGGCGGTGCGAGAGACCGGCGGCGCATCCGCGCTTTGCCTTGGCTCGCGCTTAGTGGCCTCGTCGCCGCAGAAGACAGCCGGCGTCTCGGCGGCGCCGGCGGAACTTGGCCGCGGCACGCGATCGAGAAGTCGGAGAATTCGCGCGCGGCGCGCGAGGTCGTGTTCGCGAACTTTCCGCGCCAGACAACGCAGCGAAAGAAAAAACTCCACCGCCTTCAACTGGAGCGCCACCAGCGCCGCCAAGCGATTCACAGTCAGATGCAGCTGCAGGCACCCCGCCGCCAGGAAGAAACGCGAGCTCTCCAAGAAAAGCTGAAAAAAACAACACAGGGAAAGTGACATAAGAATATAACACAACGCGCCACCCACTGCGACCGCCACATAAAACAAATACATCATATACCTACTACATATCAATATACATATATACATATACCTATATATATGAGATGAAAATACCCATGGAAGGAGAGGAAACCCGAAGACCTACACCAGTATACGAACGTATATGCATATATATGTATTCATGTATGCACATCCACAGACATATGCAACCCGCTTCGCAGGCGCCCCTGCATAGAGGGAAGGAGGGGATGTTGTGGCTTTCGCCACACACCCGACATGTGCGAGGAAAAGACCTTTTTCAGCGAACAGATCTACTTCACGTGACTGTCTCTCGCCCGCGGAGACGAACGCGTGTGCGGACCTGGAGAGTGAGGAGGAGACAGTCTTCCCCGGCCTCGGAGTAAAGAACGTCAATGTCTCGGCCGATGCACTCCATGCAGCGGAACGCTTCCTCTTGCAGCAGCGAGCTGAGAAGAAAAAATCCGAGGCATGCACAGACCTACGCGATGCAAGTCAGCTGTAGACCGCAGACGCCAGCCACGCAATAAAACAAAAACAAACGAAGTACAGACATGCGTGAGTGCAGAGAGCGATGCACACAGAAAGGTAACAGGCGAGAGACCGCAGAAGTCGACAGCGAAACACACGCTAGGGCACAAGAATGTGAAGGAGTTTCACGCGCCCAAGGCAGGCATCAGCAGATGGCAGTTGAGATGCAGCAGCGCATGTACTGGCGTCCCTTATCGCTCGTCCACTGCGCGAACGCCGTCAGATTCTCTCCCTTTTTTTGGCATGCGACTTACGCAAGTTCGCTCGTAAGGCCGAGTTGGACGTGGGCTTTGACGAGGACGTCGAGCTGCACGCGTTTCTTCTCGGTGCTTTCGCCCCGCGCCTCTCCCAGGGCGTCTGGAAGCAGGCACATACGCCGATGCAGATGCGAAACGATGGCGAGCGCGAGGCTCTCTGCAATGCTGCGCTCGTCGCTCCATGGCAGCGCATGCGCCTTCGCGGCCTCTCCGCTCGCGAAAGCGACAGAAGGAGACGCAGAAGGCGTGGAGACGGGCACAGACGTGTGCGCACCCAGAGAGACGAGGAGGCCCAACGAGGCGTCCAAGGCGCTCGCGCGGGAGCCGGGCGCGAGAGCGTCCGCAGGCGCAGCCTCGGCGGAGCCGCGCGAGGCGGAGAAGACAGAAGACTCCAGCGAAGAAGCCAGGGAAGACCGGCAAGCCGAGGGCGCCAGCGGAGCGCCGCTGCGCAAACGTGGCGCGCGAGGAAGCGAGAGGGAGAACTGACAGCAGCGAAGAAGGTCGTCGAGGTGGTCGTGCTCTAAGAGAAGACTGAGGAAGGCAACCGGCACATCACAGCCGCGCGCAGCACGCGAAATGAAGGACCCCATGGACACACGTCGATGCGAAGACGATCCTGACTTCCGGCTGAAGCACCTCGTCGCAAAACGCACCAGAAGCGCACGTATAGACACACACGCAGTTGTGCTTGAGCACGTATATTGGTGTATGCATCCCCACGCAGCCTCCAGACCTCTGCGCCCTTGGACTGCTTGCACGCCACAGGATGAAAAACGCCCACGCCAGCCTGTTGTTGTCTGCTTCGCCCGTCGGTCTTCGCTTACTCGAGGGCGCGCTCGAGGCCCTGGAAGGCCGGGACGGCGGTGAGGAGTCGGCAGAGCAGGTAGAAGCGCCCCGAGTCGACGTAGACGTCCAGCCTCCCGTCGAGGAGCTTGAGGAGCTCGGCGACGCCTGCGAAGGCGCTGCTGCTGGCGAATGCGGAATAGGCGAGAATCGCCAGTTCGACTTCGCACTCCAGCGGCAGCGGCTGCGAAGGCAGACGCGCCGCGGTCCAGTCGCTCGCGTGAGCGCAGGCGTCGTCCTCCGCTCGAGTGTCTTCTTCGCCGTCACTGCAGCCTCCGTCGTTCCAGCAGCGCCACAGCGTGACTTGCCGGCGCAGCACGCGGAGGGCTTCGTCGCCGACGCCCTTGCCGCTGCCGCCGACAGCGAGGAACTGATGCAGCAGACTCAGGGGCCATTCGAACCACTCGATCGCCACTTCCTCTTCGTCCAGGTCTTCGCTATCGTCGCCCGCGCACTCCTCGACTTCCTCCTGCTCTTTGTCTTCCTCGTCTGGCGCGGGTAGGCGCCGCGAGCTCTCGCGGAACTCCTGCTGCTGGTGGGCGACGAAGGCGCAGACCACGGCCTGCGCGACCGCCTGGGAGGACAGGCTCTGCGCAGAGACATCTAGGTAGTGGCGACAGAGGGCGAGCCGCGGCTTCGGGGCAGTCGGAACGCCCACACGCTGGAGAAGGGCGAGCAGCAGCGCCGCCGGCGACTCCTGATTCTGCTTGACGACTGCGGCGAGCGGCCAGCGCAGCAGGCGTGCGACCGCCAGACACACCAGCAGCCGCGTGGAAAACGGGAGAGTCGCCGCGCTGCAGCGCCGCAGCAACTGCTCAAGAAGCCCCAGACACTCGCGCCGACGTCCAGAAGGCAACGACGCGGCGAGGGACGAGCACCAGGAAACCGACGTGGAGGCCTTGGAAGCAGAGGGGCCTGCCTCTGCTGCAGCGGCCGCCTGAGAGAGCGCGGCGCCACCCGCCGGATGAGCTTCTTCTTCCATCAAAAGCTCAAAGAGCTCCAGCTGATGCGGCAGAAGAGCCGGCAGCTCCTCTCGCCAGCGGTGCGAGAAGCACGCAGCACCCGCGATGGCTTCTTTGAGCGCGCGCAGCTCCTCCGCGTGCTCCGCCGCTCCAGCCTCGTTCGCCGCTTCTCCACCCTCCAGGTTCTCTCGCGCGTCGGCGTCGAGCTCCCTATTAGCCAGCAGGCGCTCCGCGCCCTCGCCGCTGGGGAGGCTGAGGCCCTCAGCGGGGCGTCGTGACTCCGCCAGCTCGAGACTGAAGACTTTGACTGCGCGCAGAAGCAACTCCGCGAGCGCGACGTCGTCTGCAAGCAGCTGCAGCTGCGCCTGCAGATCGTCGACAGCGCCTCCTCCGTCGACCGCGGGTTTGTCCCGCTCGCTCTCTGGCTCTTCGCGCCTCTCGGCTTCGTCCCCGGGGCTCTCGTTGGAGTCTTTTCGGCTTCCCTCTTGAGAAGGCCCTCCACTCTCTCTCCGCGTCTTCGATCGGCTCGTGGGACTTCGGCTGTCGCGCCCGTCGCCCTTCCCCTTCCGCAGAGCGTCTTGACTGCCTCTTCGCTTCTCTCTTCCTATTCCCCCGCCAGTCTCGCCGTCGTTGCGATCTTTTGTCGGCCATCTGGCGCTCACCGCGTTGCGCGACATGCCTCCACTTCTGCCGTACTGCCCTCTCTCTTCGGCGCCATCGCGCTCGCATCTGCTCAGTCGCTCTCCTTTCTCCTCCTCTCCGCGCTGGAGCCTTCGCGAGATGCAGGGTGAGAAGCGCGCGACAAGGCACTTGGCAGCCAGCACGCGGTTGGAGTTGATCAGATTCGACGATGCCCGCTGCAGGAACCTAAGCAGCGTCGCGGTCTCGAAAAACCCGCGCGACGAGCAGGCGGCGACCGCAGGCGCCGCAGCGAACGGCGCCGCCCACGGAGGCGGCAAGGAGGAGAAGGAACCGTCTGGGGGGGGCATGCACGCAGCTGCGGCCGCGGCGGGCGAAGAGAAGAAGCGCGACGAGCCGAGGAGAAGCGTTGCACACGAGGCTCCCCACACGCACGGCACGGGCCTGTCACCATCTGCGAGAGCTTCAGCAGAGGCGGGGGAAGGGGTGGGCGAAGACGCGCCCGCACAGAGAGCGGCCTCGATGCGGAAGGGCAGCGCCGGCAGATGCGCTGGCAGTAGCGCCTCGACTCTCTCGCGGAGGTCGTCGTAGCTATCGAAGGCGAGGGGATGATGGAAAGCGAGCGAGTTTAACGCAGCGTCCTGGTCTGCTAAGGGGCGACGCAGCCCGTCCGAGCTCGCTTGCTCGCTCGCCTGTTCGAGAGGCCTGATAAACGGCGTCACGGCTGCCTCTGCCGCCGCGATGGACTGCGCGGCCAGCAGCAGCAACAAACGCGACGCAATGTCCTGAAGGAGAGGGAGAGACACCACTGCCGCAGACTCCCAGACAGCCTCCGCTTCCTTGCCATCGCTCTCGCCATCACTATCTCCGCGGGCGTCTCCCGGGCGTCCCTGTGGCCCGACGAGTGTCTCCTCGAGCCCCTCGTCCGCTCGGTCCTCGCCCCCCCCAGCGACTTTGGAGCGCCAGAAGGAAGCGACGCGTCGGCGCCCGCGACTGTGAGTCTTGAACACGCACGCCAGCTCCCACGGCTGCAGTGGCAGACACGAGAGCAAAGTGGCGGACTGAGACTCCGCGCCGGCAGCCGCGGGGGAAGAGGCGCTCGCAGGCGGCGCCGCAAACGACGACGCGAGGCACGACGACAGCAGGGAAGACGAAGGGAGAGAAGAAGAAAAAAACGCGGGAAATGGAGCAGAAAAGGGAGCAGAAGGCGGACAATCCACTCCGCCTTGCTCGCTGCTCGGATCGCGCTCCGAGGCGGCGCCGGCTTGGAGAGGCGACGCTTGCCTTCGGCCCTCCATGCCCGCGTCGAGCTCTCGCGCAGAGAAAACGCAGCGACTGAGGTAAAAGACCAACGCCTCCCGCGAACAGAGGCCTGCGTCGGCAGCACCCGACGCAGGCGAACTGGGCGACGCCGCGGCGCTCAGAAGCAGCTGCAGCGCCATGGCCAGCAGCATGGCTTGGTCTCTGTGCAGGCGACAGACAGAGGACAGGCGAAGGACGGGATGGGAGTGAGCGCCGACAGGCAAACTGAAAAATGGAAAACGCGGAGATGAAAGCGGCGGAAACTCACACGCGAGACGAAGGGACGGGAGATACCCCAGGGTAGAACAATTAAGCCTCAAATCGCAAGGCAGACCGCACCAAAAGACACCCGAAAGACGAGGAAAGACAAGGTGTCCGAGTCAGTGGAAGCATCGACGCGACAGGTGCGGCGAGGGAGAGGAGACAAACAACGCGTCCCAGAAGATCGCCACGTCTCAAAGAGAGAAAACGCAGACGAGCAAGCAGCGAAGTGAGCAGATCAACTGCAAAGGAGAGAAGCCACACAAAACAGACGAAACGAACACACATGATGGCCCGAGAGAGAGGGAAGCGGGGAAAGCGCACCTGGCGAACAGCTCCTGCTCCAGCTTGGCGGCGACATCCAAAAGGAACAGCGCCGCGAGGGCCCCGGGGAACCTGAAGGAAAACGATCCGAGAAATGTACCCGAAATAACGAGGCATACGAGAGAGAGAACGAGAAGCAACCGAGACGAGAAGCCAGCCGCTTTCTGAAGTCAGGCCCCGTACCCTGACAGCGTTTTTTACACGATGCAGTAAACAGATACAAGCACATACAAGCATACATGCCTGTGGACTTTTCGAAGACTTCTAGCAGAGCGCCTCCCGCGGAACAGGAAAGATACTCAAAACCAGACGAAAAATCTCTATAAAATCGGCGTTAGGATGCATGCGCATGCAACAAACACAAACTCATGGTGCAGGTAAACCACATGCAGATCGGTGTCGAGAGCGGGCCATACACGCGTCGCTGTGTCTGAGCTGAGAAACAATACTTTTAAGAACTCACCCGTGGAGTTTGAAGAGCTCATAGCTTCTTATCCAGGTCTTGAGGCGCTCGCGGCCGTCAGCCCAGCAGCCTCCCTCCTTGAAAGACGCGAGGAGATGCGTGACTTCGTGAACAGTTATGAAAATATCCAAACTCGGGCGCAGACCTGAAAAGACCCTCGCAAAAAAATTAGGCAACGCAGCAAATGCATCCACCTCTCACTCACACACACATATACACCTATATATATTTTATATTTATATATATGCATATATATATATGCACATAGTTTGCTCGATTGCAGGCGCCAGCACACCACACTCACGCGCACATGCGATGCAGCGCGTGGCGGTGGAATGCGTTTTTTCACCATGACCAATATGTGTATATAAATATATACGAATATCAATTGTACGCAGCCGGGGGCACCACCACGCACACGTGTCCAATGTATATCAATATGTATGTATAAATATATGTACACACGTATATGTACAGATATACATATATATACGGCCACATGCCTGCATGGGCGACTGCATCTTCTGCTTGCGCGACGCCGCCCAGCCCCTAAACTTGCTTTCGCGCGCTCTGCGCGACAGGCTCGTGGATCCGACCTGTGAGGCGCCTCCATCGGCGGGCGTCAGCGTATTTATGGCAAGAAATCAGCGCATCCAGCAGCTCGCCACAGTCGCTGCGGAAGTCGAGAGGCGCGGGCAGGCGATGCTCCTCAAGCAGTACATAGGCATGGAACAGGAGAGAGAGCGAGGAACAGTACGCAGCCTCGTGAAGCTGCGCCAACAGCTGCCGCCTGAGCAAGAGCACAACAAACCAAGCACTGCTTTTTGGAGTAGAACAGTCAAACGCGTCGACTGAGTAGAACGTTTGGTGACTAAAGAGTCGACGCAGCCCTCCTCTCTGAAGCAGACGGCGAGCAGACGAAAGAGATGCAGCTGAAGGCCATCCGCGGCTGAGGCGCGTTGCCTTACCCGAGCGCCGTGAGAGGCAGCCACCCACGCGGAGGCGGCGCGATGAAAACGCTCAGACAAAAAGCTTTAACATCAAGACAGAGAGAAGAAAGAAAGGCAACGCCTATACATACACAGGCATACCGATAGATCTATACATACATAAAGGTATATATATGTATATAAGCGTATGCAGGTGCGATGCGTAGGGACACGATTCATTGAAAAAGTCGCATGCACATGTATTGGCGGGAAGACGTATGGTTGCTTTCTTCTGCGTGTGCAGTGGACCGGCAACTGGATACAGATACCGCGGTGCATGCGTTTTTGCGTGTTTCCTTTCTGTACCTGAAGAGCGGATGCTTGTTCAGGAGGAAGTGAATAAGCGCATCGGCGAGTCGAAGTCCATGAGGCACGAGCGGCAGACCGGCTTGCCTGTCGCGAAGTTCGTCAACTTCTCTTTTCTCGTCTCTACTCCGCGTCTCGTCGCTTTCTCTCGAGTCTCCACTTCTTCGCTTTCTTTTGTTTTTGCTCTCCAACTCGGCCTTGCTCTCCGCGTCTGCGCCGCCCTTGGCCAGCAGCGCGTCGCGGCGCCGCACGAAGCGACGGAGGAGGCGCTCCGAGGCGTCGAATCGACACTGGAGGAAGGCCCTGGAAAAGAAAATAAAAGAACTCACGAGGCAGCGCCATAATGCCAGACTAATACAGTTTTGGAAATATTGTTTCAGACTTAAAATTGAAACAACTTTGTAGATCAATCAGTCTTTCATAATGTTAATAGTTTCAAGAGACGCCCTCGGAGAAGCAGACGCACAACAGCGAGGCGACAGCGGACTCGCGCAGAGGCTGGACACCAGGAGCCTAACTCGCGTCTGTCGGCACACGCGCAGTGACGCCGAAGCGAATCCATCTGCATATGAATCCGCGCGGCGTACCCGCCTGCCTGCATGCGCCGATGTGGTTTTCTTCAAATAGAGACACACACGCGAAGCTGGAGGCCTGTACACTCGCGCGCCAGACGCCATGCATCTACAAGCACCCTTGCAACGCCGTGTATGAATGTATGAATAGTCACATCCATCAACACATCGATGCACGTTTATTCATATTTGCATCCTCATGCATGCGTATGCATGTGTGAGGCCGATGAAGAAAGGCACTAGGCTATGTGAAAGCTGATATGGATATCGTGTCCTGTGCGTTTTTGCGCGATGCGCTCGCTGCGTCTCTTTCCCACCTGAAGAAGAGAAGCACGTCAAGGACG
Source organism: Besnoitia besnoiti (assembly GCF_002563875.1). Taxonomy (NCBI): domain Eukaryota; phylum Apicomplexa; class Conoidasida; order Eucoccidiorida; family Sarcocystidae; genus Besnoitia; species Besnoitia besnoiti. The sequence continues at coordinate 2,492,202 of NC_042360.1, read as the reverse complement.
ACGGCACGCTCGTCAAACAGTCGAAACGCGCGGATAACCAGCGAGCAGAGCCCGGTTTCGCACAGCCACAAGACGAGATCTCCTGCGTGCCGGGGGTCGCGCAGCCAAAGGAGGAGGTCTTCTTCGTGGCCAGCCGGCGCGGTCGGAAAGAAGGCGGGGGCGACGAGGCCTTCCCTGTCTGTCTCGACCCCCAGTGCGAACCCTGTGGCGGCTCTGTCCGCCGCAACGACCTGAAACAGATCCCTTTTCCCACTCGAAGCCGCGAGCGCCGTCCTCCGGGGGCCTCTGTCGGGCTCCGCCTGGCCAGCGGAGGGCTCCGGGCCTTCCCTGTCCCCCCGTCCCCCGCCCCTGGCGAGGGTCTGGGAGGCTCCGCCCCCTCCCCGTCTCTTTCCTCTGTTTTCGCGGCCGCGCCTCGCCTCGCGCCCGCTGCGCGCCTCAAGAGTCTCCATTTGGTACAGTCCAAGCAGAGTGAGCTCGAGGAGACTCGACTGGCGCTCGCCGTTCGGGCCGGTGGGGACGTCCCCTAGGCCCTCGAGGCCCTCGAGCGTCGACGGCAGTCTTCGTCCCTCTCGCGCCTGAGTGCGGCGCGCGGCGCCGCGGGGGAGCAGTACGCGCGCGTCTTCCTCGTCTGCGCCTCGTCGCTTGGCGCTTCCGCCGAAAGCGCCCGCCTCCTCCTCCTCTTCTGCCTCCGCCTCCTGTGCGTCGCTGAGTGGGAGGCGCTCGCGGGCGCGCTGCGCGCGGTAGGCGGCCAGTAGGAGCAGCAGCCGCGTCTGCATGTAGAGCCAGGCGTTGAGGCACGCGTGCGCGTCTGCGTCGGCGAAGCACGCGGCGTAGACCGAGAGCCGCGGGCTGCAGACCTTCAGCGCATGCAGCAGCAGCTGCTGCCCGACGCCTGCCGCCGGCGCGAAGTCGAGCGCGAGCGAGGAGACCGGCGGAGACCCCAGCGCAGGCGCCGGAGACTCGGCGAACCCTGGCGCAGGAGACGCGGACGACGCGCCGCGGGCGCTCACGCGCGACTGCAAGAAAAACAGTGCAGAGGCGCACAGAGACACGCACGGCTGCAGGCAGGCGGCTGGCGAGGCTTCAGGGTGGGGGACAGACGAACGAGCGACGAAGACGAGACGCAAACCGGCTGATCCTGATGCGACGGCAGAGGACTTGGGAAGTCTGCGACTGCGCAGACAATGTGAAGGAACTGCGGACGATCGTGTGAACTGTCGCGCGCAGGGAGACGAGACACAGGAAAGCAGGGACGGGCGAAGCGCCCAGCGTTGAAAGACAGCTGGCGACCATATACCGCCTGCAGAGGGCGACACAGAAGACCGAGGACGAAGACAGACAATGCGAGGACTCCCAAGGAGCGGCTCAGAACCACGCCAAAGAGAAAAACCCGCGACGTGTGCAGCGCGTGCGTCCGCATTACCTTGAGTAGAACCGACATGACGTCGGCGCCGTTCGCCAGCTCGAGACTCGCGGCGGCGTCGCGGGGCCCCTCTGTCTCCTCGCCTGTCTCCGTCAGCCGCAAGGTTGCGCCGTGGAGGCCCGTGGGGCTCGTACCGGCGCTTCGCGCCTTGCCCGCCCGCGGGTCGCTCGGGGCTTCGCCGGGGCGGCCCGCGAGGCCCCCCTCCTGCCTCTCCTGCGCCTGTCCCTCGAACGCCGGCGCCGGACGGGTTTCCTCCTCGGCGACGAAAAAGAGCGACGTCGCGCCGACAGCCGTGTAAGCCTCCAGAGAGAGAGGCGCCTCGGGCGCGGCGGGCGACGCAGCAGAGCCGGGCGCGGGAGCGGATGCCGCCAGCGGCAGGCCGAGGAGAGCGCCTGCGCCAGCGTCGCGGTCTTCCTCGAGGTCAGACAGCAACGCACTTGCAGGCACGCGAGACAGACGCCAAAACCGGGCGGTGGAAGGCGCAGTCGGGCGCTCCACGCTGCGCACGACAATCCGCAGGTGGTGGCGCAAAGGCGCCTCCCGGAAGTACCTAAAAAGAAAAAAGAAGACGCGAAGCGCCGGCAAGGAAGAGAGAGACATCAGCCGGCGAACCGGAGAAGGACGGCAAACAGGCGGCAGACAGACAGCGAGCTACCTACACACACATGTGCGTACGCAGATATGAATATCCATCCATACACATATACATGGTACATACATGTGCAGAGTGTCCATATGTGCACGGATTGAGGCTGCATCGGCATAGGGCTTGCTGCTGGACCAGAGAGAGGCAGCGGCAGGCCTCACACTCAAAGCGCTGCGCACGTAACAGAGCGGCGTGATTCAGATGGAAAGCAAACGAGACAGCAAACCGGGGCTGCGAACTGACCCGTCGATGATGTTGGTCATTGTCTGGGGAGGACACTGCTGCAGGTCTCCTTCATGGAGAAACAGCAACCAGTCGTCGTTCCGCGCTAACTCGTGGAGCAGCGTCAGCGACCGAGGGAGTTGATGAACTCTGAAAAAGGAACCCCAGTACACAAACAGACACGCGAAGACACCTCCAGACAACGCGGAAAGCCGCGTGGAGGGTCGCCTGTCGATGCACGTACCTCACGCCCGCCCTAGCCGCAAACCGAGGCCACCGCGGAGGGGGGGGGGGGGCGGGCTCGGCACTGGCGTGCGCCTTTCGCCTCTTGTGCGTCTGCCTGCTGCTATTGCCTCTCAGCGTCCTCCCTGGCCTCATTGTGCGACCACGGATAAGGACCACAGCATCTTCTTGATGCTCGTCTGTGCGGAATGCCCATCTGACTGACTTGGCTTCGTTGCCTTTTCACTCTCCCCACGAACTCGCGCACAACTCATCCCTTTCCGGCCGCGGGTTTTGCTTGTCCAGCCATTCCGCACCTCCTGGAGGAGGCGTCTCAGGACGCACGAGCGCCTGTAACCTGCCTTCCCTTCGGTTTCTGTTTGCTGTTGATTCACCGCGTTTTACCAGCTCTCGGCGCGCGCCCGGCTTTTTAAAACATTTTATTCCAATTTTTTGAGATTTCCGGAATTTTTTAATTTTTGTGCCTACCTGCAGAAGAGGCCGACGAGGTGCCAGGGCGAGTCGAGACTGAGCGGCGTCGCTGCGGCGGCCTGCGTCGTCGCGAGGTTCGGGTCGAGTGACCAGGTTGCCTCCTCGAGCATTCTGAGTGCCGCAAGCAGGTGAGGCGACGAAATTCCCGCAGAGCTTTCTTCTTCGTCCGCCTCGTCTTTCTCAGCCTTCTTCCTTTTCTCTGCGCCCTCGCTTCGTGCGGCTCGCGCGTCCGCGCCGCGCCCTCGCGCCCCGTCAGCTCCGCTCTCGGTGCCTGAGTTGCCCGCCTTGAGAGCCGCGTCACCCTCCTCGAGGGCCGTTGTCGTTGCAACGCGTTTTTTCGGTTTTGGGAATGAGAGAAAGAGATCAATGACTCTTGCTGCCTCGACGTCTGGTACCGCGTCTGCTTCGCTCTCGTCTTCGTCGTCCTCTTCAACCTCAGTCGTCGCGTCCTCCGCGTCGCTGCTCTCTTCACTCTTCTCGCGTCCCCCCACCCCTTCACTGCGGCTGGCTGTCTCTGATTGGTCTCCCTCGTCTGTCTTCGCCGTGGCGTGGTGCCCGTCGCCGTCCTCGCGGCGGCTGTCCCGCGCGCGCTCGCCTTCGTTCGCGCCTGCCTCCTTCTCTCCCTCCGCACCGTCTGCCTTCGTCTCTGCGGTGCCTCGCTGCGTCTCCTCTGCAGCTCGTCTTGCGCTCGCGCCCTTCTTTTCTTTCCGCGGTCTCCGGGGTCGGGGAGTTCTGCTAGTATAAGCCGAAGCCTGCGCCTGGAGCCCCTTGCGGTGGAGGTAGATTTGCCTGGCGGAGAGCGCGTCGACTCGCACGCGCTCGGTCTCGAGGCCGCAGAGTTCAAGGAAGCAGAGGGCGGCGGCGACCACACCGTCGTTCAACATGTTGTGCAGCGCGACTGTGAGCGCGACGTCGTGGAGCAGCTCCTGCTCCTCTTCAGACAGATTCAGACTCACTGAGTCCGCGGCCCGCTGCGCCCAGCGCGACAGGGCCTCGGCGACCGTCAGCGAGGCTGCGGCGGGGTCCGTCGGCGAGGAGGAGGCGGCGCGCAGGGCGAAGAGAAGATGAAACGCCATCGCGGGGCGCCCCTGGGCGATGTAGTACGCGATGCTGAGACCCTCAGCGGTACAAGCCGAGGCAGCCTCGCTCACGGCTGGCGAGTGAAGCAGCGCGAGTGCGCCGCCCGGCGACGTGTCTGCGCGGTCGGCTGCGTGAGTGGAGATGTCTTCCCCGCCGCCCTCTCTCGCCGCCGGATCGGCTTTGATGGACGAGAAGGCGCGACCCGACCTGAACCAAGCCTGCAGCACTCGCTCGCCTTCCGCCTCCTCTTGCCGGCTCACGGCTTCCTCTCGGGCGCGCCGCAGCCGGTCGCCCCCCTCGCTCGTCCCCAAGGCGGCGGCCTGCGCGGCGCAGAACGACCTCAGGCGGCGGCGTCTCTGTCTGTCGCGCTGGATCTTGAAGAGCCGCTCAAATAGAGGCAGCGGCCGCAGCAACCTCGCCGCGTCCATGCCCGTGATGTCTGACAGAAGCGTGAAAAGCGAGACATCGCCGCGCCACGTGGCCAGGGCCAGAGCAGACAACTCGCCTCCCTGGGACCCCGCGGAGACGACGCACGGCGGCAGCAGCCCTTCGAGACTCTCCACGCCTTCGCTCTCGCATTCTGGGTCGCGAGGGCGAACGCCGCTTGGCTTCTCTCCGCTCCGCGAACGCACAGCAGAGAAGACTGGCGTCTTGTTGGGTGAGGGCAGTTCGTCCCTGCCGCGGCGGCCCGGCTCCAGAGCCGCGTCGCCTTTGACGCCGCCGCTCCGCGACAGGCCTTCCGCGCAGCTGATCGCCGCGCCCGTCCAGCTGGCGCCGTCGTTTCCTCCTCCGCCTTCTCGCCCTCGCAGGGGCAGTCCCTCCATGCGCTGCTTGTGCTGCTGGCAAAGCACCAGCTCGAAGAGAGGCAGCGACAGACGTCCGCGCGAGCGTCTGCCGTCGCCCAGGTTGTCTCCGTCCAGGCTCTCGGTGCCTCGCGCTGACGCAAGGCGCGGCCCTGCGCATGACAGAGGAGAAAGGTACGAGAGAGACGAGGAAGTCGAGGCCGACGACGGAACGCCGCTGAACCGCGGCTGCGCTTCATCGGGGTAGTACGCGGCGAACAAGTCAGGAAAGTCTTCAATGGCGGCCCTGAGGGAGAAAAAGACGAAAGTGCGACACAAAAGACTGCATTTGTTAAAGCATGCGGTGCGTGCAAGACTGAAGGCCTGACGGATTTCCCTTCCAAAAACGCGTCCTCTTTTTGCTGCTGTTGTCTCCGTCGTGGCGATCTTTTCCCTCCTTCTGTCTGTCCTCGATCCTCGCCTTTGACACAGCTACTCTCAAAGTAGTTGGCACACGCTCGTTCGTCTTCCTTCTCTTCACTTTCCTGTCATCGCTGCGCCTCTCCCTCGCCTCTCCCTCTGTTGAGTCCTCCTCGTTGTCCTGCGCTCACTCAGCGTCTTCAGTGAGACGAGTACTCGCCTCTACGCCCCGGTGTGCCCTGTCGAATTTGCGCCCAGCGTTTCTTTACGTCTCTTTTTCCCTTTTCGCGCGGCCCTTCCTGTCCTTCGCTGCGCTGCGAGCTCCGTAGGCTCTTCTGTGCTGGACCGCAGAGACAGCGAGGGGCACCTTCGGAGTTCTCACCTCAAAGTTTCCTCCTGGAGACGCCAGGGCATGTCTGCGTCTGCGTGGACTGCGTCGAGAGCCGAAGCCAGTGGAAGCAGCATGAGCGAGGCGAGAAAAAGAAGCGGCCGCCCGACGAACGCGAGGGAATTGAGCGAAATAAACCCGACGTGCTCGCTGTCGTACGCGACAAGCTGGCGCAGAGAGAGGCCTGGTCGCTCGCCTTCCGCGTCCCTATTCCATCCTCTTTCTCCGACGCCTCCTCTTTGCTGCCCTATTCTCCACCCCCCGCGACGAGCGTGAGGCTCCCGGCCGTCGCCTGCGGGCGACTGTCCTCTCTCGCTGCTTCCGTGTGGCGGAAGCTCTCCACTCTCAAGCGGAGAGGATGAAATCGTCTGCTGCGTGCGCTCTGCTCACAGCGACGCGCAGAAGGCAGAGGAGAGGCGCGCGTAAGAAGCTAAAGCCCCGGTGCCCACACGCAGAAGCAATCCGTTCTGATCGATGGACGCAGGAGCGCAAGGGACCAAAGAACGCAACAAAAAGAGCCGAAACACGATTTTCAGGCAGAGAAACCCCAAACTTCCACGCCACAAAGCCAAGATACGCCTGCGTAGAACCAGACACATTCGCCCCATCTTACCATGCAGACAGACAAATATCTGCGTCCAAATATATATACATATAACGCTAGTTACAAATATATACTAATATGTACATGAGCAGATGCGTGGGAGGCAGCAACGTGCGTATCTGAAGTCTGCCGCGCCGGCGCACCACAGAGAGGCGAGGCTGCTTGAGCTGCAGAGGGCACGTAACTCCGTCTGACTCCGCGCTCGTCTATCGCAGCGCGGCGTTTCCTACCTTCCTTGAGCAGCAGCCACGCGGCCTGATGCAGCGCCGTCGCGAAGAGCGCGCTGTTTCCTAACCGCCCTAAAAGCAACACCGTGGGCCAGTACGCGCTGCTGCCCCCCCCAACGGCGCCCCAGCTGCCTGCTCCCGCGCTGTCGACGTCGAGACGCCCTTCCCTCCCTGCTTCGTTCGGCTCTTCGCCGTCCTCTGCCGCCCGCGCCGAAAGACTCGAAGAGACAGACGTCGCGCGCCAGCCAGAAGCGGCGCCCGCGCGAAGACGACGCGAGGTCTCTCGCAGGGCGCGCTTCAACTCGCGCACGGCTGCATACGTGCACCCGAGGCGGAAGACCTACTCCACAGCGGAGAGAAGACGAGGCGTTCCCAGCATATGAATACATACATATATGAATCAACAACTCGAACACTTTGCCTACGCGCTCACAGATGCACACGCCCGCCTTGACCTCCGCAAGCGTACGTCCACGCACTCGAGGTGACGCGCGAAGACGCTGCACGTGCAGTCTACCTCTCTCTCTAAGTCTATCTATCTATCTATCTATCTATCTATCTATCTATCTATCTATCTATCTATCTATCTATCTATCTATCTATCTATCTATCTATCTATCTATCTATCTATCTATCTATCTATCTCAATTTAGTTATCTATCTGTCCATCTATTTCTATCTACCTATCTAGCGAAAATTGATACAAGTCACAGGGAAGGAGTGACAGTGTGGCGGGCAATCCACGTTCTTCGCTTTTTCTTCCCAACCGCGAAACGAGGTCATTCTTTGTTTCGCTATCGCTCGCTTTGCTGCCGCTCGCTTCGCTGCCGCTGCCCGATTGCTCACCTGCAGGTGCGCGCTGACCAGCCCGGGGACTTCGTTGGCGATGAAGAGCAGCAGAAGGAAGCAGTGGAAGGGCGACACTCGGCGGAGCGGCATGAATGCGCGACTCAGCGACAGAAAAGGCTGTTCGTCCTCACGTCGATTCGCTTGCTTGAGGCGTCTTCTCGCCTCTCCCTCGCTCGCCTCGCCGCCCTCTGCTTCCTGCTCGCTCGCGACGTTGAAGAGGATCCCCGCCTTGGCGAGTCGCCGAAGCAGAAGAGGAAACCCAGCGAGGTCGCCGGTGCTTTCGCAGAGGACGCCTCGGACGGCCAGCTCCTGAAGGAGGATGTCTCGAATATAGGGCGAACAGGCGTCGAGGCCTCGACGCGCGAGGCGCGCGAGAAGACGCGGCACGAGAGACGCAGTCCCCCCCCAGAAGGTGCTGGGACAGAGAAACGTGAAGAAGAAGATGCCGAGGAGGATGAAGACGCCCCTGAACAACAGAGGCCATACTCGTTCACGTAGAGGTGCTCAAGAGGTAGCTTTCTCACCCAGAGAGACACGCCGCGCCAGTCGTGATGGCTGATGAAGTAGTCCAGCGCGTGCCGCCAGAGGCCGAAGGATCTTCCGTGGAGACTGAGAGACGAAGCAATAATCGAAAACACGGTTTTCTTCTTCCCTTCACCTTGGGGGCGATGCGAACTGACTTGCAAGGAGGAGGGCCTGCTGCCCCTGCCCTCTCGCGACCGCTTCAGCCCGTCAGCTTGCTTGTCTCTTCGCCTCTCTCCTTCCCTGCCTCGCTTGCTGGGCCTTCTCGTTTGGCGTGCTCTGCTGTCGCATGTCTTTTCTTCCTCTTCTTCTCCCTCTTCTGAGGAGGCCTTCCATCCATGCTCGCCGTTCCCCGCAGCGAAACCCGCCTTCCGCGCCCTGTCTGGCGCTTCTCTCTCTCTCTCATCGTCACCGAGATCTGTTCGCGCGCTCTTCATCTCTCGCTTCTTCTCTCTCTCGACAGCGTTTTCGCCTCTCCCGTCTCCGCCCTCCCCCGCTGCCTTCCTGCGGCGCGTTCGGCTCCGCTCCTCTCGTGGCTTTCTCTCCTCGGGCTCAACAGACCTCAGCTCGTCCAGCAGCGAGACGTAGCGGCGCTCGAGGAGAATCCGCAGAGACGTTCCACGGCTCCAGCGCGCCATCCAGGCGAGCTTCACGCAGAGGTAGCCGCTGAGAATCGACCGCTTGGGAAGGCGCATCTCGAGAGCCTCGAGAAACGAAGAATACGAGGGCAAATTTTCCGCCTCAGGGTTTCTCAGGCGACGACGCGACACGCCGACGTCCGCCGCTCCCGATTGTCTGTCGCCCTCCACAGGCTGCGCCTCGTGTGCAGCGTCCTCGTCGCGGTCAGTCCAGTCAGAATTCGACAGCTCGAGACCCACGGCATCCTCTGGCGTGGGCGATCTCTTCCGCGATGCTCTGCGTCTCGCTGCCTCTCCCTCCGCCCCTCGAGGTTCTCCGTCGTCCTGCCCGCTCTCGGCGTGAGCAGATCGAGCCGCGCGCGGCCGCCGCGAAGACCTCTTATTCCTCTCTTCGCCTCCTCGTCGAGATTCCTCCAAAGCTCGCCTGCGGTGACCCAGTCCCCTCCAGGGCAGGCGAACCGAAGCGCGGCAGAAAGAGAAATCCAAGTCGCGAATGTCCGCGTGGCGACAGTGCCAGCATATGCCCCTGCACCCCACACAAAAAAGAAAAAAAACTGGGAATGCCGCACCGAGTCGAGTTTCACCGGAAGCCGCGTACGAGACCATTCGGCCTAGATCCAAACCCCGTCCGTTTATCTTCTCGTCGGTCGGTTTTCACTCTCCCATTTCATTCGCTGTTCTCACTGAGGCATCTGTTAACCATCTAACTCTTATATCGTGACTATCACAAGCATACGGCCCAGGGGAACCCCTCTGTCTGCACTGGGCCTGTGTGTGTCTCAGTCTGTCGTGGCGAGTTTAGCTGCTTTCTCTCCCTGTCTTTATGCGTGATACGCCCCTCCACCTGAATCTTTTCTCTCCGAAGTGACTGAGAACACCCCACACGTTGATGTCTATCGCGTGGCACGTTTTCTTCTGCGGCGCGCACTCCCCCCCCCCTCCCCCCCGCCTCTGAAGGTACGCCCATCTGTGCGCATGCGATACCTCATCTTCATCAGGCGCGTTTCTTCGGCGAGCTGTCCGGATCTTTCCTCTGCGTGGTGCCCGCCAAAATCTTTTCGCCGCCTCCTTCTCACTCCGCCGTCATGCTGTCCTCTCCTCGCCGGGCTCGCAACCAGCGGACTCGACAGAGAGGCGCTTCCGTCGTTGGCCTTTTGAGGGAGACTCTTCTGCTCGGCGGCCGACTCTCGTGGAGGATCTCCAGCGGGCCACCTCTCTTCGTCGGTGAACGTCCTGTCCTTCGCTCCTGCGCGGCCGCCGTCGTCTCCTTCCAGCTCCTTAACTGCATCGTCGTCCTCTCTTCTCTCTCTCTCGCGCTTTGCCCCTTCCTCTCTGGCTTCCTCCCGTCGGCTTTCGTTGCCTCGCTCGCCTCTCTCCCCGGATCTTTTGGCAGTCTGCCGCTTCCTTGTCAGCAGCTTCGCCTCCTTCTCTGCCTTCTTCTCCGCCTCGACGCGCGGCGTCTTCCCCCCCCCGTCCCAAGCCGCAGCAGTCCCCGCGAGCTTCTTCGCGCGCCTCCTCAGCGCCGGCGCGTCCGCGCCGCGCGGCTGGTCCCCTGTCTCCTGTCTCAGCGGCTCGTGGGTTTGGGCGGCATCCCCGCCGTCGAGGCCCGTCGCGGCGCTGAGCGCCTCGTTCAGCGCCGCGGCGGCGGCCGCCGTGTGCGAGTCGAGCCCCTCGCCGGTCGCCGCGGAGCCCGCGCCCGTGGAGAGATTGTGGGGAAAGGCCGGGACTCCAAACATACGCGCACACGACAGATCGTCCACGTCGCCAACCTCCAGGTGCGCCCAGGCCTGCGGCGGAAGTAGAGCCGAAGGGGGAGACATGCCCACGAGATGCAAAACGCGAAGGCGAGCGAGAGGCGAGAGGGTAGGCAAAGCCCAGACGCCCCACCCCACAGGCGCGCCACATCGGCACGGACCGACGCAAGTGGATGAACTAGAGGCAGGAAAAAAGATACGCCGGTGAGCTGCATTCGAAGGCACGCGCTACACGCCTATACATGCAAAATTATACAAATATGCTCCTTTTTCAGCCGCGGCAAAGTCCCCCCCCTTCCGGCGAGCAGCGAGCGCACGCGTCGCGGCAAGCTGAAGCGCCTGCTGACGTTCCCCTGTGTGTCGCTCACCGTCACAGCGTCGTTTGAGTAGTGCGAGATGAGCGCCGCGGTCTGCGTCATGTCCTGGGGCGTCGCGGAGGCGCCTGGAGAGCCGGCGCGCCCGGCGGTCGGCTCGCGCCGGCCGGGGGCTCCAAGCGCTGGCGGGGAGGAGGCAGCGCCGTCCTGCAGAGAGAGCATCGTGTAGTCGCGGTCTTCGTCTGAGAGGGAGTGCGACGCCACCACGCGGTCGCCGCAGAGCTCGAAGTCCTCGCGGCCTGAGGTGCGGCGAGGCGAGACGCAAACGGATCAACGGATTGAATTGAACGAGACGCAAAAACGCCGGGCCTCGCATGCAGGCAGAGACCTCTTGCGACACATCTTTCTTCTTCTACCTATCTTCATCTACCAGCCTGTTTATCTATCTAGATTCATCACAACTACCTACCTACCTATCCATCTGCCTACCTGTATTTATCTGTATCTATCTATCTACCTATGTATCTCTCTATAAATATCTATCGATCTGTCTACCTATCTGTATCTATGTATCTACGTATCTATCTATCTAGGCGAAGAGCTCAGAGAGACTGTGTGCTGGCGCACAAACCAGGCATCCACGCAGACGCACGTCTACGTAAATATACATATATGTATGCATCTGCATGCTTGCCGGTTCCTCCGCGGAGTGCCTGTGCGCGCGTATCTCCTCTTTTCGCTGCAGAGACCGAGGCGCGCGCGAGTTAGGCAGCTCCGCTCCCCCCCGTTCGCTCCTACCTCGCCCGTCTTCGCGCTGGCGCGTCGCTTGAAGGAAAGCCTGCAGGCGCTTGCTGCAGAGTTTCCGCTCGCTGCCCTCGCACTCGCGGGGGTCTTCAAACAGAAAGAAGGGTGCCAGGCGCGCGAGGAGAGCGGCCTTCGTCTCCGCGCCGACGATCCCCGCGCAGTCGAGGCTCATCCAGAGCGCAGGGAACCCGCCAGGCGGCCACACCGCGACGCCCGCGACTCTCCCGCTCAGCGGAGGGAAGACGAACTCCTCGGCGAGCGCCTCATGCTCTCCTCTCGCGGCTGCGCGCCGCTTCGGTGAGGGCGAGGTGGAGCGCGAGGGCGCCGAGGCCGCGCCGTCGTCGTGCCGCTTCGAAGGTTTCAGAGGCAGGGAGAGAAGAGAAGAAAGCGGCGGAACTGAGTCAAGAATGTGAACAGGCTGCTGCAAAGTCAGCGACAGCGTCACCTGCCGATTGAACTCGGCCGTGTAACACGGATTCGTGAACTCTTGCTCCAACACCTGCGCAGAAACAGACGCGCAAACCGGAAACCTCCAAGACGTGGGAACATGCGCCGAAAGAAGGGTGGGCGGGTGCCTAGATGAAGGACGACGCACCAGAAACGCGGGGTCGCCACGAGGCAGAGAAGAAATAGTAAAAAAATGAAAGGAAAGGCAAGGATGCGCGAAGAACAGCGACCAGCCAAAGGTCGAGATATACAAAGAAGGAAATATATGTATAAGTATTTATAATTGTTCAGAAGGGGAATACAACAGCACACGATAGCTGCGTCTAGGCATGGGTACGAGAGTATAGGCACTGCGGAGGCGGGGGCACTGAGACACGCAACGGGTGCCAGAAGAGACAAAACCCGGCGATAAGGCACAAGTATCCGCGGAAGAAGGGGAAGGGAGCACGACGCCCAGAAAGGATCGTGGACTCCACGCGGCCGTGGGCAAAGCGCGCTCCGCCTGCAGCCACTGCAGAGAGACGATCGGCTGTGCAGTGAAGCGCGTACCTGAAGGAAGTCGATGAGCCGCAGCTGCGCGCGGCTGAGACGCCCCATGTGCCTCAGGTGACGCAGCAGGCGCCGACGCACCAGCGGCCGCGTTGTGGAGAAGGCCGCCGCCATGCAGAAGGCAGGCACGTTCACCTGAGCAGACGCAGAGAGTCCGCGCGCGCATTTTCACACAATTCCACCCACAATCAGAGCGGTTTAACGCATCTAACTTGACACTAGACTAAAAGCGTTTCGTGAGGTCGAATCCCATTCTCTCTATCAGGCTTTAAAAATGTTTTCATATATACGTATATTTATATATTCATGCACGAACTGAGAGCCACATATGTTGGTTCACAGGAATAGGGGAGTATACACACCCAGACAGAGCACAAGCAACCGGCCCGCATATACAAAAACTCACAAGTGAATAAAAATATATTCAAATATACATGTAAATAGATATGAATAAGTGTGAGAGTAAGCGGGGCTTCGAGAGGGACAGGAGGTCACCATAACGAATTAAACAGCAGCGGCAAAAGGCGACCGACGCGCCGTGCAGAATCCAGTAGTCTCTCGCTGGAAACAGCGCCGCGGGGAGGAAGTCGGGCAAGAGGACGACGAGAAGGCGTTAGCGAAACGCCACAGAAAACACCAGAGTCTACGAGAGAAGAGAAAGCAACTGAGCACAGCACATGCACATCACATAGCCTTCCTGACAGCACGAAAAAGGAGTTTCGTGTCTCCGTACCCCGAGTTGCCTGAGCATCTGCATGCCGACGAAGAAGAATTCAATTTGCTGGTTGCAAAAGAGCTGGAAAGCCATCCGCCTCCCGATTTTCTGCAGCGTCTCCATAGCCGTCTCGTCTGTCTCCTCCCCGAGTTCGCTGCCTTCCACGCTCCGCCTCCTATCCTCTTGTTTCTCTCCCCCTCCATATTCTTCTCCACCGTCTCGCTTGTCGTTCTGCGGCCGCTCCAGCCAACGCGATCGGGGCGCCGCGGCCGCGGCAGTCCCCCGTCGAGACTTCTCTGCGATTCGCTCGTCGGCAGAGAGCGAGCCGCAGGAGTGCGCGTCTGTCTCAAGAAATGCCCGCTTTTTTGCGCATGCAGCGGCTCGCCGGCGCTCCAGCCACACGAGCGCAGAGCTCACGCGCCCGGTGAGAAAGCCGTCGCGAATCACCGCCTCGACGTCTGCGTCCGCAGGCCACAAGTTCTCTCGAATGCTGCAGGAGGTGACGGCAGCTGCGAGAGCAGTCGCCTCGGCTCGCGCTGCCGAGAGATGGCGAGCGACCTGCCTCTGTTCCTTCTCCTCGCGCCTCCCTTTCCCCGTCTTCTCTCGTTCCTCCCCCTGTTCGGCCTGGACCGCCGCGGCCTCCTCTTCCCCCCCGGCGACAGCAGCGGAGGTCGCGCCGCCCGCCTGAGACACCAGAGAAAAGGAGATTCGTTCGCCGCGTGGCTCGCGCTCCTGCTGCTCGCCGCGAGGAGAAGAGAAAGGGCGCGGCGAGGGGGGCGTGGAGCGCGGACGCGCCGCGTCGTCTTCACTGGGCTCTTGCGCAGTCTCGTCGTCGCTATCCGTCTCGCGCGTCTGTTCAGGAAGCCGAGCCCCGCGGAGCCTGCGAGCTTTTCGCTTGCAGGAGGGGGCCCGAAGAGGAGCGGAAGCGGCCTCACGCGTCGCCTCCCTTTCTTCCTCGCTCTCGAGCTCCTCGACATCTCGTCTCAACGTTCTTCGCTGGTAGTCCGTTTCCTTTGCTCGCGGGGGGCGTTCCTGTCCGCGTACGAACTCCGCTGAGGAAGTGCGTCGCGTGGCCGCGAACGCCTGGCGCTGAGAGAAGTGTGCGGCGGAGAGGCGGCAGACCCTGGCAGACGGGAGAGAGACAATGAGCGCCTGCTGCAGCGCGCGAATGAACTGGAGATAGGCGGTCAGCTCCGAGAGCTCCTCTGTCACTTGCTGAGCTCTCTTCTCTGCGCTCATCTCCGCTTCCTCCCCCAGGCCTCCAGGATCGCAAAGCCCCTCCTCTATGGGCTCTGCAGAGGCTGCAGTCGGCGGTGACCCGCCGCCCGGGCACGAGGCGGAAGATGCACAGACGCGCCAGGGAGCCGCGAGCCGAGAGGCCCTCTCCCGTCTACGCGTCCGGTCTTCGCAGATCTGAATCTTGCGCATGACGCGGCGCCCGATGAGTGCGTTGATGAACTGCAGAATGATCGCCAGCAGGCGCGACCCGAAGGCGCGATCGACGGCCAGAAGCGAAGACGCTGCCGCAGCCGCGGCCGCCGCGCCCGCCTCGAGAAGGAGCCTCTCTTGGCGCTTCCCCTCCGCGGACGCTTCGCCGGAACGCCCTCGCGCGGACGCAGAGGAAGGCGCTCCCACCGCGGCGCAGCTGGAAGGAGCCGCAGGGACGCCACTCCGCTCGCCCCCGCCTGCGCCGAAGGCCGAGACGAGGCTCGAGGCACTCGCCGACGCCCCGGTAGTCCAGTGGGAGGCGCCCGCAGGAGAAGACCCTGCGCCCGAAGGCGCCTCCGGGCGCGCGAGACTTCGATCTCCGAAGAGCAAGAGGACATTCGAGACAGCTGGGTCGCTGAATAGGCGCGGGGAGAAGGGCGCTGAAGCTCCGCCGAGTGCAGAAAGCGCGGAAGAGGGGAGAGACGCGCCGCGATTCAGCGACGCGGCCGCGAGCGCCATGCACCGCGCGGCGGCCGCGCGGGCGCGCTCGATGGCCTCCGCCGCCAGGAAGGGAAACTGGAGCCCCACGAGGGCGGGCGAGATGCCCGGAGTCTCGGGCCCGCACGGTCCGAGACGCGGGTCGGCGCCGTCGGACAGAGTGCCGAGCGAGGGGGAGGGAGACAGCCTGGCGTCTCGAGGGTGCGTCGCCTCGCGCAGTTGACCCGTAGGCGCATGCGGGGCAAGGATGCAAATCGCCGGAAGCGGAAAGCCGTCCTTCGCCGCGAAAGGCGCGCGGCCGCGATGTACGCCGGCGAGCACAGAGGCGCGTCGCACCTTCCGGACCGCATCACGCGCAGCAGCAGGGGCTGAGGCAGGAGCTGAGGCAGCAGCAGAGGCACCGCCCCCCTGAAGAAAGCCGGCGTTCGCGCGGGCGGACTCCGACGCACACGAAGCGCAGGACGACGAGGGGGGGGGCGGTGGCACCGTCCCGCTGGACGGAAGCGCCTCGAGAGCTGCGCACTGCAGACTGGGCGGCGAGCTTGTCCTCACAGCGTTGCCGTTGAGTAGGGGCCGCCCCGCGGTGCTCCAGGCCCGGGGCTGGGTAGGGAGACAACCGAGCGTAGCTGAGGGAGGAAGGAGAGGGCTCTGCGCGTTCGCGGATAACGCCGGATAGAGGCTCGAGGCAGAAGGCAGCAGGCACTCGCGCGAGGGAGAGTGAAGCAGATCCAGCAGATAGACCACTGTCGCATACAGTCCTGGGGCGACAGCAGTGTAGAAATCCGCTTCATGCTCGAGGGGGGCGGCGCAGCTGCCGCCAGCGTCGTCTCTCCAGGTCTCCCTTCCCGCGGAGGCCACGACCTCGCGACGAGCGCCGCAGGCCGCCCCCCACTCCTCGCCAGCCTCTGCAGGCGCCGCTCCGGTCTCCGACCCCGTCGGCTCCAGGTCTGCGCCTCGGGCGTCGGGCTCTGGAGCCGTCGCGTGAAGCCCAGCGGAGGAAGAAGGAGGAAGCGAGGAGGCGAGGGACAGGTCGGAGGCAGGCGGGAGGCGAACCGGCACAACGAGGCGCTCCGTGCTGTACCCGTGGAGAACGTACAGGATAAGCATGCGGACGGCGACCATTTGCTGCGGCTCGGGCAGGAAGCCGAGCGCAAACTTGACCTTTTCCAGCTTTCGGTACCTCAGGCCGACAAAGAGGAGCAGGTGACACAGCGACTTGAGGGCGACGCCGTTCGCGGCGGCGAACGCGGCGGCGGAGGTCACCCCTTCGAAGATGGCGAGGTTGAGAAGCACTGAGAGCGGGCTCTGCGAGGGCGAGAGCGTGAAGAGCGACAAGGCCGAGAAGAGGTAGAACGCCTGGTCGCTCACGCAGAGGCCTTTCCAGGGCGACAGCACGCGGCTGGCGAACAGCTGCCACCGAAGCGAGCGACTCACACTCAGCCTCCTCGTCGCCGCCGCAGCGCGGCGCGCCGAGGAGGCCGCGGCGTCCGTCCGCACGGCGCTGGGCGGGTCTCGCCCCGCAGGCGTTGTGGACCCTGCCCACGCGGCCCCATGATCTGGCGCCCGCAGCGGTGAGGCATAAGGGAAGCCGAGAGACAGCTCACCTTCTTCCTCCGGGATATGCGGCCAATGCAACAGCCAAAGAAGGTGGTGAGGAGACGCGGGCCCCATCGAGGAAGAAGAAGCGGAGCCAGACCAGCGAGCGGCGCGGCAGGGAGACGCTTGCAGGGGAGAGTGCCGGGGCTCAAGGCGCTGACCCTGAGCCCCCGCTGCAGACTTACACTCTCGCGCTGCTCTATCTGCACTCGCCTCCGTCTCCGGCGCGTCGGGCGGACAGGCGCACGCGTAGGACGCTTCGACTGCAATGAAATGGAGAGACAGATGAACTTGCATCAGGGTGACGCCGCACTGTGTGTCGTTGTCGGACCACCTTGCGTGCCGGCATGTGCTCCCTCCGCTTCCCGGTCTCGCGCCTCCTGGGCTGGGCACACTCCCCGCAAGCGCCCCCGGAGACCCCCTGCCGGCGGGGGCTGGAGGCCCCAGGCCCGAGCCAGCCTTCGGGGTGGGCCAGCGAGAACGGTCGTCGAGTTCGTCGCTCCACGCGTCGCAGCCTGAGTCCTCGCTCCCGCCAGTCGATGCCCAGCTCTCTAGAGAGCTCGAATCTTCTACGTGGTTTTCCCCAGCAGGCCTCCAGGCGCACGCCTCGGGCCGCGCACTCAGCACGGGGGAAGGATCATACGGTTTCTCCGTATCGAGTAAGGAAACCGAAAGTGCGTCGTCGGGAGCGTTACGCATGTCCGCCGAGCCCCGCGTCTCGACGCGCCTCTCCGTATCCAGGAGGGTCGCCTGTGACGCCTCCTGCCCCGTGGCGTGGCCAGAATGGAAGTGGCACCCTCGGGCCGCGACCGCGTGACGCCCGTGCCGCTGGAAGGAGTCACCAAGGGACGAGACTGCCTCACGCGTGTCTCCCTCGCGTCGCCGCGAGGACGCGGCCCGTGCGCGCCGCGTCTCTTGCTCTCTCAGCAGATCGACGCCGCCGGCGAATCCTCGCTCCAGCCACGCCGCGGCAACCAGTGGGCGACAGCTGATAAGCCGCGACGAGGTAGATGGAGACTCGTTCGCTCCAGCGACAGGCTCCATGCGCACCCCCGCCGTCGAGGCCGCACGCCTCGCACTGCAGGCGGAGACCGACCGCACGACCGAGGTCGCGACGCTGGAGGCCGAGGCGCCAAGTCCGGAGGCCCACGAGGCCCCCGAGCTGACGCTGGAGACGCTCTCGTGCGGCCTGGAGCGGCTCCACCCGCCACGGGGCCCCACAGGCCCCCCCCTGGAGCCCGCCTCAGTCCCCGTTGAGGTACGTCCGCCCCGCAGCGCGTCGTCGCTCGGCCGCTTCGTGCGCGCGCGGCGACAGCCGCAGCAGAAAAGGGGCAGGCGCGCGCCCGTGAGCCAGGAAGGCAAGATCGCAGGCCCCAGACATGCGGCGCACCCACACGCAGGCGATTCAGAGACCTCATGCCAACTCTCGGCGTCCTCGCGACTGGATAGACGCGCCGACCACGACCGCTGCTGGGTGCTGAAGGGGCATGGCACATCTTCTTCGTCAGAGCCGCTCGCCGACGCGAGCAGCAGGGGCAGAAGATGCTCCTGAGCGCCCGGCGGCAGCGCCGCGGACAGGAGCGCGAAGAGGTCTTCGGCTGCTGCGCTGGGTTCCCCCGTGCGCAGGCCCGCGGGGCTGAAGGACCCCGAGGGGAACGGCGAGCCCCCCGTGGGCGCCTCTCGCCAGGGCAGGCCCTCGTGCGCTGGGAAGGCGCCCAAAGAATCCTGAAAACGCCGAAGGACGATTCAAACATAACCGATTTGGCGGGTAATCTCCATGTACCGAGACATTTACGTCCAACGCTTTTCGCACAGGTTTCCCTACACCACAAAAAAGGTCCAGTTGACTCCGAGTGCCTCTCCTTTCTTAACGGCATCCCTCTGTGCGAGCGAAGGGGGACAGTTCAACGCTTTTTTCGCACACAAACAGCTGGTCACAACACGGGCGGTGCGTCTGGTGTGTCTGTTGTGACCGCTTTTTAGACACAGCAGTTACTGCAGCCGTAGACGAATGGAGAATCTAGAGTAGCTCTCCTAATGCACTCCAGAACATATGCATGCTCCGTCCAACAAGCGGTAGTGAACTCTTTTGGCCTGATCCTAGGGACGCAGTGAGCTAGCTAGCGATAAGGAACTTGAACGCCTGCTGCGGATACTGTTTCCTCTCTGATCGAGGCAACCTACCCCAGCAGCCAAGGCAGCATCGGCCTCTCTGCGCATTCGCAGCTTCATGAGGGCGCCGCTGCTGCGATCCATGAAGGTGTCGAGCTCCAGGAGCATGACCGAGGCGTCGCTGCTCCAGCCGAGCGGCCCGCCTCGGCGCGCACCTCCACCGGCATTCACGTTGGAGGCGAAGAACTGCGCAGGCGAACTAAAAAGTAGACGGTCTCGAATGTCGTCGTCTTCCGTTGCCCGCTCTTCGCCGACCAGGCTGCCGTCGCCTGCTCCCGCAAGCGACGCGAGCTGCCCCCCGAAGAAGCTCGCGCTGTACGTCGCCTGGCCTGAGGTTCCTGAGATGCTGCTGGCGCCGAAGGCCCCGTACAACGGCGGAGGGACCGCCCCGCTCCCCACGCCCCACAAGGCCCCGGGATTCGAGACCCAGGACCCGGGGGCGCTCGGGGCGACGAGTCGCAGCACCGCGTTGCCGCCGCTCTGCAAGTGAGAGAGCAGAAGTCGCTGATGGCGCACCTGCTGAGGCGACGCACCCCCAGCCGCATGCGATGGGGGGGGGGACCCCAAAGACAGCTCGAGAAGTTCTTCGGGCTTGGGGCGCTCAAACCAGCGCCGACGAGGGCGCCCAGCGTCCTCCTGGAGCCCACAGCGGCTGTCACTCGCGGCGAGCCCGGAGCCGGCGAGACCCTGGGGCGCTCCACTCAGGGACTCAAGCCACGGCCGGCCCGATAGGGCCCCCAGGCGGTAAGACGAAGCAGAGACGAAGGGAGTCTCAAGCACCTGAGAAACGCCCCCGCTGGGCTCAGTGCCGGCCGGACACGCATGCGGGGCCCTGTCCCCAGACGCGTCCCGGAAGCGCCCCTCGGGCGCGAGCGCCGCGCGCCTGTCGTGCACCGGCGGCGCGCAGACGGCCCTCGAGGCGCGAAGAAGGGACAGCGCGAGGAGGTCAGCCAGCGCCGCCCTCGGCGGCGCGGGAGACGGGGACCCGCCGCGGCGCGTGAGGGCGGTCAGCCCAGTCTGCGCCGTCTCTCCCAGGGAGCGAGGCAACTGGAGAGAGCCTATCGAGGACAGCCGCGAACTCTGAGCGGTCGCCGGCGAGCGAGACCGAGGCTTGGAGTCCCGCTGCTGAGCTGACAGACGGCCAGCTTGGTTCCTCGCTAGGAACGTCTCCACCTGCAGCTCTGCGGGTGTCGCGAAGACGACGACTGCAGGAGGTGTCCCGTCAGGTCCGGATACCAGGCGCCAGGGCTCTGCGGATCCGCCTGTGAAGAGAAGAAAGTCGTCTGTCTCACTGTCTTGTCTTTCTTCCGCTACGTCCCCATCGGTCCACAGACCGTCGCGCGTGTAGACACCTTGCTCTCGCGCGGCTCCAGCCCTCGCACGGAAATCGTCGCCTCTGCCGCAGCCTCCGCGACGCGCCTCTGCGTCGCCTCTCAGCTCGGCCTCTCTTCTGAATGCGAAGTGAAGTGCCCGTCCGCCGCCCGCTCCAGGAGCCTGTCGCTTCCGCGGGCCTGTCTCGCCAGGCTTCGCAAACTCCTCCGCGTGGTCGGAAGCAGTCCGCCAGGCCGCCTCTCCCCTCTCAGGGTGCGACTGAGCCTCTTCTGCAAAAAGCGATGACTGCCGGCTGTGCTCCTGCGGCGACATCGGGAAGGCTGGCGGGGTTGTCTCTCGATGCGCAATCGACCGCAGGGAGCCTCCTCCAGGCGCACCGGTGCCGAGAGGAAGGTGCCGCCGTCCCGTTGAGGCCTCCGCGGGTCTCCAGAGGGCCTGAGGGACGATGGGCACGGCGCCCAGGTCGCGGGTGAAGAACACAGAGAGATTGACTCGACTGCACTCCGCGAGGAGATCGTCAAACGCCTCCGCCGGCGTCGCGGGCAGCTCGGCGGGGCGCTGGGGCACTGACCGCGCGCCCTGAGGCCGTCCGGTATGCGGGCGCGGAGACGGACAAGAGCTGGGCCGCGACGACGCGCGCGGACTCTTAAAGCTGTCTCCACGCAGAAGATCATTGGGGTCGTCGATGCCCGCGGGCGAGGACAGACGGGGCGAGCTTCGCAGCAGGCTGCTCGAGGGAGTTAGGCGCGAGCATTCAACCCGCAACCGACTCTGAGACGGCTCTTCGTCCTCCGCAGCGCCGTTCAGAAAGGGCGGAGTCGGGCCGTTGCACTGGTTGACCGCGATCGCGTGTTGGCTACCACCGGCACCCGTTGCAGGCGAGGCCTCTCTCTGAGCAGATTTCCGCTCGTCGGCGCCTCGCGCTTGGCTTACTCCGGCGCGGCTGGCGTCCTCAAAAGGCCTCACGCATGAACCAGAAGCCGCGAGGGTGCCGCCTAGGCAGCTCGGGGCGTCAGGGCCGTCCGCGCGCTTGAGTGAAATGACGAGAGGAAGGAGATTGAAGGCTGACGGGAAAGCCGACAGAGAGGCAGAGACATGGTGGAGCTGGGTCGCCCAGGAGAGACTCTCAGCCAGACGCCGACGGTCTTCCAACACCGCGACCCACGACGGACCGGAGGCCCCCCCGGCCCCCCCTGGGGCTCCAAAAGGCCCGCAGGACGGTGACGAAGGTCGCGCGGAGCCGCGCGACGAGGAGGAAGACGAAAGCGAGGGCGGGAAGAACTTGGAAGCTGCAGACGGCGGCAGAAGCGCGCTCACAGCAGTCGCACAGAGGTAGCTCGCCGACGCGCCCCCCGGCGGAGACGTCGAGTCTCCAGCGCCGCTCGGTTGCCAAAGCGAAGAAGGCGACGAGAGGCCCGACAGCGAAGACAGGCGAAGGCCCCTAGAGGGTGACGACGACGCGAGAAGATGGCTGGCGGTCTCCAGCGGAGAAGAGGCAAAGTAGGCGTCCAGGTCGATGCACCAGACGCCCTGATCGCTGTCAGTCAGAACCGCGTAGGCGCAGTCGACCCTGACCTGCAGAGAAAGAAAGACAGGACATCGCACGCAAGGGCGACGCGCCCCGGCCAAATGCTTCTGGTGGGCTCTCCACGGCCCCGAGAGCCACGCGACAGCGTCCCCTCGCCGACGCCGATGCGCCTGCTCTGGTCCCCGAGGAGACGCCCGGTCGCCTTCGCCGAGAAGCTCCTCCGCTGCCGCCTCGCCTTTCTCTTCGCGCGCCCGCTCACGTTCTCCTCGCCAGCTGTTCCCCCCCGCCTCCCACATCGAGCCGGCGGTGGACGCTGCGGCTGACAGCGACGACACCGCAACCCCGTGGAGCGCCCCCGCGTCCGCGCATGCGGCCGCGTCTCGCGCGTCGGCTGTAAAAATCCGAGGAGGCGACTCTGATCTCCTCCTCAGCGCCGCGTGGGTGTAGTCTCTTGAGGGGGAGAGAGAGGGACTCAGAACTGGGGCGAAAGCAGGCACGGGCGTCGCGGAGAGAGGAGAGTAGCTGTGCAGTGTCACGGCGTAGAGCGCGACGCCGCAGAGCGACCAGATGAGCAGATGCTGCCTCGGCGGAGCCGTGAGAGCAAACAGAAGATCATTACGTGAGGCGAGAGAGAGGATCTGCACTGGCGCCAAGGCGTGCGTGCGCGCCTTCCAGAGAGACGAGGCGAAAGAAGGCAGCGACGGCGAGTCCTGAGACGTCGATGACAGATTGCGCTCATACACACTGAAGCCCAGACTGCGTTGGAGCCAAAAACGGCGTTTCACAAACAGACCGCGATGCGAAACCGAGCACCAGAGGGCGACGGAGTAGTTCCAGACAATGACGATTTCATCTGGTTTCGAGGTGGCGCAGAATTGGAGGCGAAAACAGCCGTGGGCGCGGGCGTCGCTCTCGGTGCCCCCCCACGCACGCCGCGCCGTGGGGGGAGCGGGAGCTCTGCGCTGACTAAGAGGAGACAGCGAATCGGCCTCCTGCTGGTGCTCTGCCACACGATCGCTCTCCTGATGCCAAGGCGACCCCCCTCTGGCGCGTCGCTCCACCTGCCCAGTGCTTTTCTTCGCAGCCAGCCGGCCTTTCCGCTTCTTGACTGTGACGAACGGGACGAAGGCCGTCAGGGGCACGCGAAAGCGGCGAATCGAGTTCTCAGCATCCGTGCTGAACCAACTCGCAGGCGACGCCACACGGCCGCCACAACCGTGGGCAGTGGCTGCAGCGTCGGCAACGTGCGAGAGCGGGAAAAGCCCTGCCTCACTCCCCCAGCATGCCCCAGGCCCTGGCGCGTGGGGCGGCCCGGGGGGGACACCAGCCGCGTCTCGCCAGTCGCTGCGAGGCGAGCCGAGAGCAGGCTCCCCCACAGAGTACCCCAGAGAAGAAGGCGCCCGTGAACTCGAGGACGAGAGAAAACTGTCTTCGTCAGCCTCTTCCGAGTCGTCCGTCCTAAATTCGGAGAACGACGGCGTGGCTGCGAACCCGGCGCCCAGCGCGGCGGCGGCGAGATCTTGAGGCGCGCGGGGCTTCTGCCACCACCATCTGTCCCACTCGATGAGCCACGGGGACATCTTAGTGCGCGCGGAGGCCCCGTGCCCGTGTGCCTCTGCGTCTCCCTCTCGCAGCCGCGTTTCGTCGGAGAAAGCGCGGCTTTTCGGGCACGCGCAGAGCGCCTCGGCAAGGTGTCGCTGCCCCCAGGGCCCGCCAAGGTAGCCATTCGGCAGTTCGCCCTGCGCCGAAGAAGCCGCGCCGCCGGCAGGCCCCCAAGCGCACCAGTCCTCGTAGCAGCAGTCCACGAGCGGGGCCTCCGCGGAGGAGATGCGATCGAAGAGGAAGAAGTCGACGGAGGCGTCCGCGAGGGCGACCAGCACAGGGACGCTGGGGAGCTTGAGAAAGCGCTCCTCTTCGTCTTCCTCGCCTGCACTGAACGCGCTGGGCAGCGGCGCGTAGAACAGATCGCATGCAGCACTAACCACGTTTTCCCCCGCCATGCGAGAGCGAGCGCCCCTGCGACCGCTCACCACGCGTCGCCGCGGACGCGCGTGACGATCGCCCTCAGGCGATGGCGCGCAGGCCGCCTCCTGCTGGCGTTGCCGCAGGAGCAACAAGCGAGGCTCCGGAACTTGGAGCCACAGCATGTCCCAGGTGACATCCGAGAGGCGGCCGTCGCCTCTGCGAAGAAGCCCCGCGTGCGTCGCCGGGCGCTGCGACGCAACCCTCTGCACCGAAGAAGAGGAAGCAGCGTGCGAAGTCAGAGACGAGGCCCGCGAGAGCGGAGGCCACGGCAGGGCCGCAGCGGACTCCCGCGCGCACGACGAGGCCGCCACGCGCCGCGGCCCCACCCAGACAGCCCCGCCACACCGCGACGCGAGCTCGTTCAGGCACGAGAAGTCCGACAGAGGAGACAAACCCTCCGCCTCGGCTTTAGGGCCTGCCGAGGCCTCCACATCGGAGGCCTCGGCAGGCCGACCCTTCACGCTGCAGAGGTAACATAACATCGAGCGGACGGGGGCGGCGTGCTCTAGCGAGGCGCGCGCCAGCGCGGAGAGGGCCGTGGGGGGAGACGCCTCGCCGCCGCCAGCGCCTGCGCTCCCCTCCTCACGGCGCTCCGGCGGCCCTCTGCGGCGCGAAGCATCTGACTCGGAATCGACCTCAGAGTCCTTCGCCTGCGGCTCTAGCAGGACCCCACAGCCCCCGTGCCCAGCTTCGCCGTGCGGGAGGCCGCTCGCGGCTGGCGGAGAGCAGGCCGCCAAGTCCTCAGGTGTGACGAAGGCGTCGCCTGGCTTCCTCGGGCGCCGCAGTCCACGGCGCCGCTCCCTAGGCTCCAGAACAATCAAGACACTGCGGTCTAGTGAGATGCGCACAGTTGCGTCACTCGCGGACCTCCCAAGAGGCAGAGGTTCGTCGAACGCCCTCACGCGCGAGAGGCAGAAGCGCTGCGGGCTCCCTTCGAAGGGGAACTCGCTGCACTCTGCGCGCGGCCGCTGCGAGCAGGCCTCTGGGGGGCACTGGAAGCACATGTCTGCTTCCTCACAGCCCGCCTCGGTGTTGAGTGCGGCGGACGGCGGCGCAGCGAAATCCATGGTGCAGACACGTGCGTGGACCTGGCAAATCAACAGACATGTTTCGAGAGGGCGGCGTTACCGTCTCGAAACGGCCTACCCGAACAGGGATACAATTTATACACGACGCATGGATGGAAACAAAAGGTATAGGAACTGGTACGGTGGCAAACAAACGGGTCGCCGACGTCGTGGCAGTGGAACTGGCAGGAACGACGAAGTCATGGAAAGCGTTAAACCGAAAGATGACAGAAGATAAGAGAGGAAACTGAGTTGTAATGTGTCGACCGGGACTGGCGTCGTCAGCCTTGTAAGCCCCCGCACACCTGCCCTCGATGCGGTTCGCTCCTACGGACGAGGTGTGATACAACGGATGGACGGAAAAGCAGGCAGTTCTAGAGCTCGTATGGTCTTCCAAGCCTCTTTCATGTCCACTATGACGCGGTAGGCAGCGGCGAAGCCGTGGGAAGGTCCAGAGAGGGAAATTTATTCACGCTTCGACTGCAGGAGACAGAAAGCATACTCGGATTGCCCCTGCGTGTTTAAAACAGAATCATCTGCTGACAAGAGTGCAGGAACATGCCAAAGAAAAAAGCCGAGCGACTGACGATTTGCCTACGAGAAGGAGAATCACAGTCGGAGACGGCAGGTGCCTGCGAGGTCACCAGAACATATCAGGCTCGCAAACCACATCACTGCAGAACTGCTTCAGGAATGCGACTATGATACAATACGTTTTAAGCCGCTTTCTTCATGTCTGCAAGGAACCAGAGAGAATGCTTGCTCGCTTGTTGAGTCGAGATCAGAAGTCGAAGCCTTTCCGACGTTTCTGGTCACAGCTTGACGACAGGCCGACTTTCCGCACCTGCATGCAGATGCTTTTGGCTCCGTCCGCACAACGATTGGCAGGTCAAACGCGTTGTCAAGAGACAATACTATATTACAATGTTGTGCGTACTCAACCTTCCGAGCGCTCAGAGGTCATGATTGCAGGAAGGATCGGCATCCTTGCGAGGAGTGTTTCTTTTTTGTGTGGATAAATACGGTATTCCACATCGAGGCTGCATGCGCCCAAGACAAGGTAGACGACAAGGCAGAGACACTGTTCAGAACCATTGCCGCCTACCTATAGAATCCAAATGTAATAGCTCGGTTAGATTATTTACTTCACCGAGCGGACAAGCGTATGGATCCTTTAGCTGCTACCGACCGTATGCGAAGCTTACGCTAGTAAGCGTTTCAGCCGAGCGCACAGACCTAGCGCGAGCGTGTCACGACATCCGTGCGCCCGCCTCACAGGTCTTCTTTACGTGACGCAGTAGTTGCGTTATTCATCACGTCTTGCCTACCCTTAGCTGAGGAACGAAGATGGTGCCCTTTAGCTCATCCGCCTGCGAAAAATCAACGAGTTTGTACCGTGCTGCAGAACGACCCCACTGCATGTAGTCCTCCTGCTGCCCGATTGCATAGTGGGCGAAGTGAAGCGCTTGGACTGGAGCCGAAAATTGCCGCTTCTCTGCGACTCAGTGTTGTTTTCTGCTGAGGGTGTTGGCTTGTATTCCATCCCCAAATAGTCAGAGTGGCGCCTTTCATCTCTGGAGAAGCCAAGTCCGCAGACTTCTCATGGCCCGCGCTGGAGCAAACGAAATCAGCACTGTCTTCCTTTTCTCCTAGCTACCCCAAGCGCCTAGTATACCGTGAACACATTTTTGGTTATGCGATGGCTCTCATTCGCCGATGGTGCCCTCAGTTTACAACCTACGCAGGAGTAACTAACCGAAGCAAAGGTGCAACTGTGTTGGAAGTAGAGAAAGGGCTCACGGGGGTCGAGGGGTCGTTGGAGGTTGGAATCTCACTCTCTACTGTTTAAACTGGCTGAGTAATAGGGATCAAACCCTTGTACTGAATTATGTCACCTCTTTCGTCGCGCAATGGTAGCGTTGTCATCTGCGCAATGGCCGCTGTGTCCGTAGTCCCCCCCCCTCCCCCCACCGACCGCGACGCGCACTGTACTTGCATCGCGGTCCCTAGGCCTCGACAACCAAACGGGAACTCTTCAATGGATCAGACGCCGCTTGGGAGCCCGCAAGCTGCCCACGTGTGTTTAGCGGAGGTGTCCAAGACGCCATCGGAGCGTTTCCCTACTGCCGGTCGAACACCGTAGAAGAAAGGAATGAATGCCGACATTGTTTGCGTGTCGGGACTGACGTGCTCTTCTGGCGAGGGAGGCGGCAGTAGCCGTGTCATGTCGCGTGAGTATCTTCCGAAGTCAGGAAATCCATGGATTGCTTCCTCAACCGCCGCGTGAGAGACTGCGCACTAGGGAATGCCTCCCGTATGCATCGAGTTTCGATAAGAAAGCTTAGAACGGTAAGGCAGGACCGTCTGGTGTGAAATATATGATGTGGCCACCAGATAATTGAATCCTTACGTGATCAGTGCCGTCTGCCGTGAAGGAGTGACGAATACTGGCGGCGCTGGGTCTCGACGTCTCAATAAAGACCACCCGCGTGGAACGTGACGATCAATTTGAAAGCTAAGTGTGTCATCACACTCGTGAGAGCGAACATTTTCCAAAAAGCCGCTGCAAAGGCTGATAAACGTAACTCCCGAGCGGAACATAGGTGGCAAAGAGCAAGCATTCTGGTGCTTGGTCTGTCCGCTGCACCAACTCTTGCAGCCGAAACAAATAGCTCCGCACGCTCTACGGGCAGCTGTGTGACCGAATGTGCAACCTTCCAACCGCACTTTGACACCGAGCAGAACCGTCACCCTCGGGCTCAAACGTTCCTCGTCGATGGATCAGTCGTTTGCCTCGAAAGTTGGACACGCCAATCTGAGCGCGGGCATCGCTTGCGTGTAGATTAAGACATGGAACTCGTCAACACACTTAGGCGTGTCTAAAGGACCGATGGTGAGGGCAGAACGAATTCAAAGTTCTGCGAGCGAACCTATATCCTGTGCACCGCCGCGTTCCGTTATGCGCAGCGAGCTGCGTTCGATTCCACCCGGGGATACCCGAGGCCCGGTTCCGCCCTTTTGAAGCTTGGGCTCGACTTGCCTGGCGGCCGTATCTCCGTTGCTGGTGCGTTACAGACTCTTAATAATGCTACTGCGAAGACGCGTAGCGAAATATACAAACACATCTGAGAAAAACAGAGAAGAGATCTGCTCTGGCCCTCTCCAGGTTTTGGGCGATTCCGACTTCCCGGCCCTACTCGACGTGACGGCGGCTTTTTCAGATGCGACCTTCCACTAGTTCGTTGGCCCGTCGCTTACATGCGGTAACGATCGCCTGAAGGAAATTCCTTGTGTCCCTCTAGTACCATCAATCAGGTGCCGATTGAGGAGAACTGCGTAGACGCGTGTCGCTTGCGAGGCATGCCAACGAGTCACTTGAAGGGAAAGACTGTAAAGCCTCATTCCCATCCATAGAGCAACTCAGCAAGTTTCCACAAAGCTGGAAGGTCGTTTGAGGTGTGATTGCTCGGAGTCACGCTGGCAGGTACCGACCGAAAACTTTAACCCGCAACAGATAAAGGCGTCACGGGCGTTCTCGTTACCAAAAAGTGTCTTAGGGAACTGCGCAGCATAGTGTGTGTCACCGCAAACAAGGCATTTGCGACACGGTAAAACCGGTGGTCGCTGCGCTCTTCTTTTCTTAATCCATAGCGTTTTCTTCGCTTGTCACGCCTTTAATTGCTGTGCCTTTGCTTCTACCTTACTGATGGTGGCAAAGTGGTTTCGCTCGTTCGCGAGTTGAAGGTCCTTGCACATGAACTGCATATCCGCATACAGGCCCAGTTGTATGTGGGCTATCGACAGGGAAAATGGCTTGATTCAACTGCGCAAGCTTTAACTCTGCTCCTTATTGAGCGCCACTACCTGGTGGCCTTCAATTCTGTCTTGACTCTAATAGAAGTGAATGGACTTCTGCTGTATATTTCCGGTTGATGGCTTGTCCTTGCTGTGGTGCCGGCACTGCGAAGACGTCAACAAGAAACTTATTTCATCACACTATCTTCATTTTTTTCTGGTGTGGATTCGTTTCCTGATCGCGGCTCCGCTTCTTGGGTCCTGTCGATTTCCACTGGCCCGGCCAGGACTTCGTATGTCTTACCTCGTCAGGTGGTGCTGCTGCGTCGTCCGCACACGATGGACCCCCTAGCAGATGCTTCGGGAAGCCACTCCGAGGAGGAGGATTCCCCCCATTCATCTCCTGCCTCGCACAGCGAGACTCAGTCGGGCGCCTCCCCTATCAAGAATAGCGCATGTTTGTCGTCTGTGATGGCGCCAGTGCGTCTCACAGCAGAGACGCTAGTCTCGGGCTCAAATCTGCTGGGAACTCCAGGCCGGAAGCAAGGCGGCGGGTCTTCAATTGCAGGAGCCGGGGCTGATGCGAGCATGTGCGCGACGGACGGGGGGGATTGTGAAATTGAAAGCAGTGTCGGTGGCCCCTGTTGCTCAACGCATGGACTGGGAGAACACAGAGGGAACCGTCTCGGCGTAGACGAATCCGACACACTACGTGGTGTATCGGAAGGGGAAATCTTTGAGGAAGCGGATGCTTCTGGAAAGGGGGAAGGAGAGCCGGCCGCAGACGATGTTGCTGAGGCTGGCATGCGTGGCAAGGCGCAGTGGTCGCTCGAAGGGGAATCAGAGTGGGCTGGGAAGAAGAAGAGAGACGACAGGGAAGAAGGGAAACTTGCTGCACGCGTTCGCTCCCTCGAGGGCTGCAAGCCTATACTTGTAAGTATTTCCGCTGCAGATCGCGACCGCCTGCTTCTTGATACTGGAGTGAGCTTGGAGGAAGCAGAGGAACGCTGGTGGAAAGGCTTTTTCCAGGATCACGAAGCTGTTACACAGCTTGCAAAAATTGGTGTATGCTCTCTTGCCGACTGGGTTCAACATGCTGCAGTGGATGGGGGGGAGCACCCGTTCCTCATCTGCCCCGAGACGAAAGCTTCTCTCTCGTACCGCAGTGTGAACGAGCGCAGCAACGCCGTCGCCGTATGGGCACACAAAGATCGCCGAGGCATTGGGACGTTAGAGGCTTCCCTTCGAGAGGGCGTGAAGAAACTCGATGTCAACCCTGCAGCAACGGAAACGGCGAGCCCCAGAGCTCGCGCAGAACATGCGAACGAACGGGACAAGGGGGTTAAAACCGCACGCGAAAGCAGACCCCAGCGTGACGCAGAACACGTGGCATTGGAGCGACTAGAGGGCCAGCGGCGAAAGGACAGTTGGGAAATGGTCCCGAGCCCTGCAGAGTCGAGAAGTGCCGGAAGTGCTAAGGACTGCTCAGACGACGGAGGCATGGTGAACAGGAGTGTGACGGGTGATATTTCCCCTGAAAGAGCCCCATTGCAAGAAGGCAGCGTCGTCGCCCTGTTCATGTCTACAAAAATTGAGTCCATTATCGTGCTTCTTGGATTGCTCAAGGCCTCTCTCGTTGTCGCGCTGATTCCCTCACACCTCAGAGGCCACAAACTCTTTCAGGCCCTCGCGGCCGCGAAGCCCACTAGCGTATTTGTTGATGGTGAGACGCTGCTTGCGCTGCGAGAGCTGTACGACATGCCAGAGCAAGACGAAGGGCATGCTGCGCGTGCAGCTGCGTTTGCAGAAACGGTGGAGGGTGAGAAAGAGAGAGAGCCAGGTCAATCGACAGGCGGCAAAACGACTAGATCGCTATGGGAGAAAACGTTTGTGCCCGTATGGTGCGGCGGGGAAGGAAACGGGAAGGCAGAGAAGCAAGCTCGAAGAGCGGGGGTTGACAGTGACGCCTTTCCGGTCTTTGTGTATGGCGAGGCCCCCCTGACAGAGCGCTGTCCCGCGAACACGCGGGAGCGGAATCTTATCGCAGAGATTCGGAAAGCCATTTGCGCCTGCGTCGCCTGTGTCGGGTCTCCACTTGAGTTGGGGTGTTCTGACGTGCCTGTTTCACCGGTTGAAGACACGCTTCGCTGCGATGCATCGGGTTTCCAGCTTTCTTCCCCTGGAGCCGCGGGAAGAAGGCGGCACAGCAGCCTGAATGGCCTTCTGCTCCCTCCGTGTTCTCCATCTCTGGGCGTGGTCTTCAATCTCCCGTCTAGAACGAGCGTGTCCGCCCCCCTCTGCTGGGCGTGTCTCGAGCCAGGAGACGCGGAGGTGTCACGAATAGCAGATACGAACGACGCATTAGTCGCTTCTGAGCGGGCGCGGGCTCGCCAAGCACCACCGGCAGCCATCTGGGGCGGTGGAAACAGCCGTGCGCCTTACTCCTGTGCAGTTTGCGGCCAAGTGGGGGAGGGCGAGAAATGCATCATCCGGCCTGCACTGTACGCCTACGTCTCGGTTCCGTCTCCATCCACTGTAGGCGTGGAGGAATGCAGAGGAGGGTACGACAGCGAGGGAACTCACAGCGGCTCTGTGAGGAAGGTTAACCAGCGGCTGGAACCAGTCAAACTCAGTGATAAAACCGTTATGAGGTTTGGCATCACCTGGGCGCGGCACATGGACTTAGCGGCGAAAGATGTGGTGTACTGTCCGCTCGATATTCAAGAAGAAAGTGGAGGTCTAGCCATTTTTGCGGCCGTAGTTCAGGCCCGCGCCAGCCTTGTGCTTCCTCGTCGCGTGCCGCCTTCGGCCACCGCTTTTTGGACAGACATCGATCAGTTCAAGTGTACGTACACCGCGTATTGCCCGGCAATGCTGAAAACCCTGTTTTCTGAGCCACGTCCACAGCAAGGGAGCGACCAAGACGATCGTTCGACGGTGGCCGCGCGATCGTCTGGAGCTGCTGGGACCGCTTCCCCTTCTCCGTCACGCCATCTACGAGGTTGTGTGGGGCATGGAATGACTTGCTTTTTCTGGTCTCGATTGAAACAGAAGGCAGGCGAAAATCTCAAGGTGTGCGTGGAGCATTACTACCGACCTCACTGGCCGATTTCTTCTCCTCTTATCAACTCTCTTGGCAAAATGGGCCCGTGTGGGTTCATCCCAAATACGGTTCAAGGAGAACGTGGGACAGCCCGACTTGCGCGGTTCGACGAACCGAAGCAAGAAATCGTCCGAGGCCCGCACACAGGCTTGTGCCTTGACGCCGAGTTGCGAAGCACTGATGATCAGCGGCGTGGTGAGAACTCTCTTAAGCGCGGCAGCACCAGATGGAGTTCCTGGGATTCTGCGATACTCGGCCTGTTGTTTATTGCGCGTTTCTCAATGTCAGCGCAGGCTTATGTATACCTATGCATACAGTTGTACGGCTCTACCTCCGTATTTGCGAGGTAAATATGTGAATGATGGTGTCTGTACTCTTGTGAGCCTGCACGTGTTCACTCACACAGGTTTCTCTGAGACGGTCGATGTGTGTATTGCTTTTCAGGCGAAGCGATTGTGAGCCTCGCAGGCCGCGAAGAGTGGCTGGGTTTTGTGAACGACGACGTTACGCGGGCTATGGTGTACCGCAATGCGTTCCGCCAAGGAGACGCTTGGTGCCGGTCTGGAGACTTGATGAGCGTCGATCGCCTGGGATTCTTCTACTTCCTCAGCCGCATCGGTCGTTGGAAAAGCCAACAAAATGACGCGGGTGCTGAATAGACAGGAAGTGCTAAAACGCGGGCAGTCTTGGTCGTGCTTTGTTGTAATATAGGAGGTGTTTCGCATTTCCACCGTAGAGGGACGATGACTTACCTCTTGGGGGGGGTATGCGCTTACAAGGCAGATGCTATAGGTTACACACGAGTTTATTTGCCGCGCAGTTAAATGTGCGGTGGATATTTTTCACAACTGCAGAAGATATGTGACAGAGGGCTTTTCCTCTGCGTTGTGCGTGATACCTTACTGTGACGGCATGTGTATTTCGTGTGTGCCTCTGCAGGATCATCGGCCTACACGACGGGTGAACGAACTTGAGAATCGTCTGATATTCGACGCGTCGCGGGCTCCCTAGCGTCGGATTCGCTAACACAAGACACGTGCGTATGCGGGCGCCATTCCCCCGTCGCCGACCGTTCCTGACACCATTAGTTTCACCTGCTGCTTCATCCCTTGGTTGTTCGTCCGGTGTTTCATTAGCGTGAGCGAGCACAAGGGGGGCTTGCTTTGTAGGGGCGTGATGCTCATCAACGAGGACACAAGCTTTATGCCATTGAAATGGAAGAAAGGGGGCACGAAGAGATGGAAAGCAGGGCTGAACACACAAAATAAAGCCCCTAACCCTAAATGCCCCTAAGTCGTGTTCGCAGGGAAAGGTGAGGAACCTGGGAAATTTTCTTGGGAATGATACTTAGCATGTGGACGTTTTCGTGACAGTTCGCTTCTTCTGTGAGGATGCGCGGCCTGTTGCTGTGACACAAGAGGTCGGCTGTCTCTTGGAACCGTGTGTTTTGCTTGCTGCACACCACACGCATCATGATTTCAGATTCGGTTCCAAATTGCGTGAACGTTTGAAAGTGCGTCCCTTATGATAGTTGAGCGCAGAGAGGCTTCTGCGGGTCTAGATACGAGGTCCGACGTCGGGACCATGCGATCAGCATAGTGCGTTTTCCAGTAAGCCGTCATTGACGGCTTCCATCTTCTCCGAATTCGAAATGCGTGAAAATGAGATGCAAAAGTACGAACAACGACCCCCTGGAAAGGGGGGAGATATAGGAGAGGACCCACGGCTGCGGCGCTGACCGGGCGGCTGGAATTCTTGAATTTTCCGTCTCCCTAGATGAATGCTGGTTCGCCGGAGCCCCGGCAGGGGCCCTGCAATACCTGAACACGCAGACTTCGGTGCGCACTGTACATGATATCTTGCATCGCCGGAGCGCACTTTGTCAGTAGCTGAGAGTGAAAAGCGAACGGACAGGAAGGAACACTCAGTGGACGTGCACATTCCGTCCAGCGGGGGCGTTTAGTAGCGACTTTTTAGCACTCGTTGGAAGCGTGTCTACCCATGCAAGTGTCTGACAAGAATGTGCTTCTTTTCTATCCGATGGATTTCACTTGTTGCACGTCAGGTGATTCATGCTGTCGCGGGGATAACACATAGTCACACATGAAGAACCGACGTCTGTCTGATCTAGAAGTACCTTGGCGGAAAAGGTTCAGTCTGAGTAAATATTGAAGGGCTCTGTAGTGCGTCCACTAGAAATAAACTCTTTATGAAAAGAATGAAATCATGCACCCTTTTTGAAGAAAGCTGCCACAGAATGGTCACTAGGGGGCGGAAGCATGTTGATTGAGGCAGCTATTCGACTCCTACCTTCTGTCAGTACATGCATGCGCTGGTCGTCCGTACGCAAAAGACGATAGCACGCGCTCCCCTCCTGGTTCCCCTGTGCTTCAGCAGGGTGTGAAAACCTTTAGCCGGGAGCAAATGGATGGTCAGACAGAGGACAAGGACGGCAAGGTACATATTTGTGCGATGTACCATTGCCTGGCCTCTCGGATGCGTGGTGCTTCCCGCACTGAAGCCAGACTCGGGGGGAATAGGGGGAGGCCTGCGCTAGCAGAGGGAGGACATTTTCGTTGGACGGTTCGATGGTGGGCTGACTGGGGATCTCCACTCCCGCGCCCGCCGAGATGTTATGACTCTAATGAGATGCCCATGGACAGAGATACGTTTCAACGAAGGTACTGAAGTCTTCCTGTTGCGGCTGTCGTCCACACTAAACGTCGAAGCGATCGCTCGCGCAGGCTTGATCCACACGAAGTCCCTACTGGCATACGCAGCTGTTCGTGGAAACGTTCAGCACTCAGCAGCAGTGCCACAATTCACTCATCCTGTAGCAAGTAGCCAGTCCATCCCCACGTGGGGACACGGGAAGCTAGCCTGAAAGCCACATGCGTCTGCGACAGTGGGAAGCTTGTGGATCATCCACGTACCACCCGTACTCTCAAAGTGTCTCTCTTCGTGAATCGGTCATAGGGCGATCAATCTCACTGTCTGAAGATGCCTCAGGTCCAGCCGTATGCCGGGTTGTGCATGCGAGGTCATGGTGATTGCACGGTGAGTCTCAAAGCGAAAACTTCTTCAGCGGACGGTGCGACTCATGATCAGAACTCGGTATACAGCACAGCTTGCGCCGAACAATCGCCACGCCTTTCTGGCGATCAAGCAAGCTGCAAAATTAAATACGCGTAAATATGCTCTCGCGGTGGGGGGCCGTTTCTCCCGTCGTCTCCTCTTTTGTGGACGCCAGAGGTTGTTTTTCACCAAGACTTTTGCAGGAGGAGCTGGTTTTCGGGTTCACCGACACGAAACACGCCAATGGAAAAACAGAATTACAAAAGGCGCTGTTCAAGCGGGTCCGACCCCTAGATAACATGAGCACTGTTGCGGTGTTTGGCAAGAGACATTTCCACCAACCCAGGGCAGCGCCAAGAGCTCTCACGCGGCGTCCACGTCTGAAAATCTTCAGTCGTTTTCCTGGGAGGGCACTTCATTAACCTCGGGACGTCGTGCCTGCGAGCGCGAGGCACACTTTACATGCGCGGGAGGATCCGGAGCCGCCAGGCGTGATCAAGAAACGACTGTGCATGATTCTTTGACACACGTATTCGCCCCTAAATGGCCTCTCCGCGCCGGGTTCCCTGTGGAAAAGGAGTGTGTCAGTGGAGCCGGAGTGGCTGCCGCTCCGAGAGCTTCGCGCATGCCCGCGGCCCCCAGTCGCAAAGTCCCGGCGCCTGCTGGCCTTCCCTTCCAGAAGCTGCGTTTTCCCAGACTATAGAAAAAAGAGTCTCTGGGAGCATCCGCTGCGCGACCGCCACGCCGAGACGTCCAACCCCGCAGGCAACGTGCCGCTTGTTGCTGTTTCTCTACACACTCGAGCAGCGCGCTCCGAGGATCTCTCTCGTATTGCCCTCTCGCCTCAGAAATCTCCTGTATCTCCTGTGTTTGACTGAAACCCCTCCCCACGACCGCACACATCATCGCGCATCGCGTTGGCAAGACGGACTCGCGCGCGAGTCGAAAGTCCCGCCGCCGCAGACGCGTCCTTATGTGTGCAGCGCCAAAGATAGCTCTTTGCAACGGAGCGGGCTCGATTTAACCGAAGAACGACTTGTGGTGCTTGCCGACAAAGTCGTACATCTCCTTCGTGACAGCCGTCGACTCCTTCGAGGCGTCCATCTTGTACAGCATACCCAACTTCGCGTAGTGCTCGATCACGGGGACCGTGTCCTTATGGAAGACAGCCAGGCGCTTCTTCAGCGTCGCTTCGTTGTCGTCCTTTCTGTGGTGGAGGGGCTCTCCAGTGACCTGCGCGATGACGGACAGACAGAGCAAAAAGCACAACTTTGCAACTGCAACGGCCAGCAGAGAAAAACGCATTACCGGGACCGTTCCTCAGCAGCAGCGCCGCGGGCTTCGGGGGCTGCACGCCTCACGCGCAAGCGCCTAGACAAAAGGACAGACACGCATTTCGTCAGAAGACGCGGACTCTTGACGCGGGCTGCCGCTCTCTCTGTGGGCTTAGAGCGCCGCACACATTCACGCAGCATCTTGCCCGCCATGCACAGCCCAAACGCATGCTGCGGTATGAACCAAAGAGACTGCTTGAGCCGGGCGGCCAGCGCGACAGGGCCTCCATGCAAGAGTCGATTCGCACCGCCGCAGTTGACTTCCCAGACGACAGCCCAGTTTAGCCTCAGTGCTGCAGAAACGCCACCGGATCCCTGAAGCGACGAAGGATGAGATTTCCAGCAAGCTGCTGCGTCCGCCGAATCGACAGCGTCCCATGACCCGCGACGCCCGAGGCAGGGCCGCTGCCCTGCGAACCGGTAAGGTGGAATTCCAGAGGAGGAGGTTCAGAGGGGCGGCCCCTCTGAACCTCCTCCTCTGGAATTCCACCTTCCAGGCAGCCGCCGTCGTTTCCGTTGCCCCAGGCCGTCACACAGGCGTTTCCCCTTTACGGAAGGGGTGCGCGAGTCCAATCAAACTAAGTCTTACGTCATCGAGGCCCGCGACCTTGGGGGGGTGATAGTTGACGTGGTAGACGCGACCGGACGGCAGGTGGACGCGGCGACCGCACACGCGCTCGACAAGGACGTCATCAGGGACATCAAAGTAGAGGACGCCATCCAGCTTCTGGTTGTTCTTCTTCAGGAGATTGTCAAGCTGGAGCAGACGAGGAGACGAGAAAAAACGCGCCGTGTTGTGAAGAGAGAAGCCCGCCACCGTCACGAGCCAGCCCCGGAGCGATGCCCCTCGACAAGAGAGACACCCGCCACCCCACAAACAACGCGAACGCACGGCGCGACCCCGTCTGCGCACGACAGCAGAAACCAACGAGAGACTGCTGCACATACGACCATCTAACACACAGACAGGGTTGACACGCCCGTCGCTCATCACCCAAGCAGTCTTAGGCAACCGGGTACTCCCTGAGCAGACACTTAGAAGGCACAGACACTCCTCAACGAGAGAGCAACACAGAGAGGAAGCGGACGAAAAGTCCTTACTCCGTTGGCCTGCGAGACGTTGCGCGGGAAGCCGTCCATGATGAAGCCGCGCCGGCACTCTGGAGTCTTCAGCTTCTCGTCGATCATGCCGAGAACGATGTCGTCGCTGACGAGCTCGCCAGCATCCATCTTGGCCTTCGCCTGACACGCACAGACCCCAAAGAGAAGAAAACTGATGTCCGCCCTCCTCCGGATCTGCGTGCGCCTCGGTCAGGCATCTCGCTCATGCGGCTAACACCTGCGGCCGCCGAGCCCGTGGCCCCCGATACGCTGTGGCTGGTGCACGGCATTATACTCATATCTGCATATATACATACATGTATCTACATGCACGCCTATATATATATATATATATATATATATATATATATATATATATATATATATATATATATATACGTATGCATCTACGCCACTTTGTTAAACCCGGCTGCCGGTATGCGCATGCATGTCTGAGACTGTCGGCCGTTGCTGCGAGCAGCACGACGCTTCTTCTCGCCCGCCGTCTCCTCTTAGTTCCTCTGGCATCCTTTCTCAAGGGCGGAATCGCGCAGGTCGTCTGTTTGTCCAGCTGACTGAATCGAGAGCGGGAGCCCGTTGCTTGCCTTCTCACCTGCTTGCCGTATTCCGTGCCCATGGCGACGGCCTCACGGAGCATGTCACCGGTGCTCAGGTGGCAGAGGCAGTGGCTTTTCTTCAGTTTCAAACTCTGAGTTCCCTTGCCCGAGCCGGGCGCGCCGACAAAGATGTAGCGGCCTTCAGGCTTCGCCAAGCACGCATACCGTCTCTTCAGCTCCTCCAGGAGCTCGACGGTCGCGACATTTTCGAGATCGACGCCATTCTTTTGCGGCGCAGCCATGCTGGCGGTGAAGAGGGCGGAGACGCGAAACGCGGAAAGCGGAGTACGCGGTGGCGCGGGGTGAACGGCACGCAGGCAAACTACCCAATGCGGGAGACAGTCACGGAGCGAAGGGCAACTGCTTGGATCACACACGTGTGTACGCGTTTTTGCGAGGATCGTCAGCGGGGAGACAGCTATCAGAACGCGCGAAACGAGACACAGGACAACGGAAAACGACGGACGAGGGAAAAGGGCGGGCAGACGCCGCAGGACTAGAAGCATCGACCCGAAAAAAATGCATGCGACACGCGACTTGGCCGTCCCCCACAATAGACTCGCTACCGGTGAGACGTTCCCAGACTGAGGAGACACACCGAACCTCGGGTGTTTCCGGCGACAAGCGCGGCGCATCAGATTTCGCCGGCTTCGAGAATAATAAAATCTGGAAAAAGACGAACAACTCGCGTCCTATCTTTCAAAGAGAAGACACGCCACCGGGACTGTCCGCACTGCGCGAGACCGGTGAGGCTCAGAGGCCTCGCGTGAGTTCGACGAGAACGCAAACGAAAGGGGCACCAGAGTCATTTTTCAGGCATTGCCAGAGATCTCGGTCAGTAATCGTTCAAAATAAACACGCCTATGCAGGTGTGTGCGGCCATGCCGCGTGCTGTGTCGAGGCGATGCCTCCTCAGCGCTACAGTCCGCCAGCCTCAAAGATACCGTCGCTGTCATGTTGTAAACAGAATAAACACAGCTGGCCAAGCAGAGGATCGTATCGCGCGCGCCTACGCGAATTCGATTGCAGTCGCATTGACCTCCGGGCAACCATAGTCTCTAGCGGTACCCAGGCGCGGCACCGACTGCGTCGCGGAACTGCTGCAAAATGAACGCAAGGGGTGGAAGAAGTGAGGAGAGGGTCGAGAGACTGCAGCTGTTCCAATAGGTGCGGTGAACACGGCACTGGAGCGGCAGTGATACGTGTCGTTGACATCGCACGCGGTATTTTTGCCAAGGTGTCGAGGCGAATTACTTCAGTGTCTCGTGCGAAAGTCAGCACATACGAGGCACGCGCTAGCAACACGACGAGTCCCGGCAAACGGACGTGCCCCTATGCGGCACACAGACTGAGTCTGGAAGACTATCATGTGTCTATGCACCTCTGCGAAAGTAAGGTACCGCGCATTGTTGCTCGACTGCGAAATCCTATCTCTATTTACACGTACACAGACGCTTGAGCACGGCAGCTTCGCAGAACGACACGCGCGCGCGATTCGTACGACTGTAAAGACATTGTCCGCATATATGTGCCGAACGATCTTCAAACCCAGTAGTGACAACCGAGTGAGCTGGTGCAGAATAGCGTCGGGGCATACCTATTTGCTTTCGAGCCGAAGTCTCGGACGGCAAAACGCGTCCCGTCAACGGCACGCTGCGAAGAGCCTATGCAGTCTAGATGGCGCTGTTGGCGTGAGGCGACACCTTGACACACGAATTCACCTTTTGGTGCTAGTTGAAGAAACCAGAAA
Organism: Besnoitia besnoiti; assembly: GCF_002563875.1. Lineage (NCBI taxonomy): Eukaryota > Apicomplexa > Conoidasida > Eucoccidiorida > Sarcocystidae > Besnoitia > Besnoitia besnoiti. Next base: position 2,452,683 of record NC_042360.1, on the reverse strand, counting down.
ATCCCCGAAAGCCGGCATAATCGTGTGATGTGTTGGCTGATGCGCCCAGGCTCAGGCACTTGGCGGCCCAAATCCGGTGTGCATATAGGTATCGAAATGCGTCTGCAGGGAGTGAATACATGAAGCGACCTGCCGGTTAGTTGTTCACTGGTGTTTCCCCTTGGGGAAACCTCTAGAAATCATTTTTCATCTTGCTGTCGTGTTTCCCTTATTCACTATTGGCTTTGCAGCCCTGCGGAATTCATTTTTGACTGATAGCGTGCGCAAGCTGTCGAGCGATGTCAGCTCGGCTATGACAGCCGCAAACCTTGACGGTACATCCTTCAGTCAACAGGCCCTACTAATAGCTTTTATGCATTGGCAAATTACGCTGCAATAGATGGGGATGCGGTTCAGTGTCGCTGGCCCCATATATACAAAAGTTTGCCTCAACTACCGGCGGATGAGCACCGGAGATGCGGCATTCTGCATTATCGCGGCGTTTCGCGAAACACCTCTGCTGATGTTTCGGGGCCGCTGCCAAAACAAGAACGAGGCTACCAAGACTGATATATTTTGGCTCCCAGTGTGCGCCAGACAGGGATGTATTGCCGGCCCCACGTCGCGCATGTGGTTTTCGATTTTGCACGATTCTCGTGGCGCGCGGACCGCAGTTTCGCTTCTGGACGTCGCGAGCAGGCGAATGAAATTCTGCTGCTCGACCTGCAAAACCTACTCTGGCTGCAGCCGAGCCAGTGTAAGAGTGCGCAGCTTCAACCTCGAATTAGACGCTTGACTGCTCGTCACTGGGAAGCGGGGCGGGGAGACACTTCCGCGCCTGAGTTTCCTGTTCAGCCATCTTAGGAATACAAATTGAAATCTATGGGGACGAGTAACTGACAAAGAGCGTCACCGAGCTCTGTTCGTCATACATTCTCCATTAGAACTTGAGTCACGCCTTGCTGCGAAACGGTCTTGGCGGGCTCAAGCGAACACAAATAGAGAGCCCCGTTTCAGACGGCTCGCGAAAAACGTATATTTTTTTTCAATCGCTTCCTCTGACTTCTGATGTCGTTGCTCGGCTTCATTCTACTGATTCCGCCCCTCTCTTCTTGTCTCGAGCGCAGCCGGCCCTTTTGCTGCGCTATGTGGGAATCTGACAGTGTGCTCACGTAAAACGACATACGCTTTGATCACCAATGTGTAAGCCAGGATATGTTTCGGAGTCTCAGCCCTCATCGTTTGCTTCCGTCTGAGGAGTACTTTCTGTTCAAGCGGCGCCAAACATGCAATCAGCGCAATCCCAGATCACCTCACCGCAGCCGTCGTCGGGTTCCCCGCGAGCCGCGGCTGAGCATGTGTCTCTAGAGTCTCCTCGAACGACGTTACTCACTCCGACGAGCGGTTCAGGACTGAAACAGAGAATTCGGGAGCTCGAAACCATCATCGACTCGGAGCTAAAGTCTCTGCATCGCGAAGTCCAGATGTACCTCAACCAGAAAGTCGTTCAAGTTAGTCACATGTATGAGGGCAACTCTCGTCGTCCACATGCACCGACCTTCGAGGAAGGAGCGCGGAGAGGGGACTCTATCTGGCTATGCAGTCGAGAACTCCATTTACAAAGTAATCGAGTGCCAATGCGCAGTCCGGCAGAGCGGCCAGTTACGAACAAGAAGCGGCGGCGATTGCGATAGAGCTCGAAGGCGTCCCCCGCCTATCCATGTCGTGTCTGTGTATCTGCTGCGGGGTGTTTCTTTAGACCAGCACGTGCGAGGCGCTTGTGGAGGATGCAAAGCGAGATCTCGTGGACTGCCTGGAGCGCTCAAAGATGGAACTGAAAGAGTTCTTCGTTCAGCAGCGGAGTGAAAACCTGCGTCTCCATGACCTCGTCAAAACACTGCGCGATGAGAATGCGCTGCTGCAACAGACGCAGCTGCAGCTCCAGCACCGCTTGCAGGCCCTCGAGGAAGACGTGGGACAGTGATCTAAGAACAGAGAGGGGAGACTACCAAGTCGCCTCGCCTGCCAGCTCGATTTCTGGCAGATCTCGTTCACCTTCCAACGCTGAAGTGTGGCTGGCCATGACAGGGACGCGCCGCCCTATACGCTGTTCGTCATAAAACCCTTCAGAGGCGTAGCGTTATTTGGATTGGAGTGGGCTGGCTAACTCGACGCATACACGATGTCGTTTTTGAATGAAATAGTCTCCACACCACTTGCCGTTTCTCGTCTTTCAAACAGCCGTTTGTTGATTTCGTGAAGTACGCGCATGTTCCCTTCACTGCTTCGTTTTTCCGCCAGGAGCTCCGCGCCTCACAGAAGACGCGAATCTGCTCCCTATCCGTCTTCCTGTTACCAGACAACCGACACGCACATTCACTCTCCCGTGGCGGGACTGGCAGCTGAAAGGACGATGAGCACCATTTTCACAAGCTATCGAACGAGTCCTACGCGCAGAGCACTGCACCACAGCAAGCAAACAGGCCCCCAAAATACAATCAGTGAACGCTCTTTTGATTTCCATGAACGGAGTTACATATTAGATTGGCAGTTTCCTCACGATTTCGAAATCACCACGGATCCACTCTTACAGCGAATGCTCTTCCAGCGCGCCTGTGTGTCTGTTCGTTAGCGCTTCAACAACACAGCCCGATGCATCACAGCGTCAGCCGCATTTTGTGTTTCCATGCATCACCCACCATTGCATGCTGTGAGCCTTAATCCCAAAAACGTACTAGGCTAGACTCGCAAAAAGGGCAGGCGACACGTCACGCACAGCACGCTGTTCATCCTTGTTCGCGAAACACATTAGGTGAAGCCGCGTGCCCGCGAGTCACAGGTGATCTGCTGATGCAACGTGCCTCGAGTTCTGGCGTCTTTCTAGAGTCTTCCTGACTATTTTGCGCAGTTCACCTTTCATATCAAGAGCGGTGCGGCTGCCGTTCGAGCTCCGACGCGAGCCTAACATTATTGGTGCCTGCTAACTAGCTTTGCGATCTTATTGGACTGTGTGTGTGTGTGTGTGTGTGGGTCGCCTATGCGAATGCGAAAAAGCTTCAAAAACCAATCGTCGCGAACTGCGTGCGAGGGAGCAGAGACTTTAGGAACTGAACCGACTGTCTATCGTCACGCGGAGGCACGCGCCACCGTCTGCGAACATCTAACGCTCCCCTCCTAGATATATGCAGAGTTGCATGTATATACGTATATATATATATATATATATACACACTGTTTTAAGACTGATACCATTCCAAGCGCGCTTGCCCGGCGCACCTATCCTGGCCCGTACTGGCGGGCATTTCCACTCGCATGCAAATGCATGTCTCTCTCAACACGTACGCAGGCATACACAGAAGCCCGATATAAATATCTGTGTATTTACGTATGTATGTAGATGGGTATGCGTACAGGGCTTTCGCTAGGAGAACCCAGTCAGCAAAGCAGCTTGGTCGAAGACGACAGAGGTCACGGGGGAGCGACGCCGAGTCCTGCTTGCAGTTGACGGGTATACGCCACGCATTTGACGTCTCAGTGCTTCGCTTGCGTGTTGCGCCGCACCCAGTCGAGGTAGGGCTGCATAAGAAGACAAAGACAAAACACGAAACGCCGCCTTCTACTGCGCTACGGCGCAAGCCCTTGCGCACCCCCTCCCCTCACGCCCCTGTGTGAGGCCGGCGCGCCGTCGCAGACTCTGCTTGCTGAATGCCCCAGCCAGCATAGCAGAAGTAGACGCATTTCCTTTTTTCTGGTGAGTAAGCCCTTCGCAGGTCGCCTTCGGCTTCTCGCTCGCTTACCTCGTTGCCGCCGACCACGTCGAGGAAGACCACCTCCGAAAGTCGCCGAAAGGAAAAAAAACACAACAGAAACATGCACAGAGACAGACGAGGCTACACCGAGCCCGGCAATCTTTCCTCGCTTCCTCGCTGCGCGTGGTGAGAGAAGGCAAAGCGCTTCTTTCGTGACCTCTGCGACCATCTATATGCTTTCAGCACTCACACAGCTGTCAGGCGAGCGCGGTTTGTCGCGTGCCTGAGGCCTCCACAAACTTAAAGTCGGTGAGCAAAGACCTTCAGGATCTAAACCAGCATTCCAACTCCGGGTCTATACGCCCCAGAAAAAGGGCCGTCTCACCTCCGGAACGTCGTAAGAGTGCAGCTGCCGGACGGCGGCAACCAACTCGGCCGCGAACTCTTTTCGCGTCTTGACGATGAGAAGGACTTCCTCGTCTTTCTGCATGCGTTCGTGCGACAGAAAAAAGAAAGAAGGAATTCGCGCGGCTCACAAAAGACTCCGCACGCTCAAGCGAAGGCTCGAACCGCGAAGAAAGGAGGTGGAGATCGAAACCAAGACACGGCGCCCACTGTCTCGCGAATTCGAAAGGAAATCCCTAGTTTCACTACACAGAAAATTGCACAGCCTGGAATTCACCAAGGAAAAGTAGACACTCGCGGCGAGTTCTCTGACTCGGCTTCGATCGAGGGAGGCATCGCAAAACTCCCACACACCAACGCATCGGAGCAGAAAACCAAGTAACCTTCCTCCTCATTCGAGGAGACTCGAAATTCGAACAGGAGAGAAAAGGAACTGAGAAACGACACGCCTGGAGGCAAGAGCGGCAAAAACGCTCGGGCTGCATCTCGCCTGCGCGTGCAAAATGCCACAAATGGTGATTTTATGATCCCAGGCTGGTTTCACGAGCCTGAGCTTAGCCGCGAGTTCGCGTCTACACTACACAACCGATGATCTGAGCTTAGACGGCAACGAAGAACGAGGCGAGTGCGGTAAACCCCAAAACCGAGCCCGCCGGAAGACAAAGACGATGAGGCTCTGGGCAGACGCAACGCCTTCGTTCCAGCCAAACGAGTCCTCGCCACCAACTTTGAAAGATAAACTCGAAACGCCTCCTCTGCTCCGCACCTGCATCTTGCCTTCCCACTCGTAGACGCTCGTGATGCCCGGCACGATGTTCACGCACGCGGCCAGGCGAGAGGCGACCAGCTTGGAGGCGACCTGAAAAATGGAAAAAAGCGGCAAAAAACGAGAAGAATACGCACGTAAACGCAGAGTCAACGCGCCGCTAAGACCGTTAGTGAACAGCGTATGCGACACTTGCAGCAAGCAGCCTCTCGCGGTTTCCCTGAAAAAAAAACGAGCCAACGAAACCGCGACACCGGGGTCATCCGCCACTCCCCATCACACAGAGCCCGTTCCCCCCCTCCAGACGAGTTTTCTTCTCCTCTCCAATTTCTTCCCATCTACGCCGCAGACTCCCAAAATCCGGCGCGGCTCTCCGGCTCTGCCTGGCTCGCCCTTCGCGATTTCGCGTTGGCGCTTCGCTGCGCGCCTGGCTCACCTCTTCGGCCTGCGTCTTGTCTTTGCAGGTGACATACGCGACCTGAATCTGATCAGGCGCGTTCCCCGCGTCCGGCTGCGGCTGCGCCATGGCGGGCACCCTCTCCTCAGAGACGGCTGACCGATTGAGGCTGTGGCTGAGCTCGCCAGCTGCGTCTGCGCGCGCGCCCGCGGGCGTCAGGCTCTGAGGCGAAGCGGCGCTGCGGCGGTCGGAGGTGAGGGAGGCGCCTGCGGACGCGCGAGCTAGGTGCGACGCGAAGGCGTGAGCAGAGAGGGACGCAGGCGAGCGAGAGGGCGAAGCGCTGGCACAAGAGGGGGAAGACAGCGACGCGCAGGAGACTCGACAGAAAGCCGCAGAGAAGACGAGGAAGCAGCACGAAACAAGGCAACTGCGGAGCGCGAGGAGATGCCCAGCACGCTGCGAAGAAGGAGAAGAAAGGACAGACAACGAACAGAGAGAAGCGGAGCGAGAGAGGGAGAGCGAGCTGCTGACGAGAGGCGCGGCGGCGCGAGGAGCTGAAGGACGTCTGCGCGAAGGAGAGAAGGGAGAGACAGAGGAAGCGAACCGCGGCTTTGAAAGATATGCACGCGGCACTGGGGATGGCGGTGAAGCAGCTCGAGAGAGAGAAAACGCGAAAGACAACGCGCTTTCTTTCATTGCATGCGGAGACAAGAAGAAAGAAAGAACGCCGCTCTGCGTCTCACTCTCAACGAAGCGCGAAGGAAGCGCCTGCCAACACGCTAGGGAGAAGCATTTATACTCTGCACAATGTGGAGCGTTTCTTTTCAATCTCGAGGGAGAGACAACGCTAAGTGACGGTTGTTGCGACATGCGTTCGACTGTTCCAACTCACCGAGTAGCAGCTGACGTCCTTGAGGTACATCTGGGCAGTTTGCTATCGCCTCTCTTTCTTGACACTTTGCTCTCTCTTCTCGAGTTGGAAAGCACACCCCTCCTCTCTGGTGTACACTTTGATCTGACGACGGATGCGCGGAGATCCAATACTCCCGGAGCAAAAAAGTGACAATTTTTTGCGCCTTGTCTTGTGAGACGACAGCTACAAACCCCAAAGACGTGTGCATGCGACTTCTCTCCCTTCGGACACTGCGACAGTCTGCGATCCTCTTCTTTCTTTCCGCGTCCTCTCTCTTCCACTCGCTTTCGTCTCTCTTGTCTCTTTCTTGCTATACTAGCAGCGCGGAGAGAAACAGTTGTCGCATTTGACTTCCCCGGGCATGTGTAGGCGACAGGAGTCGCGGCGCCCGCTTTCGCAGTGTCTTCCGCCGGCAAAGCGCGGTCTTCTCGCAGGATTTCGATGGGAGGCTCCTCGCTTTTAGATCTTTATCGTTTCCGAGAAGCAGAGAGGCGTTTAGCCGTCCTGCACCACCGCATCTTTGCCTCGGTTTTTGCCCGTTTCCCTCAGAGACGTTTTACATGTCTTGCGCACGCCCGCCTCGCAGCCGCGAATCTCGCTGAGTTTTGCTTTCAAAAACCGCTCTCGGGGTGATTCAACTTCTTGAGTTCTTACACGTTTATGCAGAGATATTCGCATTTATGTCACGATTTCCATGCAGAGGCCAAAGTTCCGGCTGCGGCGATCGCGGCCCCGCCCAGGTGCCCAAGCCGCGCACACTGCTCGGTCTGTACACGTGAAAACTCACTAAAAACTCACCTTCTTGTCAAACGAATTCGTATGCATTTTTTTCTTGTCTGTGTGTTTCTTCGTAGACGGCGTTTGTGGGTTGTTTCTTGAGAATGGCGCACCTTGTTTCGTCATGCCTGTGCAGGTGAGCGAATCCGAGAGGCCTCCTTTCTGGGTGTCGCATTTCCTGTTTTTGTCTGTTTTTGCGCAAAGATGGCTGCCATCCCCCAGTTCTCAAGATATCCGTCGCCCCCCGCTCTCCCAGCGCTCTGGCTGCCGCTGCTCCTTCTCTGCGGCGTCGGCGCGTTGCTCAGCGGAGCCACGTTCTTCTTCCTGAAGGGGTTTTTCCTCTCGCGCATCCAGCTGGAACAGTTTTCTTCCCCCGAAGTTCTCCCCTTCCCTCCGCTCTTTGCTCACCTCCACCCTGCACACGCGCCGGCGGAGCGACCCGACGCAGAGCGCGCCTCGTGGGAAACGCCGCGCCAAGAGGAAGAAAACCCGCAGCGAACCCCAAATGCACACACTCCATCTCGAAATGCCTCCTCTAGTTCTTCGTCTCTTTCGTCGTCCTCTTCTTCATCTCCTGGATCTGCTTCCTCGGGTTCCTCGGGTTGGGTGTCAGTCTATCCGTACGAGCATCTCGTGCTGCTCCTCGTGGACGCTCTTCGCTTCGATTTCGCTTTCTGGGATCCTGGCAAGAAACCGCCGACGCTGCCGCCGCGCTTGGAAGCCTCGCCGCGCTTTTCGCTCTCTCCAGCGAACCCCGACCTCCACACCAAAGGGGCTCAACATGGGCCTTCTTCTTCCTCTGCTTCGTCTTTTAGCTCTCTGGCGGAGCCTCAGTCCTCCTCCTCGGCGGCCTGGGCGGTGCCTCGCGATCTGCGTTTCTTTTCGCGCTTCTTCGGCGAGAGCTCGTTGCCGGCGGGGGTCGGCGGCGAAGATGGCAAAAACGCAGAGGGCGTAGAGGCCGCGGAGGGCGCAGAGGCCGCGGAGGCGCCCGCGCACCACAACAACATGGAGGCGCTTCACTTTTTGCTTTCCCACGACAGGAAGCTCGATTCGCGCTCGCCCTTCTCGTCGCGGCTCTTCGTCTTTGAGGCCGACGCCCCAACCGCAACCACGCAGCGACTCAAGGCCCTTGCGTCCGGGACTCTTCCAACGTTCTTCGAGGTGTGTGTCGGCCCCAAAGTCTTTCGAAAAGCCCAAAGAGCGCCCAGCTCTCGCGCGGGGATTGCTTGTATTCTCCGTGCCTCGACTCGCCGCGAGCATACCTTCGATTTGAGTGCTTCTGCGCTCGGCAGTCCTTTTCGTGAGACTCAGAAGAACTCCGCTGTCTCTATCGAGGTAGATTAAACCTGCTTGCCGGCGCGTGCGTAGAGAAAGCAGTGACTCGCCTGTTTGCTTCATCTCGTCTCTGCGGCGCACGTACCGGCCTTCATCTCTCTCCGTGCCGGCGCTTTCGAGGCGTCGATTCACTGCGGTCGCGTGTGCGCCGCATCGAGCGCCCCCGCCGGTCGCGTTTACAGACGATGATTCGCTGCGCAAGCCGATCAAGCCGCGCGGCGCAGAGGACTCTGCGAAGGCGTCAAGCACCGGTTCTGTCGACTTTTTTCTGGGCTGCAGGTTCGCGAGTCGTTCGCCTCCTCGCGCGTGACGGAGGACAACCTGCTGCTGCAGCTGCGCAATCAAAGACGCGCATCCGTCGCCCTCGGTGAGGTTTTGCGAACGGCAGCCGCGACCACTGAAATTCGCGCAGAGTAGCAACCAGAGGAGACAGCTTGGAGGACAGCAGAAGAGAAAAATCGGGGAAAGGTGGGGTCGCTGCGGCGTCACGGGTAGAGCGAGATCAAACAGGGAAGTGAAGAAGCAACAGCCGAGGGAGGCAAAGAAAGAAAGGGTAAAGAGAGGCAGAAGCAGTTTAGCAAGCGTGGAGGGGCGACGCGAGCCGGTGGCCTGCAAACAGGAGAGAGTCAACCGCCGAAAATAAACAGCTGCGACGCCGCAGAAGACCGGAGCGTACCCGTTCTCTGCAAGCAGAGAGGCCGCAACCGGCAGGGGGCAGGAGCGGCGTGGCGACCGAAAGCGAGGCGAGCCTGAGAAGGCGAAGGTGCGTTCCCTAAACCCTAAACCCTGGAGTGTGTGCGTGCGTGTATTGTCTTTTTCGCAGGCGACGATACCTGGGAGAGTCTGTTTGGCCATCTGCTGACCGAGACGCGCTGCTTCCCCTCCTTTGACATCCACGACATCCACACAGTCGACGACGGTGTCCTGCGGCACTTGGGCACGTATCTGCCTGTGCACCACACGTGAGAAAAACTCTGAATAAATCGAGATGTGTAGCCTGAATAAGAGAGGCGTTGTTGCTGTTCGGTAGACTCGGACGACCCGCGCAGGCCTTGAAGTCCGCAAATACGGAAAAGAGGCGTCGTAATCTACTGTCAACAGAGAAGCAGCTTTTGCGAGAGAGAGAGCTCCGGGAGGCGCAGTTTGTCGCACACGCCGCACACGGCTGGGCATCGCCTCTCATTGTCTTGATTCCTGTCTGCGCTTGCTCTTCTTCACTCGGTTTCCAGGCCGCCCTCAGCCCCCAGAACGAACGGCGAAGGCACCGACCCCTCGCCTCCTTCCTCTCCGGTGAGGCCGTCTGCATCTTTTTCTTCTTCCTCTCCATCTTCCGCTACTTCCTTTTCTTCTTCCTCTTCTTCTCCGCCCTCTTCTTCGTCTTCTTCTCCGCCCTCTTCTTCGTCTTCTTCTTCGCCCTCTTCTTCGTCTTCTTCTCGCCTCTTCTTCGTCTTCTTCTCCGCCCTCTTCTTCGTCTTCTTCTCCGCCCTCTTCTTCGTCTTCTTCTCCGCCCTCTTCTTCGTCTTCTTCTCCGCCCTCTTCTTCGTCTTCTTCTCCGCCCTCTTCTTCGTCTTCTTCTCCGCCCTCTTCTTCGTCTTCTTCTCCGCCCTCTTCTTCGTCTTCTTCTCCGCCCTCTTCTTCGTCTTCTTCTCCGCCCTCTTCTTCGTCTTCTTCTCCGCCCTCTTCTTCGTCTTCTTCTCCGCCCTCTTCTTCGTCTTCTTCTCCGCCCTCTTCTTCGTCTTCTTCTCCGCCCTCTTCTTCGTCTTCTTCTCCGCCCTCTTCTTCGTCTTCTTCTCCGCCCTCTTCTTCGTCTTCTTCTCCGCCCTCTTCTTCGTCTTCTTCTCCGCCCTCTTCTTCGTCTTCTTCTCCGCCCTCTTCTTCGTCTTCTGCTCTGTCTTCTGCGCGTTCTCCTTGGTCGTTCGTGGCGGCGCATTTCCTTGGCGTGGACCACGTCGGTCACAAGGCGGAAGTTCGAAGTCCGCTGATGAGCGCAAAGCTGCGACAGATGGATCGAGTCCTTCTCAACGTCTCGGCCCATCTGCTGCAGGCGCAACGCGCTGCCGCAGCCGCCTCAAGCGAGCGAGGGGGCGGCGCCGACGCCGAGTCTACGGTCTCTTCCTCGCAGTCTCTCTCCGCGGCAGATCGCACACTCGTGATGATGATAGGAGACCATGGGATGACCGACGACGGCGCTCACGGCGGGCCGCTAAGTGAAGAAGTAAGCCTTTTTTCGGAAATCACGAGACTTCGCCTCTTTTCAACTCACCCCTCGACACTCAGAGAAAGGCGAAGACGCGTAGCACATGGTCCGTTCGGTAGGCATAAGACAGCGTTCGACGAAACGGTTCACGATTGGCGCTTTTTGATTGACGCGGGGTGTGGTGTGTTGAGTGTTTTTCAACTTGGCTCGCATCGTCGGCTAAACACGCAACGCGAGGGTGTTTTTTCTCTGAAAATTTTTTTTGTTCCGTCGTCTCGTCAGGTCGACGCGGCGCTTTTTGCGTTCTCCCTCTTGCCGTTTTCCTTCTCCTCTGCGGACGTCGAGAGTCTGCTCGGCGCTTCGCTTCCGCTGTTCGCCTCGCCGGCACCCCGCTACATGCGGCACCACTCGGGTTTCGCACCCGATTCCCCCCCCTCGTCTGCGTCCCCTCCTTCCTCCCCTCCCTCCTCTTCTTCCTCTTCATCTCCCTCTCCTTCTGCTTCTTCTCCATCGTCTCGCTCTTCTTATTCTGTCTCTTCTTCTCCGATTTGGCCTCGTCGCATTCGGCAGGTCGATTGGACGTCGACTGTGGCGCTGCTCCTCGGCCTGCCGATTCCCTTCTCTTCGCTCGGCGCGCTGATCCCAGACATCGTCCCGTCCCTTTCCTCCTTTGTGCCGGCGTGCGCGGCCGCCGCGACCATGCCCTCGCCTTCGCCTCCGCCGTCGTCTGCCCTCGCCTTCCGGTGCAGTGACTTGCTCTACGTGGCGCAGCTGCACCACGTGGTGGCGTGGGCGCAGCGGCGCGCGATCGACGCGTACGCGGAGGCGGCAGGCTGCGCGTCTGTCGTGGAGGCGCAGGACGTCCGCCGCGCCTGGCAGCGCCTCGCGGTGCTTTTCGACCGCCTCCAGGCTCTGGTCGCGCGCCTCCCGCAGGCGTTCCGCGCGCGCCTCTCCATGACGCCGGCGGAGGACGCGGAGGCCGCGGCGTCGCAGCGAGCAAGCGAAGATGAAGAGGACGGTCTGGCGGCAGACGAGAAGAAAGGAGCGGAGACCGCAACGCCGCCGCGAGAACCGTCGTCGCCTCTATCCCCGAACGAAGGCTGCCCTACCCTGTCCTCGTCGTCCGCACCTCCCTCTGCAGGCGATTTTGCCTCTCTGGAGGCACTCCTCGAGGAGATCGCCTCCGTCGCCGCGTCGTATACGGCGGCGTGTGCGGCCTTCTCGCGCGCGGTATTCGCGGCGAGCAAGCTGCAGTTCTCCACGTTTGATGAGGCCTCGATCTTTCTCGGCGTGGCGCTTTGCGCGGGCGCCGTGCTGCTCCTTCTCGCGCTCATGCGCCTGGCGCCCAGACGACGCAGCTGCGCGGAGGCCGAAGTCGCACGCCCCTCCGCGCGGCTGACGCCGCCAGCGCTTGGCGAGACGGCTCCCCTGGGAGGCGCGAGGTTCCACTCCCCCGCTGAGCAAGCGGGAGAGGCTGCATGCGCCGCGGAGCCTCCGAAGAGCGCAGCCACTTGCGACTTCAACGCCGACACAGACACGGAAGAAAAGGAGACACAGGAAGGCGATTCGACGCCCGAAGAGGCACAAACGGCGAGCCTCCCCCCTGCGGCGCGTCCTCAGGCTCTCCGCCGCCAGGAATTCGGCGGCGCAAGCCCCGTGATTCGCGCGGAGCCTCAGTTTTTTAGCCCTACGGGGCCGTTCACGATTTGTTTCATTCTCTCGAGAAAGGCCGCGGACGCGTTCGGCTCCTTCGCGGTCGGACCGCTGCTCGCGATTTTCCTCTTTAGCGATTGCTACTGCATGCGCGAGCACGCCGCAGTTCGCTTTCTTCTCTGCCTGTCGGTCCTCTTCGTCTTCGCCAGTCTCTGCTTCCTCGCGCAGACGCACGCGGGCGAACGTGTGGGCGAGCGGAGAAGGCGCGCAGCCTGCGAGAGGGAGACTGCGAAGAGAAGAAACTCTGTGTCGCAGAAGGGAGCTGCATCGGCTAAAGGACAAGCAGACGAAGCGAGGAGCGAGGTCGCGGACGCGAATCAAGCCAGAAACCTCCGCGGCGCAGCGGAGTCACGGCATGCCCACGATGCGGAGAAGGATGCCGAGATCGAAGAAGCGGAACGTTGGGCAGAGAGGAAAGAAGAAAGAAAGGCTACCCGCGCGGCCCTAGTCAGGTGAGCTGACGAGCTGAGCGCGCGACAGGAAAGGCCATCGCGTTATTCTGTAGACAAAGCGCATCTCGCTCGTGCGGGGGTCGCCGCGTACTCCAAGACAAGGCAGCGGTAGTGCGGATACCATGTGAGACTCTACAGCTGTATGCTGACGCTTTATGCACACAAGTTGTCACCTCTCGCATCCGCCTGTACGGATTCTTTGCCTGCTTGTTGGAGAAACTCGTGTGCAAAATTCGCTTCGTCTCATTACTTGAGTTTGTTTTGCTTCTCTCTCTCGCTTCTTCTTTCTCATCGCCGCCTGGCGTGTCTCCTCGGGTTTGCCTTACGTGTTTGCTCTGATTCTCAGAGCCTTTAGGATGATGGATGATGTGCTGCGTGTCTTCGTTTTTTACAGGGCTCTTTTGCTTCTGGTGCTTCTTCGCACTGACGCGCTCTGCGACCCTGTGGAGGCGCTCCCAGGCGAGCAGGCCGCGCCCGTCATCCTCGATTCCCCGCTGCTTTCGTCTTTCCTCCTTTTTCTCGTTTTTGCCTTCCTCGCGCCTCCGCGCCTTCGTACTCCCTGCGACAACTCCGCGGCGTCTCCTTGCGGCCGTCCCCCTTATTCTTCTACTCGTCCTTCTTCTTCTTCGTTTCTCTCCTCGCTGGCCTTCGGCGCTCGCGGCACGCCTGCGGCTTCTGCAGCGGGCTTCCCACGCGCCTCGACGAGCTGTTTCAGACGGCGTGTGGCGCGCGTCCTCGAGTCTCCCTTTGCGCTTCCGGCAGTCCTTCGAGATGTTCTGCTTCCCTGGGGGCTGTATGCTCAGTATGCGCTCCTCTCTATGTATTTTGTGGCGCAGCTGCTTGTCGCGTCTGCGCAGTTCACCCCTCCCTCCCTCTCGCCGTCGCCTGCGGCCGCGGCTCCATCCCTCCTGAGTAGTCTTTCGTCGGCTGTCTCGCACGCGTTCTACTTTTCTGAGCTGCCGTTTTTCTTGTCTTCCACGCATCTCCTTCCCAAAGTCCTCTCTCCGGTCTTTGCGATTCCGGCCCTCGTCGTCTCCCTCTTCCGATGTACGTACACTGCGCTCGAGGCGGGCGCGACTTGGCTCGGGGTCGCGGGCGGGCTGGCAACAGGCTCTGCGGGCGTGTCTCTGCTTGACCGCGCTTTGAGCGGAGGCCTTGACCTGGGGAGATTGGCGTTCACTGCAGAGGGAAACCTCAGACTTCTTTACGCGCTCCACGCAGGCCCCTGTCTCGAGAGCCTCCAACCGACTGCGCAGACACTGCTGCTCGTTCTCCCGAGATGCGTGTTTTTTCTCTCGCTGTTCACTTCGGTTTTCGCGATTGCTGGAGCACTCTCCGCAGTCGGGGCCGCCTCAGTTAGAGGAGGAAACGAGACAGGAAACAAACGAAAACGAGGAGCCTTTGAAGTTGGGGAATGCGGCTGTCCGGCGTGCGCGGCGGCGCAGCTCGCGAGTGCGGTGGTCGTCGGGTGTACGTACACCTTGATTTGCGCACTGCTTCCTGCGTTCGTTGCTCTCCTGGGGAATTCAAGGATGTTTCCGCTCTTCCTCGCGCTCGCAGAGGCGGCGCTGCTTCTCGATCTCCTTGTCACGGACTTTCGTCCTGTGCCGCCGAAACGTGCCCGCGTCTCGGGTGAGGCCGCCCCTCCTCTCTCCATCTCCTTCTCTCCTTCTTCGCCGTTTTCTTTCGCCTTCTTGGCGTCTTCTCCTCCACCATCTGGCGATCTTTCGGCTCCTCTTCTCGCGGGCGGGCAGCGTTCGCGGGCTGCGTGCGCTCCGTCTGGTGCGTCGCCTGCGTCTTCGCCTGCCGCATCTTCTTCCGCGGCGTCTCTCGTTCCCGAAGGCCTCGCCGCGGCTTCTCTCGTTCTTCTCGCCTTCCACGTTTTCTCGCTTACCGGCCACCGCATGACGTTCAACGACATCCCCGTGGATGCGGCTTTTGTTGGGCTCTCTTCGTTTCACGCGACGCTCTCGATCGTTCTCACGTTCCTCCACGTTTTCTTTCCTTTCCTCCTGCTTCCTCTACTTCTCGCACTCGTCCTCTTTCTTCGAACGGTGCCGCGGCTGGGGTCAAACGTGGCGTGCAGCGCGCCACGAGGCGCGCATGCAGACTCAGTGGAGCGAGGAGGAGGCGGCTCCGCCGCAGGCACTTGCCCCGAAAGCCGCGGCGGAGAGCGACAGACAGCGAGTCGCGCGGCAGTCTCCCGCGAAGATCCTGCCGCAGAGGCGCCTGCCTGCGCGGCGGCCATCGAGCGGCTTTTCACCCCTGCGCGCGTCTTCGTAGGGTAGGTGCTGCCGCTTGCGCGGGAACTGTGAAATCCCCCATGCGCAGAAAGAAGTGAAAACGCTGCGGAGTGAGTCGCGTCGCGCGCCTACCTTCTTCCCCGCGCGCCGGTCGTCTGCGACCTCAGGATCGAAGGCCTGCAGCCGACTGGAGGTCGCCTCTCGAGACCCACGCGCATCTACGATTTTCTCAAACCTGTTCAGCGGGTTTAGCTGTGAACACATCGACACCCCGGAGCTGCGTATACGCATCCCTATGCAGTCTCTGAAGGTGCTGGCGCGCTGTTGCGCAGTGACCGTTCGAGCGGAAGGGGGGGGGGTAGCGTCGCGAAGATGGTGGGGATGGATGTAGATGCCCTGCCAGACGACTGCATTTTACGAGTCCACGCGAAACGCATCATTCAAAATCTACTGCCCGGAATCCACATGTATGCAGATCTCTATATATTTGTATATATATGTATGCGTATATATATGTATAGATACATATACATGTGCACATAAATATACCCGCACATATACGCGTATG
Organism: Besnoitia besnoiti; assembly: GCF_002563875.1. Classification (NCBI taxonomy): domain Eukaryota; phylum Apicomplexa; class Conoidasida; order Eucoccidiorida; family Sarcocystidae; genus Besnoitia; species Besnoitia besnoiti. The sequence goes on along the minus strand of NC_042360.1, from coordinate 2,437,189 downwards.
CTCTCGCGTCAGTTTTCTCTCCTTTTGTTTTTACATTATCTTCAGAGTCCTCGTCTTCGCGGCGGTGCGCCACGCATGCTCGATGCTTTCTCTTTTCGCGCTGCGGCGTCACCTCATGGTACCAGTTGAGAGAAACCAGAGTTTTCTAACTCGCTGCATAGCGGGAGAGATGGGAGAAGAGGGCTTCCTGAGCCTGTGGAAGTCCTGGTCGTTTCCGCCTGCGCACGCGGGTTGTCAGCGCCAGCGATATTTCCATTCCAGTCATCTCGAGGCGCCCCGAGGCCGCGTGTCTCCAGCGGAGTACCCTCTATCTGGTGTATCACGCTTAGCTACACATCTCCATGTCAAAGTAAATATATATACATATATAAGACGTACAATTATGTGTGCATGCATCTATATACTTTATCATGTATGTATAGATAGATGTTTATATATATATATATATATATATATGTATTTTACTAGTCAACATGCATATTACGAAGAGAAGCGCTAACGGCAACTGGGTAGAATTTTCTGCTTGATTTTGAGGCTCTATTTTCCATTTTTTTCGTGGTGGCGCTGCGCTGCGGCTTCAGGTCTGGTCTGTCTTCGCGCCCAAGTTCCTCTACGACATCCAAGGTCTCTTCACGGTGCATCTCCTCTTCTCCCTCTGCGTGGCGTTTTGCATTTTCATCGTTCGTGTGTGTCTCCATGCCTCGCACGTCGAGGCGAGCGCGAGGCAAGCGAGGCTTGCCAAGTAGCGCGACAAGAAACGCGAGATCATGCGAGATTTGCGCTAGAGACACGCAGAAGAAGCAAAACGCACGGGCGCCGTGTCACGACGAGAGGCCGCGGTGCCTGGGGGGAAGCACCGAAGACCAGCAGTCGACGACGATTTTATTTTTATAAATTTGTCTTTTTGAAGGCAAAAAGAAGACGCTTTCAGGGCCGTCAGGGCTGCCTGTGGGGTTGGACCGCAGCGGTGCGGAGCCGAAAGAAAGATAGCGAAAAACGAAAATAGGCAGCGAGTAAAACCTTCCCGAGCGAAGAGAGAAGGCAGTCTGGCAGGAGACAGCGGGCCGCAAGCGAAGGCTGAGAAGGCGACCGGCTCCTTAGACTTGTGTCGAGACGCGTACGCAGATTCAAACAGGTTCGAGGCCTGCCGGCGACCCAGAAAGAAAGAGGGAGCTGCAAGACACTTGCATGAGGAAGAGGAGCAGCGGAAAGACGCGCTGAACAACCGACTGCTGCGCGGGAGTGTCGCCGCTCTCCGTAGCCGTTTTCTTCTTCGTGTCAGTATCTGTATGAATCGGTTTGGGTGTAGTGCACGTCTTTTTCGTTTTTTTGTTTCTATGTGACAGCAGGGGTGTCTGTGTCTGTGGGCATTTTGATTGTGAAAAGGCGACGAAGGTGGATGTATGCTCGTCGTTTTGCTAACGTTTTTGTCTTCTCGCGCGTGGCGCCCACCCTCGCTCGCGCGATTGTCTTGGCAATTCTTGATTTTTTTTTCGCTGAAACCCCAAACAACCTGCCGCATCAACTAACCTCTATTTCGTGTGTAAGCGAACCACCGCACCGGATCCCGGAAGGCAGGGGCCTCCCGATGGGGGAGAGAAGTCCCGCGGCTTCTTTCGTTTCTTTTCCTGCCTGCGACTCTGCACAGGCGAGCTTCTGGCAGGCCTCTCCCTCGTCTTTTCTCGTTCCTCTTTTCAGGTCTGACCTGCTCTTTGCATTTTGTCTCTCCGCCCTTGGCTCCTGGGGCGTGTCTCTGGTCCGTCAGCATCTACCCACTTTCCCATATGCAGGATTGAGGCGTGACTGGCTCTTTCACTTTCATAGGCGGAAAGAAAGCCCACCGAAGCGTGCGGAAGTTGTGTTGAGCCGAAGCGCGCGGAGACGAGACCTCGAAAATAGTCCTCCGCCCAGGCGATCCGCTAGGAAGGCCTCCATTTCGCGAGCTCACCCGCGCCCGTTGGGATTTTTAATTCAGGGGAGTCGGAAGAATCGATCAGAGATAGAGGAGAATCGGTGCTGTCTCGTGTGCAGCTCGCGCAAGTCGCGTCGGAGAGCAGCGGCAGCTTGACACACTTGGAGCGAGGTTGCTGTGGAGAGAAGACAGCTGCTTCGCCCGGGGCCAGTTACTCTTCTTCTCCGAAAGGGTTGTAGAAGACGCAAATTTTCCTTCAAGAAATTCTACATGTGAATGACTTGCGCAACAAACCCGCGATCCGCCACCCGCAAGCGGTGAGCCGAGAGGGCGTCGCCCCCCAAGCAGCCATCGCCTTTTTTAACTTTATTCGGCATGCAGACTCGTATATCTCAAGTCGGCTACACAAAAGTAGTGTAGATCTTAGAGTCTGGGAGGTTTCTTTAGTCATGAAGTGCAGACAACCAAGTTATTGGTGACTGCAAAACGTCACCCCCCTGTGGATTGCTAGAGAGAACCAGAAGAGTTGTGATTCGATCTCACGGGAATCTGCTGAGGCTGCCTGTCCTCCGCACACTTTCCTTCAACGAGACATGCAGTACAAGCGACGCGGCTGTACAGCATCGAAGCAAACGCTTGCTGACTCAAAAAATCAGTCCGAGGCATTCACTTTTTCCAGGGAATTCCCTAAACCCAGTTGTGTTGAGCTGACAACATTCATAGACGCGGAGCCCCGAAAAACAAAACCAGCTGAGCGAAAAGACACGCACGCATGCAGACCCGAACGCCCGGTGCATGCGCTACGCAGGAACCTCGATTGCCTGTGAGTTTTTCACCTATCGTCGCGGTCACCCTTCTTTTTTCGGCATTTTTGCTTTCTCTCTGCTCTCATGACTCACTTAGCTGGCGACTGGACTCGAGAGCGAGGCGCCTCGCTGTGTTTGCTCGCCGCGGCGTGTCTCAGGGCTGCGACAGTGCCGCTGTGGGCGCCGCTGCCTGCATCGATCCTGTCTACGCAGTCCATCCTCAAATTTGTCTTCAGATGCACACACATGCAGTCTTTAGTCCACGTGGATGATGTCCTTTGGACGTGAGCAGATAGACATTGGGCACAGCTAGTCGATTGCAAGGCATAAACTCGCGCCTCAGGGCCCGCGCACCCGCATGCAACTCTGGAGCTGCTTCAATGGAGACTCGGTGCGAAGAGGCAGATGCGTTGCGGGATGACCTCAAAACTTTGGTCAGCGGAGCCGAGGAGGTGGATGGCAGCGACGACGCGGAGTCTGAGGACTACGTCGACGTCTGGGAACAGGAAGACCTGTCTTACGAAACGTTTCTCGAAAACTACCTGAGTGCGCGCAGGCCTGTGGTGATCCGCGGTGTATGTAAACCGTGGCCCGCCTTCCAAGAATGGACAGAGCGGCCTGACTCTGCTTCGGACGTGCTTGTTCCCGCAACTCTAGGCTCTGCACTCGCACCTGAACTCTCTTCTTCAGCTTCGTCCAGCGCGACGGCCTCTCCCCGCGTCTCTGCGTGCGCCACTCTGCATGACACGCTTCTCCGCCGCGCGCTCGAAAGGACTCGTCAGCTCCGAAGGAGACTCCGGCGAGGACGGCGAAGTCGCAGCAGCGCTTGTCAGCTGCCGAGAGACTCACGCGGGCCTCTCTCGCAGACCGAGGGGGTGGAATCACCGCTGCGCAGCGAATACGCCGTTTCGTGCGCGAGCGACGCAAAGGGGGAACGACAGCAGCCAGCGCGCCTTCATCCTCCCCCGCCGTCACTCTGCGCCTGCTGTCGCTGCTGCGACTTCTCCCCTCTGCCATCCTCAGCGGCAGTCTTCGGCCGCCCGCGCTTTAGCAGCCTGGCAAGCGCCTTTTTAGGCGAATGCCGAGCCGCGCGCGCCCCGCCTTCGCCAGCCAAAGAACGCGAAAGAAACACGACGCAGAAAGAGGCCCAAGAAGAAGGCGACGCATCGTGTGCCGGTCGCTGCATTCAACGCGAAGCTCCCCAGAACGCAGGCCCCGCCAGGCCCGCGAGCCCAGAAGCGCCTCCCAGGACGCGACGCGACGAAGCTGCGAAGGACGGAAACGACGAGATCGCGGAAAACGCGGCGCAGAAGGAGCGCGAGGAGGAAGAGGAAGCTAGGCGCGGGAGCGCGCTGTCCGTGCCCCTTGTGAACTGTCCATCTGAGACCGGGGAAACGACATGCAGCTGCGCATGCTTTCGGCCGCCGGCTGGAGCCCAACCGAGCGGCGGCGGCGCCGGGAGCGGCGGAGGCGGAGGCGCCAGAGCAGCGCAGGGCGGCAGGGAATGCAAAGACGACGACGAGGCGCGGGAAGCTGGGGCCTCGCCGCCGCCAGGTCTCTGCATGTCGGTTCCTTTCCGCGCCTTCTTGCACTACTGGCAAGCGAAGATGCAGGCCGAGAAGGACGCCGAGCACCAGGAGGCGCAGAACGCGGAGGAAGACGCAGCGGAAAAAACGTCCGCTGACGCCCCGTGCGGAGCGCACGGGCCCTGTCGAGGCGCCCAAGCCAGAGCGGGAGCGAGACGCCCCCTGCCCCCGTTTCCCCGCGCGGCGGAGGCCGCGCCGCCGCCGCAGAGTCACTCAGGCGATCGGCTGAGGTCTGCAGAGCCGCGCCGCGCTTCCCACCTCTTGCTGCCTTCGAGCGGGTGCCTCGTCGCGGAGTCTGTGCTGTCAGCAGAGGAGCGCGAGGCGGCCGCGGAGCTGCTGCGCGCGCCCGCGCCGTGGTACCTGAAGGACTGGCATTTTGTGACCGCGGAGCGCACGCAAACGAGAAGCGAACACGCGAAAGAAAGCTGCGCGGTGTCTCGCCGCTCCACGCGACGCCCCGTGCGAAGTGCTCCCCGCGAGGGCCTCAACGAGGCGCGCGCCGAGACGCAGAACGAGGCCTCTGCGAGTCGCGCTTTGCATCCGCAACAGCGCGAGAGACAGACAGAAGACGTTCACGGAGAAGGACGTGCGGAAGCCTTGCTGCGGCAGCGAGAGGCCCGTGAGGAAGCGAGCAGCGACGGAGAGAGCCGCGGACGCGCCGGAAGCGCCGCGCAGGCCTCGAGCGGCGTCGCGGAGTCAGGCGACGGTGAGGGCGCCGACGCCGAAGCGACATTGTATTTCTGCTCCAAGCACTACCGCGTGCCGGCGCATTTTCGGGATGACTGGTTGCTGAAGTGTCCCATCCGCGCAGGGGAGGATTACCGCTTTGCCTACCTGGGCGCGCGGGGGACGTACACCCCCTGGCACCGCGACGTTTTGGGAACCAGCAGCTGGTCAGCGAATCTCTGCGGCGTCAAGCGATGGGTTTTCGAGTCCACGAAGCGCGACTCGCGGCCGCAGCCTCCCTCCTCGCCGTCCTCTTCGCCCCCTTTTTCTGCCGCAGACTTGCGCGACGACGAAGGTCGCGCCCCGCGAGACGCAGAGCCGCCAGCGAGCCGAGACCCCAATGCGGAGGCCTGTCGCCAGCCGGTGCGCCCGCGCTGCCGCGCCTGTGGCGGCCGCCACGCGGCTCGCCAGAGAGTGTCTTCCTCTTCAAAGTCGCATCCGCCCCCTGCGCCGCTCGCTCTCGCCTCTGATTCACGGGCCTCTCCGCGATCTCCACTGCTCGGCTGTCCGCGGCCGCGCGCCGCGCTGCTTCAGTTCCCCGGCGAGTGCGTCTTCGTTCCTGCAGACCTCCGCCACCGAGTCTGCAACGTGACGGACTGCGTGGCTATAAACCACAACTGGTGCGACGCCGCGAACATCCTGCGGGTAAGAAGGAGAGGGAAGCCGCGGCCCAGACGCGTCCAATGAGGCACGCGAGTGAGTGTGGCAGCCGACCGAAGGCCTCGTTCAGCTTGCTGCGTTTTGTCCTCTCCTCGACGCCTCGCCGCACACATCCTCCCTCCACGCGCAGGCCGCGCGTGTGGAGGGCTGTGTGTAGGCATGAAGAGTGCGTTGCGCGCCGCTTTTCAGATTTCGGGTGTTCGGCGTGCCTTCTCTCTCTCGACCTGCAGGTCGCAGGCGCCCTGAAGGAGGATTTGGCCTCCGTGCGCGAGTTCTTGATCGAGGACTTCGGAGATGCGCGTCCGATCCTCCGCAGCCTCTCGCGTGGCGGCGCGCGCGGCCCGGCAGGGGGACGGGCAAGCGGCCCGCGCGAGGAAGGAGAGGCGCTCGCGTCGCTGTCTCAAACGGCGGCGGCTGCCTGTGCGCCGTTACTTCGCGCCTCATCCGCAGCTGCGCCAGCGTCTTTCCACGGTCGCTCGGACTCGCATGCGGCGCCGGCGTCTGGCCTGTCCTCGCCGAGCGACTCCGGGCCTCCTGACCGCCCCGTCGCCGCGCCGCTCTCCGCCGCGGAGCCGCCGCCCAGCTGTGCCTTCTGCGAGATCTGCGGAGGCGCACCGCTCGAAGTGTATCGGCGCGTAGGCGGGCGACACGAGCGAGAAGCGGCTACCAGCGACCCGCCCCTGGATCGCGTCCCTAAACTGAGGCCTTCCACGGCTGCCCCAGCAGGCGCGGAGGCCGGTCGCGGCGACGGGCCCCACGAAGCGAGCTGTCGTGTCGCTTCAGAGGATGGCGGACGGAGTCGCGGAGCGACACCTGCCGCGAGACTTTGCAGCTTGCAGGCAGAGGCCGCGACGCAGACTGAGCCAGCCTCTGAATGCTATCCGGCCTCCGCCTGCGTCTGCGCTCGCGTCCAAGGTCTGTGGCACGCGGGAGAGAGCAGAGAGCGCGCAGGAGGGGAGAAGACGCCCTTGGAAGGCGAGGAGCTCAGCAGGCGCGCGACGGGCGCGTACGCGGAGCTCGTGATGTGCGGCGAGAGGATTTTGTCGGCGAACTGCGGAGTCACCTTTTTCGACTTTTTCTTTTTTCTGCTCCGCGTCACACGCACCTTGCTGATTCCGAGGCTGAGCCGCCATGCACGCGCTGCACACATGCGGAGCGAGACACTAGAGACTGAGTCGAGTCCCTCGGAGCCGCGGAGGGACGGAGAGGCCAAAACAAAGTTCAGCCTGACGGCATGCGCCTTCGATGTGCTTGGTGCCCTCCGCGTCGCGCTCCTCCTTCGAGCCCTGTGCCGGGAAGGCTACGTAGCCCTCATCACGCGAGCGCAAGTTGAGCAGAGACTCCGCGGGGGAGCGGGTAAGACTTCTGCGACGGTGAAGTCAAGTGTGAGACTGCGCGCCGGCTCGCCACGCCGTCTTTCTTTGGGCTAGAGGTTTCCGCGTCACGACAGGGCTGGACGCGAAGAGAGACGGAAAAGCGTTTCTCATCAGCGCCATGAACAGCGCACAGAGCGGCGGAGGCGGCTCTTCACTCTGATCCGCACTTTCTACTAGAGAGCGCAAGCTGCGTTGCTGCAGCGAGGAATCCGCTGTGCCCGAACTTTAGAGAGGGCGCCCCGCAAGGAGATAAGGGTTATATGACATGGATTTGCGGACAGAAGAGAGAGATGCCGTCTACTCGTTTCGCTTCTGCAGCGGCTCTCTTCAGCTTCCCTAGAAGCCGCAGAAGGCACGCAAGCGAATCCGAAGTTCGTTTGCGCCACACACACGCTCGTGAGCAGCATGCCTCTCACCCAGTTCCCAGTCTACGCGCCGCAGCCTCTCTTCTCGTTATTTTGGACTGAGAAGCCCGGTCTGCTTATTTTGCGTGTGTATTGCAGGGGGAAACAGGGGGAACGCGTCCGGCAGACAAAGGGCTGACAGCTCAAAGACAGCTGCGGCGGAAGAGGCGAAGCCCCTCCCTGCGTGGCTCTGTGGAGAGGCCGAGAGTTTTTCCTTTTCCAGCGACACTGCGCGGGCGAACCTCGCCCTCATCCTCCGCGCGTCGCTTTCGCCCAGCGGGAGTGGGCTGGAATGCACCGACCCCGGCGCAGAAGAGAGCGTAGGCGCAGAGAAGGACGGCACAGGGGAGTGTCGGAGACAGAGGCTAGCCCTCGAGGAGTATCACGCGGCGCTGCAGGCGCTGCTGGAAGCTGTACTCGCTCTCGATGAAGCGCTGGGCGCAGCGCGGGGGAACTCTCTCCGCGAAGAGACTGTGGCTCGTCTCCGCAGACTGCTGCTCGCAGACACAGATGCAGCAGCGCTGTGCACGGAAGAGTCTGTCGAGTGCACAGTGCAAAAGGATGACTCAGAACGCGCTCGCGGTGAAGTGGCGAAGACAGAAAAGCGGAATGTCGATGGGACCTTCGGGTCCCCGAGAGCGCAGGCGGCCACGGCCGCCTGCGCAAGCCTCAGCGAACGCCGCTTTGACAGACGCGCGAACGGAGCAGCAGAGCCTCAGGCGCGCAAAGGTGTATGCGCGGAGCATGACCTGGCGCTGCGCAGTGCATGTGGGATGGAGTCGCTCCCGTCGCGTCAGTTGCCTAGCGGAGCGGCCGTCGATAGGTGCGAAGTCACTGAGTTGCTGTGGCGGCAAGCGTGCGACATAATGAAGTTCTCAGAACGCTGGGGAATCACGTCTTTGCAGCCGTGAACCAGCGAGCGCGGAACAATTTAGTGTCCATTCATTCAGATACTCCACCTCACTCGGGGCGGCCTGCGGTTTGACTAGTGGTCGCCACGGCCTGTGAGGTCGAGAAACAGGAGTAACAGGAAAACACCTTCGTAAGTGTTTCAAGCGCAGACTTCTCCACGCAGTGGGCTGCACATAGAACGAGTGGGGCAAGGCGAAACTGCCTCCGATGAGTCGCGGCCACGCGTTGTGAGCAAGTTCGTTTTGAGCACTTAGGCATCAATTGTTGTTGTCGAAACGCGTAGCCGGCAGCCCTTCACTGCGACTAAACTGGCAGCCTCGCAGGACAGGTACACACGACAGGCCTCTGCTCAGCTATGACTCGACTGTCAACTGAAGACACAGGTAGCCGTTCCCTCGTGAGCATCCCAGTACTCACCGAGTACTTCGCCGCTGATGTATGCGGGGTGAACTGCTCAGGGTGAACTTGAGATACCCGTCTAACCCAGTGCATCTTTTTGAGGAGCTTGGTCACTCCGCCTGTGACGACAGTGGCGACGCACCGATCAGTATTCAAGCCTGCAATTTCTCAGGTATAGCGGCCGTATTCGGCTTGAACTAGAGCCACGGTGCGCATCATTCGCGCTCGTTACACTCTGCGCCGACTCTTACGCGTGGTGCCAAGAAGAAAAGAGGAGCCCCGACAGAAGTCTCTGGGTCACATCGCCTGCTTTTCTTGCGAGACAAGGCAGCCAGATAAGCCCGTACAGCTAACGGACACTACTTACAGGCGTCGTGACCTGCCGTAAGGGCACTGCCTCCAGCAAAGATAAGCCCCCGTTCTGCTGCCGGCAAAAAAGTGGAATAGTAGACGCTCAGCGGAGCCAACGTGGAACGTTAGGAAAGCTGGCTGCCAGGTCGTCTGTCGCGCGCTCCCCCGGTTCGGGCTGACTCTTTCCAGTATCGTATCGCAGCCATGTTCTACGCACCCTCTGACCGTTGTACTCAGAGAAAAGGTAAGCTCGCCCGAGAATCACTCGGCTTGGACTTACCGGAAATACGTGTCAAGCGCGAATCTGCGTCGGTTTCCGGTATCAAGGGGGATAGCCAAACGTCGTAGACAAAGGCGCGCGGCAGCGGAAGTTTGAGACGTCATTTACGTCCGCTGCTTTTTTGCCGTCGAGCAAAGTTTCTAACTCGGCTCCGATGGAAGGCACACAATCCATAAATGATTGTAGACGGCTTTTTGGAGCAATCCACTCCGTTCCACTCTTGCGAGCCTTCCTTTTCGGTGAAGTCACGGCATTCGTGTTGTTGGTTATGTGTGCTGAGTCGACCGGTATATAGGGTACTGGCGACGTGAATTCTCACCTGAGACAGTCGCGTTGGGAACGGAGTTCGCTCGTGTCAATTCTCAACTACGTGCTATGTGTGCATGGCATTGGTTGTCTCCCATGGTAACTGCCTCCCTTACAGAGTGTCAGCTGGTCGAAATTTAGCGTATTCGCTGGAGGATTGTTTTGCGAGCTACTCTGGCAAGAGAATCCATTCGACATAGAGTTAGCGTCGCCTCCCGCTCGTTCTTCGTCTCTACAACCGTGGTCCTCCAGTCGATACCTCTGTATTGCTAAAAGTCGCGTGAAAGTGTTGTCGGCGAACGTCAGTTGTGCGACATCAGAATGGAGGCTGAACGCTTCTTCAGTCACAACTGCAGGGAGGAGCTACAGGGTCACGTAAGCTGCGCAAAGGTTTTTCTGGAGCAGCACGTTAAATTTGGCACACCCTACGCGCCTGGAAGCACAGATGGCGCTGATCCGTGTAAAACCGCGCGGTCCCTGTACATGGTAAGCCACACCTAGCGAGTATCCACTTTCACGTCGATACAAGGGACTGTGACCATTTGCGTCAGGCGTTTCGTGCCGTTAGCAGTGAAAGTCCAATTTCACTTCACCGGCGTACTCGATAGTGCAGTCTACGTCAGAGTTGCGCGGGTGTCGCAGCTGGCCACGCAACAGTGCTGCGCAGGTGTGTGTTGCCATCGTAACAGAAATGCATGCAACAGAGAAAGAAGGACGGCCTGGACGGGGATAAAGTTGCACTGAGCATGGCCCAGTTTTCAGTAAGCCGGCAGGTTTCGTCTGATTTCCGTCAAGCGGAGTTTCGGGGGATGGAACACCGGATCGTCAAGTGGTCATTGCCTCTGGAAGCCACTCACTGCATATTCGCGCTCTTCCAGGAGCACTGTTACCTGTGTCCTGTGTTTTGTCTATGTGGTGGATGCCAGTCGTAGAGCTAGCAGTCTTCTGTAATACCCTGCACCCAGATGTTCGGTTTCCGTATTGCAACCCCTATGATTCGCTTGCCCCCGCGTGTGTCTCTGTGCGCAGGGGCCACCGAAACCCTGTGAAATGGAGCTGTCTATGCACGGAAATTGCGTGGGGATCCAGCTGGAGCGCACGCAAAAGCTCGGCGAGAAGTACTGGACTCAGGGCGGTGAGGACAAGTGCTTGACAACCCGCGCCAACTATGAGGTGAGCGGCGACCTACTCGGGCAGTTCAGGGCTTAGCGGCAGCTCTTCCTCAGTGTATGATGAACCTGAGGTGATCTGGTATCTTGGATCAGCGAGTCGCGAGCAAGGAACAACTTGTTTCGGCGTGTTCACGCGATCATCATCTCAAAAGGTGCTGCATTAACCGACATTGTTTTCTTAGACTGGCTTTAAGCGGCGTTTCGCCCGTGCCTAAGTGATAGCTGTCCTGCAGCACCACTGCCTTTCGGCATCCAAACTTAGTCTCACCTAGTTAGGTGGCGGGGCCCGCCATAACTATTAGGAAACATCTCGACATTGCTTGACACGATTTCCCCCGGTTGCTTTATATTTTCTGGCTGGGTTGGCATACGAGGAGTCTTCCTGGTGCGGAGAACAACTGCACCACCTCGATTGCCTGGCTGAGGCGTGGCGCGTCGACATGTTGTTTCCTTGTGTCAATTTTCAGCAATGCATGTACCGCTCCATGCGTGGAGACACGGACTCCGGAAACGAGAGATGGGAGTCAGCTGAACTCGAAAGGAACATCGGCCACCTGCAAGTTCGGCTGCCCAACAAATAACCAGATATTTTTCACCTGAACGCTGCAAGATGTGAGCAAAAGGCAAGCAACCGTGCGAATCGACAAAATGTCGTTTATGTCTAGGAGATTGTGTGTCCGTATCCCCAGTGTGGTGGCGGTTCCATCGCAGAACGTGCGCGTATGTGTTGACCTGAGCGACTCAGCGATGGCTGATTTGTGAAAGACCCAAGCTCCCGTTCTCCGGGGCCATGTCTGAATTAACAAATCTCGTATTCTCGACAGACAATGATGCAACTGAGGCGGCCATAACAACTTCAGAGGGAGCTGCGCTTGAGGTACTCCACACCGGAGGTCAGGTGCCGTAGGTGCCGTATGGGAGGAACAAGACGCCAGCACCTTGTCATAGTAGTCTAGTCAGTCACGCAGCAGGTAGGCACGGCAGATTCTACACAGTCTGAGCCAGGCAGCGTGCGACTTATCGCAAAAGATGCGGATTCTTCATACGTGCTGACACTCCCATTGGCGCAATGCGCTGTCAACTCCTGCATGACTTGCCTCACCACTTCAGACTGAGGGCGTGTATGCTGCAAACTCGTGCTGGAATCTGCTAGAAAAGAGGGTCGAGATACGCTATCGTGTCTCGCAAAAGTGCTAGGCGCTGCGACGACAGCAACTCCTCAAACGTTTCCTGCCGTGACGATTGGGAGTGGAAAGCGTAGACACTCCTTCTTCAGTTCATCCGACGCTTTCATAATCCTCTGTCCTATCCCTACATAGTTGTTTCCCACATTTCTGCTGCATTCTACGAAAGACCCCTATCTCTCTAGCGTCGAACCACTCTTTGCGCAGCCTTGAAGCAACCCGACACTGCCGTGTGTCACCGGAGAACAAGAGAAGTTGCCTGATCGAGGAAGCAACGAACGATTCATGCCACGCACACCTCTCCTCAGTCTCCCCGCAAAGACCGTTACATCAAAAAACAGCCAAAAATGGACAGGCAACAGAATCACGGAGACGTGGACTCTGTACAGAAATCGTCAACGGCACAGCATGTAAAGCAGCCATCTGATGGAGAGAATGCCGGAACTGCACGGCGAGAAAAGAACTTACCGGAGCATATGCAAGCGGACACGGAAAAAAGGCACGCCTTTTTGAGCATACGCTACCTGACCAAAAACCCTTGGTAACGAAACGCGAAACCCGCGTGAAATGACAACCTGCGAAGTTAATCAAGCACGGTAGACAGTTGGAATGCCTCTCCGTGCGTCCCGGAGAGCGCCACGCGGGCCGCGGGCTCATGCTGCACACAAGCAGCCCACGCCACAGCCCGGGATACGTCTCGACAGCCAGAACTCGCCAAGATAAAGGAAAAAACAGGTGCAGCTGGTGGCACGAACTCGATATGGATTCACAGAGCTCTGAGAATTCAATGCTGGCCCGCAAGTCCTGTGGACGGCGTATAATTCCTAGATCACGCAGCACAACTACTGAATCACACCTAAGAGCCATCCGGAGGCATTAGTGATGCTCACAGCATAGTCCCCCGCGTATAGTCGTCCTTCACAGTTTGTGAACGGAAAAGACGAACGAAGAGTAACGCAGCCACAAGCGGCGTTACAAACAGACTCGCAAGCAGCATCAGCAGAAGGGCTGCTGCCGCGCCTGCTGTCCGCCACCAGAGCATTCGCAGATCCGTGCTACGCGCCGCCTCAAAGTTCTTCGCGAATTCGGTTTACGTTTGCGCACCCCAGACGTATCTCCCCCGTTCCTGAAAGTGGATTCTGCGCGTTGGGCGGAGCCCGGCAGTGGAAGCCGGCGGGTGCGTTGACCGCGACGAGGTGATTGGCGAGCTCTTGGAGGGACAGCTTTGTGTCTTCGTCCCAGGGAATGAAGCGGTTCTCCGGCGAGAGAAAGGACTGGATCTGAGCCTTGATTTCGCGCTCGACACCTTTCGTGATATTGGCTACCGTCACGTTGAACAGGCCAAGCACCGATTCGTTGACTTTGAGCGGAGAGACGTGAAAGTCCGTGACGTTGAACGCCGAAAAATACGTCGGCGGGGTGTCTGTACACCGCGCCTCCAGCTGCGCTGAAAACGTGATATTCTTTCCGCAGCAACTCGTTGTGTTGTCCCACAGCGTGTCGCACGTCGGCGCCTTCCACGCATCAGGCGTCATGCACTGACCGATCCGTAGAGACAAATTCAACTCCGATATGCGGCCGCCGATGTCGACAGTCAGCCTGCGGCGAATGCGGAACACAGCAGACGGCATCCAGTGACCATACAGTCGCCAAGCACGCACAGCGACAAATGCAAACGGGAAAAAATAGAGAGCACCTGCGTCCTTGCGCGTTCCGCGTCCTCGGCAGTTGCTCTCGCGTGCGGCGGCGCAGCCTTTTGGGCAGTCTGCGGTTTGCACAGCTCACACTCACCAGGTTTCGTCTTCACCGCCGGTAACCCAGCCTCCTTGTCGCAGCCGTGCAGGCCTCTCTTCAGCGTCTTCCCGGGCCCCGCAAAGCGCTGTCGGTTCCGCTTGCCGGTTGCTCAGCCGAATATACTCTATCTCAGTTGTGTTGACGCCCGTGATCCATCGCGCCGTGGCTTCGTAGTAAAAATTTCGAAAGTGGTACAGGATGTCGTGTCCGGCGCAAGGCTCTGGTGGGAGATCTGGCCCCGTCGCCGTGCAGTTTCCTACCGTCGCGGGAATGAGGGGCTTCACCCCTCGGGAGATGACTGGGTAGTACTTGCCCACTTTGTCGTTCTGAAAACAACACGCAAAAGAGAACGCGAAGCGAGGTGAGGGTGAAAATTCGCCAGCAATGGAGCCGCACTGTGAATCCACCTGCGGTAGCCACAGACTGTTACAAGAAATCCAAAAAACCGAACATTCAGAGGGCACAAGTACAAACCGTATATACAGCGGTACGTAGATATGGTGTGGATGATCTGACTGATGGCATTTTCACATGGAAGACAGAAACCAAGCCGCTGAGGACTGCGCAGCGTGGGCGCCTGCGTGGGCTCCCATTTTTTTCGCCCGCACCGATTTCACCTCCGGCGCAGACGCGTATTCATGCACTCACACACACGAGGCAAAGCAGACACGCTGAGGCAACGCACCTGCTGAAATGCCCCTCTACGGCGTGCATGTCGCCCAGCACAGCTGTGTCCCGGTGTCTCTTCGACTACGCTCGAGCGCGCAGACACATTCATATCCCTATAGTTGTATGTATAAATACATATATACAGGTATATATGCATCCAGGCGTCACCGCCATACATGGCTAGATATACACGGAAGAAAGCGACTCTCAAAGCATCCGTGAAAGTGTGACATATCGATGTCTGCTCACGATAATTTCGAGGTCGAGGATCCTGGGTTTCTCAATGGGCCACAGAAACAGCGCAGCCAAGAGAGCGACCACCGCCGTCAAGCGCGTGAGGACCTGCAAAGTGAGATACCGCCAATGAGTGGGTTTCCTTCTCTTCTCTGTCGACAGCCGGTTTTCATCCACCTGTGGCTTCCGCGAGCCACTCAGCGGATCTCTGACGAGCGCCAGCCGTCTTGTGTCGTCGGATGGAGTCCTCAGAAAAGGCGGAGCGAGCAGCGGCACAGTCCCCACCACCTCGTCAAGCGACTGGAAAAGAGACGCGCTTCCGTAGTCCCTCTCGTGCGCCTCATGAGGCAATGCGCAGTCACAGAGAGGCCGCTCAACTGGGGAATCAGCAGAGGCTCCTGAGCTGTCTTTCTTCTCTTCAGAGACGCGATCCTTGTCCTGGGAGAAAGCGGAGGGACTCTCTCCCAGAGCGGCGTTTTCAACGCCTCCCCTCCTGCTGGGTTTGGCCCCGTCGTCTCGTCTGCCGCGCGGCGCCTTGCGTGCACCATCGCTGCGTTCTCTCCTAAAAGACGTAGCCGAAACACTCTCCTCTGAAACGCTCGCCTCCAGCTGAGCTGTCTGCAGCCCCCCCTGTTGCGCGACGCATGCACCGCCGTCGCATTCGCTCGCAGACCGGACGTCCGCTGCACCGAGGCTCTGCGGGCCTTCGCCTTGTCGCCGCGCTGGAAAAAAACAAAGCAGCTCCTCGCCGCTGGCAGCAGCCGCCACGAAGGAAGAATGCGCCGACATGTCGCGCGGAAAAACGGCGGAGGTGGATGCAGAGAGGGAGCTGAAGAACCGCAGGTGCTCCGGCGCAGCCGCAGGCGTATGTACCCCCAGCAGCGGTGTCGAAAGCCGCGAGAGCTGCGACCGCTTTTCCCCGAATGAGGCGAGACCGCGCGCTTCGCACCTTTGTCCCTGCCTTCTTCGCCTGCACAGCCCTCCGCCGCGGAATGGGAGCAGTCGGCCTGTAGTCGCTGCGCCTTCCGCTTCCTCGCGCTCTGTCGGGGCGGCGGGGGGAGGCAGCGCGACGCAGACTGAGGGCGCAGAGGAGGAATAGGAGGCACGGGGGCCTGCGTTGACGTGGGACACGACCGCGGAGTCTCCCCCCGCCCTCAGCGAAAACATCTGAGCATGCTGCGCCTCCACTTCAGGATGCCGGCCACCTCCTCGCGGCGTTCGCGCGGCGGGCTCCGCTGCGGCGAGGAGCTTTTCGACGCGTGCGCGGGAGGGCAGGAGCTGATGCAGCTGGCAGGCCGCGGCGCCGAAGACCATGGAGGCCCAGAATCCGGATCGCGGCGCAAACGCGTCTGCGAGTGAGTTCAACAGAGCCGAGAGGCCCGCGGGAAGGAGACAGGAGGCGGCTGGAGGCGCAGACAAGAGGCTCGCGGCCGCGGGCGACGGCGCAGAGACAGAGGGAATGCTGGCCGCGAGGACGTGGACGGCGTTGAACGTGAAGTACGCAGTCAGGAGCCCAATTGCGAAGACGTCTGCCATCGCCCAGTCGGTCAGCAGGTGAACGACCGCGAGGAGAGAGGAGATGCAGCTTTTCAAAAACAGAGGCAGCGACTGGGATCGGCAGCACAGCCGCAAGAGCGGCGAGCGCCGCGTCCCTCGGCTTCTTCGGGATGCCGGTCCTCGCGCCGCCCGCATCTCCAGGTCTCCCTCTGCGCCGCCGGCGAGAGTTGCGTCCGTGTTGGGTCCGACGAGGAGCCGCAAGAGAAGCAGAAGGAACATCGCCAGGGCCGCGGCGAGGAGGTGAACAAACGCGCAGACGAGAGGGAAGAAGACGAGGACGACCATCGCCGGGAGAGCAACGCCCAGACACCAGGATTCCTCAACGAGCTGCGCGAACGACAGCACCTTGCTATCGAGGCCGATTTCCTTTTCTTCGCCGACGGAGACCGACACATGCAGCAGCGGCAGATCCCACGCGAGCCGGGCGCTGACGCCAGCAATTAACGTGAAAAAAAGCAGGAAGAACGACCGAAAAAAGCATTCGCCGACGCCGAGCTTCGCCGGCTCGCAGCTGGGGCGGCAGGAAGGCCGCGCAGAACCGCAGCCCACCGACAGGCGCGTGGTGGGGCGCGAACATGCGAGACACGCTGGAGACGCGTCTCCTAACTCTACGGAAGTCGCGTCGTCACTCGCCCAGAATCCGCCGGCATGCAGCGACGTCGCGGCCTGCTGCCGACGAGCGACGCCCACCGGCGCGGCGGAAACTGGAGCAGAGAACGGCCGATAGCGCCTGTGGCTGCAGCACCCCGACGGCGCTCCGGAGACCGTCGGTTGAAGCGCCGAGACAGGCGTCCCCTCTGTCTCCCCCTCGCTCTTGCGGTCGTCTCCTAGCTCGCCCGCGGGAACGGCTCCCACTCGGCACGCCTCCTCGGCTCGCTCTGGCGCCTTCGCTGGCGGCCCGCGGCGGTCGCCGAAAGTCTCCCCAGCTCGCGCCGCGGCCGCCACTGGAACTGTCGGCGCCGGCGGGCGATACCCCGACGCCCGGGCAGTCCAGGGAGCCTGCAGCGGTCGCGGCGGAAGACGAGAGGCCAACGACGACGGCGACTGAGGAGGAGGCGGCAGAGACGCCGTTGGCACGGGTGACGCGCTGCGGCTCGCTGTGTCTCGCGGGAATGCCGTGAAGACAAAGTAGAGGGACTCAGTCGCGAAGATCGAGAGGAGGCAGTAGGCGAGGAAGGAGAAGGCGGAGGGCAGCGGCGTGGCCCGGAGGAGCGCAAAGTGCAGGAAGACGACCATGAAAATGACGACGTAGACGTCAACCAGCTGGTACTTGGATATGAAGCGCAGACACCCCATAATGTGAAACCACAGTGCGCGTCGACGCGGGACACTCAGTCCCCCCCCCCCAGACACCAGCCGCGCCGCTCCCGCGCCTCCGCCTCTCCCCTCCTCTCCGCCTCGCTCTGCGACGAAAAAGAAGTCGGACGCAGGGAGAAAAACGCGTCCTCAGGGGGGCAGCCGAGGGACATGTCCGCACAGGAGCTTGCGCGGGAGAGACCTTCGCTCTCCACGCCCCTGCTGCATGCGCGACTCGGTGCAGCGCAGCGGGGCGGAGAGGCCGTCGTGTGCACGCCGTCCTGCGTCGCCTGCGTCGCGCGTGCCTCGCGCTCTCCGCCCCACAGGCGCCTGGTGTCTCCTGTCGCTGCTGCCGAGGCCGCCCGCAAGCGTCTGCGTCGCCTAAGAACTTCTTCGTCTCCGCCCGCGTCCAGTTCCTCCTCGCAGTCGCGCGGGTGACCAGCGACCGTGCTCACCTTCTCTGCCTCCGCGGGTTCGCCTGCCTCCTTCTGCAGCGAGGGCGGCGCGAAGACGACCGCCAGGCAGAAGAGGAGGAGCTTGAGGCAGGGCACGAAGAGAGAGAACGTGAAGATCAGTGCGACTGGGAGAATTTCCCTGTCCGCCCACAAGTTCTGCAGCGTCTCAGGCATCGTCATGCGCTGGTCTACAATGCCTGACCCCGGAATGGCGAAGCTCCCCGCTGCACACCGCGCATGAGAAAGCGCGAAAGAAAGCAAAGATAACGCGCTTGCACAAACTAGCGCAACAGTCTGCAGGGGGCGGATGGCGAGGCTCCACGCATGCAGTCCAGCGGCCACGCGCAGGCGCGAGAGACGCCCGCCGCGACAGCGCCAGCCGATAAACCCACCGTACATGCACGTATACAGATGCAGATACAGATGTATATACAGACGTAGATATACGTATGTATGTAGATAAGTAGATGAATAGAGAGATATATGCAGATGTAGATAGACATAGATAGATATGGATATACAGATGTGTATGGATGCGTGCTTGTAAACGCGTGAGTCCCGTCAGTTTTTTACGGAAACGGAAAGCGCCTGTTGCTTTCCAGCGCTCACCTTTGATATCCACTATGGGGTATAGGATGCCGTGGAAGAAGAAGAGGTAGGAGAGGAGGAAGAGCGACACGACGAGCGGGCGGAGGATGCGCCCGAGAAGGATGAATCTGGGAGACGCCTGCGCCTCCATGTTGCGAAAAAGCGTGAGACCTGTGCGCGGCTGCCGCGGAGGAAGCTGGAAAAGCAGAACTCAGGCAATAAGAGGAGGAAGCAGGACAACGCGAAAGCGTCGAAGGCCGGGCAGCGGGCCGCCTCGCAGCGATTGCAGCTGCTGGCTTTCGCCCTTTCACCTTCGTCTCGGCGGGAGGCGCCGCAGCGTGTTGGAGGACGAAAAAGAGTCCGCAAAAAAAAGGCGGGGCGATGGAGGCATCCATCGTCTGCGAGGGCATGCGAGTGCCGAGGGTCTGCCAGCCACCGAGAACTCAGCGTCCGCGTTTTTGGCTCACGCCGCGCATCTGTCGGGAGATTTGGAGAGGGGCTCCGGGCAACTAGAGTCTGCAAAACGGATGCCTTCGACGCAAGTCAGCGCATCCCAGCGGCCTAGGGTCGGGGAGAAGCAAGAGGAAGACTGCAGGACGCAGAAGGGAGCGAGCGACAAGAAGAAAGACAGAAACCTCCCTGCGACGACACCGGAGCTGAATGCGTGAGAAGTTGGTCTGTGTGAAAGCCAAATGCTTCACGGGCGAGGAGAGAAGCTCAGGCGGAGATGCGCAGCTGCAGCCCGAAAGGGGTGGGCGCGGGGCGTGGACGGCAGCCGTCAGCATCGATTTCGAACCCCAGAGAGAAACGAGGTGCCGCCAGTCAAGATGCAGGTAGCTCAGAGGGGAGGAATCGCGGAGATCGAGGAAACAAGGAGTTAAACCGCCTAGCGGCTCTGTCGCAAGAGATGAGATCACTCCCAGCCAGCCGCGCGCATCTCCAAGCGGGTGCTCGAAATTCCTTCAGTCGAAGAGCCAAGTGCCGCTGGAAAAAAATTCTCTTGGATGGAGGAGGCGACCGAGTGGCGAGCAGGGCTGAGGGAGTCTGTTTTTTAGACTCCCCGAGCGCTCCCACGGCAGCCACGCAGCGGAAAGAGAAAATGCCGATCTAGAAGGTTTCAGCCCAAAGCAGAAGGCAGGAAGGCCTGCGAAGAGCAAGGACGAGGACGAAGAGTGTCAAAAACGGGGGCGTTTAGTTGGGAAAAGAATCCCAAAAGGCTTGCGGTGGGGCGGCAACCGACGAGACAGCTCCGCGTCACTACTGCAGTCAGGCGGGAGGGAAGTCACGCTGCCACGTTTCGAATCGTTTCGCAGATGCCCGCTATGAGTCGGTATCTACAAGCCGGCGCGTTGGCATGGAACTAGACGCGGCGACCGGCAAGCTACGTGATGGAACCTCGGCGGAAAAATCGCGCGTTTGCCGTAGCTGGCGCGCCGACGGTTCAAGGGGAGCGGCGACACGAACACACCGCATGAGAAGTGGCTGAAAACTGGAGTCTGTATGAAGTGAATGCGAGACGTCTCTCTGTGGATCGCTGGACACAACGGCGAAAACAGATTCGAAACCATGTGCCTCAACGGGCCGTCTCGCTGGCAGAGCGTCGAGTGCGAATGAGCATCGCCGCGGGAGACGCGGACACGAAACTCTGCGGTGGCGTGCAAATCGCTCCGCATCGAAAGTTATGCACCAGAAAGGAGTTCCCCAGTGATAGGAAACCACGGAGGAAGGCACGAGATGTCTGTCCGTGCCGGGGGACACGGCGTTTTATGTCTGGCTTCGCCTCAACCAGCCGAAACTCGCGAATCGCGGTTTTCCGCGCCACGCCCGCCGCGATTTTTCCCGTCTCCCAGCCCGTCTCGCGAGGTGTGCGGCAAACAGGAACTAGAGTCACGGTTCACGCACTGAGACAGCTGGCGCGGTTTAGACGGCTCATCATGTGTCTGAGGGCAGAAAACTGGGGAATGAGCAATCCCCAAACTCAGTACGGAAGTGCGAAAGCTACTTTCTAGTGTCTGTGGTTCGATATGAGAGGCGCGGAAGCTTCCAGATCGGTATCACGTTCATGTGAACACAAGGTGCCCGGTTGTCGCGACCATGTTTGGATGTCCTGCACTCATGTGATCTTATTGTTGAGATGAAACACCCAGCTGAAACTACAGGCTTGCGCTGTTTTGAATGGATGCGTCAACTGAGCCGTGGAATGCGGCGCAGCCTCTCTCACTGAAGTGAGAAAACCCAGACGTGAGTTGTGGCGCTGAGCAACCGGTCGCTGCTCAGGGGGAGCGGGCAGGCGTTCATCTAATGTCGGTTTGCGCAGGACCGCCTCGCATAGAACAACAATCAGTGGCATTTTCACGACAGTTATCGCGGAAAGCCGGGGTCGCGGTAAGCTTGCTCGTCTCATTCGTTCTCACTTTCTGCATGTTGTGCATGTCCGCTGTCAACTGGCTACCAAAGGGGGGTACGTACGTATTCTGTGGAGTGGGCTACTCTGCTTGGAAACTCCCCAGCCCCTGTCTTTGGTGGATCGCGCGCACAGCAGCGGCAGATTTGCCGCAGTGTTGCAGACACTTTCGAGGCTCTGGCTGTCTCTCCCCTCCTGCGTAGGCGCCGTCGCGCCATGAGTCAGACGTGCGTCGTGTCTGTAGACACGCCAGAATTGAAGACAACGGAGGACGCAATAACGAAGGAGTCGGTGAAGTCAGCAGCATTAGACAGTGACTCTGCTGAAGAACACGAACGGAAATGGAAGGAGGCACTGAAGACCGCGCGCACATGTACGCAAGCGTATCAGGCGCAACGAAAAGGCTTCCGGATTCAGGTCTTTTCTATCTTGTCGGGTCGAGGGACACTCTGGAAAACAAAGCAATGAATAACGAATGCGAGTAGTATGAAGTTTGTTCACGAGCCGACAAAACAGCGGTGTTGACTTTTCAACTTTCGGAGGGAAGAGGCTTCGCCTGAACTCCGAAATTTCGGGCTGTCAGGATCAACACCTTCCGCCTGCTTCCTTGCCGCCGTTTCCGCGAGACAACAAGCGCAGCGGAAACTTACTGAAAGAGTGCGCATCACTCTCTTTGGTCCCTGCCTTGGCGCAAGCACCGAAGATCGTCATGCCGTGTGTGTAGGCGCATCGTCGCATGCAGCAGTTGCGTTGCATGCCCGCATTCCCAGTAGTTCTTGCCGAGCAAGAACAACCACCCACGCCTATCTACGGACACACATTCTTTTGCGCGTGTAGGGTCCTCACACGCATTCCCTTTCCCCTTGTCCAACTGCGGTCTCCATCTCCGCTACGGACGACTCGTGCGAACCACAAGGCCACGCATTTCTGAGACGACACACTAGCACGAGCAACACGTTCCAGCCAGAAATTCCGGGAGAACGACGAAGATCAGTTCGCATTGTTTCAGGGGTTATGACCACTGTTTACTTCCTGTCTCCGATTCGCTTAAACGGGGCACACGTCCTGCAGTGCTGATCGCCTGCCTCTCTGGGGAAGTCCCTCCCAGAGAAACCCTGCGACGCGACCAATACACTGTTCACTGTTATGACTTTACCATTACCGGGATGAAGCAACTACGAAAACCCAGCCCCGAAAGCTGTCCGCTTGTTGTTCCACTAAAAAACGCCCGAAGCCCAAGCACGCAAGATGAAAAAGGGCAACACCCCGAGCCACTATCCTTGACTCTTTGGTGAGATCCTCGAAGCCGGGGCAGGCACCGAGCCCTGCTTCACCTGCGAAGTTTTTGGAGCCTCGCACTTCCACAGACGACGATCCACGCCGCTGCGCCGCAGCCATGCCAGCACATACAGAAGCCCGGTCGCAACCAAGCAACGAACTGAAATACGAAATTACACACGCTTCTTCTGCCTGCTATGCTGGCTGGGCTTTGGGGAACCTGCTCACACCTGAGCAGCCTTATCTTTCACGAATCAAAATATAAAACATCATTGCGGTGGTATGCGCCTCGAGAGTAAAAAACGGCTTCTCCTTCGTCGAGTTTGGCACATCTTCCTGTTTAGCTGCCCCCTGAACTGAAATATGCGGGCCTGGTGAGCAGGTAGGGAAAGACCGTTGAACACTTTTCAGTCGAAACGGAACCTTCCGGAAAATGATGCATCCTCTACGGATCGCCGAGGCGGCCTGGGTGAGGAGGGCGGTACAGAAACCTGCACGGTAAATCGGCTTTTTCGCTGACAACTACGAGCCATTGACCTGCCACGAAAGCATGCATGCGGACTCGCCTGCCAACCTGGGAGGGATCACATTACCCACGCAGCGGCCGACGCATGCGCGGATCCACACGTCCCTCTCGACGCGCAGATTCCGCTCGCCTGGATTGTTTCGATGGATCCGCAGCACCGCCCCGCCGGTCGCCTAACCGTTCGCTCGCTACTTCCGCCATCTCCCATCTCCTCTGTTTCAATTCCTCATGGCATGAACTCGTCGCGCCTGGTGTGCGATTACACGACGCAGGCGACACTCCGCACGGAAAAAAAGCAAAGCACCAGTCTTGTTCATTGTATCCTGGCTGCACGCAGGCCAGAACATTATTCCATTCTTGCCACACACACACACACGAAATCCCTCGGCGAAGAAAGAAAGGAGTCAACAAGAGCTGCGATGATCCAGTACGGGCTACGAATCAATCGATAGCGCAGATACAGCACCTCGCCACAGCTCCCAGTCTCGTCACCAGCCAAGACGCTGCCCCCAGCGGAATGACACCTTTCGGGGGAAAGCTTTTTGAAATGGTCTCAGCTCGTCTGCAAATCGCATACTAGATAATGGATGACAGGCAACGCAGTGAAGCCGACGTGAGTTGCGTACGAAAAACTCTGCCGCGTCATGCAGGCAGAGACGGCTCAATTCTCGTATCGGCGATACAGCAGGGCGCGCGCGCGCGCAAGCGGCGACGCAGTCTCAGAGGCCTTTCTTTGCCTCCCCCGCATCATTCGCATGAACTCATCGAAGTCGATGCATCCGTCGTTGTTGGAATCGCCCTGAAAGAAAAACCACAACAAACAGCTTCTGGTGTCACCCCCGCTCTCAACAGGCCACTTTGCCGTCAGCCGCTCATTTGAGCCAAGACGTGTACCCCACCACGAGAGACGCCCCGAACCACACAGAACGAGCTTCAAAGAACTTAACAGGCATCGAGAGAGCCTCTATCCACACACCAAGTCAGGTCACGCCACCGGCCGCATAGCGCAACTCTCGTCAGTGCGCCTGGAACGAAGGTTGCGCGTTCAGTACTAACTGCCACTCTTCTCCTCTCTCTGCCCCGTAGTCCATTCGGTATCGTTGCTGTCTCACCTCTTTTAGCATTTCTGCCACGACTTCTTTGCTGAAAGCCTCCTGGACGCAGCGCGTCTCGAGGACTTTTTGAAGCTCGTCCCTGCGAAGACACCATCAATCACCGCCGCACGCAAGGATGCTGAGGAGGCTCGCGCAGACAGAAAAGAGTCTCACCCCCCTCCTAGGCTTTGCACGGGCGCAGGCACCGCACAGCGCCTGTCCCGGTCCGAGGCGAGAGCGCCCTCTTCTGCTCTCTCCGCTCCATTCATCCTTCCCCCTGCTCGCTTGACGAGCTTCACCCGGCTTGGGGTCTATGTGTGTGTGTCATCCTGTGGCGAGTTCGATCGAGCCTGCAGCCGAATCGCCTAAGCGGCTGGAAAGCTTACACAGTGATTTTTCCATCTCCGTCAAGGTCAAAGACCTTGAAGGCGGCCTGGCAAGCAGACTCTTGCTCGTATATCTTATGGTCGATGGAGGCGGCGATGAACTCGGTGTAGTCGATCGTGCCGTTTCCGTCCGTGTCCATTTCCTTCAGAATGTCGTTCATCTCGTCCCCAGCCACGCAGCACTGCTTGAGGCCCTGCTGAATCTCCGCGACGGTCAGGACGCCGTCCGCGTTGGTGTCGAGTGCCGCGAACGCGTCATGCAGCATGCCGATGTCGGCGTCGTTCAGCTGGTAGGCGACGCACGTGATTGCCATCTTCTTCAGCTTATGCAGGCGCTGGAAGGCCTTGAAGCGCTCAATCAGGTCGCCTCCCAGGCGCGCAGGAATCGGGCGCTCGGGTCGACCCGCGCCGGCGGTGTAGCACTGAATCCACGGATGCCTCAGAGCCTCCGCCGCCGTGATGCGCTTACCCGGCACGTAGGTGAGGCAGCGCTTCACGAGGTCCTTGGCGTGGTCAGACACTCGGCGCCAGTGCCGCGGATCGAAGCTGTACTCGCCCACCTGCACTTTCTTCAGGATCTCTTGATTGTCTTTCCCGTCTGCAGACAGACCGCGCAGCAGCAGCAGCACGGCGGGCGCTCAGGGTTCGCACACTTCCCAGAGTCGAGTGCTCATCCGCCGACACTTCTGTCGGCGGATGAGCGGCCCGGGGCTCGTCGCCTCATCGCCTTGAGGGCTATGGCCAAGCCCCCGCGGAACAGCCGGAAGCCGTGCGCATGCCGGTGGATGTTCGATCGACTCCAGACCGCGCAACCAACGCGTGGGGCGTTGGAAGCTAGGAGAGCGGAGGAGCGCACTTACGGAAGGGCGGGTAGCCGCAAAGCAGGATGTACAGAATCACGCCCGCGCTCCACATGTCGCACTCGCTTCCGTATTTCCCGAAGAGAACTTCCGGTGCGACGTAGTAAGGCGTGCCGACGACGCTGCTGAACTTGTGGCTCTTTCCGCAGCGCGCTGCGAAACCCCAATCTGAACGCACGGCCGCCGACAGAGAAAGACAGCGAATGCGATGAAAAGCAAGAAAAATGGCCCACAAGTCAGGCAGACCTCCACAGCCACCCCGCCACGGCCTTCCTGAGGCAGGGTTCCGGGTTATGCAGATGACGCTCCAGAAAAAAGGCGCGGGAACTCTAAACCCTAGATACGCACCGAGAAGTCACGTAAGGGGCTAAGCAGTATTCTGTGTATCCGCTTGTGCGAACGGCCCCTAACGTCGTTGCGCGAAATCAGAAACCCAGAAAGCTTGTCAAAGAGACTTATTCGCCGACGTGAAACCGAGGGCGTGAGCCCCTCTCCATCAGACGCACGACGCTGCAGGCGTCGCTCTTGGCGGAGCAAGAAGGAAACGCCGCCGGTTGCTCACCGATTACTTTGAGGGCCGAAAGCGGGGAGCTGTCTGCGTAGAGGAGATTTTCTGGCTTCAGGTCTCTGTGGATGACATTCTGCGAGTGACAGTAGGAGGCCGCAGAAAAAACCTGCTTCATGAGCGAGGCCGCATAGCGCTCAGAAAAATGCCCAGACTTCATAATTCTCTCAAACAGCTCTCCGCCGGTGCACAACTCCATGACCAAATACAGGTTCTTCGAGTCCTCGTACACCTCGAGCAGCTTGATGATGTTCGGATGGTCCAGGCGCTTCCTGTGAAGCGCCAATCAAACGAAGGCGTCCGCGGCAAAGTGAGAGTTCAAACGCAGTTGAGAAGCCGCCCTGCGCTGCTGCGCCCAGCATGTCGTCGATCCACGCAGAAGCAAACAACGTGCAGGCGTCATTCGTCACTCGTGCGCGGTCGCATGCGTGCAAGAAGCGCAGACACAGGAAACTGTGCGAACAAAGATGAACTCCTGAGCATGCGCCGGCAGCTCCCAGTCCCCCCCCGGCACCACCATCTGCCAGCCTGTGCGAAGCGGCTTCACGGAGCAGCAACGCGTTTATAGCTGAGACGGTCGACTGGAACAGATACACAGTTAGTGCAGACAAAAGAGTAAATATGTGGAGTCGCCAGCACGTGCCTGAATGCGTCTGTCTGCAGGTCGGCTAGGGCGCGCCTTGGCCGAGAGGGTGGAGCAGCGCGGGAGTTGTTGGCTTACATGATGAGAATCTCCCGTTTCAGCCGCGTCACATTGTCGATGCGAGGCTTGTAGACGACCTTGATCGCGCGCATAATCCCTGTTTTGATGTCTTTCGCCTTTACCACAGAGCCATACGAGCCCTTCCCTAAATTCGTGCCGTTCGGCGTGTCGTAGATGTCTGTGATTTGTCGCCCGTCTGGTCGCACGTAGACAGAAACAAAAGATCACAGCACGCGCCTTACTGAGACGAAGGAGGAAGGAAGTGCGGGACGAGGCGCGCCACTAGCGACTCTCGCGCTTGGGAAAAAGGCGCTACCTGGTGCCTTGGCACAACACACTTTCGCCGGGAGCGCCTATCTGGGCTCAGACGACCACGACGCGATCTGCACACTGTAGTGCCGCCTTGTTTTCCCGCAAGCATTCCCTCCGCCCACGCCTCTGTTGCGACCAGGTGGCAGGTCACGACCCTTCCTCCAGAATGCAATCCCGTCTTCCCGCTAGCCACTTTTTCCATTCCGTGCAAGCTGGCTCTCTCGCTGTGTCTCGAGCTGTCTCTTCTGTGTACCTTGGAGAAGCACTTCGTGAACGATCTTGGACCTGTCGAAGACAGGCTTGTCGGGCCTCGGCGAGACGGGGCGGCCGTCCCCCGCCTGAGAACCTGAGGCGCCCTCCCCGCCCGAGCGGCTGTTGCACTGCGTCTCGACTTCCCAGCGAGATGCCTCCGACGCGTTCACGAAGCTCTCGCTTCGAATAATCAGTCCGCGCACTGGCTCGCGCCGGTTTTGCTGAGACTTCTCCTGCAGCACACAGCGAAGACGCGACTTCCGTGCATGCAGTGAGCTGCAGACGCGTCGCCGGCGTTCATTTGAAAGTGAGACGCCGAGAGTGTGCCAAGACATACAGCTCGCACTGAGACACCTTCGCGGGGGACACACCGCTAAAGCCCTGTCAAGTCCCCCCTAAGGTCACGCACCCGCCGCCACACGCCGCGCCGCTGGCGTCCGGCGGCCGACGACGAGCTCTGCCGCGCATCACGCAGTCGACAGCCCTAGCGGTAACAGCCGTAAGGGGCGAGTCACCTCCGACTGGGGTTAGAGTTCAGCGCCGACACGCGCGCGCGCGCGTGTCCAACGCCTGCCCCCGAGCTTCTCCGGCGCCTCCATTTCGAGTGCAGTTCCTCAATCTTTTCGTCCCCCTGGCGTTGTTCGTCGCGGGCTGGGGATTCCGACTGGCTACGCACATCTGGCCTCTCTGTGCTTAACGTCAACGCGCGCAGTGACGTCTTCACTAGCTGCCCCTCAGCCGCGCTCCTCTGGCGCGTGCGTCGCTGCAGGCGCGATCTCTCCAGCGTGCGTTCTTTGTTTCCACTGTCCCAGTCTTCTCGCTGGAGCGGCGACTTGGGGACGTCTCCCTCATTCTTGCCTCCACTCGGAGCGCTTACCTTGCCTTCGTTGGCACATTTGGTGCAGAGGGAGAAGAAGTGCGGTTTGCTGGACGAGTCGCAGCAGTCGTCGCCCTTGCAGCCGTAGTCGACGTCGACGTCGTCGAAGCCGCGCTTGCCGTCGCCGCGGCATCCGGCGCCGTCGGCGTCTCTCGCCTTCTCCCGAGCGTCTCCGTTGTGCGCAAACACATCGCGCACCGCCGGAACGGCAGCCGCGGCCTTCTCGCTCAGCACCGCCTCGCTGTCGGCGCACACTGGTCGGCGGCCGCAGGCGACCGCCTCGATCGGGAGCGTGGGCGCCGGGGAGAGGCAGTTCGCCTTTGGCGCGGTGAGGTGCATCATTGTGGCGACGATCGCGATACAGAGGGGGTGTGTGAGAGACAAGCCCACTGGACGACGCGACTCTCCTCGTCGGCGTCCTCTTTGGTAAAACCCAGCGTGGAGTCCAGCTGATTCGCGCGCAAAACGGAAAATCCAAGAACCCTCCTCCCCGTCTCGTTGAGTCGAGCAACCGATTCAAAGCCAAGCGCGCCGCCCTCGACTGCGCGTCAGTCCTCCTCCAGAGTCACCGGTGCAGGCGGAGGGGGGGGTCGGCACGGAAGAGGACGTTGACGCAGTGTCGGACTGGGCGCAGACGCGAAGGCTGACAACCGGCCGCAGGGCCTGTAACGGCGCGAGGCGTCTCAGAAGTCGCTTGAGAGAGGAGAAGGGGGCGTTACGAAAACACGTAGAGAAGCAGCACGCGCGGAGGGTGATACAAGTGCCTCACCACGCGTCCCGACCGCGGCAAACGCCTTCAAAAAGAAGGACAGCGCGGCGATGGCGGAGGACGACTCGGTCATAACCTGTCGGGTGCGAGAGGCACTCGTCTCCTGACTCGGACCGCTACCAGCAGGTGTCGCCTGAGAGACTGAGTCGAAAATTTCGGCCGGCGCCCAGCGGCGCTTGAATCGCAGACGGCCGCGGGCGGATTTCGCGCAGCAGGAGGCTGCGCGCAGATCTCTGAGGAAGGGCTTTGCTTCTTCGAAGATTCGCTGTGGCGCTCCAAACTACTTGGAGACGAGAGTCTAGGTTTCTTTCACAGGGAGGAAATCCGCGGTGCTGCCCAACTCTTGAGCCCGCTTCTCGGTTTGAGACGAGGGTTCACGTCAGGCGTCGACGAGAGAAGACACGCGGCATCGAGAGGCTCGGCGCGCGGTGACTGGCAGCCAGGCGTAAAAGGAGATCCTCGCTCACAAAATCGACGACAGCGCCGGGAGGCACCGCGAAGTTTGCCAAAGGGGCCCCCGGAACCGCCTAAGAGAGCCCACAGTCGGAGAGGAGACACCTGCTGAGATCTCGGGGGAGACGAGGAAGAAGAGACGTGGCACCCAAATCACCAAAAACGGCCGCGTCGAGTCTCACCGCCCCGTGGTTCCCGCGGCCGCTCTCTGCTTCATCCGCAGGTCGCCAGGCCAGAGCCTTGAGAAGTCGGGAAAAACCAAGCCTAGACACCTTCGGGCACCGGGGATGCTTCCTCGATGTCTGCCAAAGCTTGTCCTGCTAGTTCGCGCGATGGCCTGCTAGGGGGCTTCGCGGATAACTCGCCCCTCTGTGTCAACGGGTTTACGTGGCTCTACAGGTGTCCCCGTCGATTCGCATCGCGCTGCGCGCGATGGTGTGGAGACTGTAGAACTGAAAAGCTTGTTTCGCGGGGAGATACACCGGACGAGCAGTGCTCCGACGAGGGGGAAGAGAAAAACGTGACGGGAAAAAACACATGGGACTCGAGATGGGGATTTGCCCCTACAAAAAAGTACTGGGGACCCGGCTAGGATGCCTGCCGCGTTGGATGGCGGCAGCAAGCAGTGAGGAGGGGCGAGGAGAGTTATTCATGGTTCACACCCAGATGGCGTGAACCGTTATTCTCTCCTAGGGCATGCAACCCACAACACGTATGAAAAGGGCACCTTTTGTAGTGAGGAAGCCGAAGCATACTGCTGAACCTCCCCCCCTACCGCAGAAGGAGACGGACCGCTGGAGGGAACGCCGCGGAAAAATCGACTAGTGCGCTCAGGCACAACGGCGCAGCGCCAGTGCTGCGATGTCGCCGGCGGAACCTCCCCGCATTCTCCGCGCGCCGCCTTGCCTCTCCCGAGCAGATAGTCCGCTGTCACCTTGCGCACTGCACGAACTGCAGTTTTCGCTTCACGCGATGTGAAACAAGGTGTCGGAGCGGAGGCGACGGGCCGAAAAAGAGTTTGTAGGCGAGCGAGCGCATTTGGGCCGTTGAAACAGACCGGGCTGGTCTATGTGCAAGCGTGCCAGCCCAATGCAAACCGCGGGAGGCTCCTTCGTCGGGACTGCGTGGAAACAGCTCGACGGCGCCCCGTGGTGGCTGATGGCTGTGCACACGGATGCATGTGACGAAACCCGCGCTGTGACACTTCCAATACGGCGAGGAAGCGAACAGGTGTCTGAGTGGCGGGTTGTGTAGCCGAGTTTCCTGCAGCCACGAACTGCACGCGCCACGCAAACGTCGGCGTTGTGTCCCCCTCACCCCCCTCTTCTGCGGCACGTTCCTAAGAAAGAACTCGCCGACCGGCTGCGTCCGCAGCAACGCACGGGGATGTCTGTGCATGGAACGCAGCGGCTGGCCCCGTCGCGCCTCGCCAAACAGACGGGTACATGACGACGCTAGCATCTGCTCCTGCAAAACTTCCGTTGCGGACCAGCACGTGCCAAAGTTCGCAACTAAAGCGGCGACTGGAACAGGACGCTGCTGCGTCCTGCCCGTGTCTGTGCGGACTAAAGTAGAATGGAACTACAGTCGTAAGAGTTGCGTTAGAGTCGTAGGTTGGATCTCCTTTTCGGAGAGGCAGCAGGGGGTTTAGCCAGGACGCAGTGGGGTAGAGCTTGGGCGCAGGGCCCTTTGAAAGACACTTTCCCCCATAGATAGCAAAGCGGGCTGGTTGCCCCCCAACACCAAGTGGGGATATTGCTTCTCTTTGGTGGGAGAACGGAGCAGCTGGACGCGGAGATCCGCAGCAGCTAGGCTGAAGTCTCCTCGCGGCAGCGCCCGTCCCAGCGAGCTTTTGCTTCGTCCCATATGAAGTGCCTACGCCCCGACAGGGCGGTTCCATCAGACTAGGTTCTTTCGGGGGGTGCCGCTGGCGCAGAGGTGTGACCTCGTCAACAGTGTGGGGGACTACAGGCGGGCCCTCATCCGCAACGGCGCGGTGATGGGGTCGTTTTCCCAGCGGGGATCTGCGTGTCCTCATCGGGAAGAAGTAGCCGTCACTCGTTGGCGTCGCGTTGAATCACCTGTTTTCTAACGGGCTTTGTTAGAACTGCGTCAGGGATGCGTGCCCTTCCGCTCATGCGTGTCTCGGGCGTCGAGTCGACCAGGTTTCGCAGTCATTCTTGCACTGCGACTTGGGCATGGGGGGAGGAATCTCTGGGAAGCGGAGGAGATAACAAATCGGCGAATATCACACGTACCTATGCTGGCTGCTACGCATACAGTAGGACGGTCTCTGTGCGGGCTACGGTGCATGCCGTAGCAGCGGCGCCTGTTTAGACAACTTCAGGAAACTCCATAAGACACAACCGACGGGCAGTTCCGCTTAGCCACCCTTCGGTCTAAAATGGCCTCAAACATTCAAACCAGTAGTTCAACGCGATGCACGTAATCCCCAGGAAAAATCGCGCACAGTGTATCCGGAGCACATGCAGCATGATATACCTTTCCGCACTCGGCCCAAGCTTGTCAGTTCATGTGTCGCCGGTCACAGCAGACAGTCACGAGAGAGCCGGAGTTGACGGGCAAGACGGAAAACGAAATATCCTTCATGCCAGGGTGTTGTATGCCCTCTGCGACTGGACAGAGCTGTGGTGCTGCGACGAGCTCTGTGAGATGCAGAGGTGCCCCGGGGGGGGCGTGACCTGATTGCCGAGGACGAGTCAGAACACAAAGCTCAGAGGGGGGATATCTGACACATGCAGCGAAGTGCCCAGGGGGTTCAGCCGGCACCAACCGCAACATGTCCGCGAGCTTGCTTCCCTATATGATGGCAGTTTCACCATCGCATTCGCTCCTAGGCGCTATACTTGCCCCAGCCATATCCCCCGTCCGTGGAGAAGACCCTTGTTCGGCCGGGGCGCCCGGATCCGCGGCCTTGTCAGGGTCACGCGGCGAATTTTGGGGTAAAGCGCACATCTCTGCTATTCTCGCCTTAGGGCGAAGGCTCCAACGGTGCCATTCCTGTCCAGCGGTCCAGCTCTTCGATCCGGACGCTGTCTCGAAACATCTTGCGAGGTGGGCTAGCGAGAGGGCACGGAAGTGCGCCACTGGAGGATCGCGACTGAACCCAATCATCAGTCCGTTGTCCTGCGTACGTCGGCAGATGTTCTTCGTGCGTAACTCGTGATGGTGAGGCTTGACCCTGGGTAGAGGCCACGTTTTTACATGGAAGTCATCTGCAGTCCCGCGGCAAAGCACCGTACTAGGACTTTCGTCGACGGCGAAGCAATCAGCCATAGCAGTGTACTTTGATGAGCGGTGTCAAGGCACACTGTGAAGGAAATGAAGCACAACCTGCTGGTGTGTCGGTCGAGTCTACGTGCTTTCCTAGAGTGACATTCCTCTCTGGTCAGGCTTCAGCGGTCTCGAAAGGCTGGTCAGGCTTCAG
The DNA here is from genome assembly GCF_002563875.1 of Besnoitia besnoiti. Lineage (NCBI taxonomy): Eukaryota > Apicomplexa > Conoidasida > Eucoccidiorida > Sarcocystidae > Besnoitia > Besnoitia besnoiti. The sequence goes on along the minus strand of NC_042360.1, from coordinate 2,404,595 downwards.
CGGTCTCGAAAGGCTGGTCAGGCTTCAGCGGTCTCGAAAGGCTGGTCGACAGCACACGCGTCTAGCGTAGTAGAGCTCAACGGGCACGCAGGCTAGTCCATTGCCAGCCAGCAGTAGAACAGCAGCCAAGTCAGAACAGTGGGCGCATTTCCTTCTTGCAAGCACATAATAGTTGTTTGCGAGCTGGGGTAACGTCGTTTACTGCAGCCTACCAAGTTTGCGACACACGACACACTGGGCGTTCGCGTGAGACGCGGAGCAGAGGGAGGGCCCCGTCACGTGCGCACGCGGGCATGCGAATTCCTACCTAGTCAGCAGCGCAGCTGATGCAAGTCATCAGTCACTATCGAAGCAAACGCAATTTTGCTTGGGGAAGGAACCCTTGTTCTTGAAGTGTACATGTTTCAAAACAGTGGCGGATCTTTTGTAGACGCGCCAGCTTTCGTCTCGTTCGTGGAGGGCTCAAACATCGAACTCAATCTCAGTGCCTCGAGGGTCCTGCCGCCCTGGGACCCGGAAAACTTTATTCACGGCTGCTTGCCTTGCATGCCGTTCTGGGGTGGAGCAAGTCGTTCAAGACAAGATTCATTAAGATCAACGGATCACCAGGGCATCTTTTTTCAACGCTAGAGCTCAGGCCGCGGGGTTTCTCCCGACACGCTGCTGGAAGGCAGCGCTCGGTCGGTGCCGCCGGTCGACGACGGTTTATCGAACGAAAAGTAGTGGACTGACTCTCGCCACCCCTGATACGGTAAGATCGGATTATAAACATGGGCGTGGTAGCGCAATCCATTGCCGTGTGGAAGGCGTGCCGCCGCAATCCTATCGCGCTGCTGTGTCTTCTACTGGTCCTTCTCCTCGCCGTGAAGACGCTTTTTTTCTTGTTTCCCGACTATGACCCGGATCGCAGTCCAGTCGTGTGGAACGGGATACCACCCCGCTCTCTGTATGCGCGGGATAGTCTCCAGAATGGACTGAGGAAGGCAGGGCTACGAGGCCGGCAGCATCGCGCCGGTGAAGCGTAGCCGCACGAGTCACCTGTTGACTGGGCCGTGTACGTGTGGCTGGGGGAGACTCTTTTTCGTGTGACTCTCCAGCCCTTCCAGGAGGGCTGGAGAAGGTGTGGCTACAAAGAGTTTGGACGAGGAGGGTGTGTTGATGCGCTCAAGAACGAAGCAGATGTACTCACCGATTCCAGCGTATGGTGAATTTGTCTTCGTACGTATTGAACTGCCGCTTGGCAAGTTGTCACGCGATGTGCCTTTTTTTCCTCGTTGGCGCAATGAATTGTTCCTGATAACTCGGTTGCCGCCACTGACCGTATGAAAATACGCCATGTTTTGTGTGTGCATAGTCGGTAACTGGTTCATTCTCATGGTGGCAATTCCTCACGTTAAATGAACAAGACAAAAATCGCAATGAAGATTTCCATACAGTTTTTTAGAAAACCGCTATACCGTATTGTCGGTTCCGTTACACTCTTGCTACGTTGCAGCTCTTTGTGCGTGTGCGCTATTCGGGATGGAACAAAGTGATTGCACTCACTAGCTCTGGTCCTCCGTGGTTCACCCAAGCGCGGCCTGTCGGAGACATGGCGGTGTCGTCTTCCCCTTCCCTAGTGGTAAAACAGCAATCGAGTTGTGTGGCATTCGATGCAATTTTGATACGTTTTCCCTTCCTGCGGAAGACTCCCATTGGAGCTCCGCGCGATCTCACTGCTTCAGGCATCCGCGCAAGCCTGGGAAGGAAGCCACCGCGGCGACATCGGCTAGAAAGCCGCGTCCAGAAGGCCGTGGGGGAAAGTTTGCCTTCCTGGTGGTCGCCCTTTGCATGCTGGCGGCTGGAAATCTAGCAGCGTTTCTTTGCAGATTGTACTTCTGCACTCCATTGCTTGACTGCCCACACATCTAATCGATCCACCTCAGATGTTTTTGGTCTGCGTATCTCCACTCGCGGGAGCTACCTTGCTCCCCGCCTGACACGTCTGAGAGCTGGGCTGAGGCCTCGCGTGTAGGCCCTCGACGTCCATACGCCGAATCTCAGCGCTCGCCGCGTTTGCCTCTCGATACACGCGCTGAGCAGGTGATCAAACATGCGCGACCCCGTGAGCCGGCCTCAGTGCGAGTTCTGTAGTCGCGCACGTTTCCGTTGCTCAAAATTCAGTTAGACACGGGCTCGCACAAGGCTAAGTCCCACAATCAACGAAGAAATTCAAACGCTCACGGCAGCAGGTTGAACCTGCTGCTCACTCAGTTTCCCAAACGATCCATGCCGGCCGTAGCGCTGCAAACTTAGAGACAGTCAGCGACGGGGGCAGCGCATGCGGCCTTCAAGAATATTTCCTCATGTGCGGTCAGAAAGAGGCGCGTTCGCAGAAACCGATCCCGCCAGTAGCCGGCAGCCTCGAGGAGAGGCCAGAGTGGACAAGCTGAAGAGACAGATAAGAAAATGATTTTTCCAATCCGCGAAACGCGTGCGATGTGGCGCTGGAGTCGCGCTGAACGAGTGGAGTGCTTCCATTGGCGCACGGTACGTCCGCTGTGTATGTGGACGTGGCAGAAGAGCGCACACATGCAGCGTGTGTGCGTCTTATCGAGACGCTTTCTTCTTCTGCTTTCCTTCTTCCTCTTTGATAAGGGAGTCTGCGCGTTTCTCCGCCTTCCTCTCCATGGCGTCCTTCTTCTGCTGCTGCACGATCAGCTCTTGCTTCTGCATCGCGGCGCGCTTCTTCGCCTCTTGCTCCTGTTCCTTCTGCTGGGCTTCTTTGGTCTGCTGCAGCCGGTACAGCAGCATGGCGTCCTTCAGCACGCGGTCACCCCACTGCGGCTCGAGGCACTCTGCCTCCAGGCGCAAGTAGTCGAGTTCTGCCTGCAGCGAGTCCTGCGCCCGCGCGAAGCTTGACCAGGTCTCTTCGCTGAGCAGGCCGTGGCGATACAGCCGGAACTTGGCGTTGATTTCCTGGGAGAGCCCCGCCCAGCGTGGCACGTTCGCGAGCGCCCTGCGCAGAAGAAGCAGCTTCAGTTTCTTCTTGTGGTCAGCAGAGATCCGGCGCAGCCAACTGGTCTCAGGGAGCGCGCCCTCTGGAAGGTCCTCGGCGTCCTTATCCGCCTTACCTTCCTTCACCATGTCGTCAAACGCATCCTCGCGCGCCACTTCGTACTCATTGATCGCTTCGGTTGGCTCCGGGAAGGACAGGACGTCTTCAGCTTGCTTGAAAAACGAGGCCTTCTCCCGAGAGCCTCGCCGCTCTTGCAGCCACAGACGTAGAGCCCCTACAATGGCGATCAACGCCATGAGCCCGAAAATCAACCAGCCACTCAGCGAGCTATCCAGCGCTCCCTCCATGGGGCCGACGAAGAAAACGAAGACGCGCCTCGCGCAGACAAACGAAAGCCACGCGCGACGCCTTCGACAAAGAAGTAAAATGCGTGGACGCCGCCTGAGCTGCTCCTTGAAAGGCTTCGGAACGCAACCACATTCAGCTTCCTCAGACGCAGACGACACGGCCTGCACGCTTGCGACCCAAGCCGCACGAAACCGGAAAACGAAGAAGAGACGGTGGGGGAGGGGAGGGGGGGGGGCGAGGCGAAGATCCCTGCCTGACGGCAGCCGTGTTCGAGTTGCTGGCGGCAGTGCTCAGTAGGGGGCAAGCGAGACGAAAAGACAGAGGCTGGACGAGAGGGGAGTGCGCACGTGAGTTAAATCCGCAATAGGAAAACGCCGCTAGGGATGCGCTGACGGACAAGCGAAGCGCAGCAGCTGAAGCCCCTTTTGAGTAAGAGAAAGAGTGCACACACCGAATGCGACTTCGCAGTGGCCGTGCAAGCCAAGCCTCAGACGTGACGACGTGGGAGCCGCAGGCACGACGAAGAGGCCTCAGCGAAGGCCTGTCCTGCCGCAGGCGGCGAGTCGAATGTCGCTGCGGCCTTACAAAAGACGTGGGCTCCACCGCGGACTGCCCCGGTGCTTTCCAGTCGTTCTCGTCAGGCAGATCCTCGGTGAGGCGGGTTCACTCGAAGATGCGCAAAGAAACCGAGCGAGAGAGACTGCGATGCAACGAGGCCGACGCAGCAGAGCTGAGAACGCCGAAAAAAAAACTCGAGGAAAGCAGAGAGGCAGCGATACGACCGGGAAAACGTTGAGAGGTAAACATGCATTCCCTGTTCACACGCAAGTACACGCTGACACGAAGTACGTATGTAAGCTGATCTCTGGGGGACGGCGACAAAAAACAGAAGGGAAGGACAGAGACTGGCGATCTTTATCCCAGCGCAGCGGTTCGTCGGAGGCGGATAAAAGATCCCGAGCTCCGGACAAGAGACACAAAGCGGAAAAGCACAAACCTATCGCATGAGCGGGTGAAGCACATCTGTTGCAGAAGCCAAAAGTTTCGTGATCGCCACAGTCCTCGCTAAGAACGGAACGGGAGGAACGTTTGCGCAACGTTTATTGTGTCGCTGGCGGCTGTACCGGCTACGCTTGCACGGCTACGCTTGCATGCGAAGGGACTCTCGCTTTGCAGACGTGACGCCTCACCGGGCTCTGGTATGCGAGATAGACGCATCTTACATCTGCCTTCAGACAAATACAGCGCAGCGGACACCCCCTCCCTCGATCGGCCGTGAATCCTATCAACTGTATAAAGGATAACCCGAGAGCCTCGCTGGGGCGGGGCGTGCTCTAGCGTTCACCGCTGCCGCGAGGACGCTGACCGTCGCGGTAGCGGACCGCGCTCGGGCAGGTTACACGCGTTAAAAGGCGTGAACCTAGCTGGATGAACCTGCTAGAGCACATGAGGCTCCCTCAATTGTCGGAAACGCACGATGCCGTTCGGATGTTTGGCACTGACATCCTGACAGAGACACTGCTGCAACTCGTATTTGAAGCCGATGCGCAGTCGGCTACGGACAGAACGAACACGGGGCCGCCTTCGGATGAGGAACGTGGCAATTGCCTTCGCATGCCCCGCTTCAAATGTGCCAGCCATATGCCCTCTGAACTGGTGTTGTGGAGTGTGGCTGCCGTGAAAGGGTACCGCTCATCTCAGGCCGCGATGAAATACTGCAAAAATTCGAGTCACCTGCGTGCGAAAATTGTGTGCAGGGAATGACGCCCCGCGCCTACGATACCAGCACCTCTACCATAGCGTGGTGAGGACATCGGACTGCTGGACGGTTCCACATGTATATTCCGAAGCCAGAGCATGACGAGAATCTTGCAGCAAAACGTCGGAAGGTCACTCGGTGGTGAGCCAAACGCGATGAGTCTCACGGTGATACTAGATTGTGTACGCACATGATCGCATCCTGCTGGAAACATGACAACCACGTGTTTGCAACCGCGTTGTTATCCTGGAAGAATTGGACTTTTTACCACGTGGTTAGCTAGATGCCTACCGAGGGGCGAGGCAGTAATGTGACGCGGAGCTACACGACGTTTTGAGCCGCGCTGCTCCGCAGAGGGCTTGAGGTTTTAATCATAAATCCCGCTTCTCCGTTTCGTGTGGATGGCGAGAAACAAAAGGTTTTCGCAAGCGAGGGTCTACGGGGCCCCTCTCGGATACAGGAATCGGGACTCGGCACACAGTCTCCAGAGGGGGGGGACAGGTACACGATAAGCTTTGTATTTATCTAAACACTTGTGAGCTGCGTGTATTGGAGACCCGATACCGGGGGGTGGTATTCATCAAAGGCTAGCTTTCGCGTAGCCAAAGATGCTGCGGACTGCAAAGAAGTCCACAAAGTCCGCAGACAGACTAACGAGAAGTTCCCCCTCCTACGTAAGATAATTGCAAGGAAGGGGGCAGAAAAGGGCTGACGTGTTCCCCGTGAAATGCGAGGACAAAGAATGCGGTGCAAAAGGTCACTCGACGAAGCGCATCATTTGGTTCCCTTCGCGCGGGGCTGCAGAACAAGCATATTTACTGCCTGAGCTGCTAGGAATTCCGCGCGCTTTGCTTGAGATGCTGCACGCGCTACAGAAGACACAAACCGCATTGCAGGGGCGCTAGGAAGCAGCTGTCCCCTTGGCGCCTCTAGGTAATGGAGTGACGAAGCCGCTTCTGCTTCACGCAGCGCTGATAGACTGCACTTGATATGAATTACCAGTCACGGCACACACAGCATCTGCAGTTAGGGCGTCTAGCTCAAATGGTAGAGCGCTCGCTTAGCATGCGAGAGGTAATGGGATCGATACCCATGTCGTCCACACTTAATTGACATCATGTGTTAGATGTTGGATGTGCTATTACTGTATATTATCATGCGACATTGTTTGCCGTCGCCGACTCTGCTTCGGGTGTGCTTGACTTGATGTAGCAGGTACCTTCATATTTTTTCCGGTCACTTACTTCTGGATCTGACGCCAAAAAGTACGCGAGAGGTACACGATTAGGGCGTCTCCCTCAAGTGTAGAGCGCTCGCTTAGCATGCGTAGGGCCATGGGATCGATAACCATGTTGTCCAGTTTCTTTAACTAAGAATTGTTTATGTACATGTTTCTCTTGCAAGTGTAACACCATGTGGTGCACAAATGCATCAGGTAGGTGTATATTTGCATTCTGCATGGTGGCATAGCGTGATGAAAGCACCACGATCTCACAAATCAAGGAGCGTGTGTCTCTTCTACACGTAGACAAGATTACCTTGTCTACTGCTGTAAATCAACTCGTCTCTGGCATTTTCAAGCCGATGCATTTCTCGATGGCGTCGGGTCATGCCCCTGTTCCATCGATATCCCTTCACATGTTGTCGGCATGATGAGGGAATCGACGCCCAGTACGCCGCTCCCTGCGACCCGGTAGTTACTGCGTAGCAAAGAGTTAAACAGAGAATGGCAGTGTGGCCTTCATGCAGCCGAGCTCCTTCTGGAGCTCTATACACAAATCGAAGGAGGCCGGGAGAGCCCTTCTCTACCGTCACTTAGGGAATTGGTTTCAGCATTGAAGGAAAAAGCAGCGGATGTATATATACGTAGGGGCAAGTAGTAGAGAAGTGTGTTACCGTGGATGCAGTGTCGCCTCTGCATCAGGGTTACCAAACATTCAACTGTTTATACATGGAGATACTATTGAACACTCTATACAACGCACGCCCGTGCTTCCGCCGCAGGACTAACCTGATATGTGAGTCGCGGGCGGATCCTTGGATTGTAGATCTCTCTTGACCGTACACAGCCAAATGTTTGTTAAGCTACTTAGAATGAGACGCCTGCAGCGAATAGACGACATGCAGTCAGCACAACACACTCAGAATTGGAACCGGGCAGGTGGGCTGCATAGGCAAGAATATTTCAGCCTGGCAAGCAAGAATCGAGTAGCAGTCATCACGCGCACAGATACACAACCTGAAGGAACGCCTGCAAGAGGCTGCGACCCTCGAATTAACCGAGACCAATCCAGTCCGCGTCGGCTTGAGATGCACTACCGCCACATGTAGAACGCGATTGAAAGTCTGCCAAGAGATCGAAGGGCCTTTGACAGGGAAGAAGCGGGCAAGGCAATCGATCCCTCTCGCTACCGTAATGCCTGACTCAAAAAAAAACCTGAGGGTTTCAAAAACAAGGATGGACGACATGGGTATCGATCCCATTACCTCTCGCATGCTAAGCGAGCGCTCTACCATTTGAGCTAGACGCCCTGGAGGGGCGCCCCTAGCACGGGCGCGTCTTTTGCACCCGCAAGTGTGGTTCGTAACACTCCGAAGACAGTCCACGAACGGATTCTCTTCTGCGGACTTACGCGGCGCTGCGACTCAGGGAGTCCAGAAGCTTCGTCTCCGGGCTGCCTCACTTCTGGGTCATGCGTCCTCAGCCCGAGTGTCGTAAGTGCGGTGAAAACGGTTCAAATTTGCCGCCGCAAAAGCACTAGTACCTGGTGTATGTATGCGTAAGGAGGAGTGACCTGGTGCTAGAGCGGTGCTGCTGGTATCCCCCTCGCTGGCCGCCGCCCCGCCACACGCGACAGCGCCCTGTCCTATCGATCTAGAAACGAAAGAACTCGACGGCAAGCGCCGCGACTCTCTGTTGAGCGTATCCTGAAAGTCGGTCGCCTGCCAGCAAAGATCTGCGCCATCTACAGCCAGCAGCAAGGCGACCCGGTACGCGGGGACTCGCGCAATGACGTGCGAGAAATTCCACGTCGCAGTCTAATGCGTCTTCTGTCGAGACGGACTGCCACAGAAGTCACCGCACCCTCTAACCGGGCGTGACGAGGCCGGCGGTGGAAAGGAGTGGAGCATCTCGGCGATGGAGGACAGCGAACATTCCAGCTATGCGATGAACGTGATTTCCGCGCGGAAACTACTACAGTGCTCATCTCGCGCGTGTCTCACCGCAGCAGACCTCGGCAGTGCTAATCCTGTGAGCTGCGAACCGAACTCGCTGCTCAGTCTGTCACTCCGCCTCATCTCGCCCCTCACGCGTCAACGCGAATCGAGCCGATACGCCTTCCACGTAGGAGGGCTTTGAAATGAGTTTCAGTGATTTACGCACTGGACCAAAACGAATCTTTTGTCATTCTTGCGAATGTCTGTGCCTCGAGCAATCGTCCCGAGGCGGAAGCTCAGTTGAGCGGCATCTTCGAGACGCCGTGGAAAAGCGGAAAACTGGGACAAACGAGAGAATCGTTCACAGAGAAAGGACCCGCGCACGCCGTGGCTAGTGCTGCTCTTCCCCTAGTCGCAGCTTGGACGGAGAAAAACTCCGTCGCTGACTTTCTTCGAGCTCCCCGTTTCCGCAAATCAGAGTCTCATCGCGCACCCAGCTCGAATCTGCCGCCTGCTGAAGGGTTGAGGCGATGCGCCAGAAGCGCAGGGATGCCGACACTCCCGCCCTTTTGAGCAAAACCAGAGAGGCGGTGCTGACGCCGCCAGGCACAGCACAGTTTCCGCCCAACGGCTCCTGTACGTCTCGGATTCTCTTCGAAAGGCATGCGGCGACCTGCACGCGTGCGAGAGGCTACGCAACCAGGACGAAAGCGCGCGCGCGCGTGTCTCTTCGTCTCTGGCGATGAAGCCAGAGACGAAGAGACACACCCACACCCCCACGCCTCCAAAAAGTCCTCCGCCGCGGTCGCGTGTATGCCGCTCTCTCTCCCTCACGGCTCATTTGCGACTCGTGTCGATTTCCTTCGGACCTTGCGGCGGTTGCTACTCACTTTCCTCGCGTTTGTGCGTGACAGCGCCCTGCACCGCCTCCCAGACGTCGCTCGGCAGCGCGATCACGTCTCCGCTCTTCTTTTTGGCCTTTTTCTTCGCGACGCGGATCGCTGAGGCGGGCGCGGCGGTGGGCGACGGGCTGTGAAAGTCCCCATCTGGCAAAACCAGGACCGGGCCGGGAGCCTGCACGTAGGTCGCGTGCATCTTCTTCTTGGACAACTTCTTCAGCTTGGCGGCGCGCGGCGTCGACTCCGCGGACGCGTTCCGCGAAGAAGGCGACGACGAGGAAGAGGAGAGCCAGTGGGGACGATCTTTCAGCGCGGGGAGAGACGCCGCCCCCAGCGGGCGCTTCAGAATTGACTTCAGCACAGGCTTGCTGCCTGCGGCGCTCGAGGACGCTGCGGAGCTCGCTGCGCCCGACGCAGACTGCGCACTCGATCCAGCGGCTAGGAGAGGCGAAGAAGTCGGAGGCTGAGCGGGGGGACAAGACGCAGAAGACAGGTCAGACGAAGAAGCAGACGAAGAGGACTTCCCTGAGGAGGCGAGCGCGGCCGCCGCGGAGCCAGAGAGAGGAGAAGGCGAAGCTGACTGTCCTGCGCGACGCACGCCAGGCAAGTTGATTTGAGAGACTGACGGGCTGACTGCAGAAGGCGGCTGCAGGCGGTTGAAGGCTGAGAGGGAAAAAAAATCGACACACTCAGACCCGGTAAACGCGACTACGCCCACACGTCCATGGGGCATGTGCACGACTGCGCCTGCGCTCCACGGAAACCGCTGCTTCCATCGTCGTCTGCGCAGAGGACAGTAGCTGACTCTCCTTCTCCGCGCCGAGCGCGCTCTGCAAAGTCTGTCGCCCACTCGCGACTCTGTCTCCCTTCTGCGTGGTGCCCAGTGTATCCGGTCTCGATTCCTTCTTCTCAGCTTTGCCTCCTCCTCGTCTTCTTACCTGCGACTCGGTTGCGCTTGAGGTCAAACACGACGCGTCGCCTGCTCGCTGCGGCTGCGCCGGAAGGGACTATGACGCCCTTCTTGCCTCCTGACTTGCCTTTCCCGCACAGAGGGCTGCTTCCCGCGCTGTGCGGCGAGGCGTCGCTGGTGAGCGCGTCCTTCTTCTTTTTCTTCTCCTTCTTGGCTCGCCGCTCGTCTTCTTTTTCCGCTTCCGCAGCGTCCTCGGTGAGGGCGTCCCACGAGGAGGTAGGCGCCCACGACGATGCAGAGGACCCGGAATCTGTTCGAGTCACCGCTTCGTCTTCCTCGTCTGAACCGAGGTTTTTCTTCTCTCTGCGCCGCCCGGCGCCCTCGCCTCCGCTCCGCCCCGGCTCCCCGGGGCCGTCGCGGACCCCGCGGTCGCCCGCGCCCTCGTCGGCGGAGGCCGCGCTTGGGGCCGCGCTTGAGTCCGACCTCGAGCCGCCCTCAGCCGAGGAGGAGACGACAGCTACTCCTCCTGCTCGTTTCTGGGAACCTGAGGCGCGGCTCTCTTGGTCGCGCCCTTCGAAGTCCCCCTTTTTTAGCTTCTCCTCACCCTTACCCCCCTGCGGCGCGGAAAACACACACGTGTCTCCGCCCCTCTCCTTTCGGCTCTTCGCGCGCGCCTTCGCCTCGCCAGCGCCGAGAATCCCCCCCGGCTTGCCCGCCAACGGGTCTCTGAGCAGACCGGAAACTGTCCCTAGCTCACTCACGGGGTCGTCGCTGCCGCTGCTGTCGCCGTCGCCGAGCGACGCGAGCATCCGGCTCTCGCCTCCGGCCGCGAGGAGACAGGACACACCTCCTCCGCCCGCGCCCACGCACCCCACCGCGCCCGCGCGGAGTTTCTGCGCGCGGACCTTCAGCGAGTGCGTCGGCCCAGAGACAAGGAGGGCGTCGCCAATGAACTTCTTTTTCTTGCCCACAAACTGCGTGCCCTCCACAAATTCCGAGTCCATGTCGCCGGCGTCGGAGTCCTCGTCGCTGCCCTGCGTGTGGCGGCTGGCCTTCGCCTTCTTCTTGCTCGGCTCTACGGCGAGATGCAGCCCGTTCCCCTCCTCGGGAATGTCTACCTCTTCACACGGAGCCGCGCACTCGCGCTTCCTCCTCTTGCGCGCTGCGTCCTCCGCCTCAGACTCGCGCCGATCCTTGCCTTCGCGCTTCTTCTTCCCCCTCTCAGCCTTGTCGCCCTTCCGCTGCGCGACTTCCGCCGCCGCGAGCTCGTCCTCTCCATCAGACAGCGGCGCAGGGAACGAAAGCCCCAGGTTCTCCACGTCGCCGTCCGCCGCGCAGTGTCCGTTCTCCTCGCTTTCTGCGCGCTTCTTCGCCATTTTGGGCTCCGCGGCGACCGCCGCCGCACCCGACGAGGCTCGCAGAGTCTCCACGTGCGCCAGCATCCGCGCGACGCCGGGAGACGAGGAGGCGAGCGCAGAAAGCGAAGAAAACGAACTGCCGCCGTCGGTCGCGCGAGCCCCTGCACAAAACGCAGACGAATACCTAGCGTGAGACGAAGAACGCGCACTGGAAGACAAACTAGGGCAATGCGAGAAGAGAGGAGAGAATGCAAGAGAGTCCGCACAACCTAGCAAGGAAGCACAGGAGCGCGAGAAAACAAGTGAAAACAAACGCCTGCGTTTCTGACAGCAAGCCGAATGAAAATCGAAGCAACGGCACAAGCGAGTGGCCCACGTCTCCCCAAGGCATCAAAAAATGCCCAGATGAGCAGACAGAGGAAGCAAAAAAACCACGCACCGGAGGGCACGACGAACTATGCTTCTGGTGCGTTTTCTCCTCACCTGCTTCCACGGCGTCTAGCGTGCGGAACAGCATGCGCCGATTCTCGCCAACGATTCCGCTGCAGCCACACAGAACAAAAGAGTGCGGCGTCTACACTCCGGCGCGAGATTGCGGCAGCCACCAACACTCCAGTCGCCTACCGGGCGAAGAAGACGTTGGCTGGCTTACAGAGAATCGGGGATTGCTAACATCACAGGGCGGAGTAAGGCTTCATCACTCACGAAGACTGAACTGCATCCGAGTGAGCTGCGAAAGCGAGGCAACGCACCTTTGAGAGCCCAACGCAAAGAGCGCCGCGGCGAGCAGGCGCGGAGATATGTCGTCCTCGTTGAGTTCGAGAAAGATCTGAAAACAAAGCAAGAACGCAACATCTGCTTCGGATGCTTGGAGAGGCCCCGCGTTAATGTGTCGCATGCAAAGCGATATCTTCGCAAAGTGTAAACAGGCGAACCCCGCGCGTACAGCACACACATGAATTCCCAGACATATATACATACATACATATACATACATATACATACATATACATACATACATACATAACGTACATTATATATATATATATATATATATATGTATATACATGCGTGCATATGCACTTTGGCGTACGGACACGCACACACGGGGGAAATGGGTTTCTATCGCAATCTAGGCGAGAAAACACAAGGTCTGGACGCGCGCCTTGCCTACTTGAGTGTGAATGGAGTGAAGAAGCGCGGCGCTGTGCGTAAAGCACGCGGCGTAGAAGAAAGGGAAGAAAAGAGAGAAAAAGAGTTCCTCGTCTTCCTGCGGAGAAACGAAAAAGAACACGCACAAAAAAGGCAGATGAAGGCACGCGGAGCCGCCCTTCTTTCCTCCACCGCCACTCGAGGGTCCCAGAACACGTCCCAGGGCCTGTCGCGCAGAGACACACCTCGTCAGTTTCGCCGCTGTGCGTCCAGTCTGCTTCTCCTCCGCTTCCTCCTCTCCCTGCAGCCAGAGTCGAAAGGCGAATCCGCCATTCACTCCAGGAGGAGAAAAAGCCGAGATCCGTGTGCCTTCGCACAGGATATCCACAGCCGACCCTCCGCGGCTCTCACGACGCGCACGCGCTGCCTCCCTGTCCTCCAGCGGCCCCTCTCCCCTCCCCCCGCACCCTCCCGGCGCCCTACCTGTTCGCGCGTCACCGGCTGGATCATAGCTTCTTCGTCGGCCTGCGCGAGTGCCCGCGAGGCGCGGAACTCAGAAAGGAAGTATTGACAGAGCTGCTGGGAGAGGCCGTTGCCGCCGCGCTCGTCGAGGAGGACGCGCTTCGCGAGGAAGCGAGCCATCGGCGCGATAAACTGCGCAGCAGAAGCAAGAAGACCGAGAAAGAAGGAGACGCCGGCGCCGTGAAGCTGCGGGAGAGAGGCACGCAGAAGATGCGGCGCGAAGCGACGCCACAGACGGGCGGCGCCAAAGACGAGAAGGAACGCCACCACTGGGGCAAGGTAGAGAGTGCGTACAGAACTCCGCCTGCACACATCTGAAGGCGGCTCTGGCACCCGCAGCAACACGGAATTCACAGAAGGACTCGACTCTACATGCAGAACGCGTAGAGCCGCGTGTTCCCTCTGTCTCTGTCACGGTGCTTACCTTCTTAGGCTTGTGTGCCGACTGCAGCATGCGATCCATGAGCTGGGCGACCATGATTTTTTCGAGGAGAAGGAATTTGTTGACGCGGATGCAGTCGAGGCGGTCCCAGTTGGACTTCATGACGAGAAAAAAGGCTTTGACGAATTTGCGTTTTTCAGCGTAGGTCGGAAGCACGCGCTCGAGGAGCGCCAGGCGCACAAAGAGTTCGCGCTGAATCAGCGGCTTGTCGCTCAGCCAGGCTGCGTAGTAGAGTGTCGTCCAGACTTTTTCGTACTGCGAGATCGGCAGGGGAGCAGAAGATGCGGCAGCGGCCGAGTCTGCGCCGTTGGCAGCCGCCGCCTCTCCGGGCGCGTGCGCCTTGCCCTCCTTTGCGCCCTTCCCCTCGCGCTGTGCGCGCGAGACCCCTGAGAGAAACGCCTCCACGCGCTTCATTCCCCGATTGCGGAACTTGACATCGGTGTGCGCCAGCAGACGCGCCATCGTTATGAGGCGCTGCTCCTGCGCGGCGGCAGCTCGCGCGCGGCTCACATGCTCCGTGTCCGCCGGAGGATGCGAACGCGGAAGTCGAGAGGCAGCCGGCATGGTCGCGTGTTGTCGAGAGCTGGGCGATGCGGAGCGGGGACAGGCGCGCGAGAGAGACCTCCCCACGCGCCCCATGATGTCTGAGAACGGGCGAAAAGACGCGGACGGGCGGGCGCCGCTACGACACTCGGAGGCGCGCAGCGCCGGATCAGGCCGTGCCGCGAAAGTCGCGGAGGGCGCTCGGCTGGTTTTCCAGAAAAAATTGGCGAGGAAAGCGCGAAAATGCCAGCAAACAGTGTATGACAACCAGAGGGGGCGATGCCTCCCGCCTCACCCCCACGCAGGGAGACTGGAAGAGGACCTCTCCCAGCGATCGCCTAGCCCTGCGCGTCGGTGGGGAAGTCAGAATTCCACTCTCGCAGAAGAAAAACCCGTTCTCGACCCTTTTTCGGCCGCCCACGATGGAAAGATGACTATGAAACGCCGTCGGCATGCGCACGGTTTGCGGGAAGAAGTCGCGAGATGTACATACACCCGAGAAGAAGGAGACATCGCGCACATGCAGTTCAACGCGAGGCTAGGAAGTGGAGATTTTCAGCGGTTGAAAAGCGATCCACGCACGCCGTGTGAAGACGCATGAAGCCAGCAACGGCCATACACGAATATCTCAAGCAGAGAAAATGCCAGAACGCAATCAAATGCTGAAGAAAGCCTGCCACTGTACGCCGTGACATCAATTCATCGCCATGCGCACTCGAGGGGAAGAAGCTCGTCATATTGACAGCTTTCTCCCGCCAGCAGAAGCAGTTTCCCTCCTCTACCAAGTTCAGAGTGTTTTTGCGAGTGCAGAGGCTTTCAAGGAGACGTGAATCGCTCAACACCGAGGCAGCGGCTCGAGTTTCATCGGGTATCCGATTTCGCATGTCGTTCGTGAATCCCGCCCCTCTCCTTTTCCCAGGCAGGCCTCGATCTCCTGCGCTGCGGCCTATGATATGGTTCTGGTATAAGGAGGCGCTGGAGACACGCGATTTTCTCCCGCGACGGCGCAAAAACGAACTTGCTCAGCCCTTATTTAGCTGTCGCCCGCCTTCTTTTGATGAAACAGAGACGGGACTGGAGAAAAAAAGAAAGGGCACAGAGGAGACAGCGACGACAGATGACCCCAAGGTTCGCGCGGCGGTTCGACTCTTCAATCGCCTAATAGACCGAATCGAAGGCGCCAGTGCGATGCAACATTACAGTCTATTTGGACGGCGAACCAAGGCACATCGGCATTGCCACAGCGAAAAACCGTATCCAGCATCATGTGAAGCAAATAAGCTGAAGATAGCGATCCTCTCTTTCTATGTGCAACACCCACTGGAGTCGACGGGGAACGCTAGAGGCGCGACTTCGGCGGGCGTCCTCCCCGCAAGGTGAAGCTCGAGGGAAAGAAGCAGGTCAACAGCACTGCAAAGTTCTCTCTCCCGGTGCCGCGGCAGCCGAAGTTCAACGACACACCCTGCCTTCCCCGTGCCTTCCTGAGCAAACTGGCTGCTGACTCGCGCACTGCGGCCGCTGTGTCACCCTGCTGCTCTCTCTAGGGTTTGCTTCCAGTATCTCAGTGCATCGGCGAAGAAGAGACTCTCCCTTGCGCGCGGACGTCTTAAAAGGATAGCAATTGCGTGCAGCAGCAGCCAGAAAGGCACAAAAACAAAACGCGACTGCAGAGGAGAAAGAGAATCCTTCATGCAGGCGCGGAGGTAGCGAACATCCGTGCCCAGCCTTCTCGCTCGGCGTTGCTGCAGCGCGGCCACATGCTGCGCAGCGACTGGAAAAACAGATGCCCGTACTCGGTGAAGCAAACGCGCGCAGGAAGGACAACACCGGCAACCTGTAGAGCCAAGATGTCGCGGCGACCTTTATATACGTGTACACGCAGCGAGTGATGAACTCCCTTTCGCGGGCCTGCACGTAGTCCGCACTGGATGTCGCGCTGTCGCTCATTGCTTCTTTGGTACTGAACACGATTCAGTAAGGAACGCTAGTTCACCGTCAGAGCCGCAGCGTCCTGATGAAAGTAGGGGCTAGGTAGCTCATCTAGGGCATGTCCGCAATCCACGCATGCGTATAAGCATACATTTATATGTAAATATGTATATACATGCGTAGGTGCGTGACTGCGGGCTGCTTGCCTCCTCATGCTACCGCGAAAACGCGTGGCGTGCTGCACGGAGATATGAGGCGTCTGGGAGTTGAGGAGACTTCGCGCTTCGAATGCGAGAATTAAAGCCTCTACTCCTCGAGACTGGAGAGCTCAAAGCTCCTCTCGTTCTACCTTCTTGCCTCCGCTTAAAGAGGCGGCCAAATGCAGCTGGACTCTAAAGCGCCGAGAGTTCCGTCTAGGAAACTCAGAGAAGACACACCCACGTGACGTGCGCGGACGCCTCCGCCGAGCCCTCTCGACAAAACCAGGCAGAAGGTACAGATACAAGTAAACTGAACGCACCCTAATGCGCACGTGAGCACGCAATGACAGAACACACAGACACGCCTGCGCACACACCCGCTTCCCTTTTTTCTCCCTTTTCTCGGGCATCTTCTCTCTCTGCGTTGCGCGCGTTTTCCCGCTGAGTTTCTCCCCACCCGCAGCGATCTTCACAAACAGTCTCTGTGAGAAGCGTCAGCCTTTAGGACTGCCCCAGCCGGCGCGGTGGCCTCAAAAGGATTCCTGTCCCCTCCTCGACTTCCCCCCCTCCCCCCCCTTGTCCCCCCGTCTGCAGTTCAGGCTGTGCTTCCTCGAGTCTCCTCTTTGCATCTTTCGCGGCTGCGCATGCGCGACGCGCGGGCCACCCTCGTCGCGCGCGAACCTCGGGTTTTTCCACGAGCGGATTTTTGGTGGTGCTCAATAATGTCCACCTTGCATCAAAGTTGAGACTATTCTCTGACGTCTATTTCAGACGCGACCTTCCCGGCTCCAACCCTCTTCATTAGTCCATGAGCCAGTTATCGAGTTTGTCGTCTGCCAGTAGATCGACGTCGTCCTGCCAGGCGTTCGCCGCGCCCTTCTTCTCCACCTGGCCTTCAGCCTCCCGCGGCGACAGCGGAGGCGTCTTCAAGTCAAAAATCTGGAAATCCGACCCCAGCCGCTTCTCGTCTCGCTGCGCGCCCCCGCCCTCTGCCGCGGGCTGCATCCTCGCGTGAACATCGGCCTTCGCCCCTCCCGCGTCGCCCGCGGAGATCCGCGGCTCCGAGGGCGGAGACGGGGACGTGGGCGTCGAGCTGAAGCCCAACACCCGCGCGAGGCTCGGCGCAGGTTCTTTGGCGCGCCCGGCAGCAGCAAAGGCTGGGAGATGCCTAGCCCCTGTAGAAGCCTCTGGTCGCGCCGGCGATGCCGCAGGCGCCGTAAGAACCGAGGAGACTGGAGCCGAGGGCGCGCCCGACGAAGCGGGGGCAAAGGGCGACAGCCTCTGCGGCTGCGGCGCGGCGGACAGCGGCAAACTTGGCACGGGGGCGGCAGGAGGAGGCGCAGGCCGCGCGCTCGGGGGTGAAGAAGGCGCCGCGAGAGCCGCGGCCTGCCGAGGCGTCGCGGCGGCAGCGGACGGCTGCGAAGGAGGCACCGTGGGGGAGGGCGGAGGAAGCGGAGACGGTCGCACCCCGGCTTCCGCTGCAACCGCAGGCGGTGACGCAGTCGCTGGACAGAGCATGCACAAGACAAAAACTCGCACCAAGTGCCACCGCAGAGAAGACGACGCACGCTTGGGGAGGCATAGGATGCATCTGGTTTCCGAAACAGAATGCCAACGCCCAGTGCTCCACTCCATCTCTGCACTCTGAACCCCGGGCGCAGGCAGCGACCCCCGCGCGTGTTGAACAGGGTGTCAGCAGCGCCTCAGATGCGCGGCGTCGCCGCCCCGCCGTTGCTGTCTGCTCCCGCTCAGAGGCGCGCCGAAGCCCTTTAGGCCTCCGGCATTCGGCAGCTGAACAATTAACCCCGGCTTGGAACAAGAGAACGCAGGTTTTGGCAAATCTTCAACTGTTTAAGCTGCCAGAGACGGCTATACTACGCGTAGAACATAGCCGATGTGGAATAATCTCAATGTAGTACGATATTGAAATCCAACAGGGAAGCACCTTAAAAAAAATACAGGATCAAATCCTCCCTGGGCGACTCGACAGGCACTACAGATACAGCCCACGTGGACTGGTAGACCAAGACTTCCAAAGATCTAAACCAGTCGTCCGACTCGAAGTCTATACTTCCCAGGCGAGAGGCGCGCGGCTTGCGCTGCGTTTCCACTTACAGAGGCGGCCGAGGTAGAGGGCGATTTGCTTCTTAGTCTGCCTGTATAGCGCCGCAATGTCCTTCAGTGGATCGAGGTCGGCTGCGGCGGCGTTCGTTCCTGCGCCTTGAAGACCGGCGCGACCCTCAGGCGCGAGAGTCTGCGCGCCCTCCGCCTCGTTTTTCTCGTCTTCCTCCCCCTCTCGGCGGTGTCGTAGCGTTTGCTGCTGCTGGCGAATGGCGTCGACCAGCGTGGCTTTGTGGAAGGAGACGAACTGCTCAGTCTCTGCGAAGCACTGGTCCAGTTGCCGGCACGCGCGGAGGAAGCGCTTGCGCGTGTGCAGCAGCGCGGCGCGCGCGTCGGGGTCGAGCGCCTCCAGCCGCTCAGACAGGCTTTCGCTCTCCTGGAGGCCGTCTTTCTTCGCGAGGCTCTGCGCGGCGGCGGAGAAGCCCTCAGTCCTCTCCTCGCCGCGACAGCCCAGCAGCTTATCCAGTGTCTGCATGCATTGCAGGAGAAGCTGCACATGCTGCTGCAGCCGGGTCTTCTCGAAGGCAAAGTGCCGGCAGACCTGCGTCTGAAGCGCCGCTAAAACAGACAAAACCCACCGCGCAAGCAAAAAAAATGCCAATTCTCCTGTATCTTTTGGAACGCAAAGCCCCCCCCTCTTTCTCCGCGCCTCCCCGTCTCTGCTTCATCAGCCTAAAAACAGATCAATATATATATATATATATATACGTATTTAGGTTGGTATTTAGACGAATATATATACACCGAAAGAATGCGCAAACCTCCCCAGGGATTGCAAAACAAGACAGACAGCTTCTTTCGGTTGATCGTCGCGAAGGAAGAGGCGCTTTCTCGTTTTCCGCTTCGCTTTTAAATTTCTCCCGCTCCCGCGGCCGGCTCGCTGCGGGGCTCTGTACCTTTCAGTTTTTCCACGTCCTGCGCGGTGCTGTCGCGCTTTTTCTCTGCATCGAGCTCGAAGAGGGTGACGAGACTATCGCCCGTTCGGCCGAGCTCCTCGAGAGACGTTCGGAGGAGGCTCTGCTGCTGCGTCTGCCGGTGATGGAGATGCATCTGCTCCTTGTACTGCTTTTGAACATGCAGCAGATCCAAGTGGAGGCCGTCTTCTTCCCTCTGCAGCGAGAGCTGCTCCGACTCCAGCGTGGCGATCTGCAAACGCGTGCGAGTAAACCACGCCGCCAACAACGCAAGCGCAAAACTTCTATTCAGTCCTGCATGCAGAGGTGCGCGGAGGCAGCTTGGGCTCCGCGCACCGCTGCAGAAGCCTCAGGCGGCGCGGGACGGCGGCTCGATGCAGACGCGGCTGCATGCCTACATGCATACTTTTATATTTTTATATGTATTTGTAGTTGCATTTATGTATATTATCACTTTTTTAGAGTCCCAGGAATGAATATATCGGTATCTATATTTACGGTGTGCATACATATACACGGATATTGAGGAATTGAGAGAGATTTCTGAAGCTCTCTCGCGCTAGCCCAACTCGTAGTCAAGGCGCAGAAGAACAAAGTTGGAGACTGACGCCAGCCGCGAACAGGGTGTCCGCAGAAAGAGTGAGACGAAAACGAAGGCAGATTTGCTAAAATCGCGCTGAAGAGTTCGCTGAGGAAAGCTCGGGAACCGTGAAAGCTCTCGCTGTCGCTTGAAACAGGGACGTCCATGCGACACCGCCGGCACGAATCGGAGAATCACTGTGTATAGAGAAATGAGCATGCGCTAACCCTGCGACATGAGAGTACAGCCGTTCCTTCTCACATGCACACGTACATATATGTATGTATGTATGTATGTATGTATGTATGTATGTATGTATGTATGTATGTATGTATGTATGTATGTATGTATGTATGTATGTATGTATGTATGTTATGTATGTATGTATGTATGTTTATGTATGTATGTATGTATGTATGTATGTATGTATGTATGTATGTATGTATGTATGTATGTATGTATGTATGTATGTATGTATGTATGTATGTATGTATGTATGTATGTATGTATGTATGTATTGTATGTATGTATGTATGTATGTATGTTTATGTATGTATGTATGTATGTTTTTTTTTATGTATGTATGTATGTATGTATGTTTATGTATGTATGTATGTATGTATGTATGTATGTATGTATGTATGTATGTATGTATGTATGTATGTATGTATGTATGTATGTATGTATGTATGTATGTATATGTGTATGTATCCCCTACACACATACAATTGTGAAACACGCACTCCAACGCAAACAGATGCATGCATATGGGATGCGGATGATGTCTATCTTAAGAATTTCCGCTCACCGTATGCAGGCAGTCTTCGAGGCGCCTCTCGAGCTCCATCCGTTCCTCCCTCAGCTTCTTCAGTCTTTCACTCAGCGCTGTGCGTCGCTCCTCGAGCCCTGCGGCCTCCTTCACGAGAGCCTCGCTCGCTTCTGTCATGCGCAGCTGAAGAAAAAAGAAGAAAAACTTGCCGGCACGCGTTTCACACTCGAGTTCACAGGCGCAGTCCAAGCTGTGGCGCTTCCAAAATCGCCCAGGTGCACGCGTCAAGCGACGCGCGCATCTCCGCATCTTCGAAAAAGCCGCAGGCCGTCGCCTGTTTTGCGTGTCTCTTTCTGTTTGATAAAAAGGGAAAGACGATGCTCACATCGCCACAGTCGGCGAATTCTACGCCACGGTCGGTTCCGCAGGAGTCCGCCGCAAGATGAAGCGGAGTTTCAAGGCGTTTCACTGAGGCATCTGGATGCAGTAATTATACCATCCGGCGAAACACGAGTGAAGAGGAAGCCGCGCTTGTTGCGTGTGGGGTCTGCGGGCGCCTCGGGGAGTCCGCTCTTTCCTGTGCGTCGGCCTTTTGGCCTCTTTTTCCTCTCTGTGTGGAGTTACCTGCACATCTTTCTTCAGCTCCTCTGCCGCGTCCTCGCCGCCCTCGAGGCCTCTTGCCAGCACCTCGCGCCGCGCCTTGAGCGCGCCGAGGAGCTGCATCTTCCGCTGCGTCTCCGCCGTCTGCTCGACGAGGAGCTTCTGCTTTACGAGGATGATGCGTTGCTGCAAATCCAAGAGCTGCGCGTTCGCCAGCAAGCGGATGTTGTGCGTGACCAGCGGATCCTCCTGAACAACAGCGAACAGACAAACCGCCGTCATCGCCGCCACATTACAGTGCACATGCACTCAGACAAAAAACGCATGCAGACCTGCGCACAAGCCGGCAGGAAGATGCATCGCGGAAGGCGCCTGGCGTGACGCGACGATCCGTACCTCCTGGTCGTTTTCTGAGAAGTCGCAGTCTTCGATTTTCGCGGCGAGGTGTCGGGCTTCCGCCTCCAGGCGCCTCCTCGCGTCCTCCTTCCTCTCCAGCACCCAGTTCCGCTTCCACGCGCTCACGATCTGCAGAATCGCCTCGAGGACGCCAAGTCCTTCGTTCACCAGCGCCGTCTGCAGCGCCGGCGCCGTCGCCGCAGGTGCGTCGTCTTCCTCCGCTCCCCCCTTCGCGCCTTCGCCGCGGCCTTCCTCGCCGGCCCCCTCGGCGCCGGCGGCCTCCCTTTTTTCGGGCGCCATGCCCTCCGCGGCGGTTTCCTCGTCGCGGAGGTCTTCGCAGCTGCTTCGGCGCTCGCGGCGGGCATCGACGGCGAGCCGCAGGGCGCCGCCCAGCGAGGCGGCCGCCGCCGCGCCGGCGGCTGCGGAGGCAGCAGTCAGGAGCTCGTGCAGAAGCTCCAGGTGCTTGTCCTGCGACCCCGGCAGGCAGAGCGACATCAGCGAAAGCACCGCGTCCATCGCGGGCGCCGGCGCCGCAGACGCCACCGGGGCGTCTGCTGCGGAGGACGGAGAGGCCAGCGAGGACGCGGACAGTGCCGCGTCTTCCGCCCCCGAGACAGCGAGTGGCGTGGAGGCCTTGTTCTCGGAGGAAGCAGAGACGAGGAGGGGATCCTCCGCTGTCGTTTTTCCCGCCGAGGAGGCGCCGGGAGAAGTCCTCGGCGCAGAGGGCGCGGAGAGCGTGGAGCCTTCCGCCGGGCTTCCAGGGAGCGTGGACGCCAGAGCGGAGGAGGTCGAGGAAGAAGAGGGCGAGGCGTCGGCGCCGCCCGCTTGCGACTTCTCCTGGCGCGCCTCGTAGCGCCGGTGCGCCTCGCGCCGCGCCGCGAGGAGCTCCTCCGTGTGCAGTGCGAAGAAATTCCGCAGCGTGCTGCGCCGCGAAATCGCCAGCAGACAGCGCTCCAGTGCGTTCGATCGCAACAGGACCTAGCAAAGAGAGACAGAGAGGAAACCGCCGGGCGTCGTCCACTCCCGCGAAAACAAACGCAGACCTGCGCAGGGCTGCACGCGGGCAAGGCAGAGAGACAGAGCGACCCGACAGCAACACGGCCACGCGCGCGGACGGCGGGAAACGAGGCAGAAGAATGGAGGGAGGGAGGCGTTCTCTGGGGCACAGCGCGGAGAGTTATGTCTGAGCACATCGGGGATACAAGCCGCGCATCAGCCAGCGGCCCCTGGACAAGAGCAGGAGAGGGAGCGGGCGCACACCTCTCTGCCGTCTGCTTTCTCTCGCGCGTCCGGTTCGCCGTCCCCCCACGCACCTCCTTGAAAGACACGCCGTCGCCGTAAATCGCCTTTTCTCCCTTCTCGGATTCCTCACGAAGCTCCTCGCCGAACGACGGCGCAACAGGCGCCGGAAAGGCCACGGACATCGCGTGCCCACCGCTTTCTGCGCGCCTCAAGCGGGATTCCTGCTCCTGACAGGGCCGCAGCGCATCCGCCTTCGCCTGGTCGCCCCCGTGGCAGCCGATCGCGTCCTCCGCGCCCGTCTCCGCGGCGCTCTGAAGCCCGCCGCGTCCTTCGGCGGGGGAAGAAGAGACACATGGGCTACAGGACGCGGCGTCTGCCTGCGAGGCGAGACTCTGCGAGTCCGCCCCGCGAGACGACGCGCGGAGGCGCTCGTCTCCCTGCTGCAGATACAAGAACTCCGCGGATGCGAAGCGAGGCGCGCTGTGCAGCGCTAAAAAGCAGAGAGAGACGCACGATAGGAATCCAAGAAGTCGGACATGTGTGCACATGCGGCGCCAGCCGTGTGCGAGTGCGTGGCGGTCACACATGTGGGGGCATTTCTTCTTCCGCAGAGAAGACTCAAGTTTTCTCCCCACCAGGTATTTCGTGTCGTTCCTCGAATGAAGAAAGCTGGAGAGCGATTCTGCGTGGATGTGCGTGTCTCTTCAAATGAATAACGGACACCCGAATCCCTCCTCGACCTTACCGGACTGCAACGTGAGCATTCGCCAGAGAAGGAGCATGTCATGGACTTCGTCGACTGTACGTACACCGCTCGCCTCCTTCTGCAGTTGGTGCATCAGCTCCTCCGCGGTGAGGCCTGCCGTGGCGGCTTCCTCAATCGCGTTAGCGCGGCTGAGGAGCCGGCCATTCTGCGACGAAAGCCCCAGGGAGAAAAGCGCATCGCGTGCCTTGGAGATCGTCGCCTGTTGCGCCTGCACTGTGTTCGAAACCTGCTGGCGAACCTGCAAGAAAGCGGGGAAAACAACGGAATCCGGATGGGGAAGAGAGACAGAGGAAGAAACCCTTCGCAAAGACGCGGGACAAGGGAGACGGGGGGGGGGGGGGAGACGGAGGGAGGCGGAGGAAGAAGAGCGAAAACACCCACAGAAGTTGCGGACACCGAGAAAACACGCGAGTGGGTGAAGTAAAAAACCAGAAGCAGATCGCACGAAAGAAGAAAAAGGGGAGAGGCAAGAAGGCAGCGTAGAAAGCAGACGCGAGCAAACGAGCGAATCCTATAGGCCAGGACACAGAAAGGGGGGGGGGATCAGTCAGGCACACGAAGACAGACTCACCTGAGAACAAAAGACAAGAAACGGAGACAAGGAACGCCAGGGAGGCGATGAACACCGCAGAAAGGAATGCGAAGAGAGATAGGAAGGGCGAGGCCCGCAAACTAAGTTTACCTCCGAGATCAAAAGCGAAGGGAGACAGGAAGACGCAGGGAAAAGGCACATATCGAGAAGCGAACTGAAGTCTCCCAATCGAATTCAGAGTGTCTGTCGAACTCGAGGGAGATGAAGCGCGCGGTTCAAAGGACCCTGAGTCAGTCTTATTCCTGCCACCCAAGCGAAAAAAGTGCGTCTTGTCTCGGCTCCGGAGTCCAACTGAGGCCTTCGCTTCAGGCGGAGTTAATGCAGCGGCGTGTGTGTTAATACATAAATGCATGTGTACGGCACACACAAGAGCATGGCCTCTCTCCCTCGTACACATTCCCATGTAGGAAAACTTCCACACATGTTCCCCGCGGCATTCGTGAGGCTGATCGCGGCGACGAGGAAACCGCGCGCACGCGTCTTTTATCTCCTTTCACAGAGGCTGGGATGGCGAACGCGGCACTCTCGCAACTTCGTCTACACACTCTCGCCAAAGATATATATACCTGACGATTCAGATACATTGTGATACCTATACGCATGACGGGGCTTGCGTGTACTGACACGTGGGCAGCGTCACGGCGGATTTCCTTTGTCGAGACGAAGGGGCGGAGCCTAGGCAGCAGATCGCGTGAACAATCTCGA
Organism: Besnoitia besnoiti; assembly: GCF_002563875.1. Taxonomy (NCBI): domain Eukaryota; phylum Apicomplexa; class Conoidasida; order Eucoccidiorida; family Sarcocystidae; genus Besnoitia; species Besnoitia besnoiti. Next base: position 2,379,691 of record NC_042360.1, on the reverse strand, counting down.
CGAGGCACGATCAATCGTCGGGTCGCGAAAAGAAAGTGAAGTGGTGAGTTTCACCTAATTAAACATTCGCGTCAGCCTACCTCGTCCGCCTTGGTCCGCACCTTGTTGTAGGTGTCAGTGAGAAGTTTCCCCCACATTGTGGCAAGGATTTTCAGAAACCCGCCGGAAAAGAGAGAAACGGGACCTCTGTGCGTCTCTCTGCAGAAACGCTCGGAAGTTGCACAGCCGACTCTCACTGCAAAAGCGGAAACGCTGGCCAGCCTCGGGGGTCAGGAGGACGATCGGCGAGCTGCCAGCAGGGTGTCGAGACGAATTACAAAGAACGACGCACGACCAGAGGGACAAGACGACACGGATTGTCTGATGTGTATGCACAAGGCGACAAGAAAACCTGCCAAGAAAGACGGAAACGTGATGGACGGAAAACGCATGCGCATGTGTGCAAGGTCACCAAAACCGCCGCTCTCCGGAAGCCGAGAGTTTGCGTTTGCCGTCCACGAAAACGGACGCTGAAGACAAAAAAAAGAAAATGGACACGGTTATGAAGAACTAGGTTGAAGGAAAAAACGGGGCAGGAGGAATGTCGAAGAGTAAATGAGCTGCAGCGCTTGTTCTCAACTGCATCCGCGGCGAACCTCCAAGCCGGTGTACCTACACTATGTGGTGAATGTACACCGGTGCCCGGGCGCAGCGCAGAAAGTCCACTCGCGGGTAAAAAGCAGAGCGGAAACGCTAGGTTTTTGATCAACTCCGGGTGTTTATTGATCCGTGGAGGTAAGCAAGTCCGCTGCAATGAGACACGAGGCCGAGTCAAGCCTCGGAAGGCTGGAAAAACCCGTTTAGCGGATTTTGTGCCCCCTGCAACAGCGCGCGTTTGAGAAAGCGGCCAGTCGATCGAATCGCGACCCCCCATTCATTCGCTTGCAAAATCAACTGCCCAGCCGCGAAGCATCGTGGAGGTTAGATAGATATGGAGGAGAGACACGCGTCAGCAACGTTGAGAGCTTAATTCAGAGTGACGAGCAGCCACAGCGACTGGCAACGCACAGACCGGTACGCACTGTGTTTTACTACATGCCCGCGAAAAAGGAGGGGAAGACTACTGTTGCTTGCTCTGAAAGCAACAGACGCAGTCATGTTCGCGTTTACGCGCAGAGAGGGTCAATAGACCAAGCAGTGTCTGCCGCAGGAAGAGGCGTACACATCCACGTACAGAGGCATACACATCCACGTACGCCGGAGTCGACCGGGCTCAGAGCCAGTCCCCAAAAACAGTTGGTTTTCTTTGAACTGAGAATTGCGTGAGTCATTCCTCAGCCATCGCGAGGCTCGAGTATGTTTTATCCCCTGATGTCTACGAGGAGGGGAAACCACCAACGCATACGCCGCCAGGCGTTGTCTCCGACCGCCGCTCGCCGTCTCGGTACACCGAGAGTCTCTGACGGTGTCGATGAGCAGCCAACATCTACTGAAAACATGCTGCTGCATGCACCTGGTCTTCTGCTCTGGCCTTCCTCCGGGTTTCTGCCGCAGCTAAATTCCGTGAGCGTTTATTTCCACGGTAAAGTGCGCGAATCGATTGCTGTTTTCTTGGCCGGCAAGAAAGGATGATTTAGCAGAACGGGCCCGTGCTGCATGCGCCGCAGGGGACTGGCGTGTGAGTTCGGCCCTTGTCCTCCGCACAGCCCAGCCGGAGTTTCTGCTTTCTCTCCCCTTTTATCTGCGATCGCCAACAAAGGACAGGAGGTTCAGAAATTAAGGAAAGAGGAAACTGAGGCGAAACGGGGCGGAAGAGGCGTGCGGAAACTGTCTGATGCCTTTGATCAATGTCGTTCCAGGCGAGGCTCTGAAACGGAGCTGCCAAGATCGCAGGCAGAGAGAAAGAACGAGGCAAGATAAAACGGGCACAGTCTCGAGGCGGGAGAGAAGCGAATAGAGGAAGAGCAGGGCCGGAGGGACTAGAGGGGTTAGAGGCCCGCGGGAACCCGCGGAGGAATACGCATTAGGATTTAGGGGTCACACTCGAGGCCAAAATGTCAGCTAGACGGCTTGAGCGGCTCGTTCTTGGAGGCGGAGGAGGCTTTCAGAATATCAAGGGCATCGAGTTTCTCCTACACAAACCTCTCAAAGAAAACGCCATCGTCAAGTAAGGCAGCAGCCTGTCATACCAGTTAAGGCGGGGGCCCCCGCGGTTTCAGCCCCGCGCGGGACTATCACAGGCCCGTCTGTCGGTCCTCAAGGAAATCAGACTGGCACGGCTCACACAGCATGTGCAACTCTGCCCGATTTGTGGCTTTCGCAGAGACTTTTGCGCCTTCTTCCTTCCCGCCATGCGGTACCAGAACCCTGCGCTCTCTGTCCAAATCCTTGAGGCTCCAGATAGCGCCTCCTCTTCCTCCGCGAGTCCGGCGATCGCCGCCGCTTCAAAGCCTACGACCGCGCGGACAGGAGCCCAACCGGCGCGAGGCCGGAGCGACCGTCTGCGTCTCTTCTTCGGTGAGCGCCCAAGAGACACCAGTAGCACACCTGGGAAGTCAACCAGGGACGTAAGGCCCCCAGAAGAGCTGTGGACTGATAAGGAGGGCAAGCGCCTATGCGCTGTGGCCGCGGGCCTACGAAGACCGGAGGTGCTTCCCAAGTCGAATCGAAAACGAAAGACATATGGTTACTCGAATACTGAAGATGACTCCGATCGTTTTTTCTAGCGTTTTTTTGGTGATGTATCTGGTCTTCGAATCGTTCAGGTGTGAATCTCGGGAATCTGCTCGCATTCTTCAAGAGGGGGTCGCACAGTGTTTTTTAAACGACGTCTTAACCTCTGCGCGTCCCTACCCAGATACTTACATATATCTATAGTAACTACACATATTCATATATCTCTACAGATGCCGATCTAAAACTGGCTTGGCGACAGCATGTCTGGCTGCAGTCGGCCTGCTTTGTAAGATGCATGCGGGGGGGGGAGAGGGATACGAGTTTACACCTTTTTTCTTGATTTGTTGTGCGGTTGGCCGCAGGGGAAGGGAACGGCACCCACATGATGAACCTCAGCCTGTACAGAAGTCCTCACCAGCTGATGCAGCGTCTCGTCGACGTCGATTCTCAATGGCAGCAGCTCCAGGCGTACGCGGCCTCCGCTGAGAAACAGAACTCTGGCTCGTAGCCGCGCAGGGAGGCCTGCAGGAAGCGAGGTCCTAGCCCACCCCCCCGCCCCGCCCTTTCGTCTGTCCTCTGAGGCGGCGGGACTGCGTTTCTGTCGCTTCCAAGCCTCAGGTGCATCTGCCCGTAGATGTGCCTATGCATGTGAATGCGTTGATGGCTTTGATGCCTATCTCGGCCGGATTTTGTTTCTTTCCGACGGATTACGTCACAAGCTGTAAAGGCAGCTTCAACGCGAGTCGTCTGCACGAACAGTTTTATCCTTGGGGTGTATGTAAGCCTTTTTTCGCGTGCGAGAAACACGAAGAGAAGGCTCGGTTCCTCGCGCCGCGGTCTGCGCCTCGAAAGCTTGAGTGAGCACAGTCGCGAAACAGGAATGGCTCACTCGTTTACGAAATCAATATACGTACCTGTCTTCGACAGCCGGCAGGGGGCGGCACTGTGGCGTAGAGAGCGCGGCCGCTGGAGCCCCGCAGGAGAGATTCACAGAAGGTCGCCGGGCGTTGCAACACGGAATCACGTTTCGTTTCCTCTCATTCCACATGCATATGTATATTCATCTCTGTGTTGTCACACAGAAGAGGATACTGAAACTGCCGGAGCTTCGAAACACTCTGCCTGCTTCACTCGAGCCGCGTGCGCGGTTGCTGCTAACGAGAACCCGGCGCGTAGCTCAGAGTGGATGGCAGGGTAGTCTCTCTCGATCTCGGCGGAGGGCCGTATCTCCCACGCCCAATCAGGCGGTTGCTGCTTATTTGAAATCTAAGCGTGTAGGAACTGGAGGCTACAGCATGGTGTGAGGCCTCCCGCCGCGTGGAAGGGCCTCGACACGGACTGAGGGCCCCAGCTTGCGCCGAGAGAAAAATCAGCAACCTGGATTCGCTGGGACGCCCCTAAGAAACGGCCGGGACCCTCGACGAAATAGGCCCCCGGTCTTTTTGTTAAAATTTTACAAACTTAATTAAGGGAGTTGGGATGTGGACTCACGGAGATGGTTGTATCGTGTTCCAAATGTTCAAAATAATTTTTGATTGTATCTGAATAAATTTAAAAGAATTTTACCGAATTTAGTAAAGATAACTAGATTAGAAAACGCCTATTAAAAGTACATAATTCTAAAGAATTTCCAGACACCCGCGGGCTCTGCCGTCCACCCTGCAAGGAGACAACAGCCATGCAGAGGGGCGCCTTTCAATACGTGCGTCATACGAACACGGGTGGCAGCACCGCGAATACGAGCATGACGCAACAGGCATCTCAGCCGCGTTGGAATTCCTATCTCAGAAGCAGGGATTCGCATACATGCTTGGCCAAGCAGTCGCTTCAGATGAGCTGAATTCCTTGTTTTCACGAAGGGCTGTTTCGCTTTTGACAATGAAAAGAGGGGAATTGTGTCTTAAAGAAAAGAGACGTTTAGCCGGGATGCTATCAATATATAGCTGAGAGCCTCAACTTATATGCACAGGGCATAATTGCTTTTTATACGATCTGCACCTACTTGAATGCGGTCTATGTTCGTCGGCTCAGCGTGGAGCTGTAAGGTATGTTCATCTGTCAAGCATATGCCGCAAACTCTGGGCGCCGCCTTCGATTCGAGAGCCAAGCAGACGAACTGCGTTTTGTGCGTGAACAGGAAAGTGTTCCTACAAAGAGCTCGAAGTGCCTACCGCGTTATATATATATATATATATATACGTACCAGTATCTGCTCTATACTTGGTTTTCGTACATGATTATAAAGATAATTATATCCATCTACCGTCCACCAATATATCTATATACGCAAAGATCGAAGCGATATATGTATGTATTCGCGCGCGTATACGCGCGCGTATATATATATATATACACCCATACCTCATATATATATATATATATATATACATCTATGTTTCCAGTCACACTTCCGCTTGTCTTAGGTATCTGCAAGTCGAATGACTGCGGCATAGGCTATCATGCGGATATACTCTGTAACTGTAACGGCTGAATTGAAATTGACTTCAACCGGTTCGGGGGGCATCGTCGAGATTTTCTCACTCTCCTAGTGGCGCAAGAGCCTCCTGACATTCCATCAGGCGCGCGTTTTCTATTCAAATACTTGCTGGTTGCTGTATCGCATCGCGGCGCAGTAGATGACACGTGCTCCGTTTTTCTGCATTTTCTACACAGAAGCTATACGCGGTTCTTTCTTGTGGGAATACGCTGCGAGTTGAGGCTGCGTGAAAAAAGCCGACGATAGTACGAACCTAATGGTACTTTGAAATAGGAGATCACGTTAGTTCTGGGGGAAACTTCCTCCGAACCGGCAATATCTATCTATATATATATGGGTGCAAAGAAATTACCGTGTCCTCCGTACAAAGCATGCTTCAAGAACAAGAAGATCACACCTAAACCATGTATCACTATCATCACATTATAGGTAGCTTTTTTCTCTCCGTAGGAGCGGAATCTACACGAAGATACATGACAGGTGTTTTTCTCTAAATACATGACTGGAAAAGACGACGATTCGCGAGTGCAAGTGTTCGTATCACCCAGCATTGATGCATACCGCGTGAGATCCCTGCGTAAGGCGATCGCAGCCAATTTTCAAATCGCCCGGCGTGGGCGGCCTCGTTTCGGGGTTTGTTTTTTCATTTGTGAGTCGTTTTCATTCTCGAATTCTCTTTTCCGTACGCGCGGAAATGCGACTACGTTTGGCGGGGTTTCGAGTGCCTCGTGCGGGTCGCGTGCGTAGACAGGTGTATCTTTGCAAGGTTGTGCCGTTTTTCTCCAGACTCTCTGTGCTTTTTGAAGAAGACACGCAACAGTCGCTCTCGTTGTTGGTCTCCACCGCGGGCGGGCAGCGCTTTTTTCGAAAGTGATGCGCGCGTCGCCGTACTACGCGTTTAGTCGGTCCTACGCGAGCGCAGTGTGGAGTGGAGATGGCCTTTCGCTTCGCCTGCTTCCTGCCTGCGAAACTGCCCGTCTCTGTGCCAATTTTTCTCCTGGAAAGCGCTTTTTTTCGCAGTTTCGTTGCGCCTCACCCTCGGCTTTTTTCTCGCCACTCTCCGCCCCCTTTTCCTCTGTCTTTTTTCCCCCCAACGCAGACCAGGACGCCCCCTGCCGCTCGCGGAGTGCAGGCGCCTCGCCTCAGACGAATTCACCGAATTTCCGTTCCCACGCTCCGGCGTCATTCGCGGGCGACCCCGCGTCATCGCGCGCGCCGGGCCCAAAAAATCGCTGCGCCCTCTGCCTCGCCTTGACCTGCTGAACTTGCGCCTGTGGCCTCCACTGCGCGCACGTTGCCACATCGCTCATAAGGCGACCCCAGACACTTTTCGCGAATTTTTCCCGCGCCGGGTGACAGGAAGATAGCTGTGCAGCGTACGCACAGCGCGGCGGTGTCGTTCCTTTTTCTCGCGCGCCGGCGTTTCTCTCGCCGTTCCTTTCTCCTCCGAACTGCCGAGAGACTGCGCCGTTGGGAAGACAGCCGGTTGCTGTGTGTGTGGCGCCGAAGAGCGCTCTGTCTCTCCTGGGGGGACCGCATGTGTCTGGCGCGGGTTTCCGCATGTTCTCTGCAGCCTGTTCGCCGCGCGGCGGTCTCAGCTCTTGAATCGCGCCTCTCAGCGCCGCGGCGTCTTCTCCACCGAGTTGACTTCGCCGAACTTGGCAGCGACAACACGCAAGCGCCTCTCGCCCGTTTGGCTCCCCCAGCGGCACCTGCGCAGGCGCGCAGGCGCGCAGCCACGTGGATACCGTAGAGAAGGCCAACGTTGCGCAGTGCTTCTCAGGGCCGCTGTCGCGCGAAGGCGTTCGTTCAACAGCGTCGGCGTGGCGAGGATTCAGGGCCTATGCAAATGAATGTGTGACCTAGCCATCAGGCTGGTGTGAAGCGCTCTGAGGGCGGGAGATCCAAAAGGCACGACGAGGGGGGGACGGACTTGGCGCTGCAGCCTGCGGGAGGGCATCGATTCAGGGCTTCAGGCGTCGAGTGAAAGGCTCACGAGAAAGGAGGCAGTCGTTCGGAAAGGCCTCGCGCTCTCTATGAAAATGAGGACTTCGCGCCCCTGTTCGACTTGCACAAACGACTCCACGGAAGACCGTGTTGCTGCGTCCATCGGCGGCCGCTTCTCGGCGTCGCAGCCTCCACGACGGGAGCCCCCTCTGGCTCCGCTCCCTCGCAGTTTCTCGTTTTCTCAGCACTCAAGAGCGCGTGGCTCTCTGCTGTCCTCTGTTTGTAGAAGGATCGCGGCTGCGTGCTGAAGCGCCGGCAGTCCGCGGCATCAGGCACCGCAGTGACGGCCGCCCAGAGGCGCAGGCTCCACGTCCGTTCTAGCGACCTCGAGAGAGAGGTCGAGCGAACGCGCCCTGCGCCTTTTCGCCTTCATTCGGGCGGGACTGTGACAGCTCCCTGCTCAACTACACGTGGTGCGCGCGCTCCCCTTAGCGCCCGCGTCAGTCTCTGCGTACCCTGAGGTGTACGTACACCGGAAACGCAAGGGGAAGCGGAGACATTTGCCTTCTGCCTCGTGATGCGTCGGCGTTTCCTGGCTTCTTTGGGTGCAGCGGTCCATCTCCGTCTCGTCTCATTTCTGGGCTTTCCTCGCGTTTCGACGCGCGGTGCTTCAGCCTGCCCTGGCCGCTTCCTTGTCTAACTAGAGGGTGTCTCAACTTCTCTTCGTCTTTGGTCTGTTTCTCTTCTCGCTTCGCTGCCTTCCTTCGTCGTGTTCCGTCCGCGATCGATCGTCTCCGGTTGTTTTGTTTTGCCCTCGTTTTCGTCGTGCCTCTCCTTGTGCCTCTTTTCCTCGCTGCGTCGCCGCTGCGCCGCACGCGAGTTCGAGGCTCGAAGGCCCGGAGTGCTCCATATCTCCAGAGGCCGCTTGTGCGCGACGATGCGTCGCGCGCGCGTGAGGCCGTGAAGGAGATTCCAGCAGCTGAGTGGGAAGAGAAAGGAATCGACAAGAGCCGTGCACTCGAGACGGCTACCATCATGGCGCCCGCAGGCAGGCAGACTTTTCACTTGTTTCGTAGGAATTTGTATCGTTTTTCTGCGTCGTATTCGTCTCGTCCCTGAGGTCTCTTTGTTTCCAGCTTTCCAGATTTTTTTCGCTTCCTCTTCGGTCTCTCCACACGCAATTGTTTTGCTGCGTCTCTGCGGCCCCCGGTCCCTGTCTTCGCACTGGCTGCCCGCCGTTGTTCGACTTCTTCAGAAACCTCCTTTGCTTCGATCACTCCGCCGTCGCACGTTTCTCCGCGCAAGGCTGCGTGTGCATTCTTCGGAGAGGCGCTCTGCGAGGAGGGCTGCGCATTTTGTTTTCCTATCTCGTTTTCCTCTCTGTTTCCGCTTGTCTCTCTCTCTCACTGCGTCTCTTGGGGCGGCTGGTGGCGCTCGACTGACGTTTCCTTCGTTGTTCTCTGCTTCTCCCCCGCTGTGTGCCCGCCACCATGAGTCCTCCCTCGCCTTCGCGGGCGGGGGGAGCGTCTCTCAGCGCCGCGTCGTCGGTTAGGGCCTCTTCAGTCTCCTCGCGACTGGGGAGTGCAGGCGCGGGAGAGAAGGAGCTGCAGGCGCCCGCAGTCGGGGGAGGCGCGCCGGGCCCCTCCAGCCCCTCGCCTGGTGGGAAGGCGGGACCCGCGCGGCAGGCTTCGGTCGCCGCCTCTTTTTCGCCCAGTTCTCTCTCGGGGCGAGCGGCGAGCACCGGCAAGGCAGCTTCTTCGCAGACCTCTGCGGCCTCCGTGGCGGCCGCAGGAAAGTCGGGCAAGGCGCACTTCGCTGCGCCTCCTGCACCGCCGGCAGTCCCGATTCCGCCGCCGCAGAGACAACTGCGCTCGAGGCCCGTGGACGCCACCAAGCGCCTCTTCATCATTCGCCGCTACGAGGACCTGGAGCAGCTCGCAGTAGGTGCACCAGTGCTGAGATTTAGACTTCGATTGGGTGCTTCCGCGTGCGTGTAGAAACGCGCTCTGCGGGGCAGAGAGAGGGAAAGAGAGGAGGGCTTGTGGAGATTTCTGCGTCAACAACCTCTCTGCACAGACACATGCTTCTGTGTGTCTTCTTGCTGCGGTCTGACGAAGGGGCTGGGAGGAGCGAGGAGAGCCGTGCGCGCAGATGGACGCGACCGGCCGCGGGCCTTCACGCGCGGCTGTTTTTTGCATGTCCAGCAGTCGGCCTCGCGAAAGGCGGTTTCTGTCATGCCTATGCGGCTTTTTTATCTTCTCTCCGTTCTGTCTCTCTCTCTATCTCTCTTCTCTCTCTGTTCTACGCTTCAGGAAGAAGAGGGCGTGCGGATCGACCCGATTCAGCTCGGCTTTCTGTCGCCGACGGAGTTCGTCGAGGAGGACATGGCCGCGAGCGCCGTCTCCACGAACGCCTCCTCGCACAGAGGCCACGGCGCGGGCGGCGCGGGGCCGCTTGTGAAGAAGAAAAAGCAAAAGATGATCGTCGTGCCGCCCATTCAAATCGAAGAGTCGCACGACGCTGACCTCCCGGACTTCATTCGGCCAGATCACTACATCCGCTTTGAGCAGCACCGGGATCAGTAAGCGAAGGAAACGAAACGTGACCCCACAGCTCAAATTTGAACTAGGAAAAGCGATTTTGAACGTACTGATTAACATTTCAAAACTACTGGTTTAGATCGTGCATCTACTCGTTCAAACACCACGAGGAAGTCTCGAAGAAGCCGCACAGAAGTTCGCATGAGCTCAAGCTTCGAGACGCCAGAGAGGGGGGGAGCGACAGGACGGAGGTCTTCTGGCGACGCTTCCCTCTCCCCCCCCCCCCCCCCCCTCTCTCTCTCCGCCTCTCCTACGGGCGTTGGCTGAGGATGCGCGTAGAGGGCGCAGTGTTGTCTTCGCATATCTTGAGGGGAGTGCTCATCCGCGTGATGTTATTTCTTCATTTTTTTCTCAATTCAGACCGACAGGTCTTCGGCTTCCGGACGGGTCGCTGGTGCACTACGACATGCTGAAGGAGGACGAAATCTTTGTCCGCGAGTTGAATCGGCGCATCGCGCACTATGCGCCGCCGTCGCTCTTGTCTTCAGTCGACCTCTTCACCCTCGACGACTCCTGCGACCGCGCGGCGGCCGCCAAGGGCGAGGAGACGGGCGACGCGCCGGAGGAGGCCTCTAGAGAGGAGGCGAAGTTGGGCGCGAAGGAGACGCAGGCCTCGGGGGGCGTTAAGGGCGAAGAAGGCGATTTGGCTGCGAACGGGGCAACGGGCGGCTCTGGCGAGAAGCTGAATGGTGCTGCCTTCTCCGCGGGCGGCGCCGGTGCCACCCGCGCGCAGCCGCGCGAGGAAGAAAACCTGCAAAACAGCGCGCAGGCGGGCGAGGACGCGGCGCCGCCCGCTCCGGGTCGCCTCTTTGAGGGCGCGGCGCCGGGCTCGCGGAAGCGTAAGGGCGAGGACGAGGCAGAGGAGGCGGGTGAGGGGCGCGAAAAGAAGAGGTTGGCTTTGTGCAGCGCGGCGCGCGAGAGGGGGGCGTCGACGCTCCCGGTGAAGGGCGAGTTGTTTCTGTCTGAGATGGCGTTTGTGAAGATGATTGACGCATTCGAGAAGGAAGTCCACGCGAAGAGCGGAAACGAGCATGCGCTGACGCACAAGGACGCGGTACGAATCGCCCGCGACGAGCTGAAGCTGCAGATTCACCCGGTCCTCGTGAAACAGGTGCAGCACTACTGGCTAGAGAAGCGGCAGAAGCTGGGGAAGCCGCTGCTGCGGCACTTCTGGCCGCCCTGCTCGCCCTCAGACGTCTCGCCGCTCGCCGTCTTCCGGCCGCGGCAGGCGGGCCGCGAGAAGATGACGCTGCGCAAGCAGAAACGCGTCGGGAAGGACACGCTGCTGCGCGCAGAGCGGCTGCTGGAGGACATCAAAGTCGTCGAGCGGCTCCTGCGCCGCATGCGCAGCCGCGACGAGAAGAAGGAGCAGCTCCTCGAGGTTCAGTGCATGGCTTTCGACCAAATGCGCTTCGAGCTCTCCGATCCGCTCTATCGACACCCTCTCTGGGACGCCTTCCGTGAGCGCCTGGCGGCCAAGAGCGAACGCAGCGGTGAGAAAGCGAGCCGCCGCCACGCGGCCGCCGCCGAGAAGCGCCTCGGAGCTGCCAGACTCGCAGGCAAAGGTGACGACGGCCTCGCCCGCAACGTCGCCTTCAGCGGCGTCTCCGCCGCTTCCCGGCGGAGAGACAAGTCCGCCTTCGCCGCGGCCGGCGCCGAGCGAGACGACGACGACCGACGCGGGGCTGCCGCCGCCGCGCCAGGCGACAAGCGCGACGCGGGGGACAAGCGCCGCCTTGAGGAGGCCGACGGAGACGACCTCAGGAAGAAGAGAGAAGCAGAGGAAGAAAACGGAACATACAAAACGGTGCAACAAGTCGACGCCATCCTCGGCGACGGCTCGCCGCCTTGGGTCGCGTGGTCCGGAGGTAGGCGCACCGCCACTCAAAGTAGATGCGGGGCGGGGGGGGGGAGGAGAGGGGAAAGGGTGGGAGTAGTCGCGCCCTTCGGGCCTCTTGAGGAGCTTCGCGGGACGTGCAGAGGCTTCTGGGCGCGGCTTCCGCGCATAGGATCGGACAGGGAGTCGTAGGCATGTTTGTTGGTGCTGGCGTGTCTTCGTTTCGGTTTTTAGTCGATTATGCGCCGTTGTTTTCTGTTTTTGCTTAGGAAATCCGCACTTTCGACCGTGCTTCTTTCCGCCGGCATCAACGTTTGCGTATCTGTCTTCCCTGGCGTCGTCGTCGACTTCGCCGCTGCCTCCGTCGCTCGTCCCGCCGCCGCCGCCCTTCCTGAATGACGGCTCATCGTTCTCCTCAGGTCCCACGTGTCGCGTGGTACGCAGGAGAGGCCGCGGGGGCCGGTTGTGGCTGGATCGCTTGCTCTGTCGCCCGTCGCCGTCGTCCTGTCTCTCGCAGAACGCCTTCCTCCCTTCGTCACGTTTCTCCGCGCGCCTTCCGCACGCCTCGCTTCACAAGTCGCGCGCGGCGCTCGCGGGCGGCGCCGGCGACAAGTTCCGGGGCAGTGCCTACAACGCAGCCGGAGACGGCGAAGAGGCGAACGAGGGCGGCGACGGCAAGCCTTTCTTTCCGCCTCAAGAAGACGCCGAGTTCGGCGCGGGCGGCCTCCTTTGCGAGGGAGCCTCGGCGGCGCGACGCGAAGACGGGGACGCGTCTGAGGAGAGAAAAGGGAAGGTTCAAGGCGGCGGAGTCACAGACGGCGCAGCCGACGCGGCCAGGAAGGAGGACGAAGGCAGAAGGGGGAGGCGGACGTCTGCCGGAGGCGAAGCGGAGGACGTTGCGCCTCCCGAAGCGGCGTCTTCCTCACGCGCGCGAGAAGGAAGCAGTGGGCGAAACGCGACGACCGCGGCAGCCCACGCCAGCCAGGCGGCGCAGCTGTGGAGGAAAGACGGAGCCGCCACGGCTATGCAAAAGACGTTCGCAGCGTGGCCGCGACAGCAAGGACTGTATGTCCAGCCGAGAAGGGACGACGAAGCCGGAGGCACCGACCGATACTCACCGCCCTTCGCCACGGCAGACGGCGTGGACGCGTCGGCAAACACCGAAGGTGAGAACTGCAGAGCGAATCGAATAGTCTTGGTTAAAGAGTCCGCACAACTGCGTGTTACGAGGAGGTGCGGCGAGTTATCGAGTCAAGTGCCAGTTCTGTCTGTACCTACGTCTTTGCATGTATGGGATATTTCCTCTGATCTCTCATTTCGGCCCTCCGGTTGCGCTTCCGATGCCTTCTTTAGGTTTCCATGTCTTCTCGCTACATCGCCACCTTGCCCAGCAGGAGCAGTTGGCCTCCGCAGCAGCTTCGTTCGCAGCTTCTTCAACTCTTCCGCCTCGCACTGCCCCAGACGCCTTCGCGTCGCCTCGTCACGTTCCTGCCTCCGCACCGGGTGTCTGCCCTCTCACTGCGTCTCCGCGGAGCGTGGTGGGGCGACCCGGGGCGGGGGCTTTGCCGGGTCTCCGGGGCCAGGAGGCCCTGAATGCGGGTCTTCTCCAGCCGAACGCCCCCGGTGTCTCCGCTGCCAGCCTGGGCGCTCAAGGCGGCCCTGCGGGCCTCGCGTCCATCCCTCTCTCCGCGTACGCACCACACCCTTCTGCTTGTCCTCCCTTTTCGTCTGGATCGCTTCACGCGCTTTCGGGGGCCGCCGCGGCGGGCTACGGCCACGCTCCGGCGCACGTGGCTCTGGCTTCAGCCCCTCCAGGGGTACCTGGAGCAGGCCCCCCCTTCTTTCCTACGTCTGCAGCGAATCCGTACTTTGCCGCTTCGCATCCCTTCTCTTCGTTCCCGGCCTCGCACCCCGCAGCGTCGTCTCACCTCGTCGTCCACCCCACAGCGGGGCCCGGGGGCCAGCCCCCCAACCTAGCTGCCCAGTTCGCCTCCCGGGGGACCGCTGCGGGTCCGGCAGGAGCCGTCGATTTCTCGGCGTCCTACGGGTCCCCGGGGGCTCCGGGAGGGCTGTCACAGCCCAGCGCAACTCATCCTTCGTTCTATAATCCGGCGACGGGCGTACCTGTTGTCTCGCCTGCGTATCCCCACTCGAGCGTCTTCCTTCGGCCTCCCCCAGGGGCGCCGGGGCCCGCACCTGGGGCCTACCCCCCGCAGCAGCAGGGCAGGCCTGGGCGTCCACCGGCGGGCCGCGCCGCTGGCCAGGGCGTGCAGTATTTCTACGCGCGCCCTCCAGCGCCGGGACCCATGGAGCCCAACAAGGCTGGCCCTGCCGCGGGCGCCGGAGACGCGGGGACGGGCTCGAGGGAGACGGACGACGGCAGTGCGAGGACCGGCGCATTCCCAAGCCCCGCCGCGGGAGCATACGGCTCCGCACATGCTTCCGGTCCCCCGGGCTTCGCTGGAGGAAGGGGACAGTCGGGCAGCGTCGGCGGGTCTCCCGCGGGGGGCTCCGGCCCTGCAGGTGGCTCTGCACCGGGGAGCGGCGGCGGGTCCGGCGGGGCAGGCAGTGTCGGTCCCGCAGACAACGGCTTTTTCGGCCAGAGTCGAGGTGACGCTTTCGGGTCGGGCCCCCCCAACGCGGGCTTCGCGCCGCAGGCGCCTGCTCCGGGGACTGTCTCTTCAGGAGCCCAGGGGAGCCCCCCCGGCAATCTGGCGATGATGGGCGGGAGCGGGGGCTCAGGCAGCGGCGGCGGGGCCACAGGCACGCAGACACCTCTAGGAAGCGCCGCTGGAGGCGCTTCTTCAGGCGCTAGTCAAGTGGGTGGGCATCCGCCTGAGTACAGTAACGCCTATCGACAGCAGCAGTTCGTCGTGAATCCCATCCAGCAGGGAGGTCCGGGGGCCAATTACGCGCAGTTCTTCGGCGCTGCGCCTTCGGGGGACACAGGAGGCGAACCGGGGGCGGGGCCCCCGGGTTCATTTCCGCCTTCTGCGGCGTCTGGGCCTTTCTACCCTCCGGCTCGAGGTGGGACCGTTGGAACCCCACGGGCTGGAGCGGGGGCAGTCGGGAGAGTGGGAGGCACCGCCCCCCCTAGCAGGGGAGGGCCTTCGCCTCCGACCGAGCCCGTAGAGCCCAACGCTGCAGGGACCGCGACAGGGACCGGCGGTGCACCAGACCAGGATCCGGTAGCCGCCGCCGCGGGACGGCAGAGTGCCCATGCAAACTTCAAGGGGTGGATGCGAGTAAGTGTTGGAGGAGGCGGATGAGAGGGCCGGATTGTGGGGTCAGTGCGTGCGTGTTTGCGCGCGTTTCTCTTCCGTGTCTGCTGGTTTTTCGGGGGCGTTTTTTCTGGGTTTTTGTCCCCGTGGTGCACTCCGCGTTTGGGTATACGGCCCGGTTGTGCTTTGCCTCGCCTCTTCCGCGTTTGGTCTTCATGTGCTTCGTGTTTTGTGTTTTTGTCTTCTCCTTCTTCCCAGAGCAGCGTCCCATCGGCGTCAAACGCATCGTCAGGCGTGGGCGGCCGCGGCGCCGCGTCCGGGCCTGCGTCGGCTTCGCCGTCTTCTCCGCCTCCGGGGGCGGGGGGCGACAACATGCCCGTGCCTGGACCCTCATCGGCCCCGTTCGCCTCGTACCCCGGGGGGAGCAACCCGCCGTCGGCAGGCCCGCCCGCCCCTCGCCATGGCTATGCGCCTCCATTCGCTTCGCCCTACGTGGACTGCGGCCGCGGCAAGTCGAACGCACCTGCGTCCGCGTCTTCGTTTGAAGCCCCAGGCGCGGCGCCAGGGCAGGTCCCCGGTGCAGATCCCTCGCAGTCGCCGTTTGGGCCGCCCTCCTCACAGAGTCCAGCGCCAGGAGAGATGAACAACTACATGTACGCGGGAGGCGGGGTGCCGCCTTCGGCGCCGCCGTCCTCGCGCGCGTCGTCGGGGGTCGCTGGAGGCTCTGGTCCGGTTCATCCCTTCTCGTTTACTTCCGGCTTTCCATGCTCGTTTCAATTCCCTGGCGCCCCCGCCCACTACCCGCCAGGCGCGCACCCCCACCACGTCTTGAACGCCGCGCAAACCGGCGGCGTGCCTACCGCGACGGCGCATGCGCCCAGCGCGGGCGCGGAGATGGGCGGCGCCCTGGACGGCTCCGGAGGGTCTGCTGTTGACTGTGGGGTCTCCAAGAAGGGCAGCCGGAAGAACGCAGGCGAAGCAGCCAAGAAAGGAGAGGCGCAAGTTGCAGGCGAGAACCAAGCCTTTCGTTCCGCAGAGCGAGGCGAGCGCGGAAGATTCGTGTCGCCGTATCCGGGAGCACTCGATGGAGCACACAAAAAAGGGGTAGACTTCGCGTCGTCTCATGGGGCGAAGACGCAGGGGGGGAATGCGTGAGGGAGGCGGCGGCAAGCGAACGCTAGACAGCAGGACACGGCGAGAAGAAAAGACGCCTTAAGATGTAATATGAGCCACGGAAGACGCTGAGGCTAGAGTGGCCCGAGGAAAGGGAAGTGAGTGAAGTGAAGTGAGTGGGTGAGAAGGGTCATCTGGTCGTTGAAAGACGTGTGTTCCTTCTGGCTGACTCCCGCTAGGACGGCGCGTTTCGCTCGTCTTCAGCGACGCGCCTCTCTCCGGTCTCTTCTTCATGGAAGCCTGCCGTGGGTGGGGCGGTGGAGCGCTCTTCGCTTTCTTCGGTGTCGCGTCTGTTCTTGGAGCCTCGCCCCTTTACGCTCTCTCGCTGTCTTTTGTTGTTTCCTGTTTGGTTTCGGGTGGCGTATCCGCTCCTCCAGCAAGAAGCGGGGCTGAGCCAGCAGCCCAAAGGGGCGTGCTCGCGGGAGAAGGAAGACGGGGGCTTCTCGGGGCTCGAGAAAAACTTGTTCATGGATGCCTCATCCGTACTCCGAGTGTCTGGCAGCCGTGGTGCGCTACCGTCTTCCTTTCTTCACTTTTTTCTGTCGTCCCCTCCTGGCGGTTGCTACGTTCGCTCTCTCGTCACAGAGGGCGCCAGGCGCCGGGGAAGAAGCTCTTCGGAAAAAACTGAACGCGGAGGCGTTTTGTGTCTTGGCAATAAATGAACCTGGGTTGCCGCGCTCCCACGTTGGAGGCCAAAGCGTCACACACCCCCACACTTCCAGGCAGACGCACGTGAAAGCATATATTCATGCAGGCACACTCCTGGACACGCATGTATGTAGCACATACATATATATGCGCATGTATGTATGTATATATATATGCGCATATATATGTATGTAATACCCCAAACCTTAATACATATTTGTATATGTGTATGTACGTATGTATGTAGTACCATAAACCCCAATGCATACGTATCTATATATACATACATATGCATAAGTATACGTATGGATACACGTTTGTGGGATTTACAAGGATACGCACAGCTCATAGCCACGCGTGCGAGGCCCCGTCATGTGCGCGACGGCCGGCGTGTCGCTGTGCACCCGCATGAGACGGATTAGCTAAGGCACGCACCAGGCAGCTGTGGTAGCTAAAGCGACACTGCATCGCGGGTAAAAAGGGAGCATGCTCGCCGTGAAAACACACTTGCTTGCGCGATCAGCCTGTGGCCGCGCATAGGCGAAGCTGGACCGACCGCCAGGGCCTGCTGCTGTTGATGCAAAATTAGAATGAATTCGTTTTTTCTGGTGTGCAGCGAGTCGAGCAAGCCTCGGGCAGGCAGGAGCTTGTGGCGGAGACATGGAGGGGGCCCTGCACTGGCGCTGTGAGCACTGCGTTACGGGGCGCGCTGGTGTGGGAGCTTCTTCCACTCCCCAAAGGGAATTGCAGTATTCAGCGTTGCACATATTCACGTAATTTATCCCAGGAGTCTGCATTCTGAAGCAATGGAAAGGAGAACGGCTGGAAGGAGAAGGTTCCTGCTTTTGAGAGTGGAAAGCAGCGGCCCTTGACGGCTAGGCTGCTCTCCAGTTCGGCGCCTCCCGCCCTCGAGGGCATGAGAAAAGTTCTGTACAAGCTGAGCAATCCTCTTGCGTGAGCAGGGATGAGTGGGGGTTCAGGTGTGCGAAACAGATGTCCTCCTTTGTCGCTGTCCACGATCTTCGTGGACTAGGGAACCACACTAGGCCTAGGCCACTGAGGGCATCTGCTTGCTCGTCGAGGCGTTTGTCTCACTTCAGCTGCGGCATCAAACTCTTATTCTACGCGCATCGTGGCTCTGAGTCTCAGTGCTCGAGGTCTAGCAATGTTTTGCTTTTTTCCTTGTTCATCCTCTGTCCGCTGCTGCCTTCTCTTCTTCGCGCGGTACCTTGTACGCTACAACTCCGTTTGACTGTCTCGTATGCCGTGCACTCCGCAGGGCCTCCTAGCCCCCGTCTCAAGGCCCAGCGTCCGTCTTCCTCCTCTCCCGTCTTTCCATCCTCCTTCGCTCTTCTCTTCGTGAGAGGCGGAACCCTGTTTCACCCGCCTGCTGTCCGTCGACCTCTGCCTGAGGCGCCCAGCGCCTTGAGCCATCGGTTGTGTGTGTTGCAGCCTCCAGTCGCGTCTCCTTCTCGACGACGTATTGACTTGCGAGTCCGTTGATTCGGCGCCATGCTCTCGCTTTGCGCTTTGCCTCACTTGCCTTCTCCTCGCTCCTCTAGCCTCTTCTTAACCTCTCGCTCCCGCTCCCTCCTCTGCGTCTCGTCTAGTCTGGTTCAGCGGTATCGCCGTTTCAGGTTCCTGCCTTGTCTGGGCTTCTAGCTCGCATCTTCTTCTGCGTCGATCAGGAGATCGCATCCTCTGGTTCCTCCTTCTCCGTCGTCTCGCCGCTCCCCTAGTCTCCGTTCGCGCGTTTTTCGTCGTTCTGTGGCCTCTCCCCTTCAGCGCCCGACGAGGGTGTCCTCCGCGCGCCCTCCCCGTTCGCGCACCAGCTGTTGACTCCGCCGCGCTTTTCGCGCCAGCGGCGACTTCTCGTTGCTAAACGGCTCGCGGCTTGCTGCGCTGTCTCCGCGTCTTCTCCAGCACGCCAAATGATGACGAGTTATGGCCAAACCGCTGAACAGGAGAGATCGAATTCGTGCGATGCTACTGAAGAATCGAGGGCTAGACGGCGCTCACTCTTTGTCGTGTCTCCCGGTTGCCAGTCTCCTATTCGCCATCAACCCGAGCTGCAGCTTCTCTCTTTTGCGGCTTTCGCTCGTTTTTTTTTCGCGCCGGGGTCTCGTAATCCAGACTTTTCCTTCTCTTTTCAAGCTTTCTGACGGCGCAGCTTCCTCTCTCCTCTCTCTTGCCTTAGGCTCTTTGCGTTTCGTCTCGAGGAAGGCATCCGGGCGCTGTTAGTGGAGCCAGTCTGTGCCCGCCACGGACAGCCCGTTCACGAAAGAGAGCTTCCCCCGCGTTTTTTTCGGTCTTTTTTTCCTTCTCACGTCGTCGACTGGACTGCGAACTGCCGTCTCCGTGCGCTAGGAAGGCGCTCACGTGTGCGCATGCTGTGCGCGCGTGTCTGTGGAAGGCTTGAGACGAATACCCAGAGAAAGCGGACGTCTCTGTTCTCTCTCCCCCCTCTCCTTCCTCTCCTTCCTCTCCTGTGTGTCCTCTCCCCTCTTTCTCTCCTCTCTCCTGGCTCCTTCGTGGTGTCGGTGTCGTCAGGGGCGGCGTGCCGCTTGGCGAGGGAAGGATTTGCATTCCTCTCCGCCTGCTCCCTCCTCGCGGTTTTTCGGAAAGAGCCGCGAATCCGCCGTGGCCAGCCTCGACCTGCAGGACACAAGGACGCGCCGAGCCTTCTTCCCTAGGCCCTTTCCTGTTTGTTTCGTTATTGTCTTGGTCGTATTCTTGGCGTTCGACAGCTTTTTCTCTCTGTCCGCATTCTTCACCTTTCTCCTCCGTCGTCGCTCGCTCCTCTGCGCACGTCGTCGCTCACTTCCCCTTTCAGGTGGGCCTTCACTTTCGTGCGCGCCCAGCTGTCTTCCTCGCTGATCCCTTCGTCTGCTTTTCTTTCCTCCCTTCCTCTGCTTGTCTCCGCTGTCTCCTGCGTCTCTTCGCGAATGCCTTCGCCCGACGCGTGCGCCCGCCCGTCGGGCAGGGGCGTGGGTCTCGAGGGGACGTGCAGCCTCCCTTCGCCCCTCTCACCCCCTGGAGCTCTCGCCGCGGAGCCCGCGGGTCGCACAGTCTGTCCTCTCCCTCCTCTCCCTCCCTCCTCTCCGCCTTCGCGCTTTTCTTCCTTTTCCTCCGCCCGCTTTCTCGCTGGAGCGTCTCCGCGCGCCGCCGGCGACGCCTGTCCGCCAGAAGGCCTGCACTGCAGCGGTAGCTTCAGGGCATTCTCTCCCGAGCGCCGGCGCGCGGTCCGCGCAGCTTTTCAGGGAGACAACCAGGGGCACAGAGAGGACGAGAGGAGAATACCTGCGGCGGAGGAGAGGGGGCGCAGCGGAGAACCAGACGGCACCGAAGAGATGCGCACTTCTGCGGCGAATGGGAGAGGCGCAGGGGCTGGCGTGACAGAGGGCTTTTCTCCTCAGGCACGAGAGGGAACTCGGCTCATTCCGCTCGAAACTTCTACCTCTGTCCCTTCTTCACGTTCCTCTTCGCCTTCCACTCGGCTTCAGAGCCGGCATCAAGCCGCTTCGTCTCCTCGCTCCGCGCAGGTTGGTCGGGCTCGCGCTCAAAGCCTGGAGACAGACGGCGACAGCAGAGCTCCTTCGGTGCTCTTTCCTTCTCGCCACGCCGCTGCTTCACGAAGCCGTTTGTCGCTATCTGAGCACTCGGTTCGTCTCGGCAGTGCCGCACTCGCCCGCTTGCGGGGCCTGCTTTTGTCAGGGCGAGCGCCGTCAGAGGCGCGCGTGGGGCGCGACCGCGGTCGGTTGGGCTCCGGCGCCTCCGTCTTCTCGCAAGAGACCCCGAGAGGGGCGAGGGGTTCTTCCCGCCACCAGAGCTCCAGCACGGATGCGAGGAACTTCAGTCGCAAAGTCACACAGTGGAGAGTCGAGACGACGCTTTTCTTGTACGTAATCAACGTTGTTGTCCATTCTCTAAACGGGATTTTCTTCGTCCTCAAGTAAGTTGGAGCTCGCTCAGCAGCGCCTCGTAAAAGCCAACATTTGCACTCACTCGCTCTTGCGTTATGTGGCCTTTCCTTCCTCCCTTTGCGCGGTTAGGCGGACGTCTGCGTGAGGCCGCAGCTTTGTGAGTCTGTATGCTGCCACGACGCCGTCACTCTCTCATACCGTGGCTCTCGGTTCTTCTCTCCCTCTGCATATTTATACATATATATGTCTTTGACATGCATGACATTATGTGGCTCTCTTCGGTATGACTCACGTTGTTTTTGGAAGCCCATTACGCCATGCGAAGGCGTTCTTCGTGCTGTCTGTGGGTTACTCGCTTGTGTGTCGCTGTTGCAGAGGTCAGCGGGCGACGGGGGCGGTGATACTTTTGACTCAGACGACTGCCTGGGTATTCTCGGCGCTCCTCTACGCGGTGGATCGCGAGTACCTGAAGGCCCTTTTGGCTATTCTAGGCCTGGCTGTTTTCGTCGAGGTAGGTCTCCTCCGGGAGCCTCGTATCACCTACAGCTTTTGCGGCGGACACTGCCGAAGCTGCGACGCAAGCGCTCGCTGATCACTGGTGGGCCGTGTATCGTTATTATCACATTATACGTAGCTGCCGTCTCCGTACAAATGATCCGCGATCCAGAACTGTAGTCTCACTCGCAGTATATACTCCCCAGAAAAAGGGAGTCTGACCACGGCGAGCGCCGTGTGAACCGGCTCTGGCGTGACGTTCACTCATTCACGCAACTCCCGGTTTTTCGATGTAGCGCGAGAATGCAGCAAGATGCATTGCCCGTTCTGCTTCGCGTGTCCTGGCGATCGTTGCTGTCCGATCTAGCATCAATAGATTTATCTGAACTAGTCGAACATGAGTCTACTGGAGTTTGAGACCTGGTTGAGCTGTGTAAAGATCAATCACCGCACGGCGTCCTCTCAGTCTGGACTCCCGACACCTGCGACCCGATCCGCGCACCCACGGTGGGGGGGTGCGGGCTGGCGCTGAAGCGGTCTAAGCAGCAGATGTAGAAGGCCCCCTCTTTTTAACGGCCGTCGGGCGAGCCGCTACCACTAGCATTCCGCGTGTCGCGTCCGCGTCTGCGCAGGTAAAACCCAATTTCCCTTCCGTCGGCCGCCGCACCGTGGCGGCGCCGCCCCGCTTCTTCTCGTCGCTCGCAGCGGCGTCGCTTCCCCTCGAGCCCCGGACGCCGACTCTCTCCTCGGAGGCCGCAGCGAGTGTCTCCTTGACGCCCGCCGCAGGCCGCTCGCCCTCCTCGGCGCGGGCGCCGGCGGCCGCAGCGGGCGACAGTCCCCCCTCGGCTGCGCTCGCCAGCGGGGTGCTGCGGGCGAGCGGCGAGGTCGGAAGTGGCGCACACAGTTCGCGCCGACAGCCAGCGGCGCGCGAGGGCGGCGCGTCGACGTCTTCGGCGGCGGGACGTGCGAGAGAGAGAATTTCGCTCCGAGCCTCCACGCAGCAGCAACTGCAGAACTTGCAAAACGCCTGGGTGGGACTGACTCAGTTTCCGCTCTTGTACATCTACAGCAACGTCGTTCTCTACGGAGGAGGGCAGCTGTTTGTCACAGGTGAGAGGCACTTACGCGCTCCCGCTGAAAGTTTGCCACAGAAAACATATCGCGCGCAAAACAACCACGCTGCCGGCACGAAACTGTACCGACACCGGTCGTATGGATGTATTCGGGCTGTAACCGTGCATGTGCATCTTGTCCTCGTGTGTAAAATTTCGTCTGTATAAATAAATATTGTTTTGTAAAAATGTAAAAATACATTGGCCTAAACATTCACTTGAATTCGTCAATATCTCTATATACTTGCAATTTTCTGATATATTTTCATCTGTATGAGGAGGAAGAGCGCGGACCTTGCAGGGAGGCAGTAGGGCGTGAAGGCAAAATTGAGTCAAGTCGAGCACCAGTGGATGTTTGCAGAGGAGAATTCTCGATGGATTCACGCTTTTTTACACAGTGGCGAGTGATGCGCATGTGCCTTTATCTTCTCGCTCTGCCATTCTGAGTCGCCTCAGCCTTGCGCCCTGTTGTCTTTTCCTTTGTTTCTTTCAGGCGATGAAATCACGAGTTCGGCCGAAGACTCGACGCTGGCGTACTCTTTTCTCTCGTCGTCGCGGTCTTCGTGTTTTCTCTCTTCGTTCCTGAGTCTCACTCGCCAGAGCGCCACCGTCGCGTTCTGCTCGTCGCTGCTGCTCCCACTCTCGGTCTTCCTGTCCTGCATCACAGTGGGCTGGATCATGCTCGATCGCTTCCTCGGGCATGTGCAAAAGTCTCGCCCGCGCACCGAACTCCGCCACGCGCTCCACGACACCTCCCTCCGGTGTCTGCTAGGTGAGACAGAGACGGGAACTCGACGCGGTCTGAGGGTTTAAACATCTCCGTATCTACACCTATGTTTTTATATATGTGTGTATGTCTACATCTGTTGTAACCGTGCATGTGCTTCGTGTCGTCGTGTATGTATCGTGGATATAGGATTGGCTGATGTATATATATATATATATATATATAGGAGGAGTTGCGTACTGGACTTGGGGCGGTTAGGCCGCGCGTCGATTGGTTCGTGTGAGCAGCGGCCGGACGAAGAGAGGCAGAGGAAGAGGTCGGGGCGATGTGAGGCAACGGCGGAGACAGTGAGCAGCTTGAATGTGTCGTCGCAGATAATTTGCGTGTGTGCCTACCCGTGAATCGCGTTGTATCCGCCTTATCGAAGAAATAGCGGTAGTAAAATATAAGGCTTTTCTCGCCTGTGGAGTGAGTCTGTATCCGTTGCTTTGGAAGAGTGTGGCGGCACGTTTGCGCTCTTCGCCCGTCAGGTTGAGCGACCAGGCGGAAGAAGCGAGGAACGAGGACGTGCTTTGGCGTTTAAGATTTTTCATATGTTCCGTGTGCACGCGACTATGCGACTTCTAACGACAGGCGTCGCCTGTTTCTCCTTTTTGTCTCAGGCCTGATGTTTCTGTTCCACGCAGTAGATCTGTTCGCGCGCGTTTGGACGTGGTGCCTTATCAGCGACGACGCGTACGCGCCTCTGAACTTCATCTGCTGCTTCTTCCTCCAGGTGCGTTGTGTGAACGGTCAGAAGGCCAGAAAGTAAAGCTGCAGAGCTCCTGCTGCAACCAATTTTTCGAAAAGAACAAACTATTCAAAGTGCACACATGCCCCTGCGCGGCTGTTTGGCTCTTCCACACTCATCTAGGACTCCGATGTCCCGAGAGAGCGCAGCAGAGGAAGAGCGCGCAGAGGCCGCCACCCGCAGAATTCAGCTGAAGGAATCTCGGGGAAGGCCGCGTGTGGAGCCACAGCACAGCTCGCTCTTCAATCGTAAAACAGCTATCCGCATGCGACCCGCGACTAAATGAACCGTCAAATATATATATATATATATATGCATATATGTATGTATATATATGTATATATATATGTAGATACACGTAGATGGATCCACACATATACTTGTTCGTACGCTATTCCGATGCCGCCGACTGCCTACCGAGGAAGAATAGCCGCGCTTGTTTGCAGTATTTGTATTTAAAACCGCACTGGCTGCAGTATAAAAAGGGTATGTACGAAAAACGATACTTATATATCGCATGTGTTGAGAAGGCGTGTAAGGGACATAGCGACGGCTCTACGTGCGGGAATTTGTGTATTTTCTTGCATTCGCTCCCCAGTGTGTGTGTTTGCGTCCAGACATTGAATTTGGCGCTCTACTTGACTCTCTCTTCTTCGTTCCTGCACTGCTTCCTGCGCGGCCTTCTGTCGCTCCTCGTCTCCCCACTGGACGTCTTTCTTATCGAAGCTGAAACGTAAGTTGCGGAGGCGAGAGCTTCGTTGTGTGTGATGCGCAAAGCACCCTCACCTATTCGACCGACGGCTACATCTATTCCGCCACCCACGCAGCAACAACTCGCCGAAGGAGATGCACAGGGATTTCTGTATGCATTCAAGTTAATGTATATTCGAATGCATCTTCTATTGGTTTCCACATATCTGTGCATATGTGCATGCATATATGCTTCGGGGTTCGTAGTTCTTCGTTTGCAGCGATTCGCTTTGGGCTGTTTTGGGGCTGTCGCCTGCGAGTCTTTCCTGTGTTCTGCGCGGCATCGGGTGCCGCGGTCGACTCGATTGTTTCGGCTGGACTCTTTGCATGCGGTCTTGCCGTCGCTCCTGCGACTTGCGCAGGGCCTTTTGGCGCCCTTTTCGGGTTCGTCTCCTGGTGACTTCGCGTGCGGTCGGGGGGGGAGACGTAGCGAGCTGCGGCGGGCTCCAGGCGGCGTCTTCTCTCGTAGGCATTGAACGCGGCTTTTTTTCTTTCTTCTGACTCCGCGCGCAGCCCCCGGCAGGTTCGCTCGGCGATGACCATTCTCGCGCTTCGCCTGCTGGACATCTTGACGGCTTCGCTCTTTGTCGGCTACCGCACCGCCGCGGGCTCGCTGCTGCCCGAGGAGAGCGAGAACGAAGAAGACGGGACCCTCCTCGTCGCGCGGCTCGGCGGCGCGGCTGTCAGTCCGCGCGAATACCGCGTCCTCGCGGCGCTTGCCGAGAAGCGTCGTGCGGCGAGGTGCGAGCCGAAGAGGGGCGCCGACGCCGCGGTGCCGCGCAGAGAACGCGAACGCACGCGTGCAAAAAAACGTCGGAATACGAAAGATGCGAGACAGAGAGGGAGAGAGGAGAGGGCGGAGAAACGGGCGAAACACGTAGTAGCGGGAGGGTGAAAGAGTGCCAGAGGGGGGCCTGCAGCTCTGCCGTTGGAGTCTTCAGCGTCCACATCAGAGTAGGCAATTGCCTCTCTATGCATTCGGGTTTATATTCACTCGCGCGGATATCTCCTCGGTTTGCGTGTCGGTGTGTTTTTTCTCTTGCCTTTTTTCCGCTCCTCAGTTCCTTGCGTCCTCGCGCATTCGCTCCTGGTTCCGCTGGCTTCATCCGCTTCTCTGTGTGTGTTGTTTTCGTGCGCACAGCCGGCTGTGTTCGGTCCTCGTCATCGTGCTGGCTGGGCTCCTCTTGGCGATTATCGCCTTGAAGCGCCGCAGAGATGCAGTCGAAGCGGAGGCGCTGAGGTCTCTCCTTGAGCGCTCTGCTCGTCTCGCGGAGCGGATGAGAGCTAACGCCCCTCGTGCGGCTGCCCCCGCTCCTTCGTCTGCTTCCGCTGCGCCTCTTTCTGCCTCTCATGCGCGTCCTTCTGCGCTGCCCGCTTCGTCTTTCCCCTTGTCGGCGCCTGCGTCAGATTCGCCGTCTGGCGGCTCTTCTGCCTCTCTCTTCTCGCTGTCCTCCCCCTCGCCGTACGTCTCGGAGCGCGGTCCGACTTCGTCTTTCTCCTCATCGGAATCTTTTTCCGCCTCTTTCTCGCCGCACGCGTACCGTCTCTTCTCGATTTCGTCCTTCTCCTCTTCTTCTCCGGCATCCAGGCTCGCGGACTCGGCAGCGAGTCCTCTCGGCCAGTTGCGCTCAGCCAGTCGCCTCCACGAGGGCACAGAGTGGAGACACGGGGGAGGGCGAGACAGGAGCAGCGAAGAAGCGCGAGATGAAGCGACGGCGGCCGCGCAGAGGCAGGCTCTCGACAGCGCCGCAGCCTGCAAGGCGAAAGAAGCGGAAGCGACCGAGACTCAAGCAGTGGGGGAAGGAGGAAGGGTGACGACCCACGACGCCGGCAATGGAGAAAGTCTGGGCGCGGGGGGCGGACAGCGGGCGATCGCTCGAGAAGGAGAAAAGGGAGGTCAGGGGGAAGAAAGCTCGAGGCAGGCAGCGGGCGCCACGGAAAAGGAAGTCTTCGGTGGAGCCCAGGCGACGACGGGGAGTTCGGGAGACCCTCCCACGCAGGTGGCGAGCGGGATGCCGACTGGCGAGGATGGCGCGGCCGAAGAGACACTCTTGAAGAGTGCCGGTCTGAGGCTGAAGCAGGGCAGAATACAAATAGAGACGAGATCCTGTCGAGCGTACGAGGTCATCGCGTTGACTGCCGCAGCACCGATACGCGCACGGGCTTCACGGTGGCGCTGAACGGTTCACATGGAAGGAGAAACGCATGGCGCTTTCGTCGTCCTGCGCGACGAGAAGGAGGGCGCGCGGAAGACCGCGAAAAGCAAACTGAAGAAAGGAGAGGGAGAGACTGAAGATGCGAGTTAGGAAGCAAAGGGAAGGGCGAGGCTGAGACACTGTAGTCGAAACGAAACGCAGGCTACTCCGCTGAACTCGGCGATGCGTAGAGAAAGACGCAGCGATGGAGAGAAGATGGTTGGACACGCGTCGAGACGAGGCTGCCAGGGCAGGCACCATGTTTTAGAGGAACGCGTGGGTTTTAAGGCCCGGTGTTGACTGTGTGTAAATTAGGGAGGCCTCTTAGGTCGTTCGTCTGGTTCTCTGTCGAATAATGCGGCAAAACTGGCTGGCACTTCCCTACGGAGAAACGAAGATCCACTTTGCACAGGTGCGGTGTTTTTCGGTCGTTGCGGGCGTGGAGCAAACCGGTTTCGCTAAACGGACTCGCAGCAGAGGCATCTCGGCTGCAGTGAAGCTTGAAGCGATATCTTCGCTGCCCAGGCACAGCGCGGCGAGTGCGCAGCTTTTGCAGAGGGAAATTTGTAGGCACAGAGCGACACAAAAAGAGGGCACTTAATTGCTGTGCCTCATGGTCTTAGACCTCAGCTGGGGCTGTCTGGCCCTTGGGCCGAGCGCAGCTAATCCCCAGTGTGTCGCAGCACTGCCTGCGGCACCATCTTGGGCGGTGCCGGCTCGCTTCTAAAGTCGCGTGTCACTGCCTGACAGCCTCTAAGGTGCGGCATACTCAATGCTTGAAGAGGGCGCGACCGTTGTTCCGAATGCAGCTCGCCTGGCTGAGATTCGCTCTCCCGCGTGCTGTCGGGGCCCCCGCAAACTCGAGAGCGGTCTTTCAGTTTTGGATTCCTGCCGCGTACGTTGCAGATGGCAGCTTCGGTGACTTCATGCGCTCGCGCGGCGTCGCGGCTGGCGTGGAGCAACGGACTGTGCACTAAGCACGTTCCTGACAAAGCTCAGGACAGCTGCTGTCCCTCCAGTGCTTTTAGATGACTGGACCTGTCTCCTAGAGAGGCACCAGCTCCGCAGCGCAGCAAAACAAGCACTAGATGCGTGCGGAGGTGGAGGCCCCCGAACCGCATGACTGAACTTTTGCGCGTGTCTGGCTACCCTACAGAACTGTCGAATTCGCAAACGGCCGCACAAAGGGGGGGGGGGGGGGCGGGGGGGATACCCTCGAGCGCTCTTCCTGAAGGAGTGGAAAACGAATCGGCGCATTCCGTTGAGTCTCGCGGGTACTGCGGCGTCGTGTGGCACCTCGCCTACGAGGGCGTTCGAGGAGAATCCCTTCCACGTGCGGACACAAAACTGTTGGGACCACTGTCGAGTTCCTGACGGCATGGCAACCGCGACATTTTCTTTCGTCAACGGGAATACGGCGGCACTTCAACGACAGGTTCGGCAGCCTCTACTCCGCATTAGACTGTAGGCTGGCGTCCGCAGACAGCTACACCGTTAGCTCCACCCCTCAGAAAGGCGTGCTTCACGGGGCTGCTTTCCTGGATGATCGCAGAGATCGGTCACAAAAAAATTTATGCTGTATGAAACTGTAGAGAAAGCTCTAGCAGGGGCGAACGCCTCTAGCCGCGACTCGAGGGGCGGATTTACAGCAACGGCGTGTCTTTGGCGCGTCGCGCTCCTGTGGAGGCTGCCAGCTGCACATGGACAGAAAGAAATAGAGATGGAAGCCGCGCGTAGAAAAAGGCGCAACGGAAGGGAGTTCAGAGCGTTGTGCGAATGTGGGCTGCGAAGAACGCAAGTTTCGGCGCCATTTCGAGTGAAGACCAGCGGGCTCGGTCTTCCACAGACAGCTGTGCGAGACCGCAGCCACTCCATCTCATTTTTCTGCGTCGATTGCGCGAGACACGTTTTGAGGCTCCGCAAAAACTCCCTATCTTGTGAGAGCCCTCGACCATCTCCCGACGACCGCGCGCGAAAAAGAGCGCCTCGATTCGCCGAGAATGAATTCGAATGTCCTGCGAAACGCACGCGCGCCGGCGGCTTCCGCAGCCGGGCTGGACGTGGAACGCTCGGCGCTAGCGCGCGCGTTGAGCCAAGACGAGTTGAGCGTCTTTTCTCTGCGGAGCGCGGCCCTTTGCGGGAAACCGCAGCGAGAGACGTGACCGAACTTGCTCTGAGCCACAATTCACCAGTTTTAATTGCTTTCCTCACTTCAAACTCCCAAGCTAGCGCTCGACCCAAACGCGCTGAGTTTCCCCCGTGGACTGCGCCGCACAAGGCCTCGCTGGCAGACTCTCCTCATGGCCCGTCCGCCCGTCCATGCGAATTTTATTTCCTCTGCGTGTCGTGGCTCTCTGTTCGTTTGCGCAGCGGGTGCTTTGCTTCTGTTGACAGGGCATGTTCATTTCGTGGCGCGCCTGCATCTGTTTTTTGTGGGTGGATTCCGGTTTCGGCGCAGCCTCGTCCACGGGGAACAAAAAGAGGGTTTCTGCGCCGCGTGTGGTTCCGCGTAGACAAACCGCCCTGGAGCGCTTCGTAATTGTGTTTTTTGTCGCCCGGACTCAGCGAGAATATTTTTCGAGTCGAGACTGCGGTTCGCACTCGACCCGGCGACTATGCGGATTCGGGGATCTCCTCCTCCTCGATTGGAGGTAACCGTGGACATACCCAGAGGACGAGGAGTCAGCGAAAGAGGGAGGGAGCTCTGCGTCTCCTGCCCCGAGATTTGAGACCTTCTCGACAGGGAGATCGACACGAAAACTTTCAAACTGCAAGCCTCGACACAAGCGCCTGCGGCGTGAACCACGCGGGAGAGCTGAGCCCAGCAGCGGCTCGTGATCGGGCAGCCAGCAGCAGACGTATTGTCTAGCCTGCAATCCGAGCAGACTTTTTCGTTGACAGAACTGCAGACGACTGGAATGCGTGTACTCCAACCAAATGTCTGTCTCTCATTTCGCGTCTGTTTCGTTCTGTGACCTCTAATCAAACACCTCCAATGTTGGCTGCAGTAGGGAGCCGCGGGCAGCCTCAGGAGCTCTCGCGGTCACAGTATGTCGGCGCCTCGTCATGCCGCCGAGACCTGTCGCGTGCTCCGACGCGGGCGCGGAGCCGACATGTGGTGCCTGCGCGGCGAGCATGCGGCACTCTCGATATCTCTGAGGACTTTGATGCGCGGATGCGAAGCGAAGAGCTCTTTGCGCATCCGCAGATCGACATGTTTCGCCCGTCTGAGCGTCGGGCGCCCTCGACCGCCCCTCGGAAGAAGAGCGACATGCCAAAGAAGCCCATCGTCGCTCCGCGCTTCTACGATGCCAGCTCCGGCGTGCGAAAAGCCAAGGCGGAAGCGACTGAAAAGGAAACGGCGTCCTCGCGCCGAGGCACCCCCCTAAAATACATCGGATGCCCGCCGGCGGAGCCGCGCCTGCGACCCAAAAAAACCTCCACTGGCCTGGAGGAACGCCTCGAGAAGGCAGGCGGATACGGCGTGCAGATTCATTGGGATGAGTACGCGGGCTACCACGTACACGCCACGCCGCCAACTGTCGACTTGATGCATAGCGACGAAGTTCTCCTCGTGAGAGACTCGCCGGAGGACGAGCCCACCTGGGAGGTGAGCGGCTGTCGAGGGCCTCGGCAGCCGCTGGGTTCTGCGGGCGAGCGCGACCGCGAGTCCAGTGACGCAAAGAAATCCGGCGTGCCCCCCTGCGGCCGCCCGCGCCGATGCGTTCCCGTGTACCGGTTCGCCCCGAAGTTGTGCGAGAAGTCCAGGGAAATTATCGACCTGTATCGGCAAGAGCGACTGGGGGATTTGTGGAAGAAATTGGATGCCGCAGGAGAGGGCGTCGTCGACTTCTTCCAGCTGGCCTCGCAGGCGCAGCTGCGGAACCCGAAGAGCGCGCGGAGGTCTGCGAACGAGGCGGAAGAGAGGGAGGAGATTCGGCGCGGCGTGCTGCGGCCTGCGGGCGCCTCGGAGAAGGCCCCCGAAGGCGCGGGCGGCTTATCGCGCATCGAGGAGCGCTTCGTGCAGGCCTGTCTGCCGCGTCTCATCCAGGTGGCGGTGAGTCGCTCGAGCAAGCAGATCCTGAGGGACGGCCAAACGCTCGGACCGCACTTCGACGCGTCCCTGCGGTTCACCCAAGCGGGCCCGCGAGGCGGCCTTAACCCGCCCGTCTCCGTGCCGACTGAGCCGCCGATCTATCCGTACCCCAAGCCGCCAGACCCCATGTGCGTCGACCTGGCTCCCGACGCGGAGAGCGAGGCCGCGAAACTCGAGAAGGAGAACGCCGAGGCCGCTCGCGCGAGCAAGCGACTCGCTCGACAGCACAACCAAGTCGTGATGCTCAACGTCGACCAGCGACTCGGCGTGGACGCCTCCGCGACACCTTCGCTTTTTGTTCCTCGCAAAAAGTTCGAGGCCGTCGCGCTGGACATCCTCGCGCACGAGTTTGGCAACTCCGACATCGACCTCTTCCGGGACCGCCTCATGTGCGAGTGCCGCAAACTCGTGGAGAAAGTCAACCCCGAGGAGGCGAAGAAATTCTTCAAGCCTTACATCCTCGAGTACTCGCGGAAGCTGGATGCGAAGCGGAGAAAGGCCCGCGAGCGCGAGCGAGAAGCTGAGCGTCGGGGGGACTGGCGAGTGAAGGCGACGACAGGCCTGGGGCCGCGCGCCGCGGCATGAGCTCCACAGCGGCGGCGCTGGCGCGGATGGCAGAGGACGAGATGAACTTTCCGTCTGTAGGCTTGAGAAGAGTGGAGAACCGGTTCGACGAGCAAATCGCCCACTACCTTCGAAAGAAGCAGCAACTGCGCCACTTGAAGGAGGCGCTCGACGAAATGCCCGAAGGCGAATTCTGTACCTTCCATCCAGCTGTGAATCCTCCTCCAAAGTACCTTCAGAATTGCCCTCGCCGCACGCGGGCGCCGAACGATCCCTTGGTCATCCTCGAGCGCTTCTGCAGCCAGCTCACAGAAGACCGCGAATACCCCAAGCTAGTGGAGGCGATCCGAGAATGCACGTTTCAGCCCAACATACACAAATTCGTCGCGAAGGAGAAAAAAACGCAACAGGCCGTGGTGGAAATTCAGTCCGAGGCCAAAGCTGACGCCAAAAAGTGCGCAGTGGGCGTCGCTCAAGGCAAGCTCGGGGCAGCCAAAGGCCGTTCAGGGGAATTTGACGACGCCGTCGACGGCTCACCCAGCACCCAGAATCGCGTTGATTCTCTCTTCAACACTCTCGACCAGCCTTTCAACTATATATTCGCGGCGGATATTAAGCAGTGGCTGAAGACTGAGGCGGACAACTACAGCGCTTCGGACGAAGAGGTAGGACTGTCCAGGGAAGCGTGTTGGAGCCAAACACCGATGAACATCAGTGACGAAGGGGCTGGGCTCGAGGGTCTAGCGCTTCAACCTCGTCGAGTCATGCCAGTGCGGAGCGCCTCCTTGTTTTGTGAAACTGGAAGCTATGTGCGCGATACGCGTGTCTTCTGCTGCGTTAGCCAGAAACTCCCTCATCTCTTCATCTCTGTTTACAAATCTCTGTCCCGATCGTGTTCATTTGTAGAGTGGTGTCTCCAAGGGACTTTGCATTCGGCGGCGCCGCGCGTCGCGTGGGCAAAGTCGGTGAGTCGCTTCGATCAGGGGGACCGGAAAGTCACCTTGTGGCGCCCCTGTGCGCCTGTTTCTGTCTCCGTAAGCAGGCCGTGGAAAAGAAGAAGCAACAAGGATGGAAGCGGTGGGAAGTGGAGGGTCGGACTCCCCAGTACCGGGGCCCCTTCAAGGACCGGTCTCGCCAGAGACTTCTCGCCCAAGGCAGCGGCGAGCTGGTGGTCGACACGCAGGAGGTGGCACACACGAGGACGCCTTCAGTGGCTCCCAAGCGCCGCTCAACGCCTTACAACGAGTCAGTCCAGTGCTCCCGAGCCCCTCGAGAACCTCGGGTTCGCTCCCCTTTCCGTCTGGTGTTTCACTCTGCGCGCCCTCCGGAGCTTCCCAGCTCTCTCCTGCCCCGGTGCACTTTTATCTGCGCTCCTTCGCCATGCAGATCAACAGTAGTTAGCGCCCACAGCTTTTGCGTCGTGCGCAGTGTGATCAGTGCCCGGGGGCTTGACGCCTGGGGCATCCGTCGAATTCTGAAGGTCGATTCTCTCAGCCGCGACGTGGGTTACTAGCAGTCCTACTTTCGCACGCTATGCCAAAGGCAAAAAATCGCGGGTCTTCGTAAACACTCATCACTGCCCGTCTGCGAATGGAGAGCGGAGCCTCCAACTGCAACTTCGTGGAACGCAGAGGCGTGTGTGTAGATGGAGCGGACCTGCATCTCTCGAAGTAGGAATAGTTCTCACTAGACATGCATAGTCTCGAATCCGTCTCTCGTTATGGAGAACTGAAGGGGGGGGGCGGATCCCTGCGGCCAGCCTTTCCGAGCCATTCATCGCAGCTCTGTGCGGTCTGCGCCATTTCTGCTGCATGTTCAGGTGGGTAGACGGCCTGCGAGGCGGATACGTACCTAACGATATGGACTTCCACGTGGGCCCCTCGGAACGAGGAAACGAGAAGAAACTGGAAAGATACGAAATGCGAGACTGGAGTCGCTACATTCGCCTCGACGAGCGGGCGGTAGAGACGCGTGTGATTCCGAACGAGGAGATCATCGACGCCATATGCGAGTCAGAGCTGCCCTCCGCAGGTACGACGAGACTGCAGACTGGCCGCCACCTGAATATGCATATACGCTGAAGAGCGCACACGCACGCACGTAGTCTTATATGTGTGTCTTTCCTCCAGCTGTTTTCCTTCCTCTCCCCATTCACGTGTATGTGTCTCGAGCTTCAACTGGAAGCTCAGCCTTCGGGGGGTGCGCTTAGGGTCCATCTTCTGCGGCGAGCCTCTCCTTGACGCGCCCGCGTCTCCCGTGTTCCTGCGGAGTCAGGCTGAGTTCTCTCCTCTCCCGTGATCGCGCGCCGGGCTCGGCGCACACACCTGGAGAAGTTTCGACATGTCGTTGGGCCCTGGGTGCGGCTGCGCGTGGATCGCGTGCATTTATGACGTAGAAGAACGGGGTCGTTGCGTGTTTTTTCAGTGCCGCCTCCGCCGACGATTTGGGTGCGACGACGCCGGTGGGTGCCCGGCGCCGAACGGGGTCCCGACGCGGCGACTTACACCGCGACGCACTTCCACACGGGCGACGAGCAGGTCGCGGGCCTTGTGCCGGCTGGAAAGCCCGCGGCGCTTACTCGGCAGCAGGCGAAGGCCTTCAAGAAGCCGTTCCCGCAGCCTGAGCCGACGACCTTTGTGGTGCCGACGCCCCTTAAGCTCGATCGCCTGCGGCAAAAGTACCGACTATACATGCAGCTGCGAAACGGCACAGAAGTTGGCGAGATCCGCACGCCGCCGCGAGTCGTTGCCCTTCGCAAAGACGTGCTCAAAGACATCGAAGCCGAGGTCCTGCGCGAGCCGCCTTCCCTCGTGCTAGCCGACGCCGATGGAGACTCCTCAGCGCCCAGTACTGCTGAGACTGACGAGTCGGATTCCGAGGCCGGTGCAATTTGAAACGTGGAACCAGGTGGCGAGATCGGTCCTCGGTATCCGGGTGCCTGCCACCCGAGGGACGATGAGGCTTCAGCTCGAGGACAGAGCTAGCTGTCTGCGGCAACTCGCTCCGCACGCCGGGCTCAGAAAGTGCCCGGAAGGAACTCGTGGGGTCTTGCTGTTTTCTGGGAACGAAGCGCGCGTACTAGAGCGCGAGAGTCCGAGTCACAGTGCTTGAATTCCTCACTTTTTCACGTCTAGAATCAGAAAGCAAATGATGACGCGAAGCCCAAGGGGGCCAAAGTGGTCACATGGTTATTTCTATCCATCTACCTTCATGCGGAGGTGCTTACCAAGACGGCGTGAGCCCCCTGGCGCGGGTCTCGACAAAAAAGATTTAAACATGGTTTTATCTGCAGCTGCCTTCTAGCGCAGACACTACGCCCGGGGCGTGTGCGTGAACTATTCTGGGAACGTAGGATCATGGAGACCTGAACATTCTCTGGATATCCTGTGCCAGATCAGTGTCCTCAAACTGGACTGTGGGATGGCCCCCCGGAGAGCGTGTTTGGTGCGCAGATAGCGCAGACTGTTTTGTTTGTCTGTTCGTGCTTCATGGCGATGGTGACAGGCGAGGAAGGGGATTTTGAAGAACCCGAGGCGCAACGTGGAGGACAAAATGATTTTAAAAGTTCATGTTCGTCGACAAAAATAGAGCGTCAGTGCAAGGAAACGGATCCGCTGTCTAGCTTACAGACACCGCTTGTATAGATATTAGCTATAAAAGCTGATATGCCAGTGAGAGACACGCGAGTAGGCGGGGGGGGTTCGCCGAGGCAACCAATTAGAGACTCACGGCGCCCGCGTGGAGACCCAGTGAGCAGGTGTAAACTGGAAAGGAGCAGAGCATAAGGCCCTCGGGGCGCCCGGCTGTTCCTCGAGGGCTGCAGATGGCATAACCTCTGCAAAGTGAATGTTCGCTCTTGTGAGGGAGGGTAATGGAGCAATCCTCTAGTGCCTCGCCCACCGAGGAGGAACTGATTTCGGCGGCACTTCCGCCTTCGTGTGTAGGCAAGAGCTCAAGCGTTACAGTGTCTTCTCAGGACATGAACCTCATCTTTGGTCAGCGTACCCGAAACCCGTATGCGAACACTTTCGTTTCGCTCACAAACATACGAACAAAAAAAGCATCCGCACGTGCGGCCACACGGCGGTTTGAAACGGGCAGTTTCGCAGTCGGAGTCAGAGGCTTCAGCGAACAGCCGCCAAGGGGAGACAACCGTTTTTACGCAGGGCAACTGCGCCCTTAGGGAACACAAATACTGAGACGGGCGTGAAGACACAGCACAAGGGCTGACTATTCGCCTTGCCCTTTCTGACTGTGGAGTCTGTGCCGCAGGCCTATATATATATATATATATATATATATATATATATATATATATATATATCTAGTTACATATATATCGTAGGCGCACTGCAAGGGCACACGGGCATGGGACAAGAGTGGCGGCAGGAAGAAATGCGTAGGTGGGTGGAAAGCATCTGAAAAAGAAAGCAGTTGCGCTTCCACTGCCCGATATATCTTCGCTGTCGTGCAATTTCGTTCATTAGACCTCCGCATGCGCATGACAACGAACAAGAAGGCCAAGGAAAACGCAGATAACTGTGACCGGATCGGCACGCATGCGCGATTTCGCATGCGTTCTTCATGTCTTTCCAAGGCGGCACATAGGAGAACGCGCGCCGGTCCTGTCTCCGCCGACTGCGGAGAAGGCGTTTAGCGAGTCTGCGCAAGCGTAAAGCTCCGATTGCGGTCGTGCGGGGAGACGAGGCGAGTAGGCTTTAGCTGGTAGCAAGCGGGAAGAAGCTTCTGTGTGAGGGAGAGAAAAGGGGCAGTCTGGAAAGGCACATAGTGAGAAGGAAGGGAGCGACACAAAACAAGCAGATGAGTGGTTCAGATATGCCGAAAGCACAGACAGACAGGATGGTCTCGTCCCTCCCAGAGATACATATATATATATATATATATATATATATATATATATATATATATATATATATATATATATATATATATATATATATATAGCCTGATGCGTGAGAATCGCTCTGAGACTCAACTCGAAGTGTTGCAGCTTTTGTCTCCCCATCCAGGAAATCCTTTCTTCCGCAGTCTGGTGGACTGTCACTGTTACTATGTCTACTCAATTGCCTTTTGCATCGATTCGTGTACACGCCTCCTCAAAGCACTAAGTGGCTGAGCGCCTCCGATCTCTGTTTTCCACCTGCAGATTTGGTGTATAGGGTTATACTCCTATTTTTGTTCCTTCGGCTGATACGCCTGTGCGACCTAGCCGCTGTCCCAGACTTACTTGCACCGGGCTCCGGCGAATTGGCTTGCGCGCGGAGTCGAGGAGACCTTAGCGCGGACGGCGAAGAGAGACAGTGGAGAGGGCTCCGACTCCGATCGGCGGCACTGTCCCCAATGGAGCCCAAGGCCTCGCAACCGCTGTGGAGCGCTGACTCGGGCAAACGAGGGGAGCGCTGCGTTCGGAGAGAGGCATTCAGCACCCAGCTGTTAATGTAGGGCTGCCCTGTTGCCGCACACGGTACATCCGCAGGGCGTTCAGAAAAGAGAGTCTTCGTGGAAGCCTCCTTATGTGTCTCTAGGTAAAAAAGGTACTATTTCTCTTCGTCCGCGCCCATGTCTGTATATGGATGGGCGCCACGCGGTCATCGACACAACAATGCGCATGTCTGTTAACTGTATGCACTCTCATGTAGTTGTTGG
Organism: Besnoitia besnoiti; assembly: GCF_002563875.1. NCBI lineage: Eukaryota > Apicomplexa > Conoidasida > Eucoccidiorida > Sarcocystidae > Besnoitia > Besnoitia besnoiti. The sequence goes on along the minus strand of NC_042360.1, from coordinate 2,342,794 downwards.
CGTCCTATAGATATGCATGCAGGTATATCGCCCTCCTTTATTTGAGTGCACATCAGACTTGGTGTTTCCTGTTGCTTGCAGACGCATCGGGATGGCGCTCTACGACGCCTTTTCGTGTCTCGTGCCCTTCGTTTTTTTGCTTACCTGGCGTCTACATGCCACCATGCGCACCGCGTCTGAGGTCGGATCGAGCTCTTCGTTCAACGATCGCCAGGTACACCGATTCGTGACAAGATTCAATTCGTGATTCAGCTGCGCAATCGCCTCGTGAGCTTCTGCTTGCTTTTCCTGGTCGCGGGCGATCTTTGACCTGGGCATACCAGCACCCCAGGCACTGGTGAGGTCACGACGGCAGCGCCAAGCTTTTCCAGTTCGGAGAGAGATGGCAAGTATTCGATGCGCAAATGCATACCGTGCGCTGACTTGCGCGCACTGGCACCTATCCGCAAATTCCAAGTGCAAAATGCGCACCGAACTAGACTATGGCACTCGCTCGCGATTTGCGAAGGGGCTATAGGAACTGAGCCTCGACGCCGGGATGCCGTGAAGCGTCCGACCCCTGTACGAATTCGTGAAGACGTAGCGGCCAACTGACATGCAGCCTCTCCGCAACGCTTGTAACCACGACAGGTTGGCGATTACATATTTATAGAAACCACGTGCGTTGGAAGGATGGCGATCACATATTTATAAAAATCTCGCTCTTGAGAAGGCTGGAAACCATATCTTTATGGAAACCTTGCTCGTGAGAAGGCTAGCGATTATATATTTATGAAATTATGCGCGTAAGAAGGGAGGGCCTCCAGGGTCGTCTGAGGCCTCTGTCCCTTTCGGCCTTCAGCCTCAACCGCCTCTCCGCTCCTCGCACTTCGGTACCAACGGATTCGAGAGGCTCTAGCCCTCGATATAGATGCGCGTGGCGCTTTCCGCATCGCTTCGTTCTCCGTTTCTACGCATAAGCATTCCTGCGCCAGTGGTCGCCGGCTGTTTAGTCTAGTGGTATGATTCTCGCTTAGGGTGCGAGAGGTCCCGGGTTCAATTCCCGGAACAGCCCTTCTTCTATGCGTCCCGCACATCAGGCGAGGGATTTCGCCCTGAGGCGTTGTCTTTGCTACGTGGATTAGCCGTCTATGACTCCCTCGCGATCATGCATGTGCAAGGAGTTTCGTGACAGGCAGATCGATACTCGTGTTTGCAATTGCCTATACGGCGCGTCTCTTGCTCACCACGCCGAGAGCCCACCAGCGAGAGTTCTTCCTCCCAATTAAGTCTCAGTCAAGCTACAGCTAGTCCTCTCCTCTGAGTAATCTGTACGGCTACCTGTTTTCTACATACATTCTTCGAGATGGAGACGTGCTGTGGAAGATGGCGTCAAGAGTCGGGCGACGAAACCGGCTAGCCTGTCGCTCAATCGCATATATAGTTATACATACAGCGCATCAGCATAGTCACATATGCTTCGCCATGCGATGACTGCATGTGCGGGCAGGAACGTCTTTCATGGCGCGCATGGGAGGAAGCGTTTCCACAGATATAAATATGTAACTAGCGTACCTGAGGAGTTGCATTTCGGTGTGATGCTCGCGCCGGCGCGCCTCCGCCTCAGCCATGAGTTCTTCTTCTTTGCGTGCAGCTTCTGCGGCCATCTGATCAATTCTGTCGGCGTCGCGACGAAAGAAGCCAGCGAAGTGAGCAAAACAGAATCGCATGCAGCGAGGCAGATGATCCCCAGCGGGAGAGAAGTCGACGACAAATGACACAGTCGGCCCTCGTGGAGTCACGTACTCGCCCAGCTGTTTATTAAATAAAACTTGCCATCGAACCGCCGCCAGAGAATAGGATCCCCTAGAAAGGCGCTTCCGCTGCGCCTCCGGGCAACGGGGTGCTGGTCTGTCGCCGCGTTCGGCACGGCGGCGCTCACGCCTAGCAAGAACAGTTGAGACTGCGACTCCAGGACGCCAACACGTCTTTCTCAGAGTGGAAGCGAAGCATCAAATTTGTTTCGTCTGCCGCTACTCCTCTGTGCAATGAGACCTGTCACACCGACGCGGCGTCGTAGATATTGGATCGCCTCAGGCTACTAACCGGGAGTTGAGGACGCGCCTCGTTTCCGCCTCGCGGGTTTCCAGTTCTTCTTGGTGTCTTAGCTGCAGAGCCTGAAGCTCCTTCTGAAACCCATGTGCAGCCTGCTTCATCAAGTTCTCCGAGTTCGTTTTGTTGGCCTCGAGAAGCACTTCACACTCTTTCTGCGCCAAAGGCACAGACAGCCCACGCAGCTTGCCCAAGTAACCACATGTGTAATTTATATCCATGTCTACCTGGATACGCAGTTATACGCATATATAGAAATCTGTATACATATATTCTTTTAGTGTACACATGTCTGCATACAGACACAGAAGGATCGAAGTACCATGCGGTCTTCTACCTAACAGCCTACAGTAAGTTGCGCGCCTTGCCCGCATACGTAACAGATTCAAAGACATCCCATCGCAGCATCAAAAATGACGGCAGAGGTCCTCCCGCATCCTCTGTTGCCGAGGGCACACCATGGTTTACTGTCTGTTCCCTGAGTCAGCATCTTGATTCCACTTTGGATTCCGCAAGAGTACGCGTTCCCCGGTGCCTATTGAGAGGCGCTTGCGGCCCTCGATTTGCGTTGGTACCTGGGTGTTCAAGCACTTTTTCTCGAGCTGAATCGCGATCATCTGCATCTCTTCTTGCTTCTGTTTCTCTTCAAGCAACGCCTGTTGGTTCGCCGCAAGCCTCGCCTCCAGTCTGGCATTCTCTTCACACGCATTCACGCAGAAGGGAGGAAGAGGCGTCCAAAGCTTGAATCCCTATGGTCAGCGTTGCCTCTCCAGCAGATCAACTTCCACCTGGCGCTCGTTCTTTCATAGGCACACATTTGTATGTATATCGTGTTTCTGGGTATCCATCTAGATGAGATGTCCCTGTCGCTTGTGCATTGGGTTATCCTCAGGGGCCGGCGATTTCTTGTGACGCGGTTCACGCGAAAACAGCAGCTGAGACAACTTTGCTTCTCGCGCTTAGCTTCGCCGAGTGGCACTGCCCTCAGGTCACTCCCTGGTTCTGAGGCGTCTTTGTTGGGTTACCCGAACTCAGAGCGTTCATTTCTCGCTCGTAGTTCTTGAGGCGACCCTCGATCTGCACTTTCTCCTTGCACAGGCTGACTAGGTCGCGTTCTCTGACTCCCAGTCGCGTCTGGATCTCGCTTTTCGTTTCAGACGTTTCGGCGAGCTCCTGCTCGAGGCAGGCGGCTCGCTTCCCGAGGACACTCTTCTCCTTGGCCATCTCCTCCAGCGTCTGTTCAAGCGTCGCGAGTTTTTCTTGCATCTGATTCCTGGATGCGGAGCGCATGCGCAGCTCCTGCTCGCAGCCCAGCAGCTTCTCGTTCGCCACCGCGAGCGCGATCCCCAGGTCTGCCGCGTCTTTATCCTTCGCGCGGAGTCGGTCTTCGAGACTCGCGCGAGCGCGCTGCTCAGCGAGCGTCTCCTGCTCCGCTGCACTCAGCCGCTGCTCCAGTTGCGTGCGGGCGCTGATCAAAGTGCACATCCTAAACACCAATCTAGACTTGGCGTGGATGTGGGCTTTTGCAGAAGAGAAATTTCAAAACGACGCGCCTCGAACCTCCGAGACCCAAAGCGCGAAGCGAAAGGCTAAAGCTGCTAACCGGTCTGAGGTTTTTCACGCAGGAGAGCTTGCCACGGGCGCTTTTCCATTGAAGTGAAACGGGAGTGAAACCTCGGTTGCGCAGCACGTCACGGAGATTCGGTGCAGCCAGAAGAGATCCTATCGGACTCCGGTCGCGGCGAGTTTTGAATGACTCATGTTATCCAGTTTTCGCTGCATCTCATGAGTTCATATGTGGCTGACCGTTTCCTGCTTACACCTGGACGTTTTTCATCTTCTCATCCGCCCTGCAAGTTGAAAAATTAAGGGAGAGGAAGCATGTAGTGAATCATGTGTGAACGCATGCGTGGATCTGTTAGTTCCTCGACTACTTGTCCACGACTGCGTGCGCCCATGCGTCCTGTCATGCCTAAACTATCCATAAAAGCCGATGTATGGCTGAAAAATGAGGATGTGCGCCTTTGTCTGCCTGCATTTTGATAGGCAAACAGGTGTCGAATCCATTCCAGCACTTACACCTTCGAGATCTTGGCTGCGGCTCTTGAGCAGACTTCCTCAACGGCGTCTTCGAGGAGCGCATGCACGCGGCGAACCGCGGTAGCCGACAGCCGCTGCGAGACGCAGATTTCGCTTTGGTCGCGCTCGTTCACTGGCAGGTGCTCAACAACACACGACCAAATCACTTTCAAGTTCTCCTTGTAAATTGCCGCCTCTTCGGCTTTCTGCGGAGGCCACGGACGACAGCGACACACAGCACTACCGGTGTCTGGGAAGGGCGGAAAGATCTAAAAGGAGACACTCCTGTCCGCCCAGGCGGCGACGCCGCGAAGGCCTGCAGACCGCAGACGAGCGGACGCCTTCGATCCTGCCGCTCGCGAGTGCAGCGCTGCCTGACACCCACGGTGTCCCAAATATACGATCCCGTGGCGGGGAAGATACCAGCCGTGCTCGCAAACATCAGCGATAAGCGTCGGCCTCTTTACCGACGGCCACAGCGGCCAGAGAGGCGTAGCCCCTTTGTGCATGTAGATGTATACGCCGTACGGCGCTCTGCGGCACCCAGATCTCGCACGCCTACGTATACGGAAATATACATACATGCATATATATGCATGTGCATACGCATCTGTGCGAGACTCTCGACGTGTGTAGGGCCTTTTATTTGTCTGTCTTCAAGTCGCGCTGAAGTGGGCTCCGGGAGGGCGCCAGGGGCCGCGGTCAGGTGCTCGCTCGCCCTCTGTGGGGTCGAAAGGGGCTTCACTTCGCGTCATGCTCCCAGGACTCCCCGGCTTCCCCCTCGCTCAGGACCAGGGGCCTTTTTCACTTCTTCGGTCTGCAAATTCGGTTTTCGCGGATCTCTGGCTAGAACGTACCGAGCCCAGTTCCTCGTGAAGGAAATTGAGGTCGCTGCTGCGCTCGCGGAGCTGCTGCGTGCCTGCGGCGAGCTCTTTCTCGAGGGCGGCGACGCGAGTCTCAAAGGCCTCACAGGTTTCAAGGAGCTTGGCGCACTTCCGCTGTAGCTCCTGCGCCTCGCAGCTGAGGCGGTCGCGGTCCTCCTGCAGCGCGTTCCGCTCCGCAACCAACGTCTGACTCTGCTCCCGCTGAGACGCCGCGCTGCGCTCGAGGGCTGCCACGCGCTGACGCAGCAGGCCTGCGTCGCGGGCCTTCTCTGAGCACTCCTGAGGAACAAGCGCGCAGGTGAAGCGAATCTCATGCGGAGTCTACAGAACACCGCGGTAGAAGGGTGCCACCGTACACACATACAGTCCTATACTTGCACATGAGTGGATGCAGGCGTGTATGTGGAGGCCTCCCAGCTGCGAAGGAAAGACTCGACCGTAGCATATAACTGCGGCGTACGCCTTAAGAATGGTCTCCCCCTATTTCGGGGTATATGTTGAGAGGCAAAAAGCTATTTGCCTACGGATGGCGGGCGCAGGTACATTCAGAAAGACTGCTCCCTTATATATATATATATATTATACATAGATATATACATATACATGCACATCAGTACGTACATGTCCTTATAAGTGTCACATCACATACATGAATGTAAATGTGTCCAGCTATGCAGTGGCTGCGTATATGTGCAGAAACATGTTGAAGCACCAGTAGTTTGCACTTTTCGACTTGTAGAGCGTCCTTCAGTTTCTCGATGTTGCTGGTGGACTCCTCGAGTTTGACGGCGAGCAACTTGCACTGCTTCACCAGGCCCTTATTTTGATTTGTCAGCGTGACGATCATCGACTGCATGCGCTGGATGTCTGCGGCGGTCTTCCGCCTCTGCAACTCCGTCGCCTCTGCCTCAGACCGGCGGATCTCTTCCCTGAACAAGCAGCCGTTTTCCACGCGGAATGAACAAAAACGCACACACGTCTTGTACATAGATTTGCTGCGCGCGGGCCTCCGCCTGCCCGACAAACGCGCGAGGCCTTCTGCTTCTGCTATGTTGCCCCCCCCTTCGCCGTGTGGAAGTGCAAAACGTCTGTCGTCGACTCGAGAGTGTCTGTCTTTGGCTTCTGTATCTGTGCAAAAGAGTCTCTCCCTTCGAGTTTTCTTGGCTACACAGACCAGGCGTGCTTCTTCCGGTCCTCGCTTGAGGAGTTCTGCGAGAAATTCTGCCTTCCGGCGCTGAGATGGGTTACAGTCGCGTCTATGCATGCTTCTACTGAATCTACTCGTAGACTACATCCTGCGTGAGGCAGTCGGCGCTTTTCGCTTGTGTGCATGCAAGTGGCTGAGCTGGCCTCTTCCCGCACACGCCGTCGCTGACCGCGATTCATCTAGCTTGCGTTTGATCTCGAGTTCCTTTTCCTCATCCTTTTCGCGCAGCTTCGCGGCGAGTTCTCTGTGAAAGTCTTCGTGCATGTGCTCCACCTGAACGCGGTGGCTGGCTAGCGCCTCTTCGCAGCGACGCTTCAACTGGGCGGCTTGCGTCCGCAGTTCCGCGCACACGTGGCCTCGCTCCTCGCACTCCTGAGCAGTCCGCGAAGCAAAAACACGCATCGGCGCAGGCATGCATGCGCGCGTAGCAATCTCTCGTACGTATACATATACACATGCATGTCTAGGCAAATGTGCCTTCATCTGCATATACGCGAATGCGTATGTATGTATACATAGATACATACATCTGAATGCGCAGGCATAGTAAGTATGCAAGCACACGTATGCGAAGCCTGTGTAGACCGAGTGGCACAAAAAGGAGGCGTGGAGCCCGAGCGGCATGCGCCATATTTGCCTGCATGCCCATGCATATGCTCGAAACCGCACGGGGAACGCTTCTCTTTTGTTTATTGGACGGGCCGAATTATTTATCCGCTAGCCTGTTCCAGGGGTAGCAGGATCAACTGCAGTCGCACAGACGCAGGTGTAAAGGTTCTACGCGTGCGCCTCGATATTTCAGCGTTGTATTCATACTGCAGCCTCTCAGGAGTTTCGCTCATGCATACATCAGATAGGAATACCTGCCTATGCCGACAGATTCTACACTCGCACACTAACGCCAGAGCATTACTCCTGAGGCTGCCATTCATGTAGGATCTCCTCCGCCCACCTTAAAGCATGCATATACACATATATCTGTGCAAGTGTATCTGACCAGTTTGGAAAGTGCAGTGAGGACACACATACATTTATTTACGTGTATATCTGAACCAGTTTGAAATACGCAGTACGGACACACAGCTGTCTACGTATTTATATGTGCATATTGAGTAGGGGGGATGTATAGCGAGACTGGGTCGATTTCTGCCCACGCCCTTCCCCGAGTGCTTCATGTGACTTGCGTCTGAGCATACCGCTATGGCGTTGTCCAGTTGCATTTGCTTTTTTTCTGCCGCTTCGCGCGCCCTCTGCAGTTCTTGGTGTTTCAGCTCAAGTTCGTGTTCCTTTTGTTTTGTTTCGGCTTCGAAATCGCGTTTGTGCTGTTCAAGCAGTTTCCGGAGGTGCGCATTTTCGCGCTCCTTCATGTCGCTTGCATGGCGGAGGCTCTCGACCTGCTCAGTTTGCTTGCCGAGTTCCTGGTCGGCGTCGGTTTTCTGTTGCTCCAGCAGTTTCTTCAGCTGCAGGATCTCGTTGTCTTTCATCTCGATGGCCGCGCGGCTCGCTTCGGTCTCCTGCGCACGCTCCTGCATGACGCCGTCGAACTGACTCTTGTGCGTCTCCACTGCCTCTCGCATTCGCGCCAGCTCGGCGTCGCGGCATTCGGCTTCCGCCCGCATGCACTCCAGCGTCTGCGTCTGCTGCGCAAGCTGCGTCTTGAGCGCGTCCACAGCCTTCCGCGTGTCCTCCAACTCGGTCGTCTTCATCGCGCAGTCAGTCAGCGCGGCGTGGACGTCCTGCGTCAGCTGCTGGACATGCACATCCAGGTGCGACTTTTCGTGCTCCGCGACAGAGCGGAACTGTTGAAACTCGCACTCCTTCACGTCGAATTGGCATTTGAGGGCGTCCACCTCGCGCGTCTTCTCCTGGAGGTGCCTGCTCAGCTCCTCCGTCCGCTGCCGCCCACGCCGCAGTTCGTTCAGCAGTCGCTGACGCTGGTCGCGATACTGCGAGATCCGCAGCTGCAAAGCCGTTCAGAAACGAACATAGTGGCAACGCCAGCGACATCTCCGAGTCTGTCTACGGGAGAGCTCACAGAGGTACGCGAAACTCCACACAGATGCCCAAGCGTTTAAATATGGCTGTTTACGACGTTTATGCTTGAGGGGTGCGGGGTCTCCGGTTTCCCAAGAGGTAGGTATGGATCTTTGAAATTCGCCGACGCGTGTGTTTCGACCTTGCAATAGAGTTAAAGGAGGGCCTTCATCAGCGCAGGTATGAGAGGGAGGATACACCTACGAACGCTGGGCATGCCTAAACCGTGTAACAATATACATACGTACTTACATATATAGACATACATATAGATGTATATGTATACTAATACATATGACTTGATAAATGAGCATGTCTGCGGGTCGATCAAGGCATGCATGCATTTGTGTGCATAGGCATGCTCAAAGAGTCCGCGAACCGCTGTTTCCCTGCATGCCGGTTCGAGCTTTTTTCCCCAGGGTTTCGTCGACGCCGACACAGGGCAGCAAATGCGCCTCGTCACCAGAGTAAACTGGCATGCACATATATATCTAGGTGCCAATGTGTTTGGACTTTGCCTGTGAGCGTAGTTCCTCTGTATGACTTTGGCTTTCGTGGGTCTCACAGTGGCAGTTCGCATTTTTCGGTCCATGAACTGGACGACTTCTTGGTGTTTTTTCGCCTCTTGATCGATGTAGTCTTCGAGGCGCTGTTCCAGGTGCTGACTGCGAAGGTCCATCGCCTGCTTTCGCTTTTCACATTCGTCCAGAGACGCCTTAGCTTCGGTCAAGTCGCACTTCAGCTGCGAGACTTGGCTCTCCAACTCCCGCGTCTTCTTCTCGAGCGTCCCTTCCTTCTCACTCGCCTTGAGAAGCTCCTCGTGGAAGTTGCTTGACTCCTCCATCGCCTGCTCATACCTGTAAACGGGAAAACGCCAAAAACGTATGCTGCTGTGGTGCAACATGCGCCCAATACGTGAACGACCCTCAGAGAGCAAACGCGCGCTAGACGTACACAACTATGCAAACGGCTATTTATTTCCCTGCGCTACAGGAGTTCACTTTTCTCTATAAAACGGGTGCCGCGCGTAGTGGCGGTACTCTGCTGAAGGCTGTGTGCGAAGACCGAGACAACTTACCACGCGGAAGCCACAAAGAGCCTCCTGATAACTAGCGTAAACCCTGATCTAGAGTCAAGAAGGTGTGAGCTCTAAGATTGCATCCCCGGATCACAAGCTTTCTGCGAGATATAGAATTGCTTCAGATCAATAGCATCATACACCGTCCGCAAACATCTTCCACGTTCGCACAGAAAAACCAGGTTATGAAGCGTGTGGACGCCAGACCCTCCCGACGTCTGCATTCACGTAAAAATAAATGTGTATTTCTGTGTATGTGCGTTTGAAAGCTAGTCTCTGGAGTGGCGAACTGCATGCGACTCTACCGTTTTTTGTAGTGTGTGGCGTCCTTGGTGAGTCTGGCGATTTCCGCAGCTTGGTCGGAGCAGGTGGCCTGCAGGTCGTGGACTTCTTGCATGATAGTTCGCAGGCCAACGTTATTGCTGCCGACAATGCGCTCGATCGACTTGTTGACTTGAAGGTGTTTCTCCTCCAGCTCTCGCCGCAGCCGCTCCTCACTGGCCTCCAGCGTCGCCACGCGCCGAATGTAGCTGTTGATCTCCTTCTCCTTGTAGCGCACGACGGCCTCTTCAATCAGATCTTTGAGGCGCTGGTGTGCGAGCTTTCCGTAGCCGCCCGTCGCCTGCAGGGAGTCTAGCGGCCAATGCGAGAGAAGACCAAAAAGCACACTGCGCGCATGACCGCGAGCCGCAAAGTCTACTCAGCAAAGCAGGTTCATGGCCTCGCTGCCGAGGGCCTCAGGCTCCGCTTACTCAGTGCGCCGTCGCCGACGATGTCTTCGCAGACAACGGCGATTTTGTCTGCGAGACCCTGGAGCCTCTCGTCGCAGAGCCGCTGAACGCGCCATAGCTGGTCCTGAGGCGTATCAAAGCATGCGCCAACTTTACTGCCTTTCCTGCGCAAACGCTGAAGGTGATAAGCACGAAATGCTGTAAGCTTCTGGCGGGGGCAGAGGCTTCGTCTGCGACTGAAACGGAAATTTTCCTTCTCGCCTAGCCTCTAGATGGCCAGTTGGGCAGTTCAGGGCAAGTGGAGGGGTTATAGCTTCGTTTCTTCTTTACAATATTTTTGTTAAATATAGGATATAAAATTATATACTTATTTTACTAAATAAAAATGTTCGGTTTTTTTTCTGAATTAAATTGTATACAAAATTTATTTTCTTTAGAAAAAAAGTTTCTTGGCAAAAGTCGAAGAGGAAGGTCTGCACTGTTGGGGAATGCAGTGAGACCATCACCGGCGGGAAAAGGCAGGGCAGAAGGTAAAAAAGAGTTTTATTGTTTTCTCTTAATTGCTGCACAGCCCGGCGACAGGCTTCCTTGGTCTCGCTATCAATGCCTAGTGTCTTTCACTACTGTCCCTCGTTCGCTTTACCGCGCCCTTGTGTCTGGACGCCTTTTCTTTGCTCTCTCTCCCTCCTTCGCCGTGTTACTCTGGTTTTTCTTTTTTCGCTACCCTCTGTGCCTGTCGGGCATCTCTTTTGTGGTGATACTCCTGCTACCTCGTCCCTTCTTCTTGCGGATTCTCGCCTCCGCTCTCCTGGCTTCCTTGTGGCTCGTTCTTTTCTCTCCATTCTCTCTAGTTGCTCGCTCACCCGCTGCTTCTGCTGCAAGTCAAAAAGCGCCGCAGGGGTTTCAAGGGGCACGGCTGGGCTTGCAGGGCTCGCGCCGCTTCTGCTCGGCGAGGCGTATCTGCAGCCCTGAGCACAAGCAGACGAAATATCTCATAGAATGTAACGCTAGAGGGTATTCTGTACATGAGTGTACACATACGCACTGCGGGATAAATGGAGAGCGACGAAGGAGGCAAACACACAAGTCAGCAGATAGCGATCGATCGACGGGTATTTACAGGTACCTGCAGGTCGACAGATGCGAATCTTCAAATAGTTTGCCATAGTGATTGCCGGGGGATGAACCGCTGCTAGTTGCGTTGTAAGGTTTCTCAAGGAGGGAAAAGAGTGCAGCGTGAAAGCTAGTTTTGCGCGGGTTTCGTTTTGTCCATATACATTCTCAAGTTGCGTGAGGAAGGCACGTCGTACAGCACCATCGCCGCGGACGAGATACTGAAACGTCTTTCGCACAACCACAAAAACACATAGATGACAGGGGCTGATATGAAAGTGAACGAGGCGCAGTCTGGCACACTAGGCGGAACGGAATTTTTTTCAACCCGCTTTTTCTTCCTGGACGGGGTCTTTCAGCTACCGCGATCCATGGCACTGACCAGGCGCAGCCGACATCGAGACCTGCAGCTTACTTTACGGACTACCTCTGTGAGTATCCCTGAGCCTCAGTACGGGCTACCCTGCGCTGTGGTAGCTTGTCTTCTCATAGAGTGCGGTATGCACTTCAGGGCATTGATCGGTTTGTCTCTTCACTTACCGTGAACAGGGGTGGGAGGTCCGTGGCGCTGCCATTTCTCAGCATGGTCCTTTGTTTTAAATGGACTTCTAGTCAATTCCAGAGCGACGTGCTCTTTCTTCTCGCCTCTTTGCTGGGTCTCCCGTTGGTTCCTGGCGGCCACCTATCACAGCATTCAGATCAAGTTTCGCTGCTTTCCTGCGCCTCCACCTTTACTTTGCAGTCCAATTCTCCTGCCAGCTCTTCTGCCGTTTCCCTTCCCTTCTGAGAAAGACGCATGGAACGAGACTCCTCTGTTCTGGCTGCGTGCCCTCGTCCCGAGATTTCTTCGTTCAGGCTCCAGGCGACCTGGTCGCTTGCCGCCTCCTAGCGGAGATCTGTCGCTGCCCTCTGGCCGTCTGCTCGTTTCCACGTCTGCTGAGCAGTATCTTCTCTCCGTCTCTCTATCTTGAGTCGAACTCACATTCCCTACCTCTTTTTTCCATGTCTCTTCTGTTGTGCGGCTGGCGAAATCGGATTCCCTTCGTTTTTGCTCCGCCGGCCTCGCCCTCGCCCTCGCCCTCGCCCTCGCCTCTCGTGGTGTCGGTTCTGCTTTCGTTCAGCGGCAGCGACAGCCACCTTTGCTTCAGGTGGACAAGCGTCGTGCAGTTCTCGATAGAAACTCGAGGGAGTTACGACGAGTACGAGCCCAAGAAAACTGAATTGGAAAAAACTTTTTCGCGGATCTGTCCGTATGTGTGACGTAGCATGACAGCTGCCCTCTGTAGTGTGCTTGCTTGAAAAGGAGGCGCAGCGAGAGGAGACGAGGAAGGCCACGAGTCGTGTGCTCTGTTGAAAGGGGGAAACCGTCTTCTGATGAGTATTCCGGTCAAGCCCACCTGTGGACATGGCACCGCTGGTAAGCGAAAAGAGATTTACACCGCGTACGCGTTGAAACAACGAGAGAGAGAGGGTACAAAGCTTCTTTCAGCCTCAGCCAAAGGGCGGAGTTGCATACACCTGCACGTATTGGAAACAACATGCGAGGCAATTATACCAACGCATACAGTATGCAATTAATGCAGCGAAGTCATTCTGTATCCGTCTTTAGAAGAGAGACAGACGGAAGTTAGTATGAAACGAAAAGCTTAGGGCCTGGGTTTAGCGGCCCTCGGTTCTTTCCGCTGAAGCAACAATATTGCGTCCAGGAAAACATCGCTTTCATAAACACATCCGTTCCGCAGGCAAGAAAGAAGCTACTGAATGCGCTGGCAGTCCCTATATCAAACTAACTCCTGCATTTCTCCTTCTACTTCTGATTTGCCTTGATCTTGCGAAGCCGTTGACCTGCTCTGTCGTCGCTCTAGGCCCTTCACTGTCTCGTACCAGAAACGCCGAACTATTTTGCAACGGCTCACACGCGAGTAATTTATGTAAATACGTGCCGAGTACGCCTTTCGCGTGTTCACAAAGCGAATGTCTTCTCCGCAGGAAACGCTCTACGAAGGATAAAATAACGTTTCCCCATCTTCGCCTCGCAAAGGCGGTGTCGATTCGTTGTCCCGAGACTCGTCCATGTCCTCCCCGGAGTGGCGTCAAACACGCCGGTCGCCAAGATTGAAATTTTCGGAGCATCGAGGAGCATCAGCGGTTAAAGCATCGCTTAGGAAGTAAACAGAAAACCCTTTTTTCCAGTGCGAAAAGCAGGATCGCAGTATCGCGGTGAACGCTGGGGCTGGGGGTCGCCACATATGCACGACCCTGTAGAAAGGTTTCCTCGCTGAGTCTGGATTTTGTCGCAACGTTTCCGGGGGCTTGAAGAGAATTTCGGCGGCCAGAGGTGTGAAGGATATCGAAGCCACGGCGCCCAGTAAATTTCCATCAGCACGCGTTTGTATGGTCCGGTACTTCGTCGAGGGAGCATGCATCACCAGCAACGGCTTTGTGTCCTCTCAAGACGTACCACAAGGCCTCAGTTGCCGTTCTGGATCTCCCCTGATCCAACCCTATTTCGCAGTAGCTCTGTATCCCGAGGCGCATTTGTATGCGTATTTGAGTTCAGACGGATAGGTGAGCGGCGCTGGTTGAGCCGCGGCCATTCACAACTCCTTTGGAATGTGTCGTGAACCTTTCTTGGGATATTGGTAACTCGGCAGCCCTGCCGGAGATAGTCTCTACTTTAAAGCTTGCGTCCATGGCCAATGTCACCATGGAATAGAGTTGCATCAATAGGACAGCCGCTAACGAGACGGGAAATATACTGCTGTGCCTGTCTCGCCAGCCTCAGCTCAAATAATCGTTTCTCCACAAACGCCTCTGAAGCGCTGTCTCGCGGGCCTGCAGCTAAAAACTTCCAACCTAGTCTCTCCGAATGATGGCGGAATGCTTAGGAATCGCCAGGCATCTTGTTCGTCGGCGTACCCGGTTTAGGTTATGTGGGTTACGGACATAGAGCGTATACGCAACGCCCGTATTCTGAGGGACACCGTCGCTGAAGCGAGGCCTTTCGCGTTGTATTTGAAACCCTTCAGCTGCCATATGCTCGATACGGAGGAGGACAACGTGTGACGATTTTCGAGGACCGAGAGTCTTGGAGAATGTCACGTGAAAGATCGGCGTTTGCAGAGGTGACACACCGTTCAGCGGCTGAGTGCACGTAGTGTGGTCGAAGGGAGGCCCCTGGACACTGCACGCCTCAAGGCGTACTGCCTTCGACACGTAACACGAGCTTTATCATGAAAAGAACTATCAGTGGTCTTTGGGCAAACACTTGTTTGGATTTGCTGAGCTAACACGCGACAGGAGACCGCCTCCGCAACAAGCTGTTCGGTCTGGTGTTTTTATCCCTGCGAAGATTCCCCTGTCTGCACCTCGTACTCCCATGCCATGCCTCCAGGGGTCTTCCCTTCTCCTTTGTTCAGGTCGTCCGCAGCGTTCAGTGGAATGGTGCTGCCTTCAAAAAGAAAGAATAGCTTTTTCTTCCTGCGGGTCTCACACTAGGCGCGTTAATTTGGTTGCACGCCCTATTAGTAGTTAGTCATCGGCGAAACTCGAGGCAGCTACTAACGGATGTGCAGACATTGCATGCTCTGCGTGTTGATGTGGCATTTCGTGGCTCGAGGCGTAGGGCGGTAAAATGATGTAGAGCACTAAGCCGAAAACTGACAACGCAAAGGGTGGAGACGGGTGCCGCGGCATCTTTCTTCGGACGGATGCCGGCGTTTACTTTGCGAAGCAGACAGCAAACCATGAATTCGGTACTCTATTTCTTGAAGGCATCTTCGCACACAAAGAGTCCTGGAAGTCGCATCGCAACTTCTGGGCCCATATCTCGTGCGGACCATAAAGTCCCCTAAAAATTGCTTGGGAAGCCTAGTCTTCACCCTGGGCGGAAAGCGTCCACGTTTGTCCGCAGACGCCAATCAGGCTGCACGGGAGTACGATCTCGTGACTTGCCTGCTTGGCCGCATGGTAAAATGGTGGTAGGAAGTGCAAGGGTAATGCTTTCCGTTAAAGGCAACACGAGTTCATCGTCTAAAGCAGCAGTCCCCCTGGCATGGCGACCGCCTTGCCGGCAGCGGGTAGGCTTGTGCGTTAGAAAAGCTCCATGCGTAACTTTCACGCGACCAGAGGGGAGTAGAACAGGCGCGTACACGCATCGGATTGTCGCGAGTGTGATAGAATGTATGAGACCGCTTGCCCTTCATCTTCAATATATGGGCACGGGTACCCCCCCTGAATTGCCAAATGTGTAGCGGCTACAGAGCGATTTGTAAGTCGATACTGAACAGCACTAACGCGTGAGTGTCCCAGGATGCTCTGGCGGAAGGCAGTCCTCGCCTCGCCGGCGACTGTGTTTAAAAGGGCGTCCAACTACAGCACTGCAGGAAGGGTACACTGATGCCGTTGGCTGCAGATCTTTGGGGGCATGCAGTAGTGTGTTTTGTATAGTTTTGTTTGCGTACATTTGTAGCGTCACACATACGCCTCTGCACAAGCGAAGGTAAACTTGTCTCCTTACTTTTATTTTCAACACATGAACTTAGTAACGCCTGTGTCGCGTGCATGGTCCAGCGCAGAGTAGCGTGTCTCTTGGTCACTCGGCAAGCGTCCACCCTCCGCGCGTAACGGCACGTTGTTTCTCTTGACATTTCGCAGCATTCGCTTTCTCGAGTCGCTTACGCTCGAGATTCCTTAATTCCCTCCTCCGGTAGGTAGTAAAAGGACTGTTCCTCTCCGCCGTCAGCGCGGGTTTTTTTCGTTTTCTCAGCGTGGGGCGGTGCGGGGGAGACACGCGAAAATACTGCATGCGCGTACACTTCGTTTGTATTGGAACACGAAATTCCTGTGAAACCACCGACGCAGCTCCCTCTGTTTCGCATCGTTTTCGTTAACTTGCTGAACCGAAGTGTCACTTTTTGTCACATCGCTGGCTTCGTTCTTGTCGCTACACCCCTCCCTCTGAAGTGCGTCTGTTTGCTGCTCTGTGTGTCTTTTCCCTACGTGGCGTTTTCCTTCGTAATCCTTGCAGACCTCTTCGCTTCTTGTCCGTGTGTGCGGCGCATTGCGCGAGTTTTCCTGTTTTTTTCCTTTCTTTCTGTTTCTCCGGTTGTCACTCACAAAAATGGCGGCTGAGCAGACGAGCAAAGTCAAGGATATGACTCTTGCTGCCTTTGGCAGGAAAGAGATCGAGCTCGCGGAGGGCGAGATGCCGGGTTTGATGGCGCTGCGCAAAGAGTTCGGCGACTGCCAGCCGCTCAAGGGCGCGAAAATCAGTGGCTCGCTCCACATGACAGTCCAGACAGCCGTCCTCATCGAGACTCTCAAGGCCCTCGGCGCCGAGCTTCGCTGGTGCTCATGTAACATCTTCTCCACGCAGGACCACGCCGCCGCAGCGATCGTCAAGAGCAACTCCGCGTCGGTCTTCGCCTGGAAGGGTAAGTCAGCCTCGCTCGCCTTCACGGCCAGCGAGCAGCGCAGGTCCCCAATCCGCTCCGCCGCGCAGGCATGCAGGCATTGCACGGGCTCCTCTCTCGAGATCCCAGTCTACATCCGTGCGTGCATATATATGTCTGTCTGTCTGTCTGTCTCTGCGTATTTGTATATGTTTGTGTGGGTTCTCCGGTGGACCTGGAAGTGCCCTCTAAGGAGCGAGTGAGGCTGAACGTCGCGGTGTGGGGACTTGTGTGTTTGGCTGGGGGGGAGGGGGGGGGGGGGGGGGGAAGGCTGTGGAAGCTTTCGCTCGCCGGCTGCACCGCATTTCGTTATGCGTCCTTTTTCTTCTTTTTCTGTTCAGGAGAGACGCTCGAGGAGTACTGGTGGTGCACGGTGCAGGCGCTGACGTGGCCTGACGGCAAGGGCCCCGATCTGCTGGTGGACGATGGCGGCGATGCGACGCTGATCATCCATGAGGGCGTGAAGGCGGAGAAGGAGTTCGCGGCTTCGGGGAAGCTGCCAGACCCCGCCTCGACGGACAACGCGGAGATGAAAGTGGTGCTTTCGGTGCTGGCGGAGGGCCTGAAGAAGGATCCGCAGAAGTGGACGCGGATGGCGGCGAACCTCAAGGGTGTCTCGGAGGAAACGACGACAGGGGTCCACCGCCTGCTGCAGATGGCGAAGAAGAAGGAGTTGCTCTTCCCTGCGGTCAACGTGAACGACTGCGTCACCAAGAGCAAGTTCGACAACGTATACGGCTGCAGACACTCGCTGCCGGATGGCATCATGCGCGCGACGGACGTGATGATTGGCGGGAAGCGCGTGGTGATCTGCGGCTTCGGCGACGTCGGCAAGGGCTGTGCAGCTGCGATGAAGGGCGCCGGCGCCCGCGTAGTGGTGACGGAGGTGGACCCCATCTGCGCGCTGCAGGCTGTAATGGAGGGCTACTCCGTCGCGACGCTCGAGAGCCAGCTCGCGGTTGCGGACATCTTCATCTCGGCGACGGGCAACAAGGACATCATCACCGCCGCGCACATGAGCCAGATGAAGAACAACGCGATCGTCGGCAACATCGGTCACTTTGACAACGAAGTCGACATGGCTGGCCTCGAGAAGTGGCCAGGCATTAAGAAGGTCAACATCAAGCCCCAAGTCGACCGCTTCGTCTTCCCCGAAGACAACCACGGCGTTATTGTTCTCGCAGAGGGACGCCTGCTCAACCTCGGCTGCGCCACGGGCCATCCGTCCTTCGTCATGTCCTGCTCCTTCACCAACCAGACGCTTGCCCAGCTCGATCTGTGGGACAACGTCAAGACCAAGCGCTACGAAAACGACGTCTACCTGCTCCCCAAGGCGCTCGACGAGAAGGTCGCGCGCCTGCACCTGCCCTCGCTCGGCTGCCAGCTGACCACGCTCAGCCCGGAACAGGCCTCCTACATCGGCATCAATCCTGAGGGCCCCTACAAGCCCGCCTCCTACAGATACTAAACTCTGTGCGACTCGAAAAGAACTCGCGGACAGAGGCCGCCGACCGGTGGGCGAGCTGCACCACAGGCAGGCCGTTCGCCCCGGGCGACCGAGACTCGCGCAGCGCCGCGATGAATCTCCGCTCCGCGTGCGCAGCGGCGCGACGCCTCGCGGAGGCCGATGTTGCCGGAAGCGCCTGCAGGCTGGCAGCATGTCCGGCCACAGACGAGGGCCTCTGCAGATCCCTGCGGCACAAGCATAATTATATACATTCACATACGTATATATTTATGGACGCGTCTATAGTTTTTATGTGCGAAGAGCACATCGCGAGGCATGCATCAGGCTGGACGTCTGCATATCGTAAGTGACCACGTGAGGTGTGAGACCTCCGGAGCCAGAGAGGGGCTAGGCTTGGGTCGGGTTTTTGCACTCGCCTAACCAGCCGGTGCGTGGCTTGCGCGGCGCCGCAGGGCCGCGTGTCTGGAGTCTGCAGCTCCTCAGGCTTTGTGAACCGGCTGTTGGGTGAAGCCCGCGCCCGAGCGTGTGCATCCATGTTCATTCGCATGCGCACATGGCGTGCGGATTCTGTTGTGTTTTTTCTTCCCCTTGTTTTGGAAGGGAGCGCAGCGCCGCTCCATACGCTCTCCAACTTGTCTCGTGAAAAGAAACACACACTGTAGCAGAACCTTTAAGCTCGGAGAGCGCCGTCGCCTGCGGCAGGAAGCCGCTGCATACGCGCAAGGAAAGTCTACGCTCCACCGTCACCCGAGGCTACAGCAGCGCCGAGACGCTCGCGGCAGTCACGTGCACTCGCCCCGAGGGCGTCAGCAGCAGGAAGACTGCACACGGGAGGCACGAATGCCTCGCCGGCCGCAGCACGGGAAGAAATCATAGTAGTCTGCCGGAGGAGAGCTCGATAGACTGAACCCGTAAACAAAAAGTACCAAGGAAGTTGAGAGAACAGACTACCGGTTATATTTTGTGGACCGTAACTTCCAGGGTGAACGTCGACTTATTAAACCATCTCGCGCGTTCTACAACGCCGATGTTTCACGAAAGCAAAGTGCAAGTATTTGGGGTTTTCTGGACAAAGTATATATATATATATATATATCTTCTCGGTAGGGAGTGAATACGCATACATGTTCTGATGTACCTTAAATTCAACGAACCTATGGAAAGACGCACGCATGCGCTTGTATATGCACCTGTCAAGTTGCATGTATATAGTGTATTTACGTTATTGTGAGCCTTGTGCCTAGTTTCTAGTCTGTGTATTTCAGGACCTGTTTCCGAATGTTGGAACTCGCGTTTTTGTTCCGCAGCCTACAAGCGAGACAGGCGTATTACTGCTAAGGCGTCTCGACAGACGCCTACGTCCTTTAATGTGGAAGGCGACAGGCTGCTCCAGCTGTCGCCGCCCCGCAGATCTGTTTCGCGTTGTGTCGATTTGCCTTTGTTTTTGAATTTCAACCATTGACGCGGAATCCGCGAGCGCCGAATGCATTGTAGGGTTGCATATATAGCCAACACAAAATTCTATATACACATATGCGCATCACGATAGGGAGCGACATCGAATATGGACAGCATATAGATATATATATGCGCATGCGTAGTCGCAAGTACTAGCTTTCGCCTCCTTCTCTGCTGCTAATGGCATTCTATCGCTAGCTAGCCCGCACCTCTACAGATGCGGAAGCGAAAGTCGCTGCTCGGCTCTCCTCCATAAGTAGCACACGCACGTAGACAAATATGTATACATTGTAAAGGCATGTCTGAATAGGCCTACACCTACAGGTGGCGAATCGCTCACATACACGTCTGCATGCACTCCACTTGGACAGCCACGAGAACGGCTAAAAGCCAGAAAAAAGAAATATTAAGTCAGTCTTTCTCCCATGATAAAGAGTGAGGATGCTGTCTGTTGCGAATGTGAAGTGCTCTCTCTGGTTCGCGCTTTGGTTGCGTTAAAAGCTCTGCTCCTTTATTCCCCCCCCCCCCCCCCCCCCTCTCACTTCGTCACTCCGAAAGTCCCCTGCGAGGTTGTGATGGCGTTAGACGTTCTCATTGATGCGTCGCTAAAGAATGGCGTCTATGACATGCTGAGGAGGAGTGAGTTCAGCACGTCTCGAACTTCCTGCGCAGAAGCACAACGCAGCCGAAAAGGACTTGCTGAATCGCGAAAACCGGGGTATAGCAGACATCCGCCAACAGAAAAGAGCAAAGACGAGCTAGCGGAAAGACAGAATGCCTACAAAAGACAAAGAACTACGCGCAGCATCCTTCCTAAAAGTCTCACGAACCAACTTTCGCTGTTGGGCGCTGAATTTCTCTGAAAAAAAGCTTTGTGGGGTGTGTGTCGCAAATAGAACTGATTTACACATTGATGCAGGTGCATACGTATATATAGATATGTCATTCATTGTGTGTTTGCAGCAGACGTATGAGTGTGGTGTATGCCAATAAGAAGTCATGCCCCTCTGAGAAATGAACTCCTTGCATGTCCACCTGTGCTCTTCACACGGCGAGAGCCAGGCGAAGCTCCTCACTTTGAGTTTGCCGGTGTCGGGATACTCGCTACACTTGTAGGCTTCAGGCGTCTCCTGGAAACCTGCCAGCTTGAGAATCTTGATAAAATTGCGGTTTCCCAGCTGCACAAAAAACGCAAAACAGTCGCGTTCGATGAACAAGCAAACACATATGTGCTCTAGCCAGTATGGATATATATATATCTAGGCATATGAGCGGGAAGCTCCGTTACTGAAGACAGGAATGAGGCGATCCGCGAAAGGAAAAGAGACCTGTGATTCAGGCGTATGCATGCTCCTGTCTAGACGTTCACATTTCACATGCGCGCACGGGCAGCAAGATGAAAACAATTTGAGTAGAACAATAAGGGCGCGGCTAAACTGTTGAAGCGCGTCGATCAACGCTCGTCATGGTGGCCCACCGAGATACGGGAAAAGTTGCCACGCAGAAAACGCCCTTACCTTGGACTGTACAGACGCGTTACTCTTCTTCAGCGTCAGATACTTGGGATCTCCGGGGTTGTTCAGAATGCTGAAGTCGAACAAAACGCTCCAGAACGACTTGCACGTCGTCCAAAAGTCTTGAGGAAGGAGTGTAATCAAGCATAGACGAGCGTTTATATTTAAATCTGTATATACGTAGTAGAGTATGGCGTCTTGCATAGATGACTCAATACAAAAGCCACGCGTACAGCACGAAGGAAAGTCCACGATGTCGCACTGCGTTCGTCTGCCTTCCCCGGGGCGGTACTTTCTCTTCACTCACTTCGACACGACTTTAACGAGCGTGGAATAGCCGACCGTCCGTTCTTCGTCAGACAGAGCTGCGTCGCAGCTGATAGTATCAATAACGCTTTCCAGCGTGAGGCCGCGCACTTCCACATCGATTTTCTCCGGCAAGCTCTGTGCAAATGTCGCATCGAAAACCTGAAAAGCAGCAAAACACACAACACCTGGGTTCAGGCGAAAATGTGTAGAACAATGCGGGCTCATCGATGTGTGTGGGTGCGTACTCTCGACTCCGTTTTTGGTCGAGCCTCAGTACGCAGGTGTACGGATGTAGCAGTTTGTGACGTGTTTGCAGACAGCGAAGCACACACTAAACGAGAGGCAAGATCATATCACAGTCTCCACCTCGCATGCATATACCGCACAGAAACTTCCTTGGCATGCACACAAGCATGTAGCATCCACTAAAATCCACGCCACTACTCGGCTCTCTAGCTCTTCATAAAGTCACAAATACTAAGGTCCACAGGCCAGCACGTAAAGAGCAGCGAACAAGCATACGTGCGCGTAAACCGAAACCGGCACAAAACACCACAGGGCCTTCCCCCCTTGACAGAAACGCAGAATTTGGCATCGGAGGCGTGGTACCTTTTGGCGTCCATTTCGATCGACGAGAGTCCCGTTGCTGTCAACGAGAACGAGGGTGGGAATGCCCGACACTCCGTAAATCTGCGAAAGCGACGCTTTCCGCGCTCGATCTGACCAACAGAATACAAGAGGCGGGCACACGCATGCAGTGCACGTACACTCAAGTGAACAGACGTGCACACTGCGGTGACGCCGCCAAGAGGCGACGCTGTGAGATGCACGACGCAACGCACACAGAAACAAACCAGAAAAGGAGCAGGAGCAGCACGAAGCACGGAAGGCCTAGCGTATGCCTCCTTTGCGCCAAAACAAGGCTGACAACGGCGTCTCCAAGAAAGCAGACTGTTGCGTCGCCGTCCTTACCCGTACGAGCATCTGAGATGCACTGGTCGCATGTTTCCGTGTGGGCGCATACACGATCGAGGTACTCACAACTCTGAAAAAACGTCGTTTAGTGGAAATCTTAGCTACCAGTGTGCTTTCAAACATCGAACACGCCGGCATACAATTCCAAATAACTGGTGTGGAGTGTTGAGAAAGTGCGAGTGCGTGGGATGAGATAGATACAAGCAAACGTGAATACACGCATAAGCAGGACGATGCGTCGAAATAAAGGATGATGGATGGATGCGGAAATGGGAAATCAGTCTTGCCTTCGAAAGGGAGAGACAGCCACGGCATGGAGCCGAAGTATTCGTCGAAAGAGCCCTTGTCGTGGTCCGAGCTGATGAAGACGACCTGCCGCGGAAGAGCAGTAGAGATACGCGGAAATGGAGCAAAAGAGAGAAGAAAACCAAGAAGACGCCACAGCAGCGCGAAGGACAACACAGAAGGGCCGCGAACGCGTGCGAGACGACGGTGTCTGTGTACTTGTACGTAAGTCAAATTCATTACACGCGATATATGGTATTCAAATGTGCGCATATAAAAAGACATGTTGGCGGAGCATCCTGTGCGCAGTTCGCACATCGAGTTACAGAGCCCGAAGTCTCTGCCTGAAGACAATGATAAAAATTTAGACAATTCCATCCGTACAGCCTCTTGGGCACACGCGTCTAGTGCTGCGGCTCGTATTCATTCGGTAATTTGCTCACCTCGAAGGCCTTATTCAAGCTCTTCAGCTCATGGTACCGTCGTGCAAGCATGGGAGTGAACTGGCGGCATGGCGGGCACCTATCAGGAAAGAAAACAGGAGATCCACACAAAAGTTTGTATTCACACGCAGGCCTGGGGGCGTAACCTACAGCCCTGAAGACGCCAGAGGCAGAGGAGTCCTCGAAATCCAGCTCAGGGGGTTCCACCTGAGACAAAAGTCAACCGCACCACCCGTATACGATATATATATATATATATGTAGAGAGAGGCACATGTACATGTCTGTGCGGGTCGGAGTAACGGTGACTCCCTCTGTATGTACATGAAAAAACAAGTATGCGCGTGTACGGCGAGGGAAATTTGGGGCCGCGGCTCTCGCTAGAAGAGGCTGTCGTCTGAGTCGGCGTGTGTTCAGGCGTCTCACCAGTGCGCGCTGAAGTAAATGCCGACGACTCCTGAGTCGATCGAAGAAGTCTGAACGACTCTCCCGCCTTTCCCGACGAGCGTGGGGCCCAGCAGTCTCTCGAGAGCCCCCGGCATTTCTTCGACAAGAAAGAAGGGGAGAAGTCGAGTCGTAGGCAGGAAACGGGTGGAAGGAGGAGTGAAACGAAGTGCGCGGAGGAAGGGAGGGCGGCGCGGAGGAAGACGCGAGCAGGAGAGATGGACAGAGAAGGAAAGAGGGAAGAGGGAAAGACTCAGCGGATCGTGAAGCACGAAAAAACGTCGAGTTGCGGTCGACGGAAGCGGTGTCGTGTGACAGACAGCCAGTGACTCGAGAATATGCAGGCAAAGCGAAAAAATCGGGGTGAAGGCCGCTGAGAAGAGAAAGACAAATACGTTTTGCTTTAAAAGAGAGACAGAGAGGAACACGAAGCCACTGACAAGATGTGGAACAAGTGGCGGTCCGCGAGAGTCGGCTTGGCTCGGTGGCGAACCGCAGAGAAACGGGATTAGGTATCGCGTTCTTCCGTTCAATCGCTGAGGTTGTGTCACTCGTTTGTTCAAGCTTTCCTCTTCTCCGTCATAATTGTCTTCTTTAAGCGTTCTAGTTGGATCCAAGGAAGTGCGCATGCGGTTGACAATATTCGCACAAGACAGTCATCGCTAGGCAGCCCGCCTCGCTTCAACGTAAGAGTCAGCGCACGTGCACACAGGGTCTCCACGTTTTCCCGACGTTTTTCCCTCGCGGATGTACATATTCTTTTCTTCCTACCAAAGTAAGCATATCCACATTGTTTGCGTATACGAAGGCAGATTCTCGTCCATCTGCCACTGGAGGGTGCTAATCACTCACAACACGTCCTGCTGGGCGAATGCCATTCGCCTATTCTAGGGATACCACAGCAATGCACAGGCACGATGGTTTGGGGAGAAAAATGGATTAAGGTAATGCACCAAGCACCAGCAGAAGATTCACTTGTGTGCTGTTACACGTCATGACGGCCGTTGCCAGACAGGCGGACACACTGCAAGCTTTATTGGGGCTCTGAATCGCTTGCGATGGGAGAAACGGCATCTTACGTCTCATCTGGGATGTGGCAGGCACTTGCCACAAAAGCCCACGAGTGTCGTGTCACACAGTCTGCTGACGTGAGTCTTTCAGAGACATGTGTTATGCGCGGAGACTTGGGTCCCACCCAAAATAAGTTGTGTATCTGAGCTGCGCGGAATCTCGACAAGCATCTTGCAGCACAAGCGCTTTTCCTTACTGCAGCCCTCATGCTTGCACGCGTGCCTTCCCTTCTCTCAGCCTCCAGATTACTGCCGCGTAAATGGAACCCCCGGCCTCGCCCTTGGTTTGCTTTTTTGGTGGGGCTTTTCTCTAAAGAATTGGCGCGTTTGTCGGCGACTTTCGCCCATCGCTTGTTCCTCACTGTTTGTTATAGCAGTCCGCTTAGCAGGGAACCCTACGGCTCCGAATACGTTAAAACGCGATGCCAGCCCGGGCGCCGCTATAGCTAGGGGGAAGGGGAAGCCGTGACACTCCAAATGATGTATGTCCTCCCCACCGCCTCTCTTGTCCTTATAAAGCAGAGCACGTCCTGAAGGATTTTGTGCCGGCCAGCAGATTGTGGCGTCCAAGAGAGCAGTGCGTCCGATGTCTTGTCAACGCGGCAGCCGTGTATCGTTTACGAAATTGAAGATTCTCTTCAGTTCTAGCGTGTTCAATACCCCAGCGTGTGGTACATTCTGAACTCCACTGGCGGAAGATGAGGCTCCTGCTGAGTGTCAGTTGTTATTGCTCGTGACGGCTTTCGAAGTCGTGGCCCACTGTTGACGAGACCGACGGAGGATGACGGTGACATGATTCGCCTGTTCGCTGTCGACTGTCATGTGTGTACTCCTTGCAACAGTGGTGCTCAAATGGTACGATTCAGACGGGATCCATGAGTCAAGGATTGAGACGTCACACTTGACAGTCACTGGAATCTCTTACCCGTTTCTGGTGGATACTCGGGTATCCTATAGAACGCGACACTACGTTCAGACGTGAACGACAGGCCTGTCAGACACGTAGGTCGTGCTCAATGCAGCGTGGAACGCCAGCGAGATGCCAAGCGATATTCCTAGTAATCCCGGGCGACCCAGGGGGTCGACAGATGCTGGCAAAGTGAGGAAGGAGGGTGGAACGAGTTCTTCTCTGCTTTAACGCAATATGTGTGAGTTCACAGCGCTCACCGCCAATCCCTCGTCAAGCGCCGCCCTGTCTGTGTCTTGAGGCTAGCTCTCATTCTGCAGCTTTGCGAAGAAGAGAGGCATTCGCAGCGCGTGGAAAAACCGTCTTTGAATAGATTTCGAGCGGAAGATGGGGGTGAGTCGGCGGGAAGAGGCCCCGAACAACAATGGACCCAGAATCCCGTGCCCGGGTGGTCGCTGCATGCCAGGTACCCCCCGCCCTCCGTCCGCCGCTACGCGCCGTGGCGACCGCCGCTGATTTTGCCGTCGAGAGTCGTGAGAGACATGCAGGTTCGTGAATGATGTCTTGCGTGGCCACAAACCTCATAGATCTATGCCATATTATTGCTGTCGCACTGAGTGTAGTTCCTTTTTTCTTGTCTTGACCAAGAGGTATCTCAAGGCTTTTCTTCGAAATGATGGGGCCAGTTTGTAGCGTGTTGTGTTTTTTTCTCTTTGTTGTAGCTCTTTGCTGGCAACAGACGTGTCTTGCGGCGGGTGAGCAAGTTATACCAAAGTGCGATGTGACGAACGCGACTACGGTTTGTGTCTGCGCAAGCCCGCCGTCCAAAAAGGAACAAATAAAACCAGCCAGTGCGGCTACTCTGGCGGAGTCTGCCAACACCATCAAGGTCGAGTGCGCCACGCCAAATACGTTTGTGCCGTCCGATCCTCTGAGGGTCTGTGGTGGAGCGGAAACGAAGGAGCCACTGAATGCTTGTAAAGGAGAAAGCGAAGAAAACGCAAAGGTATTGCTCAGCAGCCTCTTATCAGGAAGTGTGGCGAGCGATACCAGATGGACCTCCAGCGACAAGACTCACACCCTAACAATTCCATCGGCAAATTTTCCCTTCGTAGACAAGAGTTTTTTCGTAGGCTGCGAACAAGACTCAAACTTTTGCTTGGTATCTGTTAACCTGAGCGCAAGAAAATCAGTCTTCCAAAATCGAGTCCTCAGCTGCGCGTATGGCAAAGACAGCAACACACTGCTGCCGGGAGTCACACTGGATGCCATTGAGAACTCCGTGACAATCACCTGTGGCCGTGACGGAGTAATGCCGTCAAAGGGGGACGTCCCCATGATTTTTTACTGCAAGGATCCGACTACGAATGACTGTACATCAGAGGAGGATCTTACTGAGATCATTCCAGGGTTCACCAAGGATTGGTGGAAGGCAGATGAGGACGGCCATGGAGGCAAGCTTGTCGTACCCGAAAACGGATTCCCCAGTGAACCCATAACGATTCTGCTTGGATGCAACGCCAAATCGTCTTCTGGTGTACAACTGGCAACCAAAACCGAGACCCAGAAAATCACGTTGCCTACCTGCAGCGTGAAAGTTACTCTTGATGCTCAAGTGACTACTTCATCTGGCTTCAAAAGTTCATTCGCTGGGATTACTTTTGCTGCGTTGCCGCTTTTCTTTGCGCCGCTGTGAATTATATTTCGGCCGCTCAAAGACTTGGAGAGTATTGTTCAATATTCTCGTATCCACGGGGCTGTGCGCCACCGTGGTGTATTTGCCGCGACACAACCGCGCGCTTAGTGCGTTAGTGTTGTTTTCTCTATTTTGGCGGGCCGTAGTGCTGTAGTTCCAGATCAATCAAACACTTCTTGGTGATTCTTGGGCGAGTTCGTCTTGCTATACTAGGAAGGAAGTCTCCTTTATTCGTCTGCGCGTCGAACTCCGACATAAGAATCATGTCTTCGGCACGGGAAGACACTGAAGTTCCGGCCCCATAGGATCCTCTAGCCTCAACTGAACGTGCACTTCAACGCCATATCGGAAGAAACGTGCCGCGTAGGTCGCTCAGCATTGCCTAGAACGTATGGACACACGGATGTGTGCGCTTCCACTATAAACTCACTTGTACAAAGTGTAGTAAGAACAAATACTGCCGCACGTGGCGTGCGGATTTAGTCTTAAGCACTCAATGTAATCTCGCCTGTAACGCGGTATGATTGTCCCCCGTGGGGATGTGCAGCGCGTGTGGGAGTTGTCAAACGACTTCCACTTGTTGCTCCCCGCAGATTTTGAGCGTCAACACGACTGCCGAGGGACGTACTGACGATGATGGCGTTCAGTTGCCGAATAACGTTTATATATGTAGATGCGGGGATGCCTCGCCCGCAGTGACAGAGCAGCAAGCTCTTGCGACGAACGAGAACGAGCTGTGCCATGCTCAGCTCCGAAACTGCCGCCTCACATTCTTCGGCGTTATAAACAACCCTGGTCACCAAACCGGAAAATGCCACTGGTATGCACGCAGATGCTCCGGACACCGGTGGAGGAGAGCCCTGGCCAGATCGTGAACAAGCCTTCGGGAACGAAAAGCGCGTTAACAGTCGCGCGGTGTCTTCCCACACTGGGAACATTGGTGGTGGCTACGGGAGCGCTTGCAGTGTTCAAAGTTCACCAGCGGCACAGGTGTCACGGTGAGGTATTGGACAGGCTTACGCGGAAGCGTGCTTCGGATGGCAGGCGTGTAACAGAGGAGTCGTTTCTAGTGTCGTTGCGGACTGCCGAGTCTGTGCCAGCCGTCGTGATCTGTCGTCAATATGGACGGTTAAACGATGAGCAAAACCACTCTTCAGTGTGCTGCCAGCAGTTTCACGAACGCTCGCGAGTTCCCCCGCCCTCTCCTCGGCATAGTCAGTCTGATGTGGTCGA
This sequence comes from Besnoitia besnoiti, assembly GCF_002563875.1. NCBI lineage: Eukaryota > Apicomplexa > Conoidasida > Eucoccidiorida > Sarcocystidae > Besnoitia > Besnoitia besnoiti. The sequence continues at coordinate 2,314,323 of NC_042360.1, read as the reverse complement.
CCGACACATACGCCGCCTGCCGGACCCCACCGCATGCGTTTTTCGGTGGAACAAGACAGAAATATCGTGTCTTGAGAACCGCACTTTGTGCGCTTTCGTCGACCGCACTACTTCTTTTTCTCCGTTGAGTGTCCTTTTTCTTGGACAGTTTGGCAATGTTCGTGTTAGATACCCCTGCGAGAATGGCGCGGTCTGGGCTGGCTCGTGCAGTGTGCTTCTTTCTTCTCGCCGCAGCCCCTTGTTGGCAGCGGGCGTCCGCGGCAAAGGGTACGCAAGTACAGCCAGATTGCAAAGTGCAGAACGCCACAACCATGTGCAATTGCTCAGATCAGCCATCCAAAGCAACACGGGAGGAACCAGTCAACGACGCAACCCTATCAGAGTCAACAAATATCCTCCAAGTCCAATGTAAACAGCCTTCGGCGTTCGTACCCGCTGGGACGAGCGTGTGCGCTGGAACTGGAGCGGAGGCATCTCTCACAGCTTGTAAAGCGTCCGAGGGAGGAAGCCCGAAGGTGCCTATCAGCACCCTTCTGGCGAAAATCCCGTCAAGCACGACCGCGTGGGAGGCCAGCGACGACACTTCGTCTTTAACGATCCCATCCGCGAGCTTCCCGTTTGTTGACAAGGATTTTTTTGTGGGTTGCAGCAACGGGGACAGCAGCAGCTGCGTAGTGAACGTGACCGTGAAGGCCAGAAAGTCGCTGCTCAAAGAAAACGTGCTGACCTGTTCGTACGGCGCAGAAAGCAACCAGCCCGTCCCGAAAACCACTCTCGACTCCACCAACAACTCCCTGACGGTCGTCTGCGGCACAGATGGAACCATGCCGCTGACCGCTGGAGTTCCCACCATCTACTTGTGCAAAGACCCAGAGACCGACGTGTGCACGACGGTCGAGGACGTCACTGAAGTGTTTCCAGGCTTCAGCAAGGCGTGGTGGACAAAGCAGGATGGTCAGGAGAATGCAGCCAAGCTGACGATTCCGAAGGACGGATTTCCTGTTGAGCCGAAGACTGTTATGTTTGGGTGCAGCCTTCAGGTCCAACCCCCCCTCAGAAAGATGCGCCGAAAGAGGACGGGCTGGATGCAACTGTCCTTCCTACATGCAAGGTGAAGGTGACTGTCGCTGCCAGCGCGAGCAGTTTTTCGAGTACGGGTTTTTCAGTGGGTGTGTTTCTGTCGTCGGTTGCTCCCCTTGTTGTTGCATATCGTCTATGAGTTCTTCTTCTGTTCTGGCCGGTAGCATTTCGCATGCGTCTCCATCGTGCTACTCTGTCGATCTTCGATTTTCGTTGTAATGTGGTGGTGCGATGCGGGGCGTTTGTAGCCGTAACATCGCATACCGGTGGTGAGAGATCCTTGTAGTACACTCGGATTCGTTACTGGCAATTGTACGGGAGAGCTCGTCCGCGAGTGTAAGATCTATTCTTCTAGATGTTGAAGTGCTAGCGTGCCTACCAGTGTTGCGATAGAAGTATGCATAGCCACGCCTGCACCAAGAGGTTTCTGTGATCAGCACAATGCCGGATAAACGTCAGATATTACGCGTTGAATACATCAGAGTTGTCGGATGCCGTCCAAATTGTTTGAACTTCGCTGCCACTCATCTTGGAAATGGCAGTCGAGTGTGACCCAGTGTGGGTGAATCATACCCCTCGTGCTCCCTTGGCGGCGGGCGTTTGCTTGCCAGAACGCGAGAGCACTTCCGCCGGCAAAGCAAGCATGCGAAGCATTCTTCGACGGTATTTTGGTAGTCATGAGCATCAAGACATGCGTCAGTTAACGGGCGTCAGCACGCTTTGGACCTCGAACCTGCCTCTTGAAGCATAAGCATCTACAATTGTAGAAGAACCAGGCAGTACGGCAAGGGGTTTTTTCTGGCTGGAGGGAATGGGACCGTCGAACGAATCCCCACTGTCATTCGCGCGGTCCGCCAGTTGCAACCCAGACTGCCTTGCTGCCCGCCTAGTTCCAGCGAAGAAAACGAAGTGTATAGGTGCGCGGAGCGCCTCGAGACCACAGGAGAAGCCAAAGAGGCTGCACAGTAGCGACCTCCATCAGCAGCCATGAACGGTCGTGCGGCAGAGGAGCTCCTCCGTTGCGTGGAGCGTCGATGAGAAGGCGGGTGCTTGTTGTCGTGCAGTGCCGAACCAACATCAGCGCTCACAATACGCGGTACTGCGGCATCCAGACTGGTTGTTGGTTTACACTTCAATGCGTAAACCTCTCTTTCAGTCTGGAAGTAGCACAAAGCACCAGCTCGTGCTGTTGATGTCCCGTGAGGATGCGTCCCTTTGAAGAGCGCCATTGTCGGGCGCTGGAAAATGCAAGAATGAGTGTTTCACGTTCATGCAACTGAACGCTCTGGGAAAACTAGAGGTCAACTGCTCGATTGGAGTTAGTCTCCCACTTGGCAGCCAGGTCGAATACGCGGGTGTCCGCTGACTGCAGCTCCTCGAGACACGGGTGGCTCTCAGAGGAGCGGCGGGTGCGGCAACATCTGAGGAGAAGGTTCTTCTACGCGGACGGTGAGCGAGGAAACGTACGGTCATGAGTGTTCTCAGCAGGGGATGTCTCCGTCTGCTAATGCGAGTATCGCCGAACAGTGTGAGTGGCTCGTGCAAAGTGAACCGGTGATGACCCTGGTTGGGTCACTCCCCGTCTCCCGGACTTGTTGACCGGTTACTTCGCATGAGATGCGCTCTACCGTTCATGCAGGCTTGAGTGTGCAAGCATTTGAGTTGGTGCATGCTTCTTGTTCTTTGCTCGGCCGCGATCATACTGATATTTGAGTGATCAGCAGTTTGCTCCGCCGCGTTGGCTATTGGAGACGCGCAGCTCGACCGCGCCCACCCACACCGTGCATGCCCCAGCCGCTTGTTCTCGATCGAGGAGTGCTACTTGCGCCCCCGAAATAAACAGACTAGATACGATTCACAAGCATGGATTTGCCTTGTCTTCCAAGGTGTTCTGTATGCATGCCTTCCTTTCATCAACATCGTTGGTATTCTGCGTTCTGTTTCCTCACGAAGATGCCGCGCTCCGTGGGAGGTCTCGTGTGCATTTTTTTGTCTGCCGTGTCCTTGTCGTGGGATCATTCGGGTTGCCTGGCGGAAGGAATACCAGTAGATTCAAAATGCACGGCGGAGAAAGGTGTCACGAGTTGCATGTGTGGAGAGCAAAGAATGGCCTCGGAATCGCCCAGCGCAGCCACCCTATCCCCGGAATTGAATACCATCAGAGTAGCCTGTGGCAACTCCTTCAAATTCGTCCCCTCCAATGTCACGAAAGTTTGCGTTGGACCTGCAGATCAGAAGACTCTGCAGGCATGCGAAGGTTCTAAGAGGGAGGCCAAGGCGGGGGCTTCTTCTCCCATCTTGGAATTTATCACGTCAACACCAACCCCCTCGCCAGCCGTCCAGTGGACAAAGCCAGATAACCAACCCAGTTCGCTATCATTCCCGCCCTCCAACTTCCCGTTCACCGACAAAGACTTCTTTGTGGGCTGCCAAAGTGGTAGTCAATTCTGTGTCGTCCCTGTGAAAGTGAGTGCAAGAAAATCTGTTCTTAGTGACAATGTCCTCGTGTGCGCATACGGCGCCGACAGCAACGAAGATGTCCCTGCGGTGACCCTGAATTCCTCCAGCAACTCGGTGACTGTAGTCTGTGGCAGCGACGGAGAGATGACGCCTAGCAGAGAGAGTGGAAGTGCCTATTACTGCAAGGACAGCGCGGCAGATGGCGAGTGCACTGAACTCGCGAGCTTGTCCGAAATCCTGCCCGGCTTCTCGAAAGACTGGTGGACAGCAAGCGCAGATTACGAAGGCGGAGCCCGGCTTGTCATTCCGAAGACCGGCTTTCCCGCTGAATCGAAAACCATTGTGCTCGGATGCATGGCCAAAAAGCCAAGTGCTTCCGACATAGAAAAAAAAGCCGAAGATGCGTCATCCATTCAAGTCCGTCCTGTCTGCAAGGTGAAGGTCACCCTCAGTGCTCAGACGAGCGGCTCACCAAGCACACGATTTTCCGTGGCTATGGCCGCCTCGGTCGGCGCATTTTTTGGCCTTGTCGCTCTCTCCTAACTGCCTCTGAGTGTATTGTTTCATGTACTCTCGTGAATTACAGGTCGCTGCGCCTGGTCTCCGTGCATGGATTGTGCACGCGGGGTATGCAGCTTCGCACATTTCTTCACTCGTGGGAAGCCCTATGGCACGTACGCAGAGACCCTTCTGCCGCATACGTCCGTAACCTTGGCTCGAGGTTTCATGTGAAGATGTTCTTAACAAACGGCAAATTTAGAGGACACGACCAGTCTCGTGTTCCCCGCTGACTTCGGCTTCTGATCGATTCTCCGGCGAGTCTCCACCCATCATGGTTTATGGCTGCGGGCAAGACTCACCGAGGTTGTACTTGGATTCCCAAGCGGTTTATTCTGCTGCTCGTGACGTCTGATGGAGATGGAAGGAGCAGCACGACTTAAAAATGACAAGAGCGCGCGGCATGACACGGCGGTTCACTGCGTGTCTGGCAAAGTGCCCGTTGTCCCATGGCGTAACGACGGATCTAGCAGGGTTTATGGCGTGAGCACGTCTTGTACGCCTTGTCTGATTCGTAGTCAGCAGCCGGCTGACCGCACCAGAGACGCTTTTCTCGAGACGGGGCTACTGCTACAGCTGGTTTCGTAGTATGCGGAGAGTTGCACTGAAACCATTTTCCTCGTTTTCGCAGGTCGAGGGAATTGAAGGCTCTGACAATGCGGTGTCCAGTTTACAAATCGGGTACTCACGCCTCGAAAAGGGCGAATTCGTGCGATAGTATCTTGTGAGAGACATTTTGAAGCGAACGCTGCGATTGCCTGTCGACAGGTTTTCGCTCTCTGCAGTTCGTTGCTACCAACAGTTTACATTTCTCCTTCTGCTCAAAAAGAGAAACTTTTCGGTTTCTTGTTCAACAGCAAGTATTCCTGTAGGAGCATTATTTTGCCATTTTAGGATTAGCGTTGCAGACGCAACTAGAATTGCTCCATTGTGTGTGCCGTTCCGTTACTTACGTTTTTTATACAATCCGCCCGCTGCGGATATTCAGTAAAGCCTTCCAGTTGTTTGACCTTTGAAGATCAGCAGGAGCAGAGCTAGCTAGAGAGAGAATCTGTTGCGTCTCTGATCTAGGGGGAGCCAAGCGGGGCACGAGCCCCTCGTTCGGCTCCAAGAAGTGGGTCATGTGGTGTTTGGTGAGGCTGGACCTACGACGACGGCACGATCCCTGAACATGCGCGAAGGGCGGGGTGCCTTCGCGGTCGCCGCTGCTTGCACGGCACAGTCCCTGTCCTTGCAACATGTACAAGACGGACGAAACGCGGGCGTCTCCCGGTCGGTTTTCTCTCTTCTGTGACCACTAGGAGGACTACAAATCGCGCGGGGGCGCCACAGCATTTTTCTTAGAACAGTCCCAGTGGTAATCTTCCGTGAGGGCAACGAAAGTCGTGGCAGCGGAGACGGGCGCCGCTGCTGCAAAGCATCTGTCAACTGGACTGAGCCTTGCTCGGGGATTTGCGTTTGGTTAAACGGTCAGAAGGAAGCCTTTCCTTCTATTTTTCTTAGTCCCGTGGAGTTCGCTTCCTTAGCCGATGCCACTGTGCTCGCGGTGTGAGTACAGTTCTCCCCATGTCTTGTCGCAGAAGGCCTCGGTATCACGCGAAACAACCCGTTCCCAAAATGTCACGATCCGGTGCAGGTAGAGTTCTGTATATTTTCCTGTTCATGGCACCCGTGTGGTCGCAACTGGTATCAACGGCAGAAAATAAACAGGTATTGCCGCAGTGCACAGTGCGCGATGCGGCTACCACGTGCGTCTGCGAAAGCTTAGAGGCTAAAGGTGGACAAGCTCAATCCGTTAACGCGGCTACGTTATCAGAGTCGGCGAACACCCTCCAGGTCCAATGCACAGAGTCCTCCACATTCGTGCCCTCCGACCTCGACAGCGTCTGCACGGGCGCAACAGGGGAGGCTTCTATCACGACGTGTGAGAAATCCAAGAACCCAATCACCAAGGTGAAAATCAGCACCCTTCTATCTAAGGAAGCCGACCCCGGCACCAAATGGACCAAGAAGGAGCAAAACAGCCATTCGCTAACTATTCTCTCGACAGATTTCCCTCTAGTTGACAGGCACTTCTTCATCGGGTGTGGAGAAAAACAGACGGAAGGGAACTCTTGTGTAGTGAACGTCACGCTGAATGCAAGGACGTCGGCTCTCGCGGGCAACGTCCTTACGTGCGCGTACGGCGAGACGAGCAACTTGTCAATTCCGAAAGTGGCACTGGACTCTACCAACGACTCCCTGACTGTCGTCTGCGGTGGTGAGGGAGCGATGCCGGAGAGTAACGGAGCTCCCACCATCTTCTTATGCAAGGACCCAGAGACCGACGTCTGCACGAAGGTCGCGGACGTCCCTGAAGTGTTTCCGGGCTTCAGCAAGGCGTGGTGGACAAAGCAGGATGGTCAGGAGAATGCAGCCAAGCTGACGATTCCGAAGGACGGATTTCCTGTTGAGCCGAAGACTATTATGTTGGGTTGCAGTCTTCAGGGTAAATCGCCCACTCAGAAGGAGACTGCAGAAGAAGACGGGTCATCTGCAGCTTTGCTTCCTACGTGCAAGGTGAAGGTGACTGTCGCTGCCGGCGCGAGCAGTTTTTCGACTATGAGCCTTTCAGCAGGCGTGCTTTTGTTGTCGATTATGTCTCTTGCTCATGCATATCGTATGTTATTTATTTCTGTTCCGCACTTCAGCATCTTGTAGAATTCTTATTGTGTTTTGCCTGTATTTGTGGGGATGACCGCACAATAACTTTACGTGCGGAAAAGTGCTCATTCTAACAAGCAGTGAAAATTCCGCCACCCCCATGCTGAGCGGAGGTATCAAGGGTCCTGGAACATCATAGAGAACTGATGATAAGTGAACGTGGCGTTCCTTAAAAGCGTCGCCGTGGGCGCTCTTCCTTTTACCATAGGCTTATATCGGGAGGAGCGAGGCGGATCGCTCGGCTTTTGGATGCTTGATGCCAGCGTATACATCATGAACCACGTGCGAAATTCGCACCGTCCCCACGAAGCTCGATGGACGAACTCGTCCTGGACGCTAAGAAGTCTCTGCCCCGCGATCCCCGCTGTATGGGAAGTCACGCGCGATTTGCAAAGCGACGAGGTGACTTCGTGAGGTCCTGCCCACGGTGAATGGTCTTGCCTACGATGGCATAAAGGAGAGGTCATCGACGTTCTGGCGCAGTTCGTTCTTTTGGATGTACACGAGTTTATCAAGCAAGCATCGCCACCGTTCAGTCAGAGAGCTAGGAACGCATGGTGACAGATGCTTGTCGCTCCATACTAACAGCATCTAACCTGTGAACGGTTCTGAGTATCATAGAGCCAATGGTAGCTGCCCTCGCTGTGATCACCCGCCACGCCTGACTGCGTGATGAGCACATCCGCACCAGAGGTCCGAAGTTGAAAGCATCAGCTCGACACTCCCGCAACTTCCAAGCGCCCCGACTGAGTCAAGGTTCGAGGGCAAGGTCTTCGTTGCGAAATAGGTAGGTGACATGAGAATGCGTGCCAACCCTAAACCAACCAAGGGCAAGCAGTAGCATCATGGCTACAAGGACGTTTTAGGAACGCCAGATAAAGATCTCCGGTCCACACCGGTGTGGCCGCCTCACTCCGCCTCCACAAGGTGCATATCACGTTGCCGTGCACGAGTGAGAACAAGTCTTTACGTAGCCCACTCCCTGATGACTCACGGTGATGCCTTTTGTAGACGGCGTTGTGCCAGAACTGGAGCGCGGGCACAAGCGGAAGTCTCGGCAGCGCTGCATGAGGGTTGCTCGATCAGCCCGAGTAGCCCGTTCTTAACAGCAGAAGGGTACTCTCTAGCCGCATTATTGAGCGACTGATGTCTGAGAGGTGGAATGGGGGGCGGCAGTGATACACGAGATAACGCTGTTGGCCCTGTCTCGCGGGGACGACGGCGGTAGCAGACCAAGGGTCTACCCCTAACAGCTGTAACAACTTTCGGAAGCGAGGCACTTAACTTTGGCTACTGAGGCGTATACACATATGTAGTCCGTTTTGTGCATATGGCCCCCGCCTTTACGGACAATGCGGAAAGCGCCAGCGGGGCTGTGGGTAATGTAAGGAATCTTGGAGCGCCTTTCCCGTGCCGGTACCCCGACGACCCGAAGGTCCCCCCGGCGCGGCAGCGTGTCGGGCGGCGCGCGGTCAAACGCATTGTTGTGCGCTGCGGTGCAAGACAGGAAAACTCTCCAGTGGGATGTGGCAAGTGTGCTTCCGGACTTCCTTGCTTTGCACGTCGGAGGCGAGGCGAGACTTTCGAGGGTGGACTACGTGTTTTTTCTGTGTTGGAGAAACCACTTACCACACCCTGCAACTGTGTACTTCTCATCGAAGATGTCGTGGCAGGCGACCTCATTGTTGGTGTGTATCTTGCTCGTGGTCACATCTTCACAGTGGAGGTGCCTGGCCGCTAACAAACTAACACCACAATGTAAGGAAAATCACTCAGGTACTACATGCGCCTGCCGAGAATCTTCCGAAGGCAGAATGGAGACAACCGCAGACACCACTGCGATTCTATCAGAGTCGACGAACACCGTCGTTGTTGAGTGCGCCAAAGGCTTCGAGTTTGTGCCCTCGGATACAGGCAAGGTTTGCACTGAAACCGAAGCTCATTCTCTAGAAGATTGTGAACCGCAAAAAAGAAACCCTGCGGCAGTCTCCCTCATTTCCGACTTCGTGACAGCGACGCCAACCCCGCCGGTTACCCTTGGGTGGACAAGGAACAATGAAAAACATTCGTTAACTATTCCAGAAGCAAACTTCCCTCTAGTAGACAGGAAATTCTTCGTTGGCTGCAGACCAAGCGAAAAAGATGAGTCCTGCGTCGTCAAGATCAGCATGAGCGCACGAAAGACTTTGCTAAAAGAAAACGTGCTGACCTGTTCGTACGGCGCAGAAAGCAACCAGCCCGTCCCGAAAACCACTCTCGACTCCACCAACAACTCCCTAACGGTCGTCTGCGGCACATATGGAACCATGCCACTGACCGCTGGAGTTCCCACCATCTACTTGTGCAAAGACCCAGAGACCGACGTGTGCACGACGGTCGAGGACGTCACTGAAGTGTTTCCAGGCTTCAGCAAGGCGTGGTGGACAAAGCAGGATGGCCAGGAGAATGCAGCCAAGCTGACGATTCCGAAGGACGGATTTCCTGTTGAGCCGAAGACTATTATGTTTGGGTGCAGCCTTCAGGTCCAACCCCCCCCTCAGAAAGATGCGCCGAAAGAGGACGGGCTGGATGCAACTGTCCTTCCTACATGCAAGGTGAAGGTGACTGTCGCTGCCAGCGCGAGCAGTTTTTCGAGTACGGGTTTTTCAGTGGGTGTGTTTCTGTCGTCGGTTGCTCCCCTTGTTGTTGCATCTCGTCCGTAAGTTCTTTTCCGCTTCCTGGTGTGTACGTCCTGCTGGTGCGTTCCATAGTTGTGTCCGACTAGATTGATCACCCCTGATTTGTTGTATATTTGAGAATAGACGAGGGAAGACTGTTAATTTTATTCTCTAGCCGCCCATGAGGAGTGAGAGCTCCATGGAGTGTATTTCGATTTGGTTTTGACGGTCTCCTAACTCGACGTTCATGTTCACCGGTCCAAAAGCTGAGTATTTGCCGCATTGACGAGAAACGGCTGCTGAACTGTTGTACATGGTGCTCGGTATTGTACAGCTATTGCGGAATGCAGGCTTACCATGTTTCCTGCTTCGCCGCGTGTTGAGACCTCCAAGTTGAGTTGCTTCTCCGTTTATGACAGAAATCTCCTGACCCCAGAAGTGACGGAAGGTTTTCCACAGTGCGCTGTCAAGCATGCGAGTGAGCGAGAGCTGGACTTCAGAGACAGGCAAGGATAACTAGTGGCAGTGCTTCAAGCTTTTTTTGGTTGACGATTGACGGAAGGAAATGGCTGATAACTTTGGAAAGGAGAACAGTAGACCCGACGATGAAGAAGGCACTTGTATGGTGGGCGACGTGCGATTCAGAAACACTCAAAATGGATACGGGAAGCCTATGCATCGTTTACTGGAGGAAGATCAACATGCGCCCTAGTAGTTCAAATGGCGGAGATCCGTTGGAGAATATCTCTATCACAGGAAACCAGAAGAACAAACCCCAGCGCCTGAACTGATGTCGCCTTCCGTTAAGACAACGCGGTGTGACTCTTCGGTGCTGGTGGCATGTTGATTTGTGCACCCCCTTCGTGTGGAGTTCCACACCGGCTTACGCGTACCTGTGGCTGTCTGTTGTCTCACCGCGGCAAATAAATTCTACAACGCTGTGGATGCTCTCACTGTATGAGTGAAGATGAGACAGCTAACCCAGCTATCCCCTGCAGGTGGTACCTGTCTCTGTACTCTCCGGAGACGCGGGCTTTGCAAACTCCCCTGTTTCAGTCGAAAGAGACAGTGTATGACTGTCTGCCAGTAATACGCTGCCTGTATATATATCGTACGGAATCGGTGTAAGAAGCTCCGCCGATAGAAAGACCAGACGCACCGGCATCGTGAACTAGTCTTCGGAATGGTTCGAGTGTTGCAAAGCGCGTCTTGTCCAGACCGAATTTGGCACGATTAGGGGTGGCAACAGGGGAAGCCGGCACACTCTGCAAACCTCATTCGCAAAAACACTGCAGAGCAATCGCCCACACTTACGGGAGAGCGTGAGCCTCGGACGACAGGCGGTTAGCGGTCACGGCTTCTCTGTCTTGGACCTATGCTGCGCCGCCTGGAGTGCAATCGCATTTTTTACACAGATTGAGCGGCCCTCGTTCTTGCTTTTGTGACCCCTTCGGAAAGTAACGCAACAACCGTTTCTGCCCTTCCATTTGCTCAGAGCATCCGCGACAGTCTTGGGCATGCGAAAGCCGGTGGCGAGAGACCCACCAGCGGGCCGAGACACCTCAGGGATTCAAGACCTGGACCACGGATCGTGCGGTAGGTCAAGACAGGAACTTCGGAGCAAGCCCGGCCTTATGAAACCCACATTAGATGATTTTATGCCTCACACTGTCCTGTTGCTTCCAGTGCACATTGTCTTCTACCGCTTGCCGTTACTCCGTACTGGACTTGCGGAAATGACGCGGTTCGGGGCGGCTCATGTGGTGTGCCTCTTTCTGATTGCTCCAGCCCCGTTTTGGCAGCGGGTTCTTGCGTGAGGGGCTAAGCCAATCGTCCCGACTTGCAACGTGCAAGGGGCGACTACAACCTGCGTGTGTGCAAGTTCGGGACCTGGAAAAACACGAGACCCTCCAGCTAATGTAGCCACAATAGCGGAGACGGCCAACACCATCAAGGAAAATGCACAGAACGCTCAACCTTTGTCCCCTCTGATGATAAAGCCACCGCACCAGGTCAGCAACCCAGGATTCTCTACGGAACTGTAGAGATGCTAAATCGCTGAAAACCAAGGAACCAATCAGCGACCTCCTCGCCGAGGATCCGTCAAGTGGCACCACGTGGGATCTCGACAATGGCGCACATTCTTTGTCAATACCATCGTCCAGGTTCCCCTTCGTTGATAAATCGTTCTTCGTGGGCTGTCAGAGAAGCGCAGATCAGGACTATTGCTTGGTGAGCGCCGGCCTGAGGGCACGCAAGTCGGTGGCCATGAACAAGGTCACCACGCGGCGTACGGCGTGCACAACTCACAGGTTCCAGACGTGACAGTTGACTCCACGAACAACTCGGCCCCTCTCCTCTGTGGCAGCGGCGGAACGGTGCCGCTAACTGACGGGATTCCCACTGTTTACTACTGCAAGGATCCATCCACCGAGGCCTGCGACAAAATCGGTGACATTACAGAAATCCTTCCGGGCTTCTCCAGAAAGTGGTGGCCAACAGCTGAGAACAGGGAGAGCGCCAAATTCACTACCCCCGCGGGGGGTTTTCCACGGGAGTCGAAAACAATTTTGGTGAGATGCAACCCCAGGGAACTGCCATCGCGTGGAGTGCCTGAGAAAGCTAAGGGCGACGCAGTGACACCTGGGCAAAAGTGACGCTCACCGCCGACGCGACCCGTATTTCAATGAATAGCAGTTCAAAGATGTTCCACGTTTTCACGTTTGCATCTCTTTTCCTTGCGTATGCTGCGTGGATTTTTGTGCAGTCTTCCTCATGCCTCGCTCCCGCTACTCCGAAAGAGCTCGTCTCGGGTCTCCGTTTTCATCTGTTGGCGTTGTGGGTGAAGGGGCTCCGATACTGAGTACCGTTGCTCAGCTACTGTTAGTGTGGTGGTTTCCTGGAGTATTTGGTGTTGGCAGCTCGACACTTGAAGGGCAAGTTCGTCACCAGATAATATCGTTGAGCCGTGCCGTCGAGCTTAGCGTAAAGGATATACTTCAAGACAGAGGGACATGGGTGATGTATTCAAACATTATTCGCGAGTAAACTGCTTTCAGGGCATGCCAGAATCTCCCATCATCACCATGGCAGGTTCCCCTCATGAGGACACACGCTGAGAGTTTTATTGCTTGGTAGCCGTTCTGGAGTACAGGAAACGCCTCGCCACAGTGGCTTTTCTGCCGCTGCGTAGCAGGGGAGTCACTGCTTACGGCGCGGGCCTAATTCATTGTGGTGGGTGCAGACTCGGACTGATAATAGCGGGTGTATTGTTGGAGGCCTGTGAAAGCACTGGACATCTGGGTCCCGGGTCGACCGCAGGTGATACCTCTATCTGGTTCAGGCAGCGATGTTTGCTTTTTGGTAAGAAGGGAAGTCTCCGTACCGAGGAATGATATGTCATTCCAAAGGCTCCGATGGCAAGTACGTTGACCATTCACCTGGTAGAATTGAATGCTCAGCTGAGTCGGTTGCCTTGGTATGAGGTATTGGTATTCCGACATGCCACCGCTCTGCTACTCGACACATTCAATATGAAGGAGGACCTTATGCTTAAAGAGCCCACACATGGTATTTGCGCCGTGCGGCCATCAGGGCGAATGATAAAATGCTAAGGTCTTTGGACCGTATGCACGCGGCTGCAACTGGAGCTGGTCATACGGTTTGCTGCCCGGCTAGTTGGGGATCACCACGTCGCCTCGAACAAAAGCTACACATACATATTGCTGTAGTATAAAGCCCGAGACGACCCCAGCGAGCGGCCTCTCCCCATCGACCAGGTGGTCTAAGGAGCCTGCGCGAGTATCGGCGTCTGCCCTGGAGAGCGACGAGGCGAGCTTTAAAGGGGCATCGGTAATCGAGCGGAGGGTTGCACCGGTATTGCTTCCTGACCCGAATTCCGGTTTTAACGTTCAAAACTCATGTTCTGCATGGGTTTTTGCTCTCTTTGGGGCAGTACAGGTTGGCTGCCATGTTACCTTAAAGGCCCTTCCTTAACAATGCCCAAAGCAGAATGGCCTAGGAGTTCCTTATTGAAAACCTGCAGTAGAATTCCAGTAGTCTCATGCCCTTATCGGTTTTATAAGTTCATCAGTGTTCCCAAGTTTTTTGTATCGATTTAGCTCTATATGGGGGAATATTCTCTTACTACTCCTACAGGTTCTACCTGCCGGGAGAACCCGCGCCACTGCAGACGGCAGGCAGGGGGGTAGGGACGGCGCGACCGCCAACCAGGTCGCACGTTCCCTCCGCATGTCTGTGTGTCGTGAGGCAAGACACCGACTCTCAATCTGCATTTGATTCCCTGTAGCTACGTCAGACACATTTCTTGCCATCCGTCTCTAGGGGCAACTCTGTCAGCACCGAGCGCCGAATTCCCGCTGTGAAAATGCTGGACATGAAGGTGTTTTTTGTGTGCGTTCTCATGGTATCATTTCCCTGGTGGCAGTGGAGATGTCCGGCAACAGCAGAACCGAGAAAGCCAAAATGTACCGTAGCGGGCGCCACAACCTCTTGCGTTTGCGAAGTACCTGCGCCTGAAGGCGTGACGGAGAAATTCACGAGTACCGCCACCTTGTCAGAGACTGCAAATGTTGTCAGTTTGGACTGTGCCCAGTCTTTCAGTTTTGTGCCCTCCAATGTGGAGAAAGTGTGTGCTACCACTTCAGACGTCTCCCTGAAGGCTTGTAAAGAAGATGGAAAGAAGAGGGCACTTGTCTCGTCTCCCATCTCAGACTTCATGACCGAGACTCCGACGTTGACCAGCAGTGTCAAGTGGGTACATACAGACACACGATCCTCGCTAGCGTTTCCTGTTACAAACTTTCCCTTCACAGACAAAAGCTTCATCGTGGGCTGCATCAAAAGTGAAGACGCCGATTCCTGCATACTCAAGGTAGCCGTGCGTGCACGAAAGTCTCTGCTCAAAGAAAACGTGCTGACCTGTTCGTACGGCGCAGAAAGCAACCAGCCCGTCCCGAAAACCACTCTCGACTCCACCAACAACTCCCTAACGGTCGTCTGCGGCACAGATGGAACCATGCCACTGACCGCTGGAGTTCCCACCATCTACTTGTGCAAAGACCCAGAGACCGACGTGTGCACGACGGTCGAGGACGTCACTGAAGTGTTTCCAGGCTTCAGCAAGGCGTGGTGGACAAAGCAGGATGGCCAGGAGAATGCAGCCAAGCTGACGATTCCGAAGGACGGATTTCCTGTTGAGCCGAAGACTGTTATGTTTGGGTGCAGCCTTCAGGTCCAACCCCCCCTCAGAAAGATGCACCGAAAGAGGACGGGCTGGATGCAACTGTCCTTCCTACATGCAAGGTGAAGGTGACTGTCGCTGCCAGCGCGAGCAGTTTTTCGAGTACGGGTTTTTCAGTGGGTGTGTTTCTGTCGTCGGTTGCTCCCCTTGTTGTTGCATATCGTCTATGAGTTCTTCTTCTGTTCTGGCCGGTAGCATTTCGCATGCGTCTCCATCGTGCTACTCTGTCGATCTTCGATTTTCGTTGTAATGTGGTGGTGCGATGCGGGGCGTTTGTAGCCGTAACACCGCATACCGGTGGTGAGAGATCCTTGTAGTACACTCGGATTCGTTACTGGCAATTGTACGGGAGAGCTCGTCCGCGAGTGTAAGATCTATTCTTCTAGATGTTGAAGTGCTAGCGTGCCTACCAGTGTTGCGATAGAAGTATGCATAGCCACGCCTGCACCAAGAGGTTTCTGTGATCAGCACAATGCCGGATAAACGTCAGATATTACGCGTTGAATACATCAGAGTTGTCGGATGCCGTCCAAATTGTTTGAACTTCGCTGCCACTCACCTTGGAAATGGCAGTCGAGTGTGACCCAGTGTGGGTGAATCATACCCCTCGTGCTCCCTTGGCGGCGGGCGTTTGCTTGCCAGAACGCGAGAGCACTTCCGCCGGCAAAGCAAGCATGCGAAGCATTCTTCGACGGTATTTTGGTAGTCATGAGCATCAAGACATGCGTCAGTTAACGGGCGTCAGCACGCTTTGGATCTCGAACCTGCCTCTTGAAGCATAAGCATCTACAATTGTAGAAGAACCAGGCAGTACGGCAAGGGGTTTTTTCTGGCTGGAGGGAATGGGACCGTCGAACGAATCCCCACTGTCATTCGCGCGGTCCGCCAGTTGCAACCCAGACTGCCTTGCTGCCCGCCTAGTTCCAGCGAAGAAAACGAAGTGTATAGGTACGCGGAGCGCCTCGAGACCACAGGAGAAGCCAAAGAGGCTGCACAGTAGCGACCTCCATCAGCAGCCATGAACGGTCGTGCAGCAGAGGAGCTCCTCCGTTGCGTGGAGCGTCGATGAGAAGGCGGGTGCTTGTTGTCGTGCAGTGCCGAACCAACATCAGCGCTCACAATACGCGGTACTGCGGCATCCAGACTGGTTGTTGGTTTACACTTCAATGCGTAAACCTCTCTTTCAGTCGGGGCCGCGCAAGACATGAACTCCCGGTGCGGATGTCTTGTGCGACGTACTACGGGTTTTTCCAAGAGCGTCGTAGACGCTATATAGTGCATGAACGAGTGTTCCACGCTCATGAAGTAGAATTCTCCAGGAAAACCTGGAAAGCAAAGGCTCGATTGAAGTTAGTCTCTCGCTTGACCGCCAGCGGTTTTGCCTCCATGACACCAATGAGCTGAGGCGCCATGGCTACTTTACAGCGTCGTGCTCGACCATGCGGCGCATTTCTACCGGCCTGCGGGCATACCTTTCCAACAGCGAGGCAGCGTGCGCAGTGTGTGTCGCCGAAGTCGTACTGCTGGAGAGGGTGAGGTGTTGTGCGGTGCACTCCAAGAGTACCCAAACGACGCACCGAGCCACACGATGCGTAGTCTAGTGACGCGTTCGTAGCCGTCCGTGATGTGGCCACGAGGCCTTTTTCATGGCAGCAGACTCGTTGACAGCACGTGTTCCCGGCCTAAGTTCCACCGAATCTTCCCTGTAAGGTGTGACCCGTCGCTCTCATGGGAAACTGCAGCATGTGTCCTGTGTATTCGAAATTCAAAGAAATAGACTACACGAAGGGTAGACAGGGGTTCTCAGCCATCCGCACTACGATCGGGTTATGATTGGGCTCTCTACGTGCGAACTTGCAGCGCACAAACAGGTCGAATCCGCGGGTGTCTCCGTATTGCAGCTACGCGAGACATGGGTACTGTTGGACGAGCGGCGAGTACGCCAGAAGGAGTTTCGGAACTGATACACAGACGCTCATCGAGGACACCCACGCTTAGGAATGTTCTCGGCATGGGACGGCCAGGTCGGCTAATGTGGGCCGCACCGAACAGGGTAAACGGTGCGTGCAATGATGAACCGGTGATAACCTCTCTTTGGCTCGCACGCTCTCCGGGGAGAAGATTCTCGGGTTGCATGAGATGCACGCGATCATTCATGCCGCTGCAAGGAAGAGAGTTACCGAGTGGGTGAAGTATTCCTTTTCTGGCTGGGAGACGATCATCTCGACATTTGCATTAGACACCACCAGCGTTTTCCGCCTCGTACGCCAAGGACAAGTGCAGCCCGCCCGCGCCTCCTCAAGACTTGCATGCTCCAGCCGCTCGTTCTCGCTCGACGACTGCTACTTGCGCCCCCCCCAGATAAACAGACTAGATACGTTCCAGAAGCATGGATTTGCCTTGCCTTCCAAGGTCTTCTGTATGCGTTCCTTCCTTTCCCCGACATCGTTGTTTTTCTGCGTCCTCTTTCCTCACGAATATGCCGCTCTCCGTGGGAGGTCTCGTGTGCATTTTTTTGTCTGCCGCGTCCTTGTCGTGGGATCATTCGGGTTGCCTGGCGCAAGGAACAAAAGTAGATGCAACATGCACGGGGGCAGAAGGCGTCGTGAATTGCGTCTGTGGAAGGGAGACAGCGGCCTCAGAGTCGCCCAGCACAGCGACCCTGTCCCCACAGTTGAACACCATCAAAGTCACCTGTGGATCCGGTTGGAGCTTCGTCCCCTCCAATGTCAATGAGGTCTGCACTGGACCTGCAGATCAGAAGACTCTGCAGGCATGCGAAGGTTCTAAGAGGGAGGCCAAGGCGGGGGCTGCCTCTCCCATCTTGGAATTTATCACGTCAACACCAACACCCTCGCCAGCCGTCCAGTGGACAAAGGCAGATAACCAACCCAGTTCGCTATCATTCCCGCCCTCCAACTTCCCGTTCACCGACAAAGACTTCTTTGTGGGCTGCAAAAATGATAGTCAATTCTGTGTCGTCCCTGTGAAAGTGAGTGCAAGAAAATCTGTTCTTAGTGACAATGTCCTCGTGTGCGCATACGGCGCCGACAGCAACGAAGATGTCCCTGCGGTGACCCTGAATTCCTCCAGCAACTCGGTGACTGTAGTCTGTGGCAGCGACGGAGAGATGACGCCTAGCAGAGAGAGTGGAAGTGCCTATTACTGCAAGGACAGCGCGGCAGATGGCGAGTGCACTGAACTCGCGAGCTTGTCCGAAATCCTGCCCGGCTTCTCGAAAGACTGGTGGACAGCAAGCGCAGATTACGAAGGCGGAGCCCGGCTTGTCATTCCGAAGACCGGCTTTCCCGCTGAATCGAAAACCATTGTGCTCGGATGCATGGCCAAAAAGCCAAGTGCTTCCGACATAGAAAAAAAAGCCGAAGATGCGTCATCCATTCAAGCCCGTCCTGTCTGCAAGGTGAAGGTCACCCTCAGTGCTCAGACGAGCGGCTCACCAAGCACACGATTTTCCGTGGCTATGGCCGCCTCGGTCGGCGCATTTTTTGGCCTTGTCGCTCTCTCCTAACTGCCTCTGAGTGTATTGTTTCATGTACTCTCGTGAATTACAGGTCGCTGCGCCTGGTCTCCGTGCATGGATTGTGCACGCGGGGTATGCAGCTTCGCACATTTCTTCACTCGTGGGAAGCCCTATGGCACGTACGCAGAGACCCTTCTGCCGCATACGTCCGTAACCTTGGCTCGAGGTTTCATGTGAAGATGTTCTTAACAAACGGCAAATTTAGAGGACACGACCAGTCTCGTGTTCCCCGCTGACTTCGGCTTCTGATCGATTCTCCGGCGAGTCTCCACCCATCATGGTTTATGGCTGCGAGCAAGACTCACCGAGGTTGTACTTGGATTCCCAAGCGGTTTATTCTGCTGCTCGTGACGTCTGATGGAGATGGAAGGAGCAGCACGACTTAAAAATGACAAGAGCGCGCGGCATGACACGGCGGTTCACTGCGTGTCTGGCAAAGTGCCCGTTGTCCCATGGCGTAACGACGGATCTAGCAGGGTTTATGGCGTGAGCACGTCTTGTACGCCTTGTCTGATCCGTCAACGGCAGCGCCTGACTGCACAGCAGAAGTTTTTTTTTTCGAGGCGTTTCGTAGGTGGTTTATTGTGAGTGCTCCGCTGAAATCAAGTGCCACGTTTTCCCGGGTCGAAGGATTCAAGGATCTGGGGGTGCCTTGTCCAGTGCTGAAACCAGATAGGCAACCGCTCGAAAAGGGCAATTTCGTGGCAGTATATTGTGAGACAGTGTACGGTGACTGCCCGCACGGCTGCGAATATTTAATTGACAGGCTTTCCCCTGCAGTCCGTATCGAAGTCTGCTTTTCTCCCTGCGCTCAAACCCCGCAACTTGTCAGCTATTTGTTCATCAGGAAGTCTCATGTTCCTGAACCCCCCTGTTACTGCGGTAGGGTCAAACTTGCTTATACAACTAGATTTGCTCCATTACGCGTGCTGCTCTAGTAATCACGTGGTTGATATCTTTAGCGCGCTGCAGACATCCAGTCCATCCTTCAGGTATATTGTGCTTTAGATTTCAGCAAGAGCAGAATTGGAGAGAGAATCCGTTGTGTTTTTGAATACGGGGAACCATGCGGCCCAGGAGCGACTCCTTCGGCTCCACGAGGCTCGAGCCGCGCGCGGCCAACCGACTGAGGATCGCGCGATTTCTGCAGCGCATGCGCGAAGGCGACGGGGTGCCTGCACCGACGTTCCTGTGTGCACCGAGAATACCCTTTCCTTCAGAACGTGTACGAAAAGAAAGCAACGAGACAGTCTCGCAGGCACGGTTATCGCTTAGAAGACCGCTTGGAGGGCTAGAAACTCGATTGCGGGTCACATCATTTTTCGGAAAGTCCCACCGACAGTGTCCCAAGACGCCCACGACGGTCGCAGTGTAGACGGCTGCCGTCTGCCAAGCAACTGCGAAGTGGATGGGGACTTGCTTTCACCTGGCTATGCATGTGGTTCAACGGTCAGAAGGAAGCCTTTCCTTCTATTTTTCTTAGTCCCGTGGAGTTCGCTTCCTTAGCCGATGCCACTGTGCTCGCGGTGTGAGTACAGTTCTCCCCATGTCTTGTCGCAGAAGGCCTCGGTATCACGCGAAACAACCCGTTCCCAAAATGTCACGATCCGGTGCAGGTAGAGTTCTGTATATTTTCCTGTTCATGGCACCCGTGTGGTCGCAACTGGTATCAACGGCGGAAAATAAACAGGTATTGCCGCAGTGCACAGTGCGCGATGCGGCTACCACGTGCGTCTGCGAAAGCTTAGAGGCTAAAGGTGGACAAGCTCAATCCGTTAACGCTGCTACGTTATCAGAGTCGGCGAACACCCTCCAGGTCCAATGCACAGAGCCCTCCACATTCGTGCCCTCCGACCTCGACAGCGTCTGCACGGGCGCAACACAGGAGGCTTCTATCACGACTTGTCAAGCCTCAAAGGACACTAGCACCAAGGTGAAAATCAGTACTCTCCTATCTAAGGAAGCCGACCCCGGCACCAAATGGACCACGAAGGATCAGAAAAGCCATTCTTTAGTCATCCCTTCGACAGATTTCCCCCTAGTCGACAGGCACTTCTTCGTCGGATGTACAAAAATCCCGGGGGACAAGTCATGTGTAGTGAACGTCACGCTGAATGCAAGGACTTCGGCGCTTGTGGGCAACGTCCTTACGTGCGCGTACGGCGAGACGAGCAACTTGTCAATTCCGAAAGTGGCACTGGACTCTACCAACGACTCCCTGACTGTCGTCTGCGGTGGTGAGGGAGCGATGCCGGAGAGTAACGGTGCTCCGACCATCTTCTTATGCAAGGACCCAGAGACCGACGTCTGCACTAAGGTCGAAGATATTACCGGAGTCTTTCCAGGCTTCACAAAGGACTGGTGGACGCCAGATAGAGAGCACGAAGGAGGCCGCACACTCACGGTCCCTAAAAGTGGTTTCCCTGTTGATCCGAAGACAATTATGTTGGGGTGCCTCAAAAGCCCACCTCCTTCTGACGCAGAGACAGCAAAGGACGCTTTGTCCGCTGCTGATCTTCCCACCTGTAAAGTGAAAGTGACAATCTCAGCCGGCGCAAGCAGTTTCTCAGCCATGAAGGCTTTGGTGGGTGCGTATGCTTTGATTACGCTGACTCTCTTCCGTGCATATTTGGTATAGATTCTGTGCGTCCTCACATATATATCGCTGTTCAGGTAGACGGCACGTTGGCGTCACCAGCTGAAGGGGCCTTCCTGAACCCTAATCTTATTCGCCAGTGTGTGACCGGTGTAGCAGAGCAGTCTGTTGAGTGGAGGCCGCTGCAAGCGGTACCGACGTGTTTCGTGATTTTATATACGGCGCTGTCTTTTGCTTTACTCACACTATGCAGGCAAGTCTGTCAGTCTGTCCGCGGATTCTATAATATTTTTGAAATCTGTTCCCCAGAGTGGGGCGCGTGCCCTCGTCTGTTTGAAAGTCTAACTCGTTCGTACGTGATCTGGATTGGGTTACACTTATTGCCTTTTCCAGTGCCCGAACTTCGAGCCTGCCTCCTTTCCCGCACGTCGATGTCCGCCGCATTTTATCGGCCTGTTTTTGAATCACAGGAGTATCTGCTGGCGTCTTGCACAGGAAGACACTACGAGCGGACAGTAGCCTGACAAGCGCCGGCCGTCCCTGACCGTCGGGGCGGTCAGCAGGGTGCCTGTAGAGTGGGAAACTGCGCTTTTTGTCTTTCTGGCGGTCGCAGTGAGGCCATCACGAAATTCCACGTCTACGAAGCACTTTTCTGTGTGTTGACTTGACAGGGTTTTGGGGAAGTTTTGCCGTGTTGTACATTCTCGGCTTCACTGCTGCTGTAAGCTCGCCTTGGTCATATTGGCATACACGGCAGGTGCAAGAGAAGAGTTCAGCCGGCACCTGAGACGACGCACCTTTTCCCGATAGAGCTCATCAGCCTTGACACGCCGACTGATGCCGTACCAAGGAGAAGGCTACTCGTGGGCATGCTGTCGACTCCCCCGCACGCATTCATTCAGAGGGCGTAAACGGTTTGAAAATCATCGATGTCCAGATGGCCACGTGCTCGTCCGTGACGAAGTACTGTTTGTGGGTAGGCTAAAGAGCCTCCCATGAGTCAATCAAGCTGATACACAGGAAGCACAGGTACCTAGCTACGGCGAACGCCTTTGGTTCGTCATTGGGGCCTTGTCTCACAAAGGGGTGTCTACTACATTTGCAAAGCCGCCTGCACATTCCTCATGTGTATCGCTTCTACAAAGAACCTTTCAGTGAACATGCAGCCGATTCCTCCAAACGCGACAGTCAATTCGTGAGTGTCATAATAATCCAGGGATGGCGTGCATTTTCCCGCCCGTGTGTTGAGGAACACAGGGATGACGACCCTCTCTTCAGTCTCGCGGATGGAGAAAAGCATCTACACGGAGATGGCTCGAAAGGGAAATAAGTTGCAAACTGGAAGCCTGAAGACGCTGATCCCTGTAGGATTTGCTTGTTTGGTTAATGATGTGCGGCACTATTATCACCACGCAGACACAAATTAACGTCGCGGTCAGTATCCCTCGTGCTGGAGTGCCTCCATGACGCTGTTACGAACCATGCGGTCGGTGTACTAACGGGTGAAATCCTTGAAAATCGACAGGAGAGTATCTTTTTCTGCTCTCGTGCAAGCACAACCGGCGATCAACAGGTCACTGCGTGCCTGCTTTTACAGTACGCGTCGAGGGTTAACGACGTGCCCCATGCGCTCATCCAGATGCCAGATCCATGCTAAGACTACAAGAGCCCTATGTCAACATTTAACAGCCAGTTTTGAAGTTGCCCTGTTCTTAGATCGCACTCCCATATCTTTCGAGGGATGCGATGGGCAGCTGTCTCCGTGCGCGCGAAAGCAAAGTGCAAGGTGACTCGGCGAGCGGATGCACGTCCACGGTTGGCGAAGATCTTGGCTCTCAACCAGCTAAGACTGATTCCTGGAAGCTGGCGGCCTCAATGCGCCATTTTTAAGCAAATACGAGAACAGATAGGTAAGAGAGTCTGGATCAGAGAGGGGTTTGCGCCCCAGCGAGACAAGGGTCTATGAGTCATCCACTGAGGCCTTCTGGGGTCTGCAGGCCAGGAAGCGCGCCGAAGGCCATCCTGCTCTCACAGAACCACGTGGAAGTTCGTCAAAAATCACCCAGCGCTCCAGCCTTCATCCCAGTCGTAGCCCCTGTGTCAGCCTCCGTTGGGCCTAACGGAGGAAGAAGAGTGGCGGTTTCGAGAGGGTGGGTCGGTAGAGGGCGCGAGCCGCGACCGGCCTACCGGACAGGTCACCCCATTGACCTGCCTGCACTCCCGCCCAGGCGGCAAAAGACACGCCGCTAGGGCGGCGAGGGTCCTGCAAACCAAAGGAATATGTTGGGAGCAAATTATCTGATGCTTCTGCGTTGAGCGCCTCTTCCGCGCAAAGTTTGCCGAAGTCCCCACTATGTCCTGTATAGGACCGAAAATGTCGGAGTGTTCCGTCGCCTGCGTTGTCTGTAATTTGGCGTCGCTTGCATCGAGTTGCGGGGCACGGGGTGTACGAGTCCGCAGGCGGCGCTGTGAAACCGAATTGCAGCGTCACCCCACGGGTACCAGCGGATGGGAATGACGGGGGAACCGGGGGGTCGGGGCGGGGGTATCCACGTCTAGATGACCCGCTTAGGCAAGCCGATTGACGGGGGGCGACCGGACAAATCCGGATAATGGACTGCGTTGTTTGAGGCTATGGGCGTACTCGCACAAACTGCGTTTATTGCTGTTCGTACTCAGCGCAAGCATGCGTTTTGGGACCAGAAGTGTTATGCAGTCGCTGCTCCGGCAGAACCCCTCGAAAATGTGGGGTGCGAGACTCTGTTTCGCATGCGTTCTTCTGTCCATAGCATCTCCATGGTGGCAAATTCATTCCCTAGCGGCTGAAAAGCCAATCACCCCGACCTGCACTGAGACGGCGGTCGGCACAACGACATGCATTTGCGGGGATGGCGCAGCCGGGAAACGGTCAGCTGACGCTGCCACCCTGTCGCAGTCGACTAATACCGTCATTGTACAGTGCCAGAGTTCCTTCAGCTTCGTACCATCTGATAAGAGCGTCTGCAACGGACAAGCAAGTCTGGATTCTATGAGGTTTTGCACAGACTCGAACCAGAGGACCCAGAAAGGGCTTACTCCACTCGCTGACTACCTCACACCATCCGTCGACAGCGTCCAGTGGCAAACCTCAATGCAAAGCCACTCTTTGACCTTCCCGTCCGGAAACTTCCCATTGAGTGACAGAGACTTTTTCGTAGGCTGCAAGAAGGATGGAACCGAGATATGCCTGGTAAATGTACATGTGAAAGCTAGGCAGTCAAGGCTCACGGACAGTAATACGCTCGTCTGCGCGTATGGCGCGGACAGCAACTCGTCTGTTTCAGAAGCAGTGATCAATTTCAACAAGAACTCGCTGACGGTTGACTGTGGCGCCGACGGAGAAGTGCCGTTGCAGGACAACAGGCCCATTGTGTACCATTGCACCGACCCAGCGAAAGAGGAATGTAAAGGCGTCGTCGACTTCAAAAGCATCCTGCCAGGCTTCTCCGAAGAGTGGTTGACTGTAGACGAGGGCCACCACGGCGTCAAACTCGTTATTCCAGAAGGTGGATTCCCCACTGAGCCGAAAACAATCGTGCTCGGGTGCAACCGGAGAGACTCGGCGGCTCGGCAGGTTCCTGAAGTCCCTATGGGCGGCTCGTCTGCCAAACCTCTCCCTCTGTGCCGAGTCAAGGTCACTCTGAAGACCCACGCGAGCAGCGCGGCTGGCCTAAACTTTTCAGCAGGTGGATCAACACTGATGTTAGTGCCGTTGGTCTTCGCCCCACATCTATGACGTTCGTCCAATGCCCAGCAATGGGACGAAGACTTCTTTTGTGCCCTTTAGTGAACGCATTTGAGTAAAGTGTCCCTGTCCCGCGCGGGCATGCGGTCGATTGCACACTCCCAAAGACTGCGACTGTGCTTCCCTGATATTCCGCCATATTTCAGAACTGCTCACTGCAAACTAAATCTGCGAGGTGACGCTGGTCCGGACTGCTCGTGCAACGGCATCATCCGAAAGTCTCCGGGGCCCTCTGCAGACGTTAAAAAAGAACATGCTGAAGTCCAGTCGGTCATGTTTTTGCGGGCTCGTTCGGCTGACCGGCGCCAACTGATCGACGCGTCTGCCAACGCATGTTGTCCCAATATCCGGCGCAGATTGAGGGCACTAATATGACCCGGCGTGCTCATCTAGCTCCTCAAATGCTTGCAGCGGCGGGTTAAACTGTGTCACCGGAACCTGTATACAGAGCAAATACCGCGAGGGATTACTCCGGAGATCCTCTAGTCGGAATAAAACCACACAGCATCGCCCACCGATGAACTGGCAGTTCGACTGATACTTTGCAGTCTGGGCCTCCTCAACGGCGCGAGGCCCCTGAGAACCCAGACCACTGTGCGCCTCGCCGAACAGACACTTGCGCTTCTTAACGATGGTTGTCAGCAACAAACATTCTTCGTGCACTTCTGTTGTGTACTTTCCTCATGCAAATACGACTTGCCAGGGGAACGAGCACAGTCAACAGCGAAGGCAGAATGTGCCTCCTGCAGAAATGGTGTTGTGTGGTACGGGCACCCGCCACGACGTAGACCGTCGCATGGTCATCTCACATTGGGAGTTTTGCCTCTGCGGATCCAGTAGCGGTGCTATTTCATGGTCTTGCGCGAGCCGCACGCGGTTTGACTGTCCAGTGGCTCTTGACGGAGCAAATCCTAACCGGATTCCACGGCGGTCGACATGGTTCTTGCGCAGCCCGTGCACGAATATTACAGTCTGCCCTCGTCGGAAGAATCAACATGAGACCGACGTTGGTGTTTCACGCACTGAGGCATGACCTCCACCCATTCGTGTGGTGTCTCCCATGCCTGGGGCTACGACTAGAATGCTCAAGGATATCTCTGTCCCAGGCCAGTTTTCGAGGCTCCCAGACGGCCGCTGCTGGAAAAGAAGCTTCAAGTGATTGGCCTCCCTGTGAGCGTGTGAAACGAACTAGTGATGGCTGCTGATCAACGCCATCCGAGTCTCAGGACAGCCGCTGGCTTGCGGGTTGGCTCGGGCTGGCAGACGCGATGGGGCGGCAGACTGTCGCGATGGCGCCGCCTCGAGACGATATTGGCAAAACGTGAGCCTTCACCAGCTCTAGCGCGGACGTCCTCCGCCTCCCCTCTTCCCCCGGAAGTTGAATGCATCAAGAGAAAACAACACGAAACTGACTTGGCAGCCGGTAGGTGCGCCGTGGTTGCGAGGGGTTGTTCCAGTCTTGTGTGGAGGGGGAGGGTGGTGACAAAGGGTCACTCCGACTCTCACCACCGGCAGCGGCTACACGACGACGCACGGACCAACCGGCACGGCCTACGGGCGACGGCCGTGTTTGGGGAACAAGACACATCGACTGACAATTTCGTTACAACGCATGCCCCCTGCATCAACGTCTCCGTGCGCGACTCGCATAGCTGTTGTTTCCTTGTCAACATTACATTCGTGATTCGCGCTTTGGCTTGTAGTCATTGGAAAGCAACGCGGTGGTCGATATTCTTATCCAACATGTCACGCACGGTGGCGGTTTTAGAGTGTGTTCTGCTGCTCGCCGCAGCTCCGTGGTGGCAGTGGAAGTCCATGGCGCAGGAAAATGCAATAAAACCCAACTGCAATTCAGATGGTACCGGCACTGTCTGTTCCTGCGGGAGCACAGCACACGACTCTGGTATATTCGAGCCGGCAAACTTGTCTCAATCGACGAATACCCTCACTGTTACCTGTGAGGAGACATTCAGCTTCGTACCCTCTGAGTCTAAGAGCGTTTGCGTGGGAACTCCTGGGCAACCCTCTCTGGCAGCTTGTCAACCCAAGCAGAGGGGGACCGAGGTGGTTATCGCTCCACTTGTGAATTTCTTGTCCTCCCCGCCCACCCCTCCAGTAGATGTTGAGTGGAAAAATGCAGGAAAGAACTCGCACTCTATAGTTTTTCCCAAAGCCAATTTTCCTTTCACCGATAAGGCCTTTTTCGTGGGATGCCAAAACAGCAACCAGAAACACTGCGTGGTGCCCGTCAGAGTGAAGGCAAGAAAGTCTGTGCTTGAAGATAAGGTCCTCAAGTGCGCATACGGCACAGACAGCAACACGCCTGTACCGGAAGTGACGCTGGATCCCACCAGCAAATCACTGACAGTCGACTGTGGCGAGGACGGAACAATGCCCCTTACGGGAGAACTGCCAACTGTCTACTACTGCAAGGACTCCGCCACCGATGCCTGCGATCCTGTCAAGGACGTGACAGAAATCCTGCCGGGCTTCGCCAAGGAGTGGTGGACACCAGTGAATGGTCTCAAGACCGCAGCCAAACTGACAGTGCCGGAGGGCGGTTTTCCTGTTGAGCCGAAGACAGTTGTGCTGGGATGCAATCCCAAGAGAGCAAAAGCCAAGGTAGATGCCGAGCCGGAGTCCCACGCTGAGGGTGGTCTCCCGACCTGTCGGGTGAAGGTGACTTTTGATGCTCCTTCGAGCAGCTCATCGGGGATGCGGCTTTCTTTGAATACGTTGGCCTTCTTGTCCGCGCTGTTTTCTCTTGCTTCGCTGGTTTAGCGTGTTTGTTGTCATTCTCGCAGTAGGTGCTTTCTTCTGTCGGTCGTGGGTAGTCGAGAGGAGTACCGGTATGCAGGGATGCACTGTCGAAGATGTTTAGAAGGCGCGAGAAAAAAGGCACCTGCGGTTCGTCCCTCTTTAAGCGAGTGCGTGGTCTTCGGGGGAGCTCACTCCCGTGCGAATTACCCGAAAGACAGAACCCCGATGAGCACTGGATGTTGTACCGCAGCAGCCGGCAGTCTACGCGTCTGTTCAGCAGCGGTCTGCCGTTTTCCAAGCGCGGACCTGCCATAGACGCCGGGCGAGGGAGAGAATGGTGGGGACAGCAGTGTCACTGTTGTTCTATGCATTTAGACTGCTGTACTTCTAGTTCCTGCTGATTCCTTAGATGGTTTTTCTTTTGCAGCTTCTAGCATGTTTCGGACCCCACTATCTTATTCATGTCATGTTATTCCATGACAGTGATAATCAATATGCATTTCCGATCCTCCTACATCAGGTCGTCTCTGACGTATCGGTTTCGAAACGCAGTTACGAGAGTCGTTTGCTGTCATGAGGATCGTACTTTTGCCGCTGCGGTCGCCCAGAGCGGCTCTGTGAAGCAAGGCAACCCTTCCCGGACCCTTTTTGTCAGACCTTCAGTACGACTATTTCCTTCGGATCATGTCACACTTTGCACACACACCACCTCTTGGTATTCTCGCTGCCACCAGGCACACCAATTGTTGCATGGAGGAGTGCCGCACCGAAATGCAAGAGATTAATTGGATTACGCGTCCTGTCGCCATACGAGACATCACCCAACAATCGAACCGTCATAGTATTTGTTCACGGCGCGTTACAGACGGGCGCGACAAGGTCGCGCCTGTGTTACTAGACAGCCGCACCCTCTTTCGGCAGGGGCAGTGACTATGACTGCGCTACAGGGCGCGGGGCATCCTTGATAGTGATGTGATTGGAAGGTCGCTGCGCGAGCGTTACGCGTCTAGGAAGTGGTAGCGGTTAAACCTCCATTCACCGAAGGGCGTCGCAATGTGGGGGCGTCACAGCGCCCTGCTAACCTTCTCGGTCTCGGGGGAGTATTTGTGCAAAAGACCAATGCGCGAACTCTTGCATTGGCTTCAGGCGGTCACGAGAGCTAACATGAGGAGATTCTGCCGGACGAGAAAGGCGTTGCTGCTAGCAAGATGGAGCCGACAGATCTGGTACTCAGAACTGGGAACGGTGCCTTACATAGTCTCCTGCCGCCTCCGGGCGTGCTCATGTTGCTTTCGTCAACGTAAGATGGTATACCAGAAGAGGTGGGAAAACTATGCTGGAGGCGTGCCGCACGATGGTATCTCGGATGCATTTCCCGTAGTACTGACCCTGCCACGCAATACATGCATGGCAAGCTGATCGGGTGCGATGCGAGGCATTTCTGTTTCAGCCGGAGCGGTGCAGAATGTGACTCCTTGTTTTTGAACGTGGGACCCGTCGTTCACACTCCTCTTGAAGAGTGTGAACTAATTCTGGTGCAGAGTGCTCCGGTGAAGTCATCGTCAGCCGGACGTCTGCACAAGGAGGCGAAGGGGCCATTCGGTGACTTGCTACAGTCGAGTGTGGAAGGGTGACGCAAGCATGTGTCTGTGCCGCCAGATACCTCTGCACACCACCAGTCCTCATCCAGGCTACCCCTTTCGACAGAAAGCAGAGAAATAGGCTCGGCAACAGTCCGGCCTACTAAGACTCGGTGGTAGCGTTCCACGATTTGACACCGCCGCCCCTCTGCATCGGCTGCACCGTATAATGAGGGTCGCGAGACGCGGTCGCGTGCATGCCCGTGTCGCGTTGGGGGGGGGAGGGGGGTTCAAGACACGCTTTCAGCCTTGTGCGCGTCGACCGACTTCAGGGCTCAGGCATTTCTCTTTTTGTCCCATGCAGTGTCATCTGCCAATGGCTAAGTTGGTTTCAGTCCCCAAAATACGACGACGAATTGCCCAGCCGACAATGGCGCGCCCAGCTGTGACTTCGGTGTGGGTTTTGCTGTTAATGGCATTTCCTTCGTGGCAGGGATATTGCCTGGCTAACGAAACGCCAGTGAAACCCGAATGCAATGTAAGCAACGAGACCACAACTTGCGTCTGCAAGCAGGACCCACCAGGACCCGTGGCGGTGTCAGAAGATCCGGTCCCTGTTGCCACCCTGTCAGAGTCGGTCAATGTCATCCGCGTGGAGTGCCATAGTCCTCTTACCTTCGTGCCTTCCGATCAAGCGAGCATTTGCCTCGGGGAAGCGAGTCTCGACACTCTGAAGGTTTGCCAAAAGGATAATCCCAAAAAGGTAATGTCACCGATCAACGAACTGCTCACCCCCACTCCACCGGTTGACGATGTAAAGTGGATTTCCAGCGACAACCATCATTATTCTCTAACCGTTCCACGTACGAATTTCCCTTTCACTGATAAGGCCTTTTTCGTGGGATGCCAAAACAACAACCAGAAACACTGCGTGGTGCCTCTCATGGTGAAGGCAAGAAAGTCTGTGCTCGAAGACAAGGTCCTCAAGTGCGCATACGGCACAGACAGCAACACGCCTGTACCGGAACTGACTCTGGATCCCACCAGCAACTCACTGACAGTCGACTGTGGCGAGGACGGAACAATGCCCCTTACGGGAGAACTGCCAACTGTCTACTACTGCAAGGACTCCGCCACCGATGCCTGCGATCCTGTCAAGGACGTGACAGAAATCCTGCCGGGCTTCGCCAAGGAGTGGTGGACACCAGTGAATGGTCTCAAGACCGCAGCCAAACTGACAGTGCCGGAGGGCGGTTTTCCTGTTGAGCCGAAGACAGTTGTGCTGGGATGCAATCCCAAGAGAGCAAAAGCCAAGGTAGATGCCGAGCCGGAGTCCCACGCTGAGGGTGGTCTCCCGACCTGTCGGGTGAAGGTGACTTTTGATGCTCCTTCGAGCAGCTCATCGGGGATGCGGCTTTCTTTGAATACGTTGGCCTTCTTGTCCGCGCTGTTTTCTCTTGCTTCGCTGGTTTAGCGTGTTTGTTGTCATTCTCGCGGTAGGTGCTTTCTTCTGTCGGTCATGGGTAGTTGAGAGGAGTCTCTGTAAGCAGTGACGCACTGTAAAATTTGTGCTGGAGGCCGGGGAAAAGAGCGCTTGCGGTTCAACCATCATGATGCGACCCGGTAGTCTAGTGAGCTGCGCCTGGCACGCTTCCCCCCGTCCGCCCCCCGTCGCGTTTTCTCGGATAGGTTGCTATGCCAAACCTCGACTTTCTGGTGGAGCCGCACAGGGGTCGCATGGTGGAGTGCATTCACAAGCGATGGATACTTTGCTAGAGCTGAGTGGAATGGACCCTGGAGATGCTGGACATAGCATCGCAACACCCGGAAGCCTATGAGTCTGTTCATCAGTCTGTTGTGTCTCAGGGGCTGGTCTTTCAGAAGCGCCGCGGGAGAGAATGAGGTGACCAGAAGTGTCAGTTTTGTCCTGTACACCGGGACAACTGTGCGTCTGATTCGTTTTGGTTCCTTGAATGGATTTCTATCAGTAGTCTAGAGGACGGTTTAGAACCAATTATAACCTCTCTGTCCCGTCTTCATGACAGTGACAAGCAATATTGATTGCAAATCCTCTGGGTTCGAATATTCTCGAAAGAAAAGTCTCCAATGTGCAGTTCTGAGACACGCTGGCTGGCATTAGGGCCGTGCGTATGCGGGTGCGATTGCCCGGAGCGGGTCTGTAGAACAAGTCACCTCTGCCGGACCCCCGGTTTGACCTTTCCTTCGGATCAGGGCCACGTTTTATACACACCTACAGCTGGTATGCTCGTGGCCACCAAGCACGATGGTTTGTTGCATGAAGGAGTGCAGTACCGGGGTGCAACAGACTGGCTTCCGCACCACACCACGAAACCAGGCACCACTCCAACAATCAACCCGTCATAGTACTCGTTCACGCCGTGACAGTAGCGGGGCTCGGTAAGTTCGCACCTCTGTTCCTAGGCAGACAGCCGCACACCGTTCAGCGGGGCTGAGAACTCTATGGCCGCGCTACGCGCATACTACGTGATACGTCCTTCATAGAGATGATGCCGAAGGTAGCTTGATTCAGACTAGCAGACCCAAGAGAGGTTAACAGCCGAAACTCCATTCCGTGGTCCAAGACGCCGCAGGGCGGGGGGGATCACAGCGGCTCGGCTAACCTTGCCGGCCCCGGGGGACACTGAGCCAAAGGACCAATGTCCCAGCTCTTGTGCTGCCCGCGGACCGTCGCTAGAGTTGATATGAGAAATTAATGCCGGACGAGGAAGGCATTATATCAACCGTATGGTGCCAACAGATTTGAATTTCATCCAGAACTTAGTGGAAATGGCCCTGCATTGCCTCCTGCCGCCCCTAATGTAGTGTCAGTGTACGGGTGTCCATACTGTTATAGAGATGGACAACCGTGTTGGGGGCGCGCTGCACGAAGCTGCCTGCGAAGCGCCTCTCAGAGTACTAAACCTGCCAAGCAACTCTGCATGGCCAGCACGGACCGGGCGCGAAGACAGACATTCCAGGACCACTCGAACGGTGCCGTAGGTGACTATGTTTTTTGGAGACCTGGACACTTGCGTCATTCACTCACTTTTTGGCGAGCGTGAATGATTTTTTGTACGGTCTGCTCCGGCTGAACTCATTAGCAGCGAGACGTTTTCAGGGAAACGACAAGACTCTTCGAGGCGGCGCTTCAGTCGGCTTTGGTAGATTGAGGCGAGCTTGCGTCTTCCACCACATCTCTTAGGCATACCACTATTCCCCAATCACGTAGAGTTTTCCAACAGAAAGTAGAGAGTAAGCAACAGACCGAAGCCTGCTATGACTCGGTTAGAACACTCCACAATTTGACGTGACTTCCCCCCTGCATTGGCTGCCATGGGTGACGGTTGCGGCCGCATGCATGCCGGCGTCGCTTTGAGGAGGTGCAAGACACGCAGGCCCCCGTATTGATTGTCTTGTAGGCGTCGACCGGCTTCAGCGCCCATGACATGCCTTTCTTTTTTCATGCGGTGTCCATTGTCAATGCCTGAGCTGGTCACATCTCCCGTATGCAGCGACGAATTTCCCACCCAAAAATGGTGCGCTCAACTGTGGCTTCGCTGTGTGTATTGCTTTTAATAGCATGTACGTCGTTGGAGTCGTATGGCGTGGCTGATGAAACAGCAGTACAGCCCGACTGCGAGGTAAACGGTCACACCACAGCTTGCATCTGCAAGCAGAACCCTTCAGGACCCGTGGCGGTGTCAGAAGATCCGGTGCCTGTTGCCACCCTGTCAGAGTCGACCAATGTCATCAGCGTGGAGTGCCAGGACTCTCTTTCCTTCGTGCCCTCCAAGAAAGACAACATCTGCCTAGGAAAAGTGAGTGTAGAGAATCTGAAGGCTTGTCAAAATGCTGTAACTCAAAGCAAGAGTGTGACATCTACGATAAGCGAACTGCTCACCCCCACTCCACCGGTTGACGATGTAAAGTGGATTTCCAGCGACAACCATCATTATTCTCTAACCGTTCCACGTACGAATTTCCCTTTCACCGATAAGGCCTTTTTCGTGGGATGCCAAAACAACAACCAGAAACACTGCGTGGTGCCTCTCATGGTGAAGGCAAGAAAGTCTGTGCTCGAAGACAAGGTCCTCAAGTGCGCATACGGCACAGACAGCAACACGCCTGTACCGGAACTGACTCTGGATCCCACCAGCAACTCACTGACAGTCGACTGTGGCGAGGACGGAACAATGCCCCTTACGGGAGAACTGCCAACTGTCTACTACTGCAAGGACTCCGCCACCGATGCCTGCGATCCTGTCAAGGACGTGACGGAAATCCTGCCGGGCTTCGCCAAGGAGTGGTGGACACCTGTGAATGGTCTCGAGACCACAGCCAAATTGACAGTGCCGGAGGGCGGTTTTCCTGTTGAGCCGAAGACGATTGTCCTTGGATGCACCCTCAAAGAATCAGGACCTAAGGCAGATCAAGAGCAGACTGCTGATGCTGAGTCTCTTACCGGGACCGTCCCTACCTGTAGGGTGAAGGTTACGCTCAGTGCGCATGCGAGCGGTTCATCACTCATGGCCGTTCCGATGAGTGGGTTAGCGTTGGCATTTGCGCCATGTGTTGTTGCGTTGCTTTTATAATCTACCTGTGCACGAAGAAGGCTGTCCCCTCGCTCTGTCCGTAATACGATGCACTTTTCAGTCAACTGTTTTCGCGCAACGGCAGGGGAGACAACAGTATCAGTGAGGCTTGTATGCCTACTACGAACAGTGTTTTCGGCTTTGAGTTTTTACCATGTTGCCGCTGACATGTGCCGGACCCTTCGGTGTGGCCCCCACTGCATATGGGAATTTTCTCTCTATCCCTCGAGTTGGAGTTCTTGTCAGCTTCGACGCGGCTCGCGACTGCAAACAATAAGTCTGCAATCTCCCCCCTTCCTCCCCCCCCCCCCCCCCCCCCCCCCCCACCCATAACAAGCAATAAGATGACTAGTACACCAGTTTGTTTGCTAATCTATTTCACATGCAAGCGATTGCTACGGTGAGGCGGATGGCAGGCTTTTGCACTTTGATGCGATCACCCTTGCAGACGTGCGGTTGGTTTCTTTCACGAGAGATGAGTGAGGAGGCAGCGTCGCGGGGACGGCGTCGGGACTGGCTGCTGCTCTCTAGGGGTATCCAGGCATGCCGCTCACAGGTGTGTATTGGAGTTGTCCATCCGCTGGCTTTTCGTCAATTCAAGCCCACACAAGATGCTCCGTGACATGGACGGCACGCGGTGCTGTTACCCGCTAATCAATTTCTAATTCGACTCGTCACTCCGAGTAGCATCACTCTCTGGAGCATGCTTCAAGTATACATGAGTCGGTCTGCGCTTGCATAGGCGGGGGAATACAGCTACGGGGTATTCTTGCGCTGAGATACACAGGGAAGAGTGCGACAATCGGGGGCCAATGGGGCATACGATTTACGCGTCCCGGCTAGAACAGCGGGCTGGGGCATGTCTTTGGCCACTATGTGCCAGCGTGTCTTGACACTAAGGCTGTTGGTAAGCTGCCCTGTGGTGAGAGAACCGTGCAAAAGGCGTCTTATACAGTACAGAGTGTTGGGCCGTCACACTAGGGACCGAATTCCCGCTTAGCAAAGGCACGAGTGGCCGCCGCAAACGGATGAAAGCAATGTCGGTGTGTGGCGGTACGCTCATAGTACTGTTGAACCCTCCTCCCACCCAAACGCTCTGGTTTAATCCCCAGTGCCCTCGAAGCCGTACATGGGAAAATCGGAATCACCTCGCACGTGTTCCATGCTTGTGACGCTGAGAGCGAGATCAACTCTTCCAGAATCTGATTCTATACAAGCAATTCCCCCGCGAAGCTCATCGATCAACAACATCACGTGGTGGCGGCTCGAAAACCCATCACAAGTGCGGTCGGGCTCAAGGCTTGCAACCCGGGCGGTCGCCCCCCTTCCACCATGTGCTGCCTGGAGTTTGCGAGATAACCCACTGGCGTCCACCTACCGGACCGTTACATCATGTCGTTACGTGGACGCTTATCGCTTAAAAATGCAAATGCCGCTTTTTTTGTTCTTGCGTCGTGCCTTGTGTGCCTTAGAAGATATGCGCTGTAGCCGATTCCGCATTGGTTACTGTTGTGTCTAGTCGGCATGCAAGCTGTCTGAGACGAGGGTTTTTGCCTTGCGAAAACAGACTTTCTGTTTGAAAATGTCACCCCCGGCGGTTTGTTTGTTGTCTGTGTTGCTTGCCGTGACATCTCCATGGTGGCATAGGGCCTGCCTAGCGGACGAGGCGAGCGTAGACCCAAAATGCACTGTAGAAAACACCATCACCAAATGCGTCTGCGGGGGCACTGCGAGCGGCTCAGTGTCACAGGGCGCGGCAACCCTTTCAGCGTCCACGAACACTATCACCGTCACTTGTAGCGAAGGGTCCACTTTTGTGCCATCAAATCCGTTGAAGGTCTGCGCTCGAGGCAATAACGCGCCGTCTCTCGCGGAGTGTGAGCCCGTTGGGAAGGGAACCGACGCCGGGACTGCTCCGATCACCGACTTCCTGTCCACGAGCCCGGCTCCCACAAACGACATCAAGTGGGCTTCAACAGACAATAACAATGTTCACTCCCTTACAATTCTACCGCCATACTTCCCTTCCACTGACAAATCCTTCTTCGTCGGGTGCCGGAAGCAATCCGACGGCCAGGGTTCTTGCTTGTTTAACGTGAGCGTCAAGGCGAGAAAAACAGTTCTCAATGGTAATGTTCTCACCTGCGCGTATGGCAAGGAAAGCAACGCGCCTGTTCCGCAAGTGACGCTGGATCCCACCAGCAACTCACTGACAGTCGACTGTGGCGAGGACGGAACAATGCCCCTTACGGGAGAACTGCCAACTGTCTACTACTGCAAGGACTCCGCCACCGATGCCTGCGATCCTGTCAAGGACGTGACGGAAATCCTGCCGGGCTTCGCCAAGGAGTGGTGGACACCTGTGAATGGTCTCGAGACCGCAGCCAAACTGACAGTGCCGGAGGGCGGTTTTCCTGTTGAGCCAAAAACGATTGTGCTGGGATGCAACCTCAGCAGTGCTTCCTCTCCGTCAGATAAAGGGGAAAGTCGGTCCGACACAGCTGCAACGGCACTGCCGACGTGTAGGGCAAAGGTCATCCTCAGTGCAGCGGCGAGCGCTTCGTTCAGCATCAAAGTCTCCATCGGTGTATCTGCTTCGGTGTTTGCAGTGTTTGCCGTTTCGATGACTTCGTAGTTCGCTACCAGCCCCTACGGCCTGTAGGGCCGGACGCGTTACTTTTTCGTAAGGCGCCTTGTAGCAGGGGCCTGTCCGCACTACACGGCAGCTCGTCTTCCACAGGGACGAGTGAGCGCGTGTTTCCAGTATGATGCGTGCTTTACTAAATTCCACCATTTGCCGCTGTAAGTGGGAAGTCCCACGATGAATTGAGACAATTCTGAGTGTTTTCGGGGGCTCAGTTCTCAATCTGAAGGAACGCTTCCCGTGTACCCCTAAGCTATGGAAAATGTGGAGCTTAAATCCCGACATTATTTTGCCTTTTTCCGTGAAACAGAGTTCTGCCACGAGCGGTGAAGCAAGTTACGTTGCAGCTCGACTAGGGAATGCATGCCAGTCTTTCACCTTCTGGTGGTGGGCTTTCTTGAAGTCCGTGAATAGTGTGCAGTCAGACCTCCGCTCTGAAGGCACCCTCCATGAGGAAAAGCACCTCTGCTGTTTTTGCTACGAACGTCAGCTGCGAACACCTTCTGCTGTGAGGTGAGCAGTGCTCCCTGCTGTTGCATGCTGCAGTCTCAGAAGCTTGAACTTCGCGGGTTCAGCGAAGGTACCGAAGAACGCGTCGACATCTCGCGACGAAGACTGTTGCGACTGGGGTACCCATGGTCTTTATAGGTCCAGCCAATGTTATCTTCTCCGTTGTAGCATACTTCTCTGTCGTTTAATTATTTGTAACAATGCCATAAACATAAGGAAGCTCTTTCACGATCGCCGTTGGTCTTTCTGCCTGGCACATCCATCGAAGCAGGGTCAAATTGTCCGTACAGCCGCCTTTGATCTATTCGCGGTCTTGGTCCGAATACTACCTCAGGTGAAATGTAGAGTGTCAAGCAGAGTTCGAATGTTGGTGTACAGTGGGTATCTTCTCGTGGTAGCAAGAGCTTACCGATGAGGAATACGAACATGCGCATAGATGTACGTCAGCCCTAGTCCTCTGGCTAGTACGCGGGAGCACCGCCCCCCGACGACCTGAAAATACTGAGGGGAGTGTGGCGGTACAAGGCTTGGAGGATGCACACAAGATAGGCGCTGCAAACTGAAGAGTGGAAGGGGGGGTCTCACGACCTGTCTTACCAGGTAGATCCATCATCGCTTGAACGCCGGAGGATGGGGGCTTGTCCCGTTCAGCCACAAAACGCTCGATGTTCAAGAAGCCCCTGGGAACTATTGGCTGAAAATTCTGCCACATCCGCAAGTTCCGGTCTCATGTAGGTGAGTAGCGCGTGGGGAACTGCTGGTCAAATGCTTGAAAGAACCCACTGGCTCCCACGCGGCGAAGCACCGGTTGGGGAGTTTTCATCGCCCCGGGTGCCGGCGGGGAAGAAGGATTAACCATTGAAGGCTCTTCCCTGACTCCTCCGGCGCCTTGGTACTGCCTGACTAATCTTGTCAAATCAGTACAAGGATAAATTGGCTCGAACGCAGTCTGACCCAGCGGTGTGCGCCAGAAACAAGCGGAAGGAGTTGGGGGGGGAGGCTCGGAAGGGGGGGGGGGGCAGCACTCCTCCGTCCGCCTCCTGCAGCGGGCCACGGCGGCTGGGCGGGACAAGCTCAGCGTCAACCGCCGCGTAACGCCCCTGCCCGTCAGCCTGCGCAAGCTTGCGGTTTCCAGCAGCCACAAGACAGGCGAGCTGCCGAGTGCACGGTATCTTGTGGACCTCAACAGAGTTCATCGTCACTGCCGCTTTATGGCATCAGCACGCCAGTCCATGGACGGGACGTCCTTAACCTGAATACAATGGCAAAGCTCTATTCAGGAATGTCGTGGTCGGCGGTTGGCTTGTGGTGTGCTTTGCTCACATCACGGGACAAGTGAATGACAATTGCCAGTAGCTTATGAGGGTTCCACCAGGGGACGTGTAGAAGCACGCAAGGCATTGATTCCGTACTTCTGTTAATGACTGACAGCAGATGGGTTGAACGGCGCGCCTGTGTACTTTCTTCGAAAAGTCTCGTGCACAAGTGCCCCGCCCCCGAGGGTGAGGAAGTGCAGGTCAGGTCGACGTCTAGATTCGCCTAGGCACGAAATACTCTGTTCGGGTAAGGCACCAGGTAAGACTGTCTACCATGTCGCGGGGAGCCAGCGGATGGGAAGGGGGGTGTTGATTCCTGCAATTTTTGAGTTACATCGTCCGTGTCTTCCTGGGCGGAGGGTGTACGAGTTGATGCGGCGCTGCATCACGATCTTTATACTTCGCACCATCGATTCTGGAACCGTGAGCACGCCGGTCCCTAGAGTATGCTGGCTGCTGACTCTTCCCGCACTACGTATTCATTCAGAGCAGTGTCCAGCTGATTCTAGTTCGTGACGTATCCAAGGGAGGTCGTCAATAGGAGTCGCAGAGCGGACTCAAAACGAGAGCGGCCCATCCAAGTCGACGTCGTCAACGTCGAAGGGACAGCCCGATGGAGAGCAGGAGGGACTCACGCGCCATCGGCACCCACTCTCAAGACTAGTTTCCTGGCCGGTTCACCTCATAAGCGACTGTGCGACTGCAATAGAGCCGTGGAGTATCTGCGAACTGCCTCTTCGGTTGGAGCGGCCCATGCGAGGCGTGGCCCTTTCGCAGTACTCAATGTGGCGATGCCCATTCGTTGAAGGTGTGTGGCGAATGCAACCCGGATAGGAAGTTATGCCGGCTCACAGTGGCAGAGGAGAACTCACCGTTCCACGGCTCCTCGAGGAGTTTCTGCGTTGAGTGCCACCAGGTTTACAGATACTGTTCCTCAAAAGGTGATCCTTACATGAGAGCGTGTCGTTCAATGTTGCGGGGAGCAACGGCACAACGCGCCTACGAGGCGGCGATCGATGGGCTCAAGGAGATTGTAGGATTTTTGTTCGAAGGTGAGAACTTTGGAGTTGACGTACCAAACCAGCATGCTACACCGAGGCTCACTTGGAAAGAGAACACGAAGTCGTTGAGAAGGGGCGCTGTGCATCGGGTCTTGCTTACATGGAGGGGATGACAGTCGCAACCCTGGGTGGCGGGCAACGGTGGCTCGCAATGTGGGCGAGCCAGCCGCCAGCCAGCGGCCCTGGAAAGCGACCCCCCGCGTGCTTCTGGTGGAAAGATGCAAGACAGGCGCTGGTGCCTTCTCGGCCTGAACACGTGCTCGCACCCAGTATAATCCGTTGGTTTTTTCCCGCTGCCTGTCCCGAGATGTGACCCATCTCCTCCAAAGGTCTTTGAATTTGTAACGGTGCACACTTGTTGGGCGAAATGCCGCGCGTGGCTGTTGGTCTCCTGTGTACTTTTCTGGTCACAGCATTACCATGGTGGCAGCAGAAGTGCCTAGCGCAGGAGTCTGAAACAATTTTAACATGCACTGTGAAGAAAACCACTACAGAATGCGTCTGTGTAAATAAGTCTCAGGAGCTGACGTCAGTCGAGACGGTGACCCTATCTGAGTCAATGAATGGTATCTCAGTGCGTTGTGCGACCAATTCGGACTTCGTCCCTTCGGACAAGAACAAGGTCTGTACTGGAAAGGCAGAAGAGGCATCTCTCACAGCATGTGAACCCCCCTCAAAGAAGACCACCGGTGGGAGTGCGATGATCGCCGATTTCCTATCTTCAAGTCCCGCTCTGACGCCCAGTGTGGAATGGATTACCAGTGAGGTCGCCAAATCCTTGACCTTCCCCTCAACAAACTTCCCTGCCACCGACAAGGCATTCTTGATAGGCTGCCGACAGAATAACAAAAGCTACTGCCTGGTGTCTGTGAATGTGAAAGCAAGAAAGTCTGTGCTTGAAGACAAGGTCCTCAAGTGCGCATACGGCACAGACAGCAACACGCCTGTACCGGAAGTGACGCTGGATCCCACCAGCAACTCACTGACAGTCGACTGTGGCGAGGACGGAACAATGCCCCTTACGGGAGAACTGCCAACTGTCTACTACTGCAAGGACTCCGCCACCGATGCCTGCGATCCTGTCAAGGACGTGACGGAAATCCTGCCGGGCTTCGCCAAGGAGTGGTGGACACCTGTGAATGGTCTCGAGACCGCAGCCAAACTGACAGTGCCGGAGGGTGGCTTTCCTGTTGAGCCGAAGACAGTTGTGCTGGGATGCAATCCCAAGAGAGCAAAAGCCAAGGTAGATGCCGAGCCGGAGTCCCACGCTGAGGGTGGTCTCCCGACCTGTCGGGTGAAGGTGGCTTTTAATGCTCAGTCGAGCAGCTCAGGTGTGAGAATTTCATTGGGCTTTGCACTGGTTGTCTTGGTGTCACTCATGTGATCCACCGGTAGCCACATTCGGTGCGCCATTCTCCGGAAGTGGTATATTCTGCCATTGTGGTTGTCGGGCGGCACCCCACGTGGCAGGATTGTGCTGGTAGCTGTGATGCAGAGGATGAGAGGCGAATACCGTGCTTGTTAGGGCACCATTTGTCTGCTTCGCTATTGTTAGAGGGTCTTTCGGAATTGTATCTGTATCAAGTTTCAGGTCCGGTTTTAGCACATCGTGTACAACGTGCAGGATCTCGTCCTCTAGAGCTCTTTTCTCGAAAACCTCAGGGCCAAATACCCGAATAGAGGGCTTAGCTCATAGCAAAAAAAGGTCCTGTATGTATTCGGATGCGAAGCGAGTTCAGAGCAACGAGACAGAACCATTCGAAAGAGAGTAGCGGTAGATAGACACTACGAGGACCATTCCTGAATATCTGAAGACATGGGCGATCTCGAGCTGCGTGAGACGGTCGATCCTCGCGGAAGACGCCTAGGTTCGCCAAATGAAACTCGCATGTCCAGGATACAAGAGCAGTTCCGAAAGCGAAGGGATGTGACAGATAAGGATGCGACGAGTAATCGCGTTGCACTGTGGTGCCATAGAGCCCTGCAGTGATCACCTAGAGAGCGACGCACGGCATCAACTCGCAGAGATACTACGGTGCCCTTATACGGCTACTACGTCATTGCTTCCAAGTGCCGATTGAAACCACTTCCGTCAGGACTACGCGCACATAACCTCTCGAAGGCGCTCTTCTCTTACTCGTGTCTCTTCTTGTGAGATATGTAGTAAACTATTGTCCGGCAGACAATGATGGTCGGTATAAAGCCCTCCTCCCGCGTCTTCTATTAGGGTTAATATGTCCATGCCTTCTCAGAGAAACTGGTGATCGCTCTGATGTTCTTGTTTCGTGGTGTCCGATGGGAGCCGGCCTTTACAGGCGCTGTTCTTGCTTGCGTTGGCTTCTGGACCGTGCTGATGTGTGCGCGCCCCTCACGGCACAGCCACTTCGCGCCTGCATGCCTATAACATGAAAGTTACATGAAATTCTTTAGCATATCACGCCTCTCTGCTAGACAATCTAGTTTTCAATTTCCTGGTCATTTGGAACATTCTTATCAAGCTTTCGGAACCCCTGACAGGCTGCTCCATTTGTTGGTGTTTTAATTTCAAAAGGGTTTCTCCATGAGATAAATAAACCACGGAGGAGCTAGGTGGTTTGGGAGATAAAAGACGTCCCGAACAACGCTGGCAGCAAGAAGCCCGGAACGTCAACAGATGCTGTTGAGACTGTGTAGCGCACGCCAGAGCTTCTCTCGCTGCAGAGTCTCGTATTATATGTATGCGGTTTGGTTTCAGTCATACGCTCTTCAGCATTCGGTCTTCGGTACCCGCTTGTGTCTGGCGATGACAAGGGGCGTCTCTCATGCAGTCCCGAAGCGGCTGTGGTGTAGTACACAGAATCCTCTTCAGTGTGTAAGGAATAGGAGTGCCTCCAAAGCAGCAGGTGTGACAAAAAGAGAGGAATGTGATGGACTTCCTCTCGGTTTCACTTCCAATACAGTGCCATTCTGGTACGAGTGGCAGCAGCCGTAAAAAAGCGGGCTTTCGCTTGTGTGTCGGTCGCAAACCCAGTGACTTTCTTGGAGCGATGTGGAGTGTTCTCTCTTGATGTAG
This sequence comes from Besnoitia besnoiti, assembly GCF_002563875.1. Lineage (NCBI taxonomy): Eukaryota > Apicomplexa > Conoidasida > Eucoccidiorida > Sarcocystidae > Besnoitia > Besnoitia besnoiti. Next base: position 2,272,145 of record NC_042360.1, on the reverse strand, counting down.
AGCTCAAGGCGTCCTCCAGCTTTTGTGGGCCCGGCGTGATTGATGCTACTGGTTTCTCTTACTTCCAAATATTTCTAGTATGTGCTTGTCCATATTCCAGGGGCGTACCGCTCCCATGACTGACAATAGTTTTTATTCTGAAGATGTACCTGCTGTCTCTTCACGTGGACATTTACAATGGCGGGTAGTTCCGTCTCTTCAATGACGAAGAATGCGGATCTACAGTACGCGATAAAGCGAATTTTGAAGCAGCACCAAAGAGAATGCGAGGACGCAGCCGACTTTGGGAAAGCTCGCGAAGCCCAGGCAGCGTTAAATGAACTGCAGCATCGTTGTGAATTTGAGGGGCTTTGTCGTCTCTTTTGCCAGCAGTACCAACAGTTGGCAGATGTCGACGAGGCTCACAGAAAACAATTGCGAACTCTAGAGATGCAATGGAAAACTGTACAGCTCCCCTCCCTTGTTGACAGGATCCGAAAATGGCGAACTCAGTTGCAAGAAAGACAGAGCGCCGAGCTGCAAAACATGACATGGCAAGAAGCAGAAGACAGCAAGTCGAAACCCAAATTTAGAAAGGAGGCTTTCGATCTACAGAAGAAGATGCAATATCTCGGTATGAAAGCGCAACTTCCCTTTTATGTGTATCGTTGCTTGACAACGCGGGGTAACACGAAAACACCGTGACCAAGTGGCCGCGGTATTGCAACGGGAAGAGGACATGAGAAAAATACATATGTAACGGCTGAAAGTTGGTAAAAACAACTAGATTGCCAGAATCTCAGTAAGACACAACACCTAACAGTATCGTCCCTGGCCAGCATTTTGCTTTCCGGTCACTCGCCCAAGCTCGCGTATACACGACGATAACCGGACTATGTGAAGGCAACTCGAATCAAAGCGCCTGGAAACTTATGACGCGCTTAACGGCCTGCACAGAGGGATAGATATGCAAATACCTTCGCGACGTTCTTAGGCCATCAAGGGCGATACGATGAAGCAGAGGAAGTCCAGCGCCAACTTCTGGCTCAGCAACGTCTAGACGCACAGGAGCACGAGGCGTCTCGGCAAGCCCGCATAGAACGCCAGGCCGCCAGACTGTCCGAAACTCACGAAGCAGAACGGGCGGCTTTCGAGGCCAGAGTGGAGCGCCTGATCGAGTACTCCAACCGGCAGAACGCCGCCACTGTTGATACACTTCGCAGAAAGCACGGCGGACTCAGGAAAAGTATCACACATGTGCAAGGTACGGCACACGGAACCCCAACAGCTGCATATGTTTCCAGCAGCGTACCCTTACCACTGCCTCACATAGCTTTTTGCACCTTTGCAGCTGACGGAGGAAGAAAAAAAGTAGGCTGCGGGATACAGTAGAGAGCACGTCCTCTGCAGGCTACGCTCTCCCCACGAAGTGAATGCCGATGCATATTCCTGATGCATTGGCCGCTTCGCAGGGCTGGAGTTACAGAAGGCGCTGCATGCCTTGAAGTGCCTCAAGCCCGACGAAGGCGTTCGCCTAGTTCGCTCGGTAGTGGCCACACATATGCGCAATTCTCGGAAGACCCAGCAGGGGTCGAGCGCTTCTGGTGAAGGGGGAGGTCCCAAGCTGCTGCCTTTCTCGCAGGAACTACTCCTCCAGTCTTGCATACGAACCCCCACAGTTTCTGAGGGCTTGTCTTCGCCAGTGGCCGCGCCGTCGGGGCGAAGGGGCCCGACAGCTATCCAGCCGTCGGCGGCTTCGCCACTGTCTCCTCCCGGGAAGTCGAGAAGATCATCCCTTCCAAGAACGTTTCACAGGAAGTCATCGTCGAGTTTCTCCTCCGATGCGTCTCGTAGAAGCGCGAGTCAGGCGGCGGCGCTGGCCAGCCACAGCAGACAAAGCACCTCGACATATTTCAGATCCGACACCGCTTTGCACGCCGCTTCGTCTCCGCGAGCAGGGGTCCAGAGTGAGACAAAGACCCTGGCGGCTGGGGAAAGGAATCGAGCCGCTCCCGCCGTTGGCTCAGCACGAGGCAAACCCGGAGCGGACGCACAAACGGGATGGCAGAAAAAGAAAGTGCCTCTCCTCCCTGAAGGGGCCGACGCCCTGCACGAAGAGATTCTGTCTTCTTGGAAGGAAGGCGCTGCCAAAGTGCTTAGAGACAGACAATCCCTCATGCCTCTTCGATGAATAAGCATTCGCTTCCTGGCGAAAAAAAAAACTGCCGCGTTTGCGAATCCAGCGAATGGACTGCAGCGGGCAAACGCGAGCTGGGCTGCACAGAACAGAAAGTGCTTTCCTTCCGTATATAGTGCACACATATTTCTTTGGCTCCTACCAGCATACACAAGAGAAATGCACCCCATTTGCGGCGGCTGAGGAGCTCTCTAGTAATTATGCCGCAGTTCTTGATAAGACGGAGAGGTTGTGTTCTGAAGCGCAAGGGCATCTCCTATAATATGAGAGCGGCGTTGGCGGTCTCTCTGCTTATGTCTCCGTACGCTGTTCGTCTGCACTAACTTCGACTCTTGCAGCGGTCCAGGCGCTCATCGCTAGTGTAGCACTATGGTGCCAGTTTCATTCGTACCCTGAAGGTAGGGTACCAACACTCTGAGAAAGGCAGAGGGACCGCCACGATCTCAAGATCTCATCACGTGAGTCAAGCGAATCCGCACAGGCACGACGGCAGTCAGGAGTCCGCATGGACGCGACGCCTCGCGCACCATCTGCGCGCACCGATCGCTGAGTTTCACACAAAAGCCACCTGGCCGTTCTTCTCGAAGTGCACTGCGCAGTGTCCGGGACTCAATCGCAGACAAATCTGAATCACCAGCTAGCTGTGTCAACTCGAGGGGGAAACGAGCGCTACAACAAGCGTGCCTTCTAAGGCACACTTTGAAGCCCGAGCACCGGGACAAGACGCATCATCATTCGGCGCTCCGTAGTCGTCTTCAGCGGACATACGTTGACGCAGCAGCACTTCAAGGCTAACGGGTGTGTCGGCGTCGAGCAAACCGCGAGACCGTGCAGAGGAAATCACCCAGCGCTGTGAGAAAGACGCCTCGACGACACATATACTGTTCTCTGCTGACCGTTGCTCCCAATCTGTCTACTTTCCTCGTTCTGACAGGCTTCAGCCTGTCTTCCCCTCTCAGCGTGCGACACGTGAGGGAAAACGAAGTCTGGCTACGTATTAGAAGACTAACGTGGGTTGCTGTCACGTCCCTACAGCTGGAGGGCGATCGTGAGACGCACTATCGAGTTCGTTTCCTGCGCGAGGCCGAAAACATCCGTTGGAAATGCACGATATACGCATGAGGGAGGCAGTCTCGCATGAAGGAATTACCCCGCTTTTCTGATTTGCTCAGTTGTGTTCCGGCGCACTGTGGCTGGTTGCCTCTGGCAGCAGCAGGAACAATTAAGGTAAGACACAAGCACACCCCTGGCGGGCCGTGGTGTGCCGAGGATTTGATCAGTGAGAATTTGAGATCTGTCGCGCGCTGTCAGTTTCCATGAGAAATCCCGGTTGGGATGTCTTCATGTCTACACCTTCCGCAAAAAGACACGAATATCCGTGCACACATACACGCATCTCTAAGGGAAGTAGTACACGGTGTAGCGCTGAAGCAACCGCCGACAACAACCGGTTCACCCACAGGCCCTGCGTTGGGCTGATCGCGTGTAGGACACGAGAGCCCATCCAGAGCTGCTGCAGAGCGCCGCGTGTCTTCACTTTCTCTCAAAGCACGAGGCTAGCACGGGGAGAGGCAGGAGGCACACGAAGGGGAAGGGAAAGAACGCAAGAGAGAGGAGACAGAGAAAAGAGACGAAAAACCCAGTTGGGCCGTGTGGGCACACAGTCGGGTCGTCGCCTAGCATCCCTTCTTCTTCGCGACACCGACGGTGCGGCCGTGGCGGCCGGTCGTCTTGGTGTGCTGACCACGGACCTTGAGTCCCCAGTAGTGACGCAGACCTCTGTGGAGCCGCATCTTCTTCAGGCGCTCCAGATCCTCTCTCCACACGTTGTCCAAACCGTTGGCAACCACGTGCTTGTTCTTGCCGTCACGCACGTCCTTCTGTCTGTTGATGAACCAGGTCGGGATCTTAAACTGCTGGGGGTTGGACGCGATGGCAACGACCTGCGAAACGCACGCAAAAAAAACCAAGCCGATGAACACCGCGTCTCCCAAACAGACAGCTCACTCCCCGACAGAGCCTCAACCGTCCAGCGTCACGCCTCAACTCGCAGCGTGATACATCAACTCAAACGCATATAGACGGGTGCGTGCACCTTTGCAACGCCAGGCGCGCACGTACCGCACTTCCGCCCGCGGGGCGTTGCTTCAGAGCGAGACGGACGAGGGGAGGTAGCGCTCCTTGCAAAGCAAATCGGGAAGTACGGACTCCAACAGTAACACACGGCCTCACTCAACCGCATGCAGGCGACTCCCACACGGGTCTTCGCGAGGCGCGATTTTCCTTCGCTCCAAATCTACCACGCGCCACTAGCCAGCCAAGGCATTCACGTCCACACATCCGACAACGTATGTCGCAACGAATGCCCGGCGCCGGCAAATTTCACACGCGCGTAAGCGACAGGGCGAAGAGAGCAGCAGCGACTTGCAGAGGAGCTGCCCCCCAGGGCTTTCCCTAAAACACATCCTCGCACCCGGACAAACTGCTCCCCTCTCGCTTGCATTTCTCAACCGAAGCAGGAAGAACCTTTATGGCTGCTCTTCTCTTTGCTTTAGGGCCTCAGCTCTCTCTCCGCGCCGTGTGCTGGCGGCGCCGAATGACGTTCGCAGCCGTCTCTGCTCTGGAGAAGAGCGGATGCGCGTGCGCGATTCCCCCCCCTCAGCCCGTCGGCATATCCTAATTTTAGCTGTGAACGCGAATTGAACGGCGGGAGAAATTACCTTGCTGATTTCGTCAGCGGTGAGCTCCCCGGCTCTCTTGTTGGTGTCGATATCTGCCTTCTTGCAGATCAGGTTGGACATCCGGCGCCCGATACCGCGGATGGCGGTGAGGGCGATGACGACCTTCTCGCGTCCATCAACGTTGGTGTTGAGGATACGGAGAATGTGCTGGAAATCCTGGTTGTTCGAGATCTGGATCGACATTGTGGTGGCGAGAGAAAAGAGACAACCGGGGAGGGGGAGCCACGGAAGCGGCGGCCACGCAATACCCACACTACTCGAGGAGAAGGCAAGTCCCCACTCGAGAGAAACACGAGACGGAAAAGAAGAGGAAAAAGAAAACAAACAGGACGCGGTCACGCGAGGAAGCAGGAAAGCAAACACAGTGCCCAACGGCTTCCAGTCTCGTCCTCTCAACGGTCGTCGAGAAACGTCTCTTCATCCCCCAGGCGCCGATCCTCCTCGCCCTTTGTGGCGTACAACAACTAGGGGCGGCGCATACGTTGTTCCCTGCAGCTACCGCCCTGGCGGTCGGCGAAAGTGTCTTTTCCCCGCGCATGCAGCAAAAACGGACCCCTCGCCCTCTGTCCCAGCATTTTCAACGGGCGCGCATCTTTTCTCCGCCCTTTAAGCCGAAGGACTCTCCCATGCGCGGCCGTCAACTTGTGCTCCCCACAGTTAGGGCTCTGCTGCATGTGGGGTCTCCTCTACTGCGCAGGTCTTGTTTGCGCGCCCTCTCTCCGCGTCCGCGCATGCAGCAGCTTTCCGCGAGCTGACGCAAAATGCTAGGCTCGCTAGTGAAACGCGGCACGAGAAAGACAACGACAAGTAGCTAGAAAAGTACCGGGGCGAGAGACGTGCATGTAGCTTCGCTTCAGCTGCGACGAACTCCAGGTGAAAGACTCTTCTTCTCCCCACCAATTTCGATGCATGTGGTGGTCTACACACGCAGTTTTCTGTAGTCTGGGCGCGGAGACTGGGTCTCACGCGTGGCTGTCTTCGGCGCGTCCTCTCCTTCTTCCGCGCTACGCTGGGTGAGCTCGCTCGGGAGGCTGCGTCCGGTGTCGCCTACTTTTCGCCTGTGTCTCGACACACCTTGCTCGAAAGTCAAGTTGCGTATTTTTTCCAGACGTTTCTGCCGGGGAGACGCTCCTGTGCCCTGTTGAGCTATTTCGCACACTCTACCGCGTTCGCCCTGTGTTGAGAAAAGCAGCACCAGCTGTTCTGTGTCGCTGGCGGCGTTGGTCCGCGCGCCTCTCCGCTGCGCAGAAGACGCATTTCCGTTCGACTCCAGGCCCGCAGAGCGCGGGCTCGTCCTTGCGCGGCGCGCCTCGGGGGGCCTGTATGACCTGGGCTTCAACACCGAGAGCAGAGAGGAGAAAAAAAGGCGATGCGCGCACCGAAGCGGGAAGGGAGTCCTCTCTCCAGCACTGAGATCCGGAGGGACGCGGCGGGGAGGAAGCGAGCACGATGCAGGATTGAGGCCGAGCGGGGGAAGTTTGTGGGCTGTTGCCTTCCGCCGAAACACCGCTGAGAGAGAGGAGCGCTCAGCAGGATGAGCCGCGACCAGGCGCAGCGGGCCGCCGCGGCCTGCGGCAGTCCGCAGGGCCTGGCGGCGTCGGGAGCAGAGCAGGACCCGCAGCCGCAGCAGCAGGCGGCGCCCTCGGGCTCGTTCGCCTCCGCAGCATCCTCGTGGTCTCCGCCCGCGTCCAGTCAACTCACAGCCGCGCGTGACGGCGCCCGCGACGCCCAGAGGCCGCCGGGGAACGAGCGAAGAAGGAGGCGCAGCAGAGAGCGGGAGAACCGCGGAGAGAGGCGAAACTCCAGTTCCACGCACGGACGCCACAGACACGGCTGCGAGAGAGACATCCAGGGAGCGGAGGACGCGGGCCGCGGGAAAGACACGCGGAGACACCACCACCGGGAAGGGGGCGAGGGAGAAAGAAGAGAAGACAAAAGAGAGGAGGGAGGCAGGGGTCACGACAGAAGAGACGCGGAGAAGAGAAGCAGTCATGTGGCGCAGCTGCGCTCAGGAGACAGCAAAGCAGGCCGCGCCCCCTCGCGGGTGCGAGAGACGGGCTACTGCCCAGAAGCGTACAGACGCAACGCCTCGAGGGGCGCGAGGAGAGACGGCGAGAGCCGCAGAGAGAGAAACGACTCAGAGAGAAAACAGTGGGGTCCGCGCAGAGAGGAAGCCCCGCGTGCGCCTCACTCTGGCGCACCCTGCTCTTCAGAGCGGCCGGGGACGCAGGATGGGGCGGCGCGCGCGTGTGAGGGCTCAGACATCAGAGGCTCCTGCGAAGCGCGGGCATGTCACCCTGCGCGCGCCAGAGACGCCTGCCGCCCTGAGTCGTCCCTGCCCCGGGCGCGTGGAGAGGAAAGCGCGTGCCGCCGAGCGAGGGAGGAAGACCTGAGAGAGGAGGCGCAGCACAGGCGGCGGAGAGACGACGCCCACGTAGACAGCGGACGCCTCGGGCGCCACTCGCGGCGCGCGTCCGCGAGCCGAAGAGACGAGGGGCGACCGCGGAACGAGAAAGAACGCAGGCGAGAGGGAGAGCGAGAGCGCAGCGCGTCGTTGCATGGCTGGTGGCGGCGAGAGAGCCACGGAGGACGAAGAGAAGACGAATCGCGCAGGAGCTGGACGCTTGCAGGGCAACCGGAGAGGACTCCGGAGAACGAGGGACGCCGCACGCCGTCCTCGCACCGACACAGATCTCGAAAAGAAGAGCGCCGAGAAGAGCACCACTCTCGACACGCGAGCTTGGAGGAGAGGCCCGACAAACAAGAGAGGAACCACGCCCCCACAGAGCTGCCGCAGACCGACGCAGCACGCGGAGTGAGAGAGAAGGGCAAACAAACACTCGAAGCAGACAGGAGGAGAAGCAGCAGGGGAGAGAGGGATGGGCAAGAGTGTCGGCGAAAACACCGGCATCGCGAAAAACACTCTTCCGCGTCGCCCTTCTCGGGGTCCTCCTCGCAGCGGGGCTCTCGGGAGCACACGCCGTCATCAGCTTCTCCGCCGCTTTCCTCCTCGTTGCCTTCGCGGGAGACCTATCCGCCTTTCGCGACCTGCGATGCGAACCGAGAGGGCGCCGACGCACCAAGCCAAAGAAACCCGCACACGGGCACAGGCGAATGGCGTCCAGGCAACTTCGCTGTGTCTGCTCACGCTTTCGTCGCCTCTGCGCAGGCGTCACAGCCCGCGGGAGGCATCGACAACGCGCTCAGCCCTCCGTCTGTCTATCCCGCCGCGTGTTTGCCAGGCTCGGCGGCGTTTTCACCAGGCATCTTTCTCTCATGCACCTCGACGGCGGGCGCTGCCGCGACAGATCCAGCTGTCTATACAGTCGGACCGTCGGCGGCGCCAGCGGTGGTGCTGACGCCTCGCGCGGCGTGTGCCGAGCTGTCGAGCCAAGAGAGATTTAATTTTCACAGCGCAGAACTGAGAGAGGGCGACGCGTCGGCTGGGCGGGCGGCCGCAGCTCATTGGGATTTGCTTCGCGCGGTGGCGCGCGGCCCGCCGCAGGACCGCGCAGACGGCGACGCGTCCGCCGCTGGGGCGACTCCCGGCGGCGTCTATACAAGGGCCGGTCTGGCTGACGCGCTGAGCCCTGCGTGCGTCCTTCGTCCTCGCTCGAGTTCGGATCTGCCGCACCGCAGCGGACCTGAGCCGAGTGTCTCGTCGGGTGCCCTCTGCGTGGAGCCCGAAAGGCACGCAGGCGCCTCTTTCGCTTTTGCGGCGTCTGCCCCGCCTGCGCCGGAACGCCCGTGCAAGCCCAGTTCTTTCCAGTCTTTCTTTTCTTCTGTGGCTCGAGAGGAGGCCTCGTCGTCCTCTGTGCCGGCGCCTCCGCGCCACGCGTTGCCATCTGCTGCCTCCTTGTCTTCAGCCGGCGCGGCTCCTCCCCCTTTCTCGCTTTCCTTTGCGGCGCAGCCCCAGCCTCAGCAGAGGCAGGACCCGCAGCGCGCCGACCCGGGCGAGCCCGACTGGGCTCGCAACCAGGGTGTGTCCTCTCTCGGTCGCCAACCTGCAGCGGTGCCCGCCTCGCGCAGCCAGCTGAGGGTTTTTGGCTCGCCGACGCCTTCTCGCCCAGCTCCGCCGGCGCCGCCTCCCCCTCCGCCGCCTCCCGACGCGTCTGCGCCGTCTCGTTTTGCCGCTGTCTCCGTCCCCGGGGGGGGCGGGACACCGACGGCCAGGCGTCTGCGGCTCTCCTCTCGGGAGAGGCGACCGCGTCGCCTTCTCCGCGGGTCGGCCTAGAAGCCGCGACCGCTGCCTCGAGTGCGCCGGCCTGGCGCCCGCCTCCCCCGCCGCCTGAGCCGCCTTCGTTCTCCCCTGCGAGTTGGTTGCCGCCGTTCGCGCCATTCCCGCATGCCGCCGCGCAGAGTCTCGCGGGCGGCCCGCGGCGCGGGATGCCCGCCTTCATGCCGCCCGCCGCAGACGCGGCAGGGCGGTGGGGCGACGCCGAGGCCCGAGCGCAGACTTCCGTGGGCGAGGTCGCGGAAGGCAGGGCAAGCGAAGAATGGAGAGCGCCCTCTGCTGCTTGGCAGCGGTTCGGCGTGGAGGCGACTCCAGCGCCCTCAGCGTCGTCTGCTCCGTCAGTCTCCCTGTCGTCCTCGCCTGCACTGGCTTCTTCTTTCTCTTCGCCGCAGGGCGGCGGGGCGCGGCCCGGCCCGACGGCGGGCCCCGCGGGCCAGAAACCCGCGGCTGGGGCGCAGGGGAGCGAGGCAGGGTGGTCAGAAGACCAGGCGAACCGAGAGAAGTCGGCGGGAGAGAAGGCAGACGCGAAACCCCGTCAGACTTGTTTCACCGATCCGCGCCTCGCTCGAGCCAAACAAGCTGCGAAAAACCAGACTTCTGAGGACGACGGGGAGGGGGGCCCCCCCAGGGGCGATTTGCCCGCCTCAACGCAGGCGGCTGAAGCTCCGTCTTCGGTTTCCTCGTCGCGCGCTCTGCCTTCTTTCTCTTCCGCCCCGTTCGTCTCCACGCCTCCTTCCGTTCTTTCTTCGCCTTCTGTCACCTTCAGCCGGGAGCAGCTGCTTGGCGGCGTCTCCATCAAGCGCCCAAAGAAGAAATCCGCGCCGCCGTCGCTGTCGACGCCTCCGCTCAGGGAGGCTGGGGCGAGCGTGGCGAGCGCCTCCGGGGCTGCTGCGAGCCTCTCGCTGCCGCCGGCGTCCGCCGCCAAAGCTGCGGACGCCGCAGCGCCGTCTCGCGTTTCGTCGCAACCCCCTTCTGCGTCTGGTGCTCCCTGTGTGAGCGGCGAACAGCCATGCTCTACGCACGCCTGCTGCTTGTCATGGCGTCTGCCTTGTCGAGGCGTTGCTGCGCCCTGCGCGTCCGCCTCGCCTCCGGTTTCTGTTTCTTTTCTGTCTCCGTCGCTAGCTCGTCCTCTGCAGCGAAGCGGCGGCTTGGCGACGGGCGGCGACGGGAGAGAGGGCCGCGGCCGCGAGACCGCTCAGAAGCGCGCGCAGCGCGATTCGCAGGTCGCCGCGTTTCTGCAGCGCTTGCAGGCCGGCGACTTCGTGCAGGGCGAGCAAGTCTCCGGAGACTTCCACGCGAGCTCTGGCGGCTCAACTGACGAGGACGAGGAGGCCCTGGAGCGCACATCCTCGCAGGCCTGCGCGGATGGCGAAGGGGCGCGAAGCTCTCTTCGCAGACTGGAGGCACCCGAGAGCCAGGAGACAGGCCGAGGGGACACGGCGAGCGCCCTGAAACAGACTCCAAAGGACCGCGCCGCGCTCGCGGACGACGCGCGGGTGAAGGTGCGGGAAGGCAGCGCGACGAGCGACGCAGACGCCGAGCAGACAGCCACTCGAGAGCGACAGGAAGCGGAAGAAGACGCACCGAACGGGAAGGACCTGCAGGCCTCGCAGCGCGCTCAGGAGACCGAGAGCGACTGGTCCTGGTCGCTCTCTTCTTTCTCTGAGATGTCGGAGGCGGAGGAGACGGCGCGCGCCTCTGGCGGCTCTTCGCGCTCCGCGAGGCCGCAGACTCTGGAAGAAGAAAACAGTCTCCTGTTTCGCGCGGCGGCCCACGCCGCGTTGGAGCTCGGAGCTCTCTCCGCGCCGAAACTTCGAAAAAAAGAGAAAGTGAAACACGCAGACAAGGGTGCCTCGTCCTCGCTCGCTCCACGAGGAGGGAAGCCCCCGAAGAACAACGAGGAGGAGGCGAAGCGAGGCAACAAGAGGCCCGCGCGCCCCTCCGCGCGTTCAGCGGCTTGGACTTCTCACGAAGCGGAGACACACCAGGTTCTCTTGAATGCGTGCCTGCCCTGTGATGTGCCGCCGCCTCCCTTCCTGCCGGTCTCTCCCTCGTCGCCTGCGTCCCTTTCGCCCGCCCCCGCGGGGGCTCCCGGAGCCGGCGCGAAGCACCCGCGAAGGGGACTGTCTCTTCTGACCCGGCTCCATGCCGCGGCGCGTCGGGCGCGACGTCTGGGGCGCGAGGCCGACGCCGCGACCGCGGCCGCGGCGACGGCAGTCGCCAGCGGCATCGGGAGGATCCGCAGCTACTTGCTCGCGAGTGACGCCGAGAGCAAAGAGGTCGAAGAGAGCACCGTCGGGGGCGCTGCGACAGGCTCAGCCGAAAGGCTCTTGAAAGGAAGCTTACTCGCCGCTGAGGAGCCGCTCTGCGCCGCGGAAGTTCTGGGGGGCATGAGGAAGGCTCGCGACCTCTTTCCACGGGGGCACGCAGGGCGAAAGCGCCCCAGAGAGGGACTGGGGAAGCGGCCCACGCGGTCGGAGGCGGCGAGCCCCGGCGGAAAGTGCAGAGAGACGGGCGGGGGGCAGGAGGCAGAGTGGAGCCCGACGCCGGCTCCAGCGGAAAATCACGCGAGCGAGGGCGAGGAAGCCGACGCGCAGCACTGGAGTCAGTGTCTCGAATCTGAGCCGAAAGCAAGCAAGCTGAGGACCTCGCTCGTGGAGAAGGACGACGACTCAACGCGCAGCGACGACGAGGCCTCACGGCCCCCGCGCACTCTGTCGCCTTCGCAGACGTGTTCGGATCCGTACGAGACGGTTGACGCGGGATGCCCTGGGATCTTCCTCCCGACGCACTCCCTCGAATTCCCGGCGCTCCCCTCTTCGTCTGGCGCGGCTGACATCGCCTCTTCCGTCGCGCAGTTATCCACTCGCTCTCTCGCGGCCGCCGGCACCGAAGCCGGCGTCCTCGCGCTCTTCGACGTCGCGCACCCTTCCGCCTCGCGCTTCGTCTCCCTCTCTGCATCTCCGCCGTGTATCAGCCCTTCTTCCACGCGGCGCCCGCAGGCTTTTGAGGGCGAGGCAGGGGGAGAGAGGCTCGGCGCGAGCGAGGCTGGAGGCGCACGGAGCGACGGCATTGCGTGTCTGGCATGGCACCCGCGAGCGGAGTTTCTCGGCGCAGGAAGGCAAGGCGGTCGCCTGCAAATCGTTGACCCCAGAACCCGGGACGTCGTCACCGAGTGGCGGGCGCACCGTGGTCCTGTCGAGAAGCTGCAGTTCATCGGAAATAACGGTGCGTAGCGCGATTTAGACGGAAGTTTCTATGCAGACATATCTATGCATAGATGCATATGTGCGTCATGTTTGCATATTTATATATGCATGCGCGTGTCTGTATATATGTGTACCTTTTTATGGGGTAGATACGGGAAAGCCCTGAATTCATCAAGTGGGCATCACGCGTGAATGTGTATGTATCTGTACCTCCATATGTATCAATTTTTAATCTAGCGTATGGCTCTACATGCGCAACTCGCGTGAACAAACCCGTGTGTTTCGCGGGACGCTAGCCCGATGTATTCACATGTCGTATCTATTTGTGTGTATTTCCGCCTCTTTGACTCCTAAATGCGTACAAATAAGGTATTTGCATGCGCTTTTTGGCGCCACTTCAAGCCTCGGCCCTGTCTGATCTTTTTCTCGGAACCTGCAGTTTGCGCGACTTCCTCCTCGACGGAAATGCACGTTCGCTTCTGGGACCTGCGCATCCTTCCCTCTTCTTCTTCTTCTTCTTTTTCGTCTCCTTCTTTTTCTGCTTCCTCTTCTTTTCTTTCCTCCGCGGTCGGCCGTTCGTGGAACGAGCGCCTGCTGCGCGCGGTGAAGGCCGACAGCGGCGTCTCGGCATTCTGCGTCTCTCCGGACGAAGAACTCTTCGCGCTCGCCACTCTCGCCGGCGAAATTCAAGTGAGAAAACTGAGCAAAGAGGGCGATGCACAGACGCCGCCGCGCGGACGGCCACACCCGAAAAAGGAGAAGAAAACGCAGGGGGGGCAGGGAGTATCGCAGAAAGCGACGGAGGTTGTTGGTTGTTGCTATCTGGCGTTTGCCTCATCGCCTCGCACCTTGCTCTCGTCTCTGTGACAATCTTGGTTCCTCCACCCATATCTACTTTTAAGTGCCTCTCCACGTGTGCAGATCGAAGTTTGCCTTTTTCTTTCACCACTGGGCGTCATTCCCGTGTTTACTGCCGCGTGTCGTTGGCTTTTTGTTTTGTTTTCGCGTCCGATGTCTTCGAGGTTTCGGTGTCGCATTTGTGTGATTTCTCAGGTGATGACGTCGCCAATCGGCGTGGAGCCTATAGAGCAGCTGCTGCTTTTTCCTTCCGTGAGCGAACTCGACTGTTTTTCTTCACTCTCCTTCTCCCCCAACAACCGCGGGCTCCTCGTCCAAGGCGAGAGGCAGCACACGCAGCGGATGCGGGATGCGACACGTGAGTCTTTCATTTTCCTCTCCTTTCCCCTTTTTTTAAGTTTTCTCGCAATCGGTTGCTTCCCCTCACTGCGTCTGCGGCTAGGCCCTCCGGTCTTCGTTTCTTTCTGGCTCTCGCTGTCTGTCTTCACTCGGCTCTCCACTCCCTCGCGCTGCCCCGCTCTTCGGGCCGTCACCGCGCCCTTTGGTTAGCGTGAGGTGCACCTCTTCCGCTCGCTTCTGCCTCCTTTCCTCTGTTACTGTCTCGGTTGCTTCATTTCCTCGCTTTGAGGCTGTGCGTGTCAGCAGGTCTGCTCTCTTACCCTTTCTGCGAGCTCCGCGACCTGCAGACTCCCCAGCAGCGCGCCAAGCTGCAAACGTTCGCGTCCTTTTGGCCTGAGTTGCGGCGGTATCCCGACTATGCTCCTGCGACCGCGTCCCTCGCGTCGCTCTCGTCTTCTCCCTCGCTTTCGCCGGTCTTTGATTTGCCCTTCTCCTTCTTCCCGGGGGCTGTGGCTGTGAGTCTGGCAGACAACTTGCTTCCGCTCGCTGCCGCAGCCCCACGGCGGTGCAGGGCGGAGGCGAAGAGCGAAACGCCCGCGCGGAAGAAGGAGCGCGCGTCCTCGGTCGAGACAGTCAAGCGCGACAGAGACGGGGCGGAAGACGGCGAAGAGATGCCGCGAAGGCCTTCGCGAAGCGCATGCACGTTCAGCTCCGCGGGCGCCGGCGACTGGGAGGAAGAACACGAGGCGACAGGAGGCAGCTCGCTCTCTTCTCCGCCGTACCTCCTCTACGTCAACGCGAGCGTCTCGCGGCACCCGGTGTCGGCGTCCTCCTCGCGTGCCGCCGCTGCAGAGGCCTCGACGCTGCCAGCCGCATACAAGACAGAAAACGCGAACAACGCGACGGGATGCGCATGCGCGCCTTTCGAGCTGTTCACAGGTTCGGTCGCGCCGTGGGCGGCGAGAGGCGGGGAAGACGAAACAGCGAGACCCGAGAAGGGAGACTCTGGGAATGTTGTGAACTGCGGGCGAGAAGGCCCCGCGAAAGGGCAGCAGCGTCCCGACGCGGAGACGCAGGCTGCCGACTCTCGGGCTTCACAGAGAGAAGGAAGCTCCTCTTTTCTGCGGGAACCGGACGGCGCACCGAAGGCCTCTGGAACCGCCTCGTCTCTGCAGCTTTGTGTGAAGAGCGAAGGACAGCCTCTCGTAATCAGCGACAAACTCGGCTGCACTGCATCGCCTCACGAGCGTGACGGCGTTCAAGACGCAGAGACATCTGACGAGGAAGAAAGAGAGGGAGAACGAGAGGGAGAAGAAAGAGAGGAGGAGCTGTATGCGTGGCTCCGAGCGTCTGCCCGCGTTTTCGAGGGCGACATCGGCGGAGATCCCATGTGGACCTGCAGGCGGTTTTCGTGCACTTTCTGGCGAGACAAAGTCGTCGGCGTGGGCGGGCCTCTCCATCTCGCGGGCGCTATGAAGCTGTGGGATGCTGCGACGGGTGAGTGGCTGCGGATCTCTCACGTGAACAGACTTGTGCATGCAAGAAAGTTTCACGCTGGAACCCCAGAGTTAAGGGACAGGGAAATGACGCGCCTCCAATGCATGCCGACTAGTGCCGGTTAGAGTCGCCGGCGCCCGGAGTTGGGCGCACTCGAGTCTTTCGGTGCGTTCAATTGCAGACCTCAAGAATATCTTTTAGCCAGGGGCTAGCCTACGCAGGAGGACGCCGAGTCCTGCGCTGGTGCGCTGTTTCGCCCGAGTGTACTCCCCTTCACACCCCGTCGTCGGCCTTTTCTGTGTTTCAAAACTTTTCGCCACACGCGAACGACCCGCTCAGACGCCGCGCTGGAGTATTGTCGAAGTCCCGTCTCGGCAGGGCAGCAACTTCTGCGAGCTTTCGTCTCCTCTCCGCGCTTGCTGCTCAGCTCCACGCTCGAAATTGAGAATGCGAGGCACGCCGAGTTCGAGCCCTTTTCCTCGCGTCGCAGCGCTTCCGGTTTTCCCGCTGTGGGACGGTGTGCAGAGGCTTGCCGCACGCCCCCTGCTGCGGGTTCCAGCGTGGACCGTGCTGCGCGTGCGCGATGCATGTGCATTTCCTCTTTCAGGTTTCCTGGACAGTTGCTCCATTTCCGCGTCGAGCCAACAAATCGTGCGCAGCGTCGCCAGCCACCCGCTGGGCGGCCCGCTCGTCCTCTCCGCGGGGCGGCGGAGCCCCTCGCGGCGGGCCTGCGTCACGCTCTGGGGTTACTTCACCGTCGACCAGCTCGCGAGCTTTGAAATGATTTGAGGAAAACCCAGAGAGACAACGCGGCCGAAAACGCGGCTGCAGCGCAGCGCGCTCCCGGCTTCGCGACGCGACTAGGCCGGCGTTCTTCAACGCGAAGCAGCGCCGAGAAAACTCCGGCAGAGCAAGAGCAGAGAAGCGCTTATACGTTTTCGTTTACAGTTGAGACGTCTCTGAGACGCAGCTCACAGCTGCAGGCCCCTTTTTGCCCCTGGCAGGCCTCACGCGGCTGTGCCCCGTTCCTTAGCACTACTGCGCATATCTGCCCTTTGCAGGGAGCAAAACGCCTTTTTGTTTTTCGCTCTGCTTCGATCGCTGCGTTCAGCGAAATCGGGCTGGCCGCCAGCGCGCTGCGGCGTGCTCGTCCCAGCAGACACACGCTTGTGAAAATTCAGTTTGAATATATATAAATATAAATGTTTGCATCTCTGTATCTCTACGGAGCACGTGTGTTGGCTCCTGCATCGGTAGATATGCGCTCGATCGGTGCCACGAGTGCGTGTGATGCGAAACGGAAAGGGATGCTTCCAGGCAACGCCGAGGTACCTCGGCGGAGTGATTCGGTTTGCGCGCCCTCGCCACACGATGAAGGCGAAACGTGGACGCGATGCAGGTGATCTCGTGCTTCAACAAGTTTCGCGCCCGAAAATCGATTGCGAGGGCGACAGGGCGAAGCAAAGCCTACCAGATTTTTCACAAGGTCGCTGTCTGCATGGAACTGATACGAGAGAGGCTGTAGGGCGAAAAAAACGGATCTGCCACCGATTCTCGAAGCCTTTCCAAAGGTCAGATAAAGCAAGGAGAAAGAGATGCTGAGTCTCGTTTTACACGAAATCAAAGGATCTCTCGAACTGGCTGGGCCGCACATGCGTGAGCACGCTTGTGGATATTTTCAACGATATACGAATACGCTTGTACGCAAACGTGCGTCAATGCTGTATTTTTCACGGCCATGCTTCTGTCTGAAGGAAGAGTACACTCGAAGTTAGGGTTGAAGGACTGAAGAGGCAGCAGCGGCAGAGAAAACGCAGGGCTAATCCGGCAAGACGAAAAACGCCTCAAGGGCTTCCCCAGACAGCGATCACACGAGGTCACATGCACGCGTAGCGATCTTTGTTTACACGAGAGTATCGATAATCCTTTTCGGCGTGAATCCGGTTGTAAATGACAGTTCAAGATGCATATGCAACATTCAATGCCTGCCATCGATTCGTGTTCACGCCCTTCAGGAGACCTCAGTAGTTTTTCGGTCGTACGCGTTGTTGGCTTCCACAAACTGCACCGAGCGAAGCAGAGCAACGGCACGCGCAAGGACTTGAGCAACCAGCTGCCACGGGACTGCATCCTAGCAGATAAACGATGCAAACTCCCTTTCGCGTCTCCGGTCCGTCGCCATTTTTCACTCCACAAATCACAGCCTTCCTGTCGCTTCCTCCGCCTGTCTTGCTATGCATCTCTGTTACATCGGACTGAGGTGAGGCTGCATTGATACTCTTTCCGTCTTGTCAACTTCCATGCGCCAGTTATCTCGTAAAACTGACGCACTCAACAACTCCACGTGGGCAGGGGCTGCGCCCAGCCTGTCTCCATGTTCTCTGGCGAGGCTCAGCAGTGCGTACGCTCTTGCTGCTCCAGCCGCTTGCGTCATGTCCCACCGCTCGCTATCTACCTCTCTTTTTTTTTTGGCACTTCATCAATGAAACAAACAGAGAGATGCATGCGCGCCCGTAGGCATATCGATACACCTGTAGCCAGACTGCGTAGATATGCGTGGGTACCCTGACCCTGGAGGCGAGGCCCCCGGCTCGAAGAGCTCCGCCGAAGACTCAAGCCTTGCGCGATACGCCGTTCTGCGCAGACTCGCTATTTCCAGCTTACTGCGTTCACGAGGCTGTTTTCGGGGTCTGCTTTGAACGGGGCAGACGCCAGAAATCCGTTCTTATCTCCTTGAGGATAGAGTGCAGCCAACACCCCGCTTCGCCATTCCTGCGAGGACAGGGCCCATAATCCGGCACCGCCATGCCAGGTCTCTCAACGCTTTCTATGAGAAGACGGGAGAGGAACTCTCTCATAGCAAATGGCTGCGCATGGCTTGCATTCGTAGCAGCTCGTTGACGCGTAGAACGCCCAGTATGATTTTCATTTTGCGCAGTGCATGCATTCTGGACTACCAGGTAAGCGGCAGCCAAAGCCCCTGTCAGCTTCTTTTCAAACAAAGAACAGAGGCAACTCTATGTTCTCTGCTCTGAGCCTCTTCTGGCCCCAGCGCAACACAGCTGGCGAAATCCTCTCCGCCTTCTTCCTGTCTAGACGCCGGCGAAAAAGAGCGAGCACAATGCATCCTTACCTCTGTCATGCCGCCCGCGAGGAAACGCAGAAACTGCGCTTTATTGAACGTGTGACCCTTGAGGGCCCCCTTCGGTTTCTTCTTCTCACACAGCCGCTGGTACACCTGGAGGCTAGTCACGGATTCCTGAAAGAGGCAAAACGCGTCATCCAGGCTCCAGTTGATGGAGCGGTATTCGGGAATACCCTCACGCATTGCCTCGCATGTCGGATTTCGGTATGGAAGTGCGGCGACAGCCACCGGCGATGCCGGCACACTGCCAGCGCAGGAATGTCTGTCGCCCGCCTGTATCCACTGCACTCTGTGATTTCAAGAAATAAAGGCTTCCACTCTCTTCGCGAAAGAGCCGTGCATCGTGTAGAGTCGCGCTTTCCTTACTGCGTCTCGAGATATCGCCTTCCACAGTTTTTGGTGGAGGCGTTCCTGCGTCACAAGAACGATTTGCGCGCCTGAAATAGCAAGTCACCACGCACGGTGACGCTCGACGTGTTGCCTGTTCGAGATGCGAAGAGGTATTCAAAGCGTTCCTTCGCGCGAGGCTTCCGATCTTACTGAGCTCTTCTTGCTCGTCACTCAGTTCTCTGTTGAAGGAAATAAGCTCCTCTTTGCGCTTGGATAGCTCGTCAATTTCATCCAAAACAGGGTCTCTACAGGCAGAAAAGGGATAAGTCCAGGAAGAGTCCGATGATCTGGCTTGTTTGGTCTGAACCGCAAACGGGTGGGATGCGTGTGACTGCGCTCAAGCCTACGGGAATACGCTGGCAGAGTTGTAGAACAGGATAGAGAAGATGCTTTCTAACTAAGTAACCCTCCAGTTTCTCTCGCAGAACATTTCACTTTGCAAGCATTCGTGGAGCCTGACTACGACGTACACTTGCAACAGAGGCTACGGAGCTTTCCGCAAACAATGTGTGTTCGATTCTAGCTTTGTCACAGCTGAAAACACCGTAGTCATAGAGAGGCCGAGCGGCTCTTCCGTTGTCCTGCGAGCTCTTCTGCTCGTTGGTGCCACCGAACGCGCGTCAAACGGAGAGCGTGGGAGCCTCGGCAGTACCGCCTACACTATGGTTAAGTGCAACGGTGACGCGTTTTCGCCAATGCGCCCTCCGAGCAGAGTGAGAAAGCCTCCCAGCGCTCTCACCGGTATTCCCCGAAATAGTCAACGAAAAAATCCTGAGGCCTCTCAGGCCTCTCCCCGGCTTCAAAGATGCCAATCAGAACTGCAGGGGTAACCCACCACACCACCTACGGATGACAGGCAGATTTTCGGGCCTCAGCGACGAGCGAGCACGAAATGCAATAAAAGCCGCCATTGGGGTCGATCGGCAAACAACGTCCCAGTGCCTTCACCAGCGTCGACGAAGCAGGAAAATTGTTACCGAAACCGAAAAAACAAGGTGGTGAGAACTGCGTTGGGCGTCCTCGCGCACTGCGCCGCCAAGATGGAGCTGCAATGGAAGTTTGGAGTATCTTTGCGTGGGCTCACGTTTGGCAAGCGCGTCGACGACATGTGTATCTACAAGATACTTTCTGAAGTTGCGCATTTTCTCTCTGCGTCTTCGAATTTTTGCTTCATCAAGCGTCAGCGCTGCTACTGGCAAATCGTCTGACAGTTGAAGAGGATCAGGCGGTGGAGGAGGCGGCGATGAAACACCCGCCTCGGATACCACGGTAGACTCCGGTTCCTCAGGCTCTCCCATTTTCTCTCGCTATTCCTCTGGAAACCCGGAGCGGCCTCCGTGAATCAGTTTTGCGGTTTCTGCTGTATGTGCGTAGTGTGAACGCTGCAGCAAGCTTGGCAGGACACGGGTGGAAGTTAGGAAAAAGCCACTTCAACGTTCCGCCGGACAGTGCGTCAATTATCGTCCATTTTCTCCAGGAAGGTCAGCGGCAATAGGTTACCCTGCGGGAAAAGTCCAGAAATGAACCTTCGCCCACGAGCTTGCTCGTGCTGCAGCAGTCTACGTTCGCGTTTTCACAGGTCGTTTCTGTACGCGCCCGTGCTACCCGCCCGCTCGCTCTCGGGGCCGTGAAGAGACTTCACGATCTGGAACTAGACAAAACATCGACCACTCCCCATGCAGGGGTGTAGGTCAGTGAAGAACTCTTGACTTATTTCTGCGTAGGAAGCTCTACTTCTGCCCCTCAACGGATGAGCGCATGCAGCGGGCTGACTCAAAATCGAGTTTGCGTAGCACAAACAAGCCGCCGTCCACTGAGAAAAGCGGTAGCGGTAATCTGGCGAGAATGCTGGGACCTTAGTGTGAGAGAGGAAACAACACATAGCTGCGGCTACGTTGCTACGCTTCTACAGTTCTCCTACAAGGACGGAATAGTACCGTGCGTTCGTATGGGCGTCGAGTTCAGAGGTAGATGAGTAGAGATCACGAAAGCTACGCGATGGAAACTGGCCACGTACACGGCAGAAGACAGAGTTCGAGAAAGAGAGACTCGGTGCTGGCAAGGACGAGGCAACGCGAAGAAAGAATCAATATCTGTGAACTAGATTCTCATTGTGCACCGCACGCATCATGTGCAGGAAGGCCCGACATCCGTCATGAGGCTATCGGTGCGACGCAGACGGTAGTTCGCGAAAACCTAGTGACAGGCAGTGGGGGGAGACACACCAGACCTCTTTTCGCTGCGTGTTGAAGTCAGCACTTTCTTCTTATCACACCCTTGTCGACTGGTCGGCAGACATTGGAAACTTGCCCTTCTGCGGCCTCGCAGAGAAGAGTTCCTCCCCTGTGGTAGCCCCGTCGTTTGAAGCTGCACAATGGGATTTTCACCCGCACGTTCAGTATACGCGAAGAAATCCTTCCTCAACAGCTCTGTTAGGAACCTCGGTATCCACGCGAGGGCGAAGGAAGTCACTCCGCGCTGTGATGCACGCATGTTGTCTGCGGTACGCGCTTCCACTCTTCTGCCGTGCTCCCGCTAGTGCAAACTCGAAAACACTGCCAACTCCCTACGATGGAGTAACGTATGGGCAGGGCAGCGACGCACGAAAAACGAGACTACGGCACCGCGGAGTTGTAGCACCCTCTGGTTGCCGAGGTGCAAGAATCAGCTGGTCGAGAGGCGAAGCAGAGATGGACGCCCCATGATACACTAAATGCCCGTACGAGAGCTACGGAAAACGCGCGCAGCGACCGCCCAGGTACTGTGCTAGCCCCGTAGGTTCACCGATGCGAGACCTATAACTCCGTGGTGCAACCGCAGAGTTGCCTGAGTGCACTGACATGACTTCTTCGTGCGCAACACGGCAGCTGCAACGCTCGCTCTTTCACTTTAGACTTTATACGAGATACACTCCACGCCTCTTTTTATACGGTGGAGCTACTAGGCGAATCGGGACACGAGAACATCCTATGCGCTAGACTGTTGCGTTGCTGCGCCAGTCCTGGATATCTCGAACGAAGCCTGCACGTTTGGCAGGGGGAGGGGGGGGGGGTCACGGCTCTAGCCCCTGAAGCAACACAGCTGCCAGCCGGATGCTGTGCTCTTCAGCGAAGTGAAACCAGCCAAGAGACTTACTCCATGAAATACTTCACAAGAACCGTACACGCAATGCCAGCGAGACCAGTCGTCCAGATTTCGGAGAGATGTGCAATTTTTCCGCCTCACAGCACAAGCCGCACCTGTGTAGCAATCGAGCTCAATGAAAATACGCAAAACCACTCGACGCAATAACACAGATATCAATAGGGCTTGACGGAAGAAAGGAACTGAGGGAGATGTCGACGCAGACGAGCTGGGAACTGCAAAAACGGCAGTTTGCCTGCTTCCGCAAAAATCAGGCCCCCGCCGTAGTTTTTTCACGCTCACCGCCCACGAGTTCCAAGTTAGCTTCATTGTTCGCGAACTCAGCCTCCTTGCCCCCTGCGGCAGACCTCTGTGTGTCTGCTGCAGAGGCATCACAGGAGCGCCGCTCACGAGCGGGCCCAGCGACGGTCGGCCTCCCCAGAGGACTGTTTTCGACACTTCTCCTGAAAGCATCTGGTGCTGTCCTCCGGGGTGCGAGCCCTTTCGGCTTCTACAGGTACGTTCCATCATCTTCATCAGCATCTGGATCTACAGAATCGTTATCTGAGGCATCTCCGTCAAAGAGCGGAGCATCATCGTCGTCGGCCTCGCCGCCACCACCCGCCCGCCGCTTTCGGACCGCGGCCAAGATATTCGGGAGCATGTACACAAGCATCACAACGACGGCGAGCAGGACTCCAATGAAAATCGCTGCGCCACTAGGCGTGTACAGAACTGCTTGAATGAAGAGGAAAATCGCGACAAGGACCACACCGATGAAAATCTGGCGAAACTTTTTTTTCTGCGTCGCTTTCTTCGGCTGCGTCGCCTCGACTGCTTGGTCGTCACCGGATTCGAAGAAGGCTAGACTTGTTTCGTCGCTGAACGAGTGCGGAGAGACGAGTCTCATGCCACCTTTCCCCTGCTCGCGGCTTCCGCTTCGCCAGGTTCTTTGCGCTGCAGCATCACGCGTGACGCCGCCCTCTCCGCTCAGGTTCACGAAGGAGGTCGCCGCGGGCGTTTTTCCGCGCGGTGCCCTCGACTCCTTCCTCGCACGCCGGATCTCGGCACTCGCGAGCGCCCTAAACGACTTCTCAACGAACTTGCCGTATCCAGCCAAGCCTGTCGCGCACTTCATGGTGGCTCCAGTACTCGATCCCATTTCCAAGAGCGCTGCGTCTGAGACGAGTGTCCCAACTTGTGAATTGTCGCCCTTTTTGGCGATCTTCTTTGCCGCCTTCTTCGCGGCCTGCGCCGTCTCCTTGTTGCCGTGCATCCGACCCAACAACACCATCAGACGCGTGATCATCTGCGTGAGCCACTTCCACTTTCCAATCACGTTCAGGACTTTACGGCCTGCGCGCCCCGTAGCGCCCGCTGCAGTCAAGCAAATCGTAAGGAAGAAAAATGCCAGGGGCGGTGTCACACACGCAGCGATACAGTCACACACTGCAGCATCCCCGCGTAACATATTCATGCCAAGCTCTAGCGGAAACAGCTACGCAAGAGACACGGACATGAGAGAGAGAGCTACCATGGCCTTACAAGAAGAGATGCCAAGATGAGCCCGAGAGGTCGGCGTGCGGCTGCGCTGCTTCGGCTCTGAGTCAGCGATGCCACCGTCCTTCCCACACCATGGAGGGCCGGCTCCGCGCTCGTTCGAGTTTCACCCCGCGTGGAGGCTGTTTCGAAGAACGACCGAGGGTCTCACCTATCGAGACGATTTGCTGGAGTTGTTCTTGGAGGTTTTTGCGGATTTTTTCCACATCGCGCGGCGAGGGAGTCGCGCTCTGCAGCGTCTGCCGGAGTTTGTCGAGCAGCGCGCTCGCCTCCTGTCGGTTCCCTGCCGCCGCGTGGTTCACGAGTTTCCTCCATTCTGTCTTCAGAATCGGCGACATGCGCAGGAGCAGGCAGTTGCGCGAGGGGCGGTCGGATTCGAGGCAGTTCACCGTCGACGGGACAGTCGCCTGCATGATCGCCACCAGCATCGCGCGCTGGAAGATGTCGCCTCCAGTCGCTTTGACAGTCGCCCCTTCCTTAGTCTGCAGCTGGTGGCGTTTGCGCCGCAGCTTGCGCACTTCGCTCGGGCACTTCTTCACGTCCCACGTCTGAAGTAAAAGCGAAACAAACATGCTGTCGAAGGCCAGCGGCGCGCCGAGCTCCAGCAGGTGGACGAGGTGGTAGAGCTGTGCATTCACCGAACACGCACCCGCCACAAACAAGTCTTTCGAAACGACAACGACAGGCAAAACACCGGCCGACTCGGACCGCCTGACAAACCGACAAACTCTCGCGCGGCTAGACACGTCCCCCTCCCCCCCCTCCCAAACCCCACACTCACGGCAGAACGCTGTTTGTGGGCAGAGAGAGTCCAAGAACCGACCGCGCGAGAGCGCCGGGCGGCCTCGCATGTGCACGCCCTGTCGGATACCGTTAAGTTTCAGTTTACGCAGTTTGTAAAGGTCCCGCAGAGTCTGCAGCAGTAGGGGCGTCGAGCTCCACGCAGCACCCGCGTCAGACGGGAGGGAAGGCACGAGCAAAAAGCCGCGTTCTATTTCCATTTTAGGACGTGGGGTGGAGCTTCGAGAGCGACCAGACGCTTCGCGCAGAAGGTGGCTGCCCCCCAACCGGCGTATGTGACAAAGCGTGGAGACGACGCACGTGCCTGCAAGCCTTCCCTGTGCGGCGCTTACCTCCTTCACCCGCGCGGGTCGTCCCTTCTGCTTTTTCTTCGAGGCGCGTTTCAGCTTGCGCGCCTTGGTATTCTCGTTCCGCTCGACTTGATCGAGGTAGACGCAGGACGGCGCTAGGAAGCTGCCGGGGACGTTCTCGTTCTTCGAGACGATTCCCTTCAGGTAGATGATGGCCTCCTCGGACACGCTAACTGAGAACTCGGCGTCCACGAGACCCGCGGCAGCGGCCGCCTTCTGCTTCTTCTTACGGCCCTTCTTCTTCTCCGGTGCGGCCTCTGCATTGCAGACCCAACCGCAGCGGTGACCGAAGAAAAGCCTTACGAGGACGTCGGCCTGGCGGCGCGGCGTCACGAAGAGACTACGCGGATATGCACCACTGGCGTCTTAGGATTCACGCCGGCGAACAGATAAGCGAAGGAGATACGGAGGGCTCGCGACACGCCGACAGCGCACAACGAGACGCGAAACCCAAAAGCAAACAGACAGAGCTCGCATGGCTTCATGAAGAGAGAACGACCGCAATGCAGCGGGAGCTTACAGCACAACGCGTGCTTACGAAGCGCGGAAAGAAATGGAGAAGAGGAGCGGACACGGACCTTAAGACCAAACGGCAGCCCGTAAACAGACCGTGCCTCAGCCTTTGCGGCCGAGTCGTCTCCACCGAGTGTCGCGAGCTACGCACGCTTGATTCGAGTTGCTACCATTCGCTTTCACTCCAGGATCTTCTTACCTAAGTCATGCATCACCGCGCCGTGCGCCTGCACAAGCAGAGGCTGGACCAGGGGAATGCTCATCTGTTGCAGGCAAGCTGGAAAACAGGAAACGAGAAAACACACACAAGCGCCCGTACACACATGCTGAGATGCATGTTTCATATTGCTGGGTACATGCAAACACGCAGAGGCATATGCTCGCGTGGGGCCGGCTACACCCGCAGAGCCGCGGAAAACAGGAATGTCGCTTGTGCAGTTAGGCGTCCAACAGCCCGATGCGCAAGCAACTTCTCACGCGAAACCCGAGGGATTACATAGTACTGCCCATGCACATATGTATACATAAAATATGGACATGTGCGACAGTGAATCGCCTACAGCAGAGAGAGAGGCACTCACAAGCGCAGACTCCGCCTTCCAGCGTTAAACAGAGTAGGCGGGCGGTCTTAGGGAAGCAGCGACGGCAGCAGCCTGTCACTTTTCACGCATGCATGCATAGGTGCCTGCAGCGCTGTCCATCGGCAACTTCTCTCTCTCAGACTCGTTGCCCGATCTCTCGCGAGCGCCTGGCAAAAGTGACTCGCCCGTGGGGTGACTCAAAACCGAGCCGTGAAGTTGAGAAAACAAAGAAGGACCCTTAAGTCCCGCGATGCAGTGTGCACAGGCACGTTCCCGGTGTTGTGGATGTCTCAGTCGCTTCGCTCTGTGCTCACCTCGCAAACTGAGCCCGCCGCATTGCTTCAGAGACTCAAGTTTGGTGTCGATGTAGGCCGAGTACGTGGCGCACAGCGCCTGCAGCTTCGGGCTACCCTTGAACTTCTTGCAGACAGCGCCCATTTTCTTTTTTCTACTCTTCTGGTCGCGAATATTCACGCACGCTAGCTGCTCTGAAGGACATCGACATACCTCCACACACCACGGCGAAGGCCCACATCACGACATATGCACTTATACACATGTATATATGTATACATACATACGTACATACATACAAATATGTATCTGCTCATAGATGGACCCGTGGCTGATAGACGGCATACATTCGTGAGGGCACTAGACTTCCAGGGCTCTCTCGTCTGGATCTCATCTATCTCCGTTACCAAGTCGATATGCGGACTGCAACGCCTGCTGTTGTCCCGTCAACAGACATATCAGAGTGCTGCGCGAAGAGGAGGAAACAAGACATGCGGGGCTCGACACGACAGACAAGGCTGGGCTGCACACACATATTCGTCCGCCCAGGGACGGAGACGCCCCTCGTGGAGAAGTTACTTTTTTCGAAAACGCTCGCGAGCCGCTATTCTGAGAGGCGCAGGGGCCTTACCGTTGAGGCGTGTGGCGTCCTCAAGGTAGCGGTCGATTGCATCGGCTTCTTTTGCTTTATTGGTGACGGACTGGACATTGAAAATGCGTGTGAAAGCCTGAAGAGAAGCGCAAGACCGACTTGCAAAGTAGATCTCAAAACAGGGACCTCAGGATTCATGCACGGACATGCATGCATGTAGAAACGCGTCAGCGATACAGAAAGGAGAGAGCTACCCAGGCAGACACGGAAAAAGTCAGACAGGCAGACCAGGCACGCACACGGCGGAGCACTGGATCCCGGTCATGCACATCAGCGTGGAAGCCTGGACTCCACTAGCCAATGAGTATACACACCGCTGTCACAGAGCGGCAGTATCGCCCCTCTTATTTTTTTGTTCGTTTCTGCGGGTCGTCCTCGCTCTGCTCGCCTCCGTGTCTGTCCCTTTGCCGCGCTTCGCGGCCTTTTCTCCTTCCCTGCTCCTCTGGATGCGCCTACCGAGACGAGTTTTTTCTTGAGCCATCTTTTAAATCTCCCGAGGTTCCCGCGCGCCTTCTTCGCCCCCTTCTCCGTCGGCGCGGCGACCTGCCCCTGCTCTTCTTCCTCGTCGTCCGCGAGCGCACGCTGGAGCTCCGGACTCACAGGCGCGGCCGCGCTCATGCCTGCAGCTTCCATCTCGGCATTAGCCTCTTTCTCCTGCTCAGGGGTGTCACGGATCGCCGGGGCCTCGAGGGAAAAGGCGTCGTCCCCGAGGGCCGCAGACTCCGGCGCGGCGCCAGCCACTGGCCTCCCGCCAGATCCCAGAGCTGGATGAATGATCTGGTGGCCTGCCGCGACTCTGTTTTCGATCACAGTGACCTCCAGGGGAACCCGCTGAGGCGGCGTTCGTTCCTGCTCGGAGAGGGCGAGGTGCAAGAAGCTCAACGACTGCGCTGCCGCAGCGCCCTCGTCGGCAAGTTCCGCCGAAGCAAGGCGCACTGGCGGAGAGGCGACATCCTCAGCGAGAGGAGGCAGAGGAATGGAGAAGGGAGACGGCGACGCAGAGGCAGGGGAGAGCGAAGAAAACGGGGCGAAAGGGAACGAAGACACAGGAGGAGGCTCGAGAGAGCTGGCTGTGCGGATGCGCCGCACCGCGAGAAAGAGGGAGAGAAGCGAGAAACAGAGGAGAGGAAGCAAGCGACGGGAAGGGCGCGTCATTGTGGAAGAACGACTACAGGCACTAGCATAGCGGCTCGGAGGTGACCCACATTGACCGGCGCGACGCGAAGCTGCTGAACCGAAAAAACGAGGAACTTCCCGGCCCCCGGTTGAAGGGGGCAGTACACTGTCTTCTCCCTCGACTCCTCGTCGTCTTTGTCCTTTCTTTTCAGCATCTCTTCTCTGTTTTGCCTCGAAAATGTGTTTCTAACGAGCGGACGCGCGCAACCGGGACATCTCGAGGCCCTGGAGAGGGGCTAACACAACGGCGCCCTTTGGAGCAAATGGAAGAGGAGAAGAAAAATGCGGGCTGCTTCGCCAGTGAACTGGCAAACTCCCTCTTTCCACTAATGAGGTAGGGGCTGACGTTGCGTACTAGGCACACTACCGACTCCGCAGCACAGATAGATAGAGCTGTTCGCGACGGCGATTCGCTAGACGCAGGCAGAAGACGACGAAACAAATGTTTAGGAAAGTTGGAACGAATGACACTGAACCGGAATACAGTACTTTTTTCAAGCAAGTCTGCGCTGGCTCCGATTGCGGTAGACGTGACACTCTTCCGCGAGGCCGGTTGTCTTGTAAACAGGCTCGTTCAAGACGCCTCGTTGCCCGCAGCAGACGCACCGGTCAATAAAAAAAGCTGTGGTTCGTCTAGCTTACGCTTTCCGAGAACTGTAATGTAACAAGGCAACATGAAGGCCTCCTCTCTCCACCCGGACAGGTAGGTACGCGTCACCAAAAAAAAAAAGCCGAGGAATTCTCGCTGGCCTCGCTAGCTGGTCCCTCGCTGGTGTATAGACAGTGCACGATTGGGAGGCCTCAGCGAGGCACAGGAGATGAGCAAATGTGGGAAAACACGTAACTTCTCGGGCTGTTGCCTCTATTTCTAGTTTGTCTGCCCTTCCTTCTGCAGGTTATTTTAGCAGATGCCGCCAAAGACGGTTTCTTTTCCCAGTGTTCGTCGTCGCTTCATTGGGGGGTGCCTTGACTCAAGCCTGGGGACGAGGACAAGGCGACGTTGACTGCGCTTAGGGGTAGTCAACTGATGCAGAGACGGGCCTTCACGGGTTCCCTTTTGGTGCCGCATCCGTGTTTCTCCCACTTGCGGGTCGAGTGTTCTCAAATGAGGGACGAAAAGACGGTCCTATCGGTACATCTTCTTTCTCTGCAGCGGTGACTCTCACCCCGCAGCCGCCATTTGTCTGGGGCACGTAGCAGAACAGGTTTTCTCGTCGGTCTCCGCGAGAGCAGGACTAGGTTTAGGCACGAACGATGGTCGTATCCCACTGACCCCCCACGGTTTCAAATCCTGAGTCTTTCTGCCTCCCATTACACATACCGCACGTCTTTGCTCAAGCTTTTTCCGCCGTAAGCCCGATGCATCGCCGCGGGCAAGACAGTGTGACCGCGAGTTGCCTTCTGCTGACATCGACGCAGCAAAAAAAGGATCCCGAGTTGGAATCGTCAAGGGACCTTTCTGTCGCGCTCCCAGGAAGGTCTACTGGAGGTACAGAAGTTGCTCCGCTCAATAAGCCGTGCTTCCTATGAGAGCCGACCTCGCTTGATTGCTAGATTGCTTTATCATCATATATGAGCAAGCCTCGGCCCCCCATGTGCGATTCTCTGCGGGTCTCGAGGGATTATACAACACACGATCAGCGCTTGGAGATCAGTTTCCGCTGAACTACGCTATCTGCAACAGCGCCTGAGGTCACTGCGCTCGTTCGCCGAGCAGGAAAAGCGGAGCGCGGGGAGGACCGCAGCAAAGACGCAAAAACCACTAAAAAGAAATGCTCAACGTCTGTAAAGATTCACAGAAGTTCTGGATTTGCAGCGGAGCTTTCCTGGGGCGTGTAGGCCAGGCCTACAACTCCTGCCCACGGTTTAAACTCACCAGCTGGCGCAGCTACAGATCTACACCTTCGCTCGAGTGTCGCACTCCGTCCACTCAAGAACGGAGTCCTCTATCTTCGCAAATCTACATGGCGGCGCGACTCGCTA
Source organism: Besnoitia besnoiti (assembly GCF_002563875.1). NCBI lineage: Eukaryota > Apicomplexa > Conoidasida > Eucoccidiorida > Sarcocystidae > Besnoitia > Besnoitia besnoiti. The sequence continues at coordinate 2,242,523 of NC_042360.1, read as the reverse complement.
CCATCTCACTATAGAGCCTTGCAACTTGACACCTGAGTCTACGTTGAACGCTACAACTACCTAACTCTCCACGTTTCCACACAGCAGATGAGAGGCGAAATGAGGCGAAACGCGCTACAGCACGTGTGTAGATCATAGAAGAAATTGACCCATCCACACCTCTAGCTGCATGCACGCAGAACGGGCGTTCTTGTAGAAAATACAGAGCCGCCCCGAAGAGGAAATGAGATGCAGAGTGACCACAATTGAAACATTTGTCTCTCGTCGGCGGCAGAGAGCGAGACTCAAGGAGCAAACGGAAAGGACAGAAAAAGAAGATGGACAAGCCGAGTGAGCTCGGGAGAAATGAGCAACGGTTAGGGGTAGAAGATTCAAATCTCAGCCAGAAGTTCCCGCAATTCTCAGAAGAATGATGAATTCACTGAGAGGGAACGCGCTTGCCAAAAACACGGCAGAAAGTATGCTGCATCATGGTCGTGCACGCACTGCCAGGAAGTGTGCACGGGCGCGACCCTGGTCGGGTCGACGCACACGCGCTTTTCAAACGCACTTCATCTACGCATCGCTCGTCTGAGTTGATAATTGCACATCACTAAACAGACAAGAGGGCACCGGCCCTGGGAGACCACCGCAGCCGCCGCTCCAGCATCGCAGGAGAAGCTCGAATCTACCTCCCTTCACGCATGCCCCTGCGAGATTGTACGGGAGATGCATCTAGTCTGCACACGCAGCATCGCCGCGAACTGAAGCGACTCCCTCCGCACGCGACGGCGGCCTCAACCGCCCAGAAGACTAGAGTTCTCTTTGATTACGAAGATCCAAATAGCCCGTTGTTAGACCCCGAGCACCTTGACATCCCTTGACAGGATCAAGTCTTCCTCGAGCGGCGACCGACAGGATTCCGCTCTCACTCTCCCGAACAGCGAGAGAAACTACTTCTCAGAGGCTAAGTGTGCCCTCTTGTCCACGGTCGCGCGGCTTCCTCAGAGTTTGGAGGCCGCACTCGCCTCCCAGCCCCCGCTCCCTAGGTCGCCTCTGCAGGCTTTTGTCTCTCGTGCGACGCGAATCGTCTCGCGCCTCACCTCTCCCCACGCGCGCCGGCCTGCAGTGAGAGCGCCCTCTGGAGGCGCGGCTGGGCGGCCCCGCCCCAAGGGGCGGGGGGGGCGTCAGCAGCACACGTTTCTTCTTGGGGCGCGCGAACGGCGAGACTGAGCGCCGGAGGGCGGAGAGAGTCAAATTTCGGCGGTCGACTGGACTCTGCGCCAGGGGGTTGAGGTCGCGGCGCTTCCGCGTGGGAAGTAGCGCTACGCGAGGCAAGAACGGCCGCGCGGCGCCCTGCGCAGGCGACCGGAGAACAGTCGGCGAGAGCTCGCCCTGCGGCACCGCCGGCAGCGTCGAGAGCAGCGCCGCGGTCTTCTCCTCGAGCACCTGCTTCTCGATCTCCGCCAGCTCTGCGTTCAGGACGTCGTCGTCCTGAACAGCCACACACACAAAAACGAAAAACACGCGCCTCAACGCCCCGCGGCTAATCGCTGCCTGGCTAACTCCCTCGTGTATGTCGCCGAGCGACACCGCTGGCTCAGGCAGGACAACGCAGGCAACTCACGCGAGGCCCTGGTCGCTCGAGCTTTCACCGAGGAAGAAGGCCTCGGGCGCGCGACTCGTCTAAAATCTCCACGCGCGACAATCGCACAGAGATACGTCCGCCCACGGATCGGCATGCAGCGGGGCGTGAGGGCACTCTTGCTGAGCGAAGCGTCTCCCTCTTCTCTTTTTTTGCCTGCGTTTTCGCATTTCCGCCTCACCACCGAAGCGACGCCCGGGTACGCGAAAACCTCGAAGGTGTCTGCCACGCGCTGAGTCTCCGCCTGAAGCTCCCGCGTCTCTGCGAGGGTCGGCGCGAGCCGCTCGGCTGTGGCGCCCGCGACCGCCGCGCTGCTTCTGAAGACACCGCGCCGACGCAAGAGAGGCGAGAAGATGCGAGCAGGATGGGCGCGGCGAGAACTTCTGATGCGGATTCTTTCGCAAAGAAGAGACAAAGCATAAACCAGACACGGACAGACACGCGGGACGCAGGACTAACCACCAGAAAAAGCTGCAGCATAAAGAAACGACCGACTCTCTCTCTTTTCTTTCTCACCTTTGATAGCTCCTGAGGATCTGCTCGTTCTCCGCCAAGGCACTCGCGACGACACTCAGCGACCGCACGCGCGCCTGACTGCCCAGAGAACTTTCCACCTGGAACGAGAAGCATCCACAGATTTCCCGGTCTGGTGTCTCTCAGCGAGATTCCGCGCGAAGATCTCGCGCGAAAGAGACACGGGCCAGCGCCGCAGAGCGCGCCGCCGTCGCCCTCTTCCTCGTCTGCAAGTCGACGCGCAGAGGCGGGCGCTGAAAAACGAAGGAAGCTGAGACGCACGAAGAGAAGGCGCGAAGAGTTGGCGCCCCTCTCCTAAACTCTCTGCGTGGCAGGACGCTGTTTCCAGCGGGAGAGGACTCCGCCTCGACAAAGCCTCCCAGTGCGAGAGTCGCATTCTTTGAAAGAAAAGACTTGCCTGAAACAGAAGTAGATCCGCCTCTTCGCGGCGCAGCTCGATTTGCCGCAAGAAGCGAAGGAGACGCACAGCGGCTGAGGAAAAAAGATGCCGCAGAGAACAGGCGGAGAAACGCGCTGATGAGAAGGGGGACGTTGACAGAGAGAACGAAGGAAGATGTGGTCGATGCACTGCTCTCCGCCGGCCTCCCCGAGGGCCCCGGCGGGTTACGGGTTCGAAATGCGCGATCGATGTGAATGCAAACTGTGATAAAACAGTGTCTCTTGAGCCTGCACCACATCGCCCGGCCGCCCGCCCCGCGCTCTGCAGAAAGGAGACAGCAGCGCAGGGCTGAGATACAGAGTTAGATTCACCACAAAATGCAGCGAGAGCTTGGACAGAGACAGAGGAGATCCACGAGAAGAATGAAAGTCTCAGTGCCAAAATCGAGTTTTTTTTGCGTACTCTTGCGGTCGCCGGCTCGCGCAGCCGCGAGGACCTGGCTCTTCAGAAGGCTAGCCCTGTGAGGACAGAAAAAGAGAATGCAGAGGAGCGTCTGTTTACTTGGAAAACATTCAGAGCAACGCGTGCGCGGCGGGAGAGGCAACTAAAAGAGCGAAGCGGCTCGCATGGTTCTCTCGATGAACCAGAAAATCCAAAGCCGCAGCGAACCCGCAATGCAGCCGCTAGGCACAAAACTTCTCTTTAATTCAGTGGAAAAGACAGAAGATAAATACGGAGGAGAGCTCGGCTAACGACGCAGGACGCACAGCTCGCTACAGGCATCTCCGGCTTCGACACGCGCACGGCCATACAGCGGACACAGGGGGAAGAGACAGACTCGGAAAGTAAGACAACAGATTGAAAAAAGGAACACTCTGCAGCCCGCGCACAAAGAAAACACGAGGCAGAAACCTGACACCCCCGACACCAGAAGAACCCTTCTCAGGAAAGTCCAAAGGACGGCGCGAAAAAGCCGCAGATTTCGGTGATTAGGATTAAACTCATCCATTCAATCAAAGCTGTTATGCGTACTTGTCGCGGAGCCGGTCTGCTGAAGCTTTGAGATGGCGCGCCGCATGGCGGCAAATCGCTCCACTCTTCTCTGCCTCTGTGACCTAAAAAGACGAAAAGCCAGAGTGAAATGGAGAGAAACAGCAGCCTTAATGCCCGCGCCTCACACGTTTCCGCAAGGCGCGCAGAGCGCTGCATACGATCAATCGATCCACGGGCGAGAAAAACGTCTCTTTTGATGCATACATTGCTACACTACCAGACCGCGTCTGCGCCCGACGAGCGCATCGCCTTCCTGAGACATGAAGCAAAAGGTCCCCTTGGAGCAGTTTCTGATTACCATCCGCTGCGGGGTCTGCTCTGGCCCTTTCTGCTGTCTCTCCGCCTTGCCTGTGTCTCGTTTTCGTCTTGATTTATGGTGATTTTCACAAGCATCAAAAGTGGCTCGTCTTCTGCGGTCTTCGGATCGGTGCGCGGCGCCTCGGCGTCCCTGCGCGAGAGGAGCGCGCCGAGGCGAATCCACAGCGACCGGCGACTTTTGCAGGGTTCCCCTTTTTCCTCTCGACGGGGCGCCGCGGCCGCCGAGGAGGAAGACGAAGCGGGAGCATTCAGCGACCGCGAGGCGACCGGGAGAGCGCAGAGAGCTGCGCAGACGCGACGCGAGGCAGAGGCGCGCCGGCTGAGGAGGAAGCCGAGGAAACTCTCGAAGGAGAAGGCGGCGGAAGAAGCGTCCTGTGCGACAGAGCGGCGCGCAGAATCCAAGCGAAGGCACGATTCGAGAAAAACGTATACACAGGGCGAGCGACAGCCTTGAAGAAGGAAACGAATAACACAGCTCTCCGAATCTGACGTAGAGGGAACTCGCCCGGCCGGACCATCTCTTCCCTTCCGCTTTCCTGCCACCGTTTTTGAAACTTCGTCATCCTCTTAACTTGAACAGACATCGAGAAAACCGCCTCTAGGTAAGGCCACATTGACGCAGATAGAGACACGCGCATGCAGAGAGAAAAGGCGCTCAGCCTTGCGTCACCTCCGACCGGAAGACGCGGCGCTTCCTCCGCCTTATCTCTTGGCGCGATCTGTGCTTACATGTGACATACAGATCTATTGAGACCCTCGGAAGGAGGCGAGGCGGCACACGCATACAACGTCCTCTCCCGGCATGCACGAGGTTGCCACGGACTGCGTGACGAAAGCCCCTTCCCCTGTCGTGATTTACCTTCCCCCTCCAGCGCGACGCCCAGAAGCTCTCGATGACTTCCTCAGGGAGCAGAAACCGCGATCGGCCTTTCTCTAGTTTCGCTTCCTCCTCTGCGCCTCCGTCGCTCTCGTCGCCCTCGTCGTCCTGCGAAAAAAACATTCACACGCGACATAAATTCTCACAGTCATGCGCCTCCACAGGCAGCCGCACTCGCAAGAGGCGAAAAAAAGCGGAAGCCCGATAAGCGAAAAACTCTCAACGCGCACGCCCTCGGAGAACGACACCGCAGTGCGCAAAAAACGCTTGGAGTTCGGTTTTCTTTTCAGCGCGGAGCGAAACAGAGAAGAGGCATGCTCCCCCCGCCGCAGGGGAGGGGGAAGCTTGCAGATCTTAGTCCTATCACTGCGTGATCTGGGGCGGAACTGACAACAAGAACAAACAGCCATATCTCTCTTTCCACGAAAAAGATGAAAAGCGGAAACAGTTCACATGCGGTGACGCAGCATGCGCTTGTTCAGTGTAGAGTTGAGTGCATTGTTTTTTCTGCCTATACGCGAGGGCGAGCATTTTAAACAAGCGCCTCTTTTGAAGACAGTCTGCACAGAATAAGAAGTTAAGGAGACGCACCTCGATGAGATTCTTCTCCCTGGGTGTCTCTGAGAAGCGGAGCCAAAAAGCGAATTCGGCGACATATTCCTGAGGGAAATAATCGGAAAACACTTCGCAACTACACAAAAAATGAAATAAAAAAAGTAAATAGCAGGCACTAATAAATTCGTGTAAAGAGCTGCAGACAGACGTACCTAAAAAAACTTTCAACGCACATGAGAGCGCGGGAAAGCGCCCCAGCAGACAGCACGCGTACGCGCAATATATATATATATATATATATATATATATATATATATATAAATATGGATGTGTCAGTTAAACACATACAAATAGATATATATAAGTGGTCATATATACATATATACAACCTGCGTAGCTTCAAAGCAGACATGCAAGCTCGCGCGGTATTATATATATATATATATATATGGTATATAAATATGATGTGCGCATGCGCATGCGTATTTAGGCGCGCGCTAGGTCGGTGTGCTGTCTGCGCGTCGTCCGCACCTCCATGGCAGCCGAGCAGATGCACATGTCCTCGCTTTGATTTTTCGCGTGGACCGTCGCTCTGCGCTTCTTTTCTGCCACGGCGTCTTCCACACGCCTGCATTTTCGCCGCTGCGCCGCGGAAGCCACTCTGCGGAGGGCGGCGCCGGCGTGCCTCGACAGCGCGGCGAGGCCGCGCAGCGCCGCGCGATCCAACTGGTCCGCGACCGCCCTGCAGAAAGGCCACGCGGCGCTGAGAAGAGACGCAGCCGAACGCTCTGACCACTCCGCAGCGAACGCCGCAGAGGGCGCCTCGCCTCCACACGCCGAGACAGAAGAAGCAGACGCAGAGGGCAAGACGGACGCCGGGGGCGCTGGCGGCTGGTCGGCCTGGCGCTTTCTCCGCTCGTGCACCTCGCGCCGCGCCTGCGAGCGCGCCTCGAGGACGGCTCGCCGAGAAGCAGAAAAGTACTCCTGCTCCAGGTCGCGGACGCGGCAGATCGCGCCCGCGTCGCAGAGGCCCTGAAGAATGCGCTCCGGATCTGAAGCACGCCACGCAGGAGGACGGCAGGCGTGCGGGCTCAGCGCGGTGGCGGGCGAGGAGAAAGGAAAACAACACGGAGTCTTGTCGGAAACATTCGCACGGCGGACAGATCCCAACGCGACACGGCCGGCGCATGCACGCGAGAGACAAGAAAAACGTAGAGCGGTCACCGCAGAAAGAGAGAACACGAATGAACGAGGAAAGCGAAAACACGTGACCTGGAATCCCACGAGTTTGACTCCTTTTCTGAAGAGGAGAAAAAACCGAGGGTGATCTACACCGACGCGAGCCTCCACCTCAGCCAGGGAGCGCGCGTCGACACCCGCGGCAAATGCGTCTACTTGACTATATATATATATAAACTGATATGCATACATATTCATATATACGATCGTATATATACATATATATACTAATGTCTACACATATTCATATATATGATTGTATGTATAGGTATATACGGTGCAAGTTTCCTTCAGGACATGGAGGACGCATGCTAACTCCGGAACGTACGCCGCACTTTTTTAGCAGCTTTTTTCTCCGGGGCTTTCCACGCATTCGAAGCGCGAGGAAGACTGCGTTCTCTGCTTACCCATGAGAGTCCACGGACAGGCCGCGGTCTCGAGGAGAGCCGGAAGAAGAAGCGAAAGAGACGACCGAGGGAAAGCGGGGCTTTCGCGCAGGCGGCAGAGAGCATGACAAGCCTGCGCACGTACGGACGCCGCCCAGATGCAAAGAAATCCAACGAGGCACGCAGGGCTGCTTATCGACAGCTACAGTCGTGGAGAAAGAACAAAGGAGCTATCATTCCGGCATACACCACTATCAGCGTTTCTCGCAGAACACGAGTCAGCAGGAGCATACACCGCTTGCTGCGCATCTCTTCTACGCGAATCTATAAATAACTATACTTTCGCGAGAGTTGTGGAAGACGTGGTGTCAAATACATGCATATCCATACAGATGGTTTCTAAGGATCGACACCAAGGTGTACGAACGCCCGAGGGGGGCGGCGTACACTGGGAGTGAGACACTGCTGCCCCTCTCTCTCTCCCTCGAAGATACCAAAGTACTCACGCATATATATATATATATATATATATATATATATATATATATATATATATATATATATATGCTCACACGTAATATATATATATATATATATATGCGTAGATGCACACGTCGACGTGTATTCAGTTGGCGCAGATGTATCTCATCCATGTAAAAGGGATTCGGATTTAGCGGCTGCCTACCTTTTTCCAGAACTCGAGTTTTTTGCTTTCTTGGAAGGGACTGCCCGCAGCTGCAGGCGTGCGGTCGCGCGCCGGGAGGTACGGACTCATGAAGAAGCGTTTCTGTTCCGGCGACAACTGCTCCAGTTCTCTGAGAAGAAGACACGAAAGGCGCCCCGAGATTTACGGAAATGATGGACAGAGTCAGGGGCATATCCTCTTTATGCAGATAGGCTGCGTGCGCGTCTCTGCCATAGAAGGCCCGACTTACTGGACAAAATCCAGAAGAAGCGGGTCGGTGAGCGCGATGGCCTGGAGTTTCTCGTCGGACAAGCGAAGGGAAGATGAACACTGCGTCTTCCCAGGAGTGTGTACACCTGGCGAAGAGAGTGCGTCCGGAAGAGCCGCAAACAGACCGTCGCTCGTTGCATCCTCTGCCTGCAGGAGACACACACGGGCGCGGCAGTGTCACGCACGCATGCAGACGGCGAGCAAACGTCTTTTTCATTTCTTTAAAGAGAGATCTGGAAAGAAGGGCAAACGCCATCGGAGAGTTAAAATCGGAGACAACGAGGGCTTCAAGACAGCTTACTCCGGCTCCAGAGAGAGGCGAGACTACTGAAGAAGAGGCAAAAGGAGGCAACGAGGCTGTCGAGGAGGCCCGCAGGTGCGAGAGCACCGCAGAGGAGGAAAGCGGAGCCTCGCGCAGCGCAGGAAGCGGCGAGGAGGGCAGAGTCCGAGACGATAGGGGCAGCGAGTTGGAAAAACAGGACTGTGAAAACGGCGAAGAAGACGCAGGGGACAACGGCGGCATCGCTGAACCCTTCAGGGGCCCGTTCGCCCTAAGGAAGTCGGAGTAGGAAGGCGACGCCGCAGGCGACTCTGCGAACGACGCCCCAAAAGGCGACCGCTCCGGCGGGTGCGGCATCGTGGAGAGAGGGAGAAAACGAGCTCTCAGCAACTGCACAGACGCAGCGGAAGAAGGAGGCCTCGAGAGGGAGAAAGAGAGAGACGCAGCAGACCGAGACAGCAGAGGGGCGACCAAAGGTGCAAGGTAGACGCCGGGACGAGAAAAGGGGAGAGATAGAAGCACAGAAGATGACGTTGGGAAGAAGGAGAACGAGCAGAAAAGGACTCAGGCAACCGCGTGGCGGCACGCGACGCCAAGCAAGGAGTTTGAGGCGCACATACGCCCACCATGCAGCCTCAGCCTGTGGAGGCCATGCAAAGAAAGGGCGAGGACTGAGGCGCGAGGGACTGAGGCGCGAGGGACTGAGGCGCGAGGGACTGAGGCGCCGAGGAAGCAAGAGGCACTGCAGGGAAAAGGAGCACGGAAGCGGTTGAAGAGAAGAAAAGGATGAGGAAAAAACGGAGACAGGGCCGAGGGGGCAGGAGAGAAGGTAAACTCATGCCCTGCACACCGCCACGCGACCTGGTGGGAGACGAGAAAGGAAAAATTCGGCGAGTGTCTCTCAAAATGCGGGGAAAAAATCGGGAAGATGCATTTTCGAAGACCGCGTGAGATACTCTGCGAGCGGGAGCACCAGACCGAGGCCAACGAATGGAAGGAAAAAGGAAAAAGCGAGATAGAGAAACTCGATTGAGGGTTCGAAGCGCACGTGTGTCTTCTCACGTTCCCAAGACACATCGGCAGTCCGCGGCTCCTGCGCGCCGTATTTCAGCCGCTTCAAAAGAAGAAATTACGAATCACTCGCATCCACGCACAACCTTCCGATGCCGATGGAAACGCGTACGGTCTTTCAGTGAAAAGCGTCCGAAGGAACAAGAGAAAAGCGCTTCTCCTTGGCGCATGCAAGCGAAAAACGCTCGATTGTTCGCGTACGCGAGTGTCTACGCAGCCGAGAAGACCAAGCAACTCAGGCACACGCTTGGCTCTGATTTCTCTTTCTTCTTCGAAATCACGCCGTCTTTCCTTCTTTGGCTTCCAACAGACGCTCTTGCCTTCGCCTCAAAACTCGCAAGCCCCAGCCCGGGTCGGTGCTCTGCGGAGAGCTGTCTCTCCTCTGTGCTGACTGCAATTGCTGAGGAGGAAAGTCTCTGCTTGCACTTTGCAGGCTTCGAGCTACCAAAGAAAGCAGATTCCGGCTCCTCCCTCCAGATATGCCTGCGGGCCGCTCTGCGAGAGTGAAAACTGAACAAGGAGAACTACAGAGAAAGGCCTTTTGCTCACGCGCCGCTCTGCCTCAACCGCATATACCGGCCCTAAAGGGGGATACAGGCGTCTGGCGCGCCGTGTGCTCCACCGTAGAAGAGGAGATTCACGCAGAGTTGATGCAGCGTGTTCACTCGCGTGCAAAGAAGGGGAATCTCGTTTGCCGTCTTCTGCCGTCGTGTTCTGCGTCTCCACACACCGACGCAGGGAACCACTATCATTACCGTTTAAAACCCAAGTAGCACACTAACCGCAGTTCCTTGAGATTCATGTGAAAGACATGAAGGCGCGCCGCAGGTAGAGCTTCCACGTCTGAGTTGGATTTTCTGGTCTTCTCGTCAGCTACTCCGCTCAGTTACTGCCTCATCCAAGCCCAGCCCGGCAGACCCAGAGAGAGCGCGTACTGGTAGTCGAGGGCTGTGTGACAGTCGTGCTCCTTTCAGCAACGAACGTGGGCGCCTGATGGGCTCTGTCTCCAGTGCATGCGGCCCCTATACAAGAGGCATCTTTTTACGCTCTATCATAACCTCAGAGTTCTTTTTGCATCGCTTCAGAGCACGAACTCGAATTCCAACAGATATGCGCAATGTCACTGATTAGGTGGATATCGGGGGGAGCCTCTAGACAAATGTTCTTCCCTGATGAAGGGCCTTGCTCTGTGTATCTAGCGAGCGGAGGCATAGGAGTGTGCAGGTGGTGCAGAGCGTCAACCGGCGCTGCCTGCTCACCCTGGCGATCGGCTGAGAGTCTATGGTGCTCACTCGGTTCTACATGCATTTTTTGCGACTACCGTTTTACCTCATCTATTGCAGGCACATGTGCAGTGTACAGTCGTGGGCGGGACACGAAAGGAGGCAGAACCCATCAATTTCTCTCTCCACTTGCTTTCCAAGGGAGCATCGTCTCACGCGGTATCCCCTGGGTTTGCATGCCGCCATATGTACGAAGTGGAGGTCGCTATGCCTTGTTGTGGTGCGCGTCCTCCGGTCCAGATGTGTGCGACGAAACTCAGGCACTCAGTCGGGCCTCGCGGGTACTGCTCCGGCAGCGACCGAGGGTGCGCTTCGCGCGCGCGGGAGCGCCAGCGGATTTGGAGGGACTCGAGCTGAGAGACATCTTGGCAGATGGTGCTCCGCCGTTTTGCAAGGTTTCGAGGACAGCAAGCTTAGGTATCGTGCAACAGAGGCGCACGGCGACCGCGCGTTCCCCTTCTTTGGGGCGCCGCGAGGGTGCGAAGCGCCGGAAACACGAGACACAGCAATGGTTGGTCAGCCAGCACGCGGACACCAAACAAAACGCTGGCAGCGGACACAACGCGAAACAAGCACATGAGAGCGAAATACGAAACATCGACGTGAATGCAGTGTCAAACGAGCGGAGAGATGATGCCGCTGCATGCTGCTCCATTCGACTGAGCTGGCGCAGCTTTCGGGCAGAAGCGTGCCTCTCGCGCACGCGTGTGAAGCTGGCTCTGCCTGTCTTTCGGCGAGAGAGAGCGCCTCCTAACGGTGCCCCTCGCCTGTTTCATGCCGATAGTGCCAGCGAAGGCCGCGACCCGGACTCACTGCCGGCTGCAGCGTGTGCAGTCGGAGCGCAAACAAAATGCAGGTCGCACTTCGCAGAATCGAACAAAGAGACTGCAAAAAAACAAAAAGCCGTTGGGGCGCTGCATGCGGCATCGGCGCATTTAAGGAAAAAAACTGCACTTGGACAGCCAGCGGGCGAACCCGCTGCGAAAAAATAGGTGGGAAGGAGGGAGAGGAAGGGGGGGGGGGGGGGTGCGCCTAACAGGGAGTGCGCTCGAAGTCGAAAAAAACTAGGAACACCACCCAGCCACACCGCGAGGCCATCTGAGTGCACGCGACGCGTGCGACGAGGCGTGGCGGGTGCGCCACGGCGATACATCTGAACCCGTGCACTTCTAAAATCTAGCGCACTGTGGACGCGCGCGTAGATCGACAGATGGCAAGACAATCGTCTACGGCAGCAAATTAAGACAGAAACACTTCGAATACGACCAGATGGAAACACACATGAAGCGAAAGAAAAACAGTCTCCGAGAGGAGGGGATGCACGCGTCTTCACGTCTCGACCGGAAGACGCATGGACTGAGGGCGCAACTCCGCGGAACGGAAGAAAGAGCCAATCCCGCGCACGCGCTTTCCGGGGTGGAAGAGACGCCTCTGCATGTCTTTTCCAAGGAGGGGACGAGCAGCTGTACATACAGCCGAATCTCAGACGTGTCCGTGAGATCCAGCGGAAGTCGCTTTTTCTCGGAAGCTGGGCAAGTGAACCTACTGAGCGACATGGTCGGAGAAAGAGCGATGTATCGCCTCCCTCGACACGTTTCCTTTCTAAACAAGCAGCTGGACAAAAACCAGTGAACAAACGGAAAGGCGCCCCCCCCAAGTCAGACAAGCCTAAGAGGAGAGGGGGTGGGGGGGAGGAGGGGGGGGGGGGTGTTGGGTGCCACGGAGCCCTCCGGATGTATCCAGGGCCACGCAGGAGAGACAGCGGAGCTGCAGCCTCGAAGGTTAAACAACTTCAAAACATGGAGAGACGGCGCGTCGGTCACCCGGCTGCTTTACAGAGAGGCGATGACTCGAGGGCCGAGGACACGCGCCTGAAGAGAGCGAGGAACGCCTCGTCTCGCTCTCGAACACTCGCGTGCGTTGAACGCGGGGGTGCCCAACGGTCTCTCCATCCATCACACACACCCGAAAGCGCAAGGAACACCCGCGCATGCTCCTATTCTCGTGGCTCAGACGTCAAAGAGAACGTGCTAATGCCTTCTTTCTCCGCCGAGGAAAAAGGCCCTTTTCTCACGCGCGGGCCGCCCTCGGGCTTCCGCGAGGAGAGCTGCGTCCCCGCGGCTCAGTTGACAACGCGCCTGGAGAGGGAGGCGGAAGCCTCTTTCTCGTAAAGAACTCCACCTCGGCACACTGCGGCCGATGGGGGGAGAGGGGGGTTGATATGAGGACGTCGCTGCGCGCGTCCGCACCGCTCCGCCTCGTGACCAGTGCATCAGATCGAGGACGAGGTAGCGGCGCCCGCAAGAGAGTGTCTTCTTCCTCTGACCCCGAGGGGTGAGTGGGGGGGAGGGAGGGGGGGGGAAAGTTCGGTCGCGTGCGAGTGACGAAAAAAGAGGAAGGACTATTCGCCCCTTCCTAGATCTTGGCTGTGGGGTCTGCCCGCTGGGAGTGGCCTCCGCTAGGCCGGAGAGAGAAAGCCTGCATCCACCCTAAACTCTCGGCGGAGCGAACACTTAGCTCATTTTCCGCCGACAAAGTCATGAGTCGCTGTCCGTGCAGGGATGCACGAGAGGAGAGGAAGAACACACACAGGGTCCAGCACAAGAAACCTCACACTGCGTTGGAAAGGGGGGGGCAGGGCGGTTTCTGCTTGCTTCACGGCTGCGCCGTGCGCGCTGTGCAGCACCATTGAGACGCCAGCGGCCCAGCCGTTTCGCCGGCTCCGTCGTTCCCGCCCTGCCGGTTTCCCGCTGAAGCACTTGCGGACTCCGCGCAGTCGCCGCGCTCCTGGTCCTCACCGGCGCCTCTTCCTCTCTCGCATGCTCATGCTCGCCCCAGGGGGTCTGCTCTCCGCGTCCGAGCGGGACGACCAAATGGGGCCAAGCAGAAGCGGCCTGGAAGAGCACGGCCGACAAAATCCGGTGGAAGAATGCCGAGGACACGTTGACTGCGTGGAGGGAACCGACGGCTGCCAGCGCCCCGCCCCCCGCTAGGGCGAGTTCGGGCTCGTCGGCGCGGCCACCGGCCCCGGGAGGGCGCACTGCGGCATGAACGAGGGGTGGAAGAGACTGGAGGAAGATGCGTGGGGGTGGGTCGTGGGCGCCGAGGGAAAGAAGAGATTCTGGCAGGGCGAAGGCGCCCCGGGGAAGAAGAAACTGCCGCAGGGCATCATCGAGGACACGCTGGGGTGGGCGGCCTGGAAAACCCCGGAGGGGGGCATGAGACCCGCCGAGGCCAGCGGCATGGAGGGAAACAAGGCGCCGCCCTCGGGCGACGCGAACGCGTGCGGCGCGGGGGGAAAGCGAGCGACCGCGACGGAGCTGCTGCGTAGTTTTTGAGTCTTCTTGACGGAAGACGACTGGGGATCACTACCCGACGCATGCTCAGGCGCTGGCTTCCCCGGCCTCTCACGCTCTTCGGCGACCGGCGACGTCACGGTCCCCCGCTCTCTGTTGACGCCATTCGCGGCTTCTGTGCGCGAGTCTCGACAGCCTGACTCGCCCGCCTCGAGTAAAGGCGAGGGTTCGCCCTTGGTGTCGTCGTCTTTGTCTGCGGCTCGCTGAATCGCTGCCTGCGCCTCGGCATCTCCGTCCTCTCTTGGGGGCGTCTCTGTCGCGCCGCCCTCGTCCCGTTCCTTCCGTGGGTATTCGCTGTCGCGCGTCTCTCCACTGCTCTCTGCCTCCGCAGACTTCTTTTTCTCTTCGCTCTCCGGCGCCCGCACGCGCTCAGCCTCCTGCGCACCCTCGCGGACGTTGCCGAGCCCCGCCGCACCCGGGGCCGAGGGCAGCGCCGGCGGCCAGACGGCTGGCACGGCTGAGAAGTATGGATTCGGGAACGAAGACGGATGCGGGGGATACAGAGATGGGAAGTACCCCCCGAGCTCGGAGAGAGGTGCGGGAAGGGCGAGACGGCGTCGGGCGGGAAAGGAGACGGATACGCTGAGAAGGGAAAGCCTGTGGGGAGACAGCTCGGCAGCACAGGAGGGACTCCAGGTGCGTAGACCGCGTTGCGCGCGCGTCCCATCCCAGCCTCTGCCTTCGCGTGGGGAACGGCGACGCCGGGGGTTCTACTGGTTCTCTCAGTGCGCAGAGGCGACAGCGGGGCCGAGCGGTCCAGCAGCACGCTCACCGTGTCTTCCGTCTTGCATCTGGGGACGTCGAGGCAGGCGGGAAGAGAGGAATACGGAGAGAAAGTGAGCAGGGAAGAGATGCTGGCGACTGCTTGCTCATGGCTCGTCCGTGCTGTGCGAATCTCTCCTTCGTCAGCTCTTTCAGCAGCCAGCCCGAGCGAGCCTCCTTCACGATCAGAGCCACGCACAGCTTCGCGTCCGCCTGCCCTGGCGTTCGCGGACTGCGCGCCTTCCGCGTCCTCTAGGCGTACGCCCTCATCCTCCTTCTCGTCTCCCCCCCCCCCTGTGGGGCCGGTGCTGTCGTTCAGCCGTCTGCGTCGCTCGCTTTCGCCCTCGCGACTTGCGCCGGCCTCTCCTTTGGCGTCTTCGTCGCCTTCGCGCTGTCTTTTCTTCTCGTCGTCCTTGCCCGCAGCCAGGCCCGCTCGCGCCTCTCGAAACGAGGGGACGGCGTAAACGTGATCCAGCCATACGGCGTGACGCAGGTCGCAGACCGCGCACCCGAGAGGCCCTTCTCCGGTCGGAGACGCAGCGCCGCGTGGTCGCGTTCCTTCGACCGCTCGTCTATCGCACCTGCCGCGCGCCCCAGCTCATCGTGGGGGAACGCGGCGCCCGCTTTCTCCGAAGGATGCTGAAGAAACGGCAGGAACGGCGACGCCTGCGGGACATAGGGACTCCCGAAGGCCGTCGTCGCGGGCATCGGAAAGGCGTACATTGGGCAGGGCGAGAGGTTGTACGGAAAGGGGTACGAGCCGAGGGGACACGGCGGCTGAGCGGACCCCGGAGACGGCGGAAAGCCCATCGGAGGGACAGGCATCCACGAGGGCAGACAAGCGTTTGGCAAAGAGGCGGAGCAGTGCGTCGGCGACCGCGTCGTATCTCTCGAGTCTGCAGCGAAGGAGCCGGACGACGGCGTGGGTGCGCGAGTGTGGGACTCCACGACAGACCCGCACGACGACGCAGACGTCAAGGAACCAGACACGCAGACCGAAGACGGCGACAAGGTCGGCGGGTCGTTATCGTCTCGCCGCGACAGCGCCGCGCCTCCGCATGCCTGCTCGCCCGTACCCTTCGTCTGGACCAGGCTGCACGCCGGCGGCGGCTGCGACGGCAACGACATCGCCGTGAGCGCTGGCGACGCAGAGGCGCAGTTTTCCCGCGCCTGCTGTTCCATCTGAAGCCTCGCGGCCACGGCTTTCGCTCGAGCCAGCTCGTGTCCATACACCTTGGTGGAGAAGTACTTCTTCAGCACGCGGCCTCCTGCAGGACACAGAGAAGGAATTACACCGAGGCAACAGGGTGAGGTACCAGAGCAACCTCGGAAAAGCATCGCACATTGAACCTTGTCACCGGCGCTGCCCCGGTCGACAGCCAGTTGCGATACGATCAGAAACACTTGCACTCGGCGACCCTGCAGCCGCTCACCAAAAAGGTTTACCGCACGGTCGTGCACCGTGGTGCAACGTCTACCCGACGAAATCCTCAACAGAGGCGCGTCTGCGTCTCCCTTCCTCGACGACAGCGCCGCCGACGCCCTTCGCGGCTCGCTTGTCTTACCTTGTGTGTATCTCGCGACCCAGGAGCGATCGTAGCGGCTGTAGTGGACGCCGAGGCGTCTTTCCGCAGCTCCGACTGTGCCGCTGCTTCCGCTGCCTTTGACGCCTTCTGCGTCTCGCCTGCGTTCGCTTGCGGTGTCTGTCTCCTCTCCGTCTTCTCCACCTCCTCTGCGAGTTTCTTTGGGCTCCACGTCGGCGCCATTGTGGTCGGCGCTCCGCGGGTGTCTCGCCTCGCCCTTTTCGTCGGCGCGGGCGCTCGCCGTCCACTCGGGGCTCATCCCCTTGGGCTGGGTCTCCGAAGCCCACGAGGCCCCGGGGCTCGCGCCCGCGGTTCGCGACCCAACTCTTCCGCGATCTCCACCCCTGCCGCTGCGCAGGGCTCCAGGGTCTCTCTCGAGAGCCGTGCGCGAGGTCTGAGTCGGGCTGGCGCGGCACAAGTCGGTGCCGAACGCGAGCCTGGGAGTCCCCTCAGACGCGGCCTCGTCGGGCTGGCTCGCGAGACTGAGGGCGACGCAGTCGAGCGCCTCTGCGCGGAGTTTGTCGGCACCCAAGAGGGCTGCCACGTTCGCAGAGACCTCGGCCCTGTCGCCCTCTTCGCGGAGCGGCCTGAATCCCGCGGTCGCGGAGTCGTCTCCGTCGCGCTCCACGCTGTCCACGGAGACAATGCGCGAGCCGACCGGAGACGCTGCGTCGTCTTGGAGCGGCGCCTCCAGCTCGCGCTCTCGCTTCAGGTACAGGAGCCCTAGACTGAGCACCGTCTCCAGTTCCTCGCGGAGCGACCCCTGGGCAAACAGCGCCTCGCCTTCCGACCCGCAGGCACCCGCAGCGGGGAGCTCGCTCGGAGGCGTGTCGGAGAAGAGACAGGACTTCTCGGCCTCTGAGAGACGCCGTCCACGCGCGCCGATCATCGACGGCGAGCCCGCCGAGCCTGCAGTGCCGCGGTCAGAGTCGCAGGCAAAGGCGCCACCCAGCGTAGCCGCTGACGGCCGCTTGCTTCCCGCGCCAAACTCCTCGGCTGCGCCGGCAGTCACTCGCCCACTGTGGCGGGTCCGGTACGCAGGTCGCTTGGTCTTGCCGTCAGTGATGGGCAGCGCGAGGAGCGAAGGCGCGGGGTCGGAGAGACCCCCCGAGGTCACTCCGCTTCTGCTGGCTGGCACGGCCCCCGGCGAGCTGTGCGTCTCCCCCAGCAAGTCGTGATGCTTCTCAGAGGCCGCGATGTCCGCCAGAAGCGACTCGACGGCGCCCACAGGGCCCCCCGGGATACTCGGGTCCGCGGATCGCCCCGCGTCCCTGTTCATGGCCGTCTTTCTCCGCGACTTTCTTCGCTTCTCGTCTTGGGTTGCCGCTCGATCCGCCAGTCGCCCCTCGCCTCCCTCCTGAACGGCGTCCTGTCGTTCACGGCCCTCCTCGCCGCGGCCTCGCGCCCCGGCGTCGGCGTTGTCCCTTCCCGCCTCACTCATCATGTGCGGATGCCTCTCGTGCTTCCGCTCCCCGTGTCTCACCACTCTCCCCCACTCTCTCGACTTTTCTGCCTTTAAAGCCTCGAGCCGACCGCAGCTGCTTCGCAGCCCACTCCGCCTCCAACGAACAGGCCGCAGCCCCGCGCTCTAGACACGCCCACCGCCGAATGGCCTCCGACGGGCGAGCTGGTCACACACCTCCGCGTCAGCCAGGCTCGCGGCCCTGTTGCGCCCACCTGTTTGCTTGTCTTTTGCCTCGACCCAGTGCTGATTCAGCAGACAAACAGCACGCTAGTGAGAGGCTGTTCAGCTTGCAGTGGGCGCTGTCGCCGGCCGTGTGGAGGGCGACGCGGACAGCGCTCGGAGACAGGACACTCCTTGGAGCCAGAGAGACACTCCCGCGCGCGGCTCTACACCAGCGACGCTGAAGAGCAGAGCCCGAGGAAAAAAACTCGCAGACGCGTAGCCCGCTGACTCTACAGCGGACGGCTCGCGGGCCGCAACACATCTAGTTAAAGATATGGATACGAAGACTCCCAGACACAGTGCGCAGGTGCGGGAGAAGGCGTGAAGTGATTCATCGGTGCAGTGTCAACAAATACAGGACTGCACAGTGGGCAACGCGCCTCAGGGGCGCATCTGCGGGAAGTCACCGTCCTCGCCGGTACTGAGAAATGCAGCGAGGACTACGGAAGTCACTGCTGTTACAGGGTTGGCAAAAGAGGGGATCGAGTTTCAAATGGGAAAGGATCAACAAAAGTCTACCTAAATTTCGGCGAACACGAAATACAAACAGCCGCACGTAGAACGAGTCCAGCGTTTGTGGGCTTCATGCGGAAGAGCTTCTGGGACGGATAGGTGGACGTCTAGACAAACGGCAGAAGCAGCACCCGTTGGAAGGAGCGCTTTTCTACGTTTTTTTTTCACGATAAATGCGCACATACTCCGAAGAAGGGCGATCCGGCTTGAGAGGTGGCTCGATGCAGTCGAGACCGGCCGGACGCGCTGACGACCGCGGAAAAAGATGAGTAGCTCTGGAGAGGCAATTCCCTCTAGAGTGCGCAGCGTGAGCATATCACGCCACGAACTCACGACTGTTTTCGCCCCAGCCTCGATGAAAGTAAAGGAAATCAGGAACGCAGTGCCTGGAGTATGGCCATAGCCACTCGCTTTCTTGAAAAAAAAAACGAAAGCGGCGCCGTAAGATTGGGTTGGGCGAGCCTCTAGGCGCAGCAGACGCGGCTGCACATCATGTGTCGCGGCTTCTCAACGTCGCGAGGACGTGCATACATTCGCAAAACGAAGATTTATGCACGCACAGGAGTATTCACGTAAATCTGTGAAACGCACAGGGTAGAACCCGTTCGCAGACGCCTGCGGCCCTCGTCGCGCCGAACCCAGCGGCGGCAGCAGCAGAGGCTTCCCTTTGTGGTACGTAGGGCAAGGTCTAGATGTAGGCGTTGGCTACCCGAGCGACGGGGAATGGACCGTGGTGGGAAGATATCTTTCCCCTGGCCGCAGCAAGAAGACTCCCCCGAGCAATGAAAGCGGAAAAGGCGGAAAACAGGGAAAAACCGACAGATAACTCATCGCCCGGGCGAGGGTCTCCTGCTGGGGCGATCCGCCGCCCCCGTACCGCCGCGCTCCACTGGACTAAAGCGCCGCCGCGGTTCTACGAACCCAGCCTTGCATCCTTCAGATCCCCGGGCGTCACTCGACGAGATTTCCTCTCGCTCTCCGCCGCGCGTCCCTCTTCCCGTGGCGCAGACACTTGGCGTGCGCATAACAGGACTGCAGACACACGGAGGCATGAAGAAAACGCCGCGTGCAATGGAAAGCAGGCTCCTCCTGAGTCACAGATCCGACCGCCCTAACTGTGAATTCTCGTTCAACAGAGAAAAAACAACCGCAAAGATCCCTGCGAGTGCAACCGGTGGTCGCGGGCAGAGTGGGATAGGGCCGAAGACACGCACATCGGGAGAGGAAGCTGCCGCGGCGCCCGCCCTGGGGGGGGTTCAAGGGTCATCCTCGGGGCGGCGGGCGCCGTCGCGAGCGCTTCAGATATAAGGCGACAAGGCGGAAAACTGGAGACCGCCGGTTTCCTCTTTTTCTCGTCCCTTCGCTTCGAAGGCTAGAGGCATGCAAACCGAGGGCAACCGGGCAGAATGCAGAGCTTTTTCCGCACCGAAACTGCAGCCTTTTCCCCTCTACCGACACACGGCAAAGGCCACGTAGGGCCGTCACGACGATACACACTGACTGACGTGAGGGGGGACTTGAAGCGACAGTCCAAGTCCCCGCCCTCAGGGCCGTTTCCAGTGGGTTAACGCGACTCACCGGCGAGCCTCTGCGCTTCATCATGTGCGTTTTCTCCACGATCCTGCCATGAGGCAGGCCGGTCTGGCCGCTGGTGCTTCGCGACCGGTGAGGTAAACACACGAACCTACGGAGAAAGAATTTCTTGTTTTGCACAGAACTTGCCGATAAATGCACCACACAGTTCTTGGGTCCCGATTGCGATTCCAGGCTGCCGCTGGCCTCGTTGCCTCCGCGCTCGAGGAGACAAGTCACGCGCTGCGGAGATGTGCAGCGCGTTGAGGGTTTAGGGTTTTCCCGAATTTTCTTGACACAGAATCCTGTACAGACGCTCGGCCGTGATGAGGAGGCGCATTTCAGCGCTTTTTCCGCGCTCGACGGCACAGCCAAGGGGCGGAGATTATGCCTTTTTTCCTTTGGGGACACTTCGCGGCCGTTTGTCAACTGTCTTCAGCGCCTGCGGCCAGAGTCCGTTTGACCGAATACCTGAACGCACGCGGCCGGCTCCTTGTCAACACCAGACGACCTCTCTGAACAGCTCCACTGTGCACTGGACTACGCACTTTGGCATGAATGAAGCTGCTGCAGAACCAAACGGCTTCCTCGTTGTTGAATTGGGGAGCTTGCACGGATGTCTTTTGTTTGAGCCAGCGTCACACAATCGTCTCTCTGATGCCATCCTAGCTTCTGCCAATTGTCTAGGTTTCTAGCTTTCCTCCTCTTCGTCTCGCTCTTCTTTTTTCTGTTTCGTCGGTTTACCGTTCTGAAGCGTCCCTCGCGCGAGCCGAAGAATCCCTCGGCTCCGCTCAGCTTCATTTGATGTACGAACCACTCATTTGCGAAAAAACGCAAACGCCCAGCGGGATCGTCCTTTATTGCTGCCAGAGCGGGCACGCGCGGATCACTCTGTCTCGCTCTTACGCTTCGTCGGCTCTCTTTTCTCCTTCTCAAGGGGTACACAGAAGCTCCATCCTTGTCACCATCTCACAGGTCCCGCCCCCCTCCCATTGGTCAGTTGCAGCAGCCTTCTCTCTCTCTTCTCACGGCGTGCCTCCACGTCAAGCGTTCTGCGGCCTCCCTCCGCCTCCTCCGGGCGTCCGGCCGCTCCTGGGGCTTCAGAGGGAGTTCCGGGGCTTCTCTAGGGGCGACGCGCCTCTGTTCACGCGTGTGTCGCGGCGTTTCGCCTCGCTTGGATTTTCTCCGCTTTACCTGCGTCAAACGCAGAAATGCGGAGAAAAAGCGACAGGATCTCGAGCGAGGCGGTCGACGGCCATCCGCTCTGCGTCTCCTCGCGCTTCTGTCCCTTCTACAAGCCTCCGTCAGCCCTCCGGCCGTCTTCGCCTCGCGTCTCGTCGCCCTCAGCCGCCGCACTCGGCGGCGCGGGAGCGAGCAGCTTCGCGACCTACGTCTACTCCTCAGAAGCCTCATCGGCGTCCGCTGCAAATGCGAAAGTGCGAGTGAGCGCCGCAGATGGTGTTACAGAGTCTGAGGGCCGAGTCGAGCAGAATGGAGAGACAGTCTTCGATGAAGACGGGAAGCTGCGGGGCTGCCTCTGTCGGCACTTGGAGAGCGACCCGAGAATCAAGGTAAATCCGAAAAAGGGGGCTGCGAAAGCGGAGACACAGCATCAGACTAGCATTATGCAAGGGCGCTCGAACGCGGCACACTGAGCAGACGGGCAGCGAGCACGAAGGGGTGGTGAAAGAGGGCAGCAGGGACGGGGGGGGGGGGGGGGGGCAAGAGAATCACCAGAGAGCCAGAGGGCGAGAAGGAGGCTGGACAGGAACGGGACGGCTGCGCGCGGTCAGCGTTTCGCAGGGCGAGCAGATGCGGAGATCCTGCAGAGTCAGGCGTGTAGAAAGATGGAGCAACGCGCTCACCAAAGTCGAGCCCCTGGAAGCCCGACAGCAGCGGCCGCGTCCTCAACTCGCATATTACGTTTTTCGCCTGTTGCCGCTCTCTGTGTGCGCTGTGGTGTATGGACAGTTCAAGACGATTGAGACGATTGCGCGCGAGCGCGGTAATATTCACGCAAAGTCCTACGTTTTCGTTGAGGAATACTCGCCAACAGAGGCGCCCGCGCTGCCCCCCTCGCGGCCCCCCGCAGCGAGCACGCGCCCAGGCATTTCGCGGAGCGGCAAGAAGGCGAAGGAGCTCCGAGACGCCTTGCGGAACTTACCTGGAAACAAGCACTTTATCTGCGGACGAGATCCTCTGAGGAAACGTGCGTCATGAAGACATGCACATCTATGCGTGCAGGCAGACGTGGATACACAGCGGTAGCCCAGCAAGAAGTCGTCCCCCCCCCCTTCCGTCCCATCCTCTACCCCCCCCCCCCTCCCCCCCCCGTCCCTCCCCCTCCGGCCGTCCGCTCTGTTTGTCACGGAGAGGACATTCGAACCCAAGCAAAGTCGTCTCTAGAACTGCGTCGTATCTGCTGACGCAATTCTGTCTCGGCGCAGGTGTCGACGACTCTGGCGCAGGGGGCGCTTCAGGCGTGGCACGCGCCGCGGGCCCTGCGCCACCGAGGTCGCCCTCGGCGTGCAAGGGCCGCGCCGTGCACCCATGTATATATATGTAAATGTATAGGTATATATATACATGTATCTATATACACGTCATGTTTTGTGCATGCATATCTGCAGGTCTTACGTGCGTTGTTTCCTGTTTGTATTCGTGCGTGTTGGATATGCGTTTCCCCGTGCGTGGCGTCGCTGCAGAGGGCAACGACAACATAAACAAATGGATGGACAAGCACGTGGCTGTGCCGATGCGGGCCTGCGATCGCGTGGCGGGCACGCCGAAGCGAACAGTTCGCGAGGAGCTCCTTCTTGCGCTCGAGGAGGGAGTCGTCCACGACTTGATTTCGCCCGCGGAGATCCTGGACTCCGCCCACCACGTCAAGCGCGTCGCCAACTGGAGAAATACGCAGGAAGACCGCGCAGGCGTCCTGGGATGCATGTGGACAGGTTCGGAGGCCTCCGCTCTCTTCCAGACTCATCGATCCATGCAAACCTATATGTGTGTATGCACGTCTGCATGCGTATGGGTGTATGTGTATATGCAGGTGCGTGCCTTCGTGCCTGGGCGTGTGACCGGCACTAAGTGTGACTGACTAGCCTCTCCCTGCGTTTTTTACGCATGTGGATTCTCACTGCATGTTGCGTCTGTCTCGCGAACTGCCTCGTGTCTGCTGACGCATCTCCTTTCTTGGCGCAGACAGCGGAGCGCCTGCTGGCGAACCGGTCGTCGAACATTGCGGATTTCATTGGAATTTTTGCTTTTTTAGATTTGAGATCCCTTTTTCTAAGGAGTATACACTGCGAGTTGAGCTCTTAACAGCGAGGGAAAACTACTTCTCAGATGCCAGTCTGATTAGTGGCATCGTAATGGAGTGATCAACTCCCCCCTGGGACAGGATTCTGTCTTCGTCTCGCCGATTTTCCCTCGATCAGGCCCATATGTCGGGTTGGGAGAGACGCTGGTGGCGGGCATCTACGTGGGCGAAGTGCGCCACGGCGAGGCACCGTGGTCAGACTCCGAGGAGGACGACTTGAGGACTGCGCCCGACTACTCGTTCGACTGCGGCTGGCGAGACACCTCGATGAAGTTCCTCGCCATGGAAGAGAGTCGCAAGCGTGTTCGCTTCCACGAGCGAGCCGTCGCACACCTGCGCCAGCAGAAAAAGAAAAAGAAAGGCCCCAAGCACTTCTCCAAGCCCATGTACAAAGACGAAGGTAAGTGCCGCGCTACAATGTCTCGAAGGGAAAAACACGTCTCTCTGGCATCCTCTCGAGACATGCCTTCCTCCTCGATGTTGCCGTAGCCGAGCCGCGTGCGTCCGCGTCGTTCAATCGCGGTCCCCGTGCTCGGTTTAGATTCAGCGGGTCCTCCTTCATGTGCAGGGTAGGGTGCTGCCGGGGAGCCTTCCGGCTCTCTACCCGCTTCGGTGCCTCACGAGATACTTGGCGCTTTCGAATCAGATTTTTTCAATGTATCGCTGCTGCTTGTATACACCCATTCATATAAGTTAATCTACATGGATGGAGATGGCCGTATGGAAGTTAGACAGCCTGCGCCTTGCCAATGCAAAGGCACGCTGGAGCGTCCAGAGCGCCTCACCAGTTTCTATGCAGGCGCCAGGTCACCAGTAGGACGACTTGTGTATTTCTTGCGGACTAGCATTGAAAAGGCAGCAACCGACTTGCATGTCTTGCAGTCTCTTCTGGCGCGGGCGTTGCTTTCACATGGTCTGTCAGACAGCGCTGGAGAGTGTCGGGCGGTGCTCCTGAGTCCATATGGGAACAGACTTTGGAAGAAGCCGTTTATGGTGATTTCTCTGCGACGTCCGTGTCGAATTTCGTGTTTCTGTTATGCCAGCGCCGAGTCACATACGAACGCCGCGCACGTTGTCCCGCATGATGCAGAAATTGGCGTTCAGCCTGATGGTACAGTCGTGCTTCCCGACGACCAGTACCTCTGTCTGGACTCGAGTCGCTACTTCAATCTCATGTCGCTCGTCAACGACAGCCGGGACGTGCCTGGGCAACGGAGACTCAAGGCGAACCTTTGGATATACGAGGTGCGTTTCCGTAGAAGTGCAGCGTCAACCCCGTTTGTGTGTTTATGCTCTCTGTGTGTTTCCGCGCGCTTCAGATGCGGTGTCGATAAGCATGCACGAATACATATTTATCGATGTCTCAGCCGCCGGCCATTGTGCGCGGCAGATGTCTTTCTGCTCGGAAGGAAGATAGCGAAGTTCTAGCCGGCATGCCGGTCCCCTTTGCAGGGAATTATATGCTGTAGATGTTGTGCGGGCGGTTCCTCCCAGAGAAGAGACCACGAAACTCTCCTAGAGAGCGGAGCATGCATACGTTGTCGTGGTACGATGCGATTAATGCGTCCACAGTGGCAGTGAGAGATCCGAGAGAGCGATAGCAAAGGAGGGAGATGCCAAGAAGACGACCACAGAAGCCTGACCCATGCGTGCTTTCTGCGTGTGACTGCTGTCTCTGGGGCTTCGCCGAATGCTTTCTCAGCTGCATTTCGAAGGGTTCCCTTTCTTCGTCTTCATGAAGCGCATGGAGAGCGACTTGAGACACATGGAAGAGTGTCTCGTGAACTGCGGCGCGCAGTACCGCTTTAACCACTTACAGCCGCTCTGCGAAGAGGCGCTGTCGCATGCAGTGGCTCGAAAACCGGAGAAGGATTCTCTTGTAAGTTCGAGTGGTACCGTGAGAATTTCTCCACTCTGTTTCACTGCTAAATCTAACGCCTTCCGCGTCCCCATTTCGTGTGCAGCAGCGTAGAACTGTTCCGAGTGTGTTCATGAGGAGAGGGTCGAGAGCATGAGAAAAAGACGCGTAGACAGTGGCAAGTCTGATGTGATTTGTGATCCAGAGCTGTTCGACTGAGATCATACACATATTCACCCCACCTCAGAACGTCCTGACGAGCTTGCATCTGAGAGAAACGAATAGCTTTAGCCTCTTTCGGGTTGATCCTAATGTGGATCATTTCATCTGGCGTAAGTCGACGTGGCGTCTTGCCTAGTTCATTCAGTCGCCTCCGCTGACTTGCTTTCCTCGCTGCTGCGACCGCTTTCTTGTCCCCCTTCGCGTGACCGCGCTACCCAGGAAGATCACGCTCGCGGCGTACTCAGGCTGCCGTGGTGGCGATTTGAACATCGCGATGATTTTTTTGACTGCATGCACCAAGACAAACGCACTCTGCAGGTGAGAGCGAACTCTGCATAGTCGCCTCAAGAGACATACGTCCGGACGAAGGAGGAATGTGAATCAGACTTGCTTCTTTTATATGTTTTCCAAAAAAATGAGAGGACTGTTCCACAGAACAAATATGGCGGCGAGACAGTCAGGGCACCTCGAGTGTAGTTGCGCCTTTCAAGTGCGTGTATATAGGCATGCCTACACGCTTTTATACACCTTAGTTCACTGGAGCGAGTTCTCTATATAAAAACGAGCGACTCGAGAAAGTGTGCAGCAAAAGACGCTATGATGAACTGAGAAACGGGCAACCATGTGACAGTTTCGAGCGCTTCGCGGGTTCTAACAAGGGGCGCTCAGAACCGTCCCCCTCAAAAGGATGAACACGCGGTGTCGTAGCAACTTGCCCGCATTCCAAGACTGGAACTGCAAGCGATAATGCGCGTGTCAACTGTTCTCTCTGCGGTAATGGTTGCGCTGAAGGTACAAGACACACCCAGTAGCGGCGGGGCTTCCTTGGAGACTGGCAGTATTCGGGTTTTTGTTGTCGACAGGCCACAAAAAGCGAAGTCTTATGTCGTTTCCGTTGCCGCTCTACAGACGATCAAAAAGAATCCCGAAAAAATCTGGGAGTCCGACAGCGACTTGGGTGCCTAAGGGCCCACGTTACCCAGGCACGCGACCTCAACGGTTCTCTCGTTTCTCTTTAAAATTTTGGTGTGCATGTTGCCCCGACCGAAAAACCAGGTACATGCACTTCAGGACGGTCGAGGCCGGCGGGGGGAGAGAACGAACGCGGGAGCAGCTCACCACAGCGAGTCAGTCGCAGAGCGAAATGATCTCGAAGCGGTCGGGCTGTTGTTTACATGGCGAAAGGCAAAGGATGCTCAACGGGAGCCACTAGTTATCTGACTGCGCCATGCAGAACTCCTCGCACAGAAGCCGTCTCCACGAAACCCCACAAGCGACACTGCTACCGGATCTGCTTCCACACGTAGCGAGGCTGCGAGCGGCACGCTCCGGCTTCGTAGTGGGTCTCGCCCAGGACTATCTTGGAATCAGGATTCAGTCGCAATGCCCCATATATGCCGTAAACCTGCAGCGGTGCAACGCTGGTTGTTGGGATGGTCGTCTGGAGACCAGCGTACGGCCGGTATTTCTCGTGCGCCTCATGCAAGATTCGGGAGCAGAACCACAATTCTGTGGGCGGTGTC
Organism: Besnoitia besnoiti; assembly: GCF_002563875.1. NCBI lineage: Eukaryota > Apicomplexa > Conoidasida > Eucoccidiorida > Sarcocystidae > Besnoitia > Besnoitia besnoiti. Next base: position 2,215,571 of record NC_042360.1, on the reverse strand, counting down.
GCGCAGCAATACGTGTATGTGCGTCCCGCTATGTGCGTGATGCGTGCGCCAGGCTCTATGCTTCCTCTGGGTTCTAAAGACGCGTTAAGTGTCAAACGCAAATTTTTAGTGGTCGAGACTGGATCTCAGGTGTTTTCCAGAGCCACTCGATGCATTTTTGCAAAGCCGCAAGCGGCTACAGATACACGTGCAGACTCAGCCGCGCTCGGGAAACCGTTAGCTAAGCTGGTGCGAACGACGCGTGCCCCCCCCCAGAAATTTTTCCAACGCCAGGCAGTTCTCCAGATTTATCGAAAAGAAAACTCGACTCATGTAGACACATACCAGAGTCGTCGTCACACCTGCTGCGCAAGACGACTAATTGGCACACATTAGCTACGACTACGAGTCCCGCCTTGCGCTGCTCACACTGTGACGATCCGCGAGCGTAAACTCGGCACATCAGAAGTAGCATTGAATGCAGCACGTGCCTAATGACACAGAAAACCTGAACACGTCGCGAACAACGAGGTGAAATATTCAAATGAATCATAAAGCTGGGTGGGGTCGTCTCCATCAGCGACAACTGTTCGGACGATATGCCACAGGCGGGGCACCGTGAGAGCGGCTTGCGCCGGAGGCACCGCCGGTGTGGAGGCCCATGTCACCTGAGTAGACTGGCAGACGTAACACAAGGCGATCTCCCAGCTTCAAAGATGAACAATGCCGGAAAAAAAAAACCGGCAGCTCGCCACGAGCTTACACCAATGGCGAAGAAATGCTATACATGACCACGAGTTCACCGTTCGCATGCATGCTCCATTAGTTTCACGCTCGACGAGCTGCGTGTGTTGTGGTGTCCTCTGTACGTCATCCTGTGCACCCAAATAAATAGACGCTTCCACTGGATTATGAACAGTGCCCGTCTCGCGCGCGTTGCACACGCGCGCAGGCACTGACGACGCATGTCGACGCCTGCTTGCGACTCTCTCTGCAACGTAAGTCCACTGCTCTCTCCTTTTCACCTGCGTATACAGAAACAAACGGGCACGGCAGCCTCACAGAAGATATCCAACCTGAGCTCGCTTCTCACCAGTGGGGCACGCCGACCTTCATCAGGCCGTCAATATAAACCTCAAGTTTTCAGAAGACTCTCAGTTCGCCCCAGCCTGTGGTATGCGTTACATGCCAAAATTCATTCACGCCACACATCGGCGAAGGTCATCACGCTCGCCTAAGGTGTGTTCTCCTGTCACGAGAACGTCAATGCCCTGATTCTTTCCTGACGCGGCCCCCAGCCGTCTCGGAAGAACGGTGGTAGGTTCCTCTCTTCCTCCTTCTCTGGAGTTCGGTGCTCGTGCCCGCCTGCACTCTCATCGGTGCCCTCCCATGTTCATGATGTCATGCAGGACTGGACGGTATGCGGCCCTCTCTTGGGCCTGTAGTGAATGGCTCTTTGCGAAACATCCACGTTGCATGTCCATTTTTATCCGTCATGATTCTGAAGACTTTCGACTGAACTGCAAAGTCTGCGGGTGCCAAGAGCAGGGTTACGGAAAGCAAGCCACACCTGACAGAGCTGGTCAAGCCCAGCTGAGTTCGTGTTCGTGCTCCAGTCTCCCGCTCCCCTCACGTCCCACGGACAACCTGTTGCACACGCAGTAGTGGAATGGAGACGATCTGCGGTCAACCAGAGGGACTGTTACAAGAGTTGTCGCCCCAGCCCCGCCCTGAACCTGACTGACATGCATAGAAATCACTGTGGTCCAGCCCAACATGGGCGACCGCTGTCGCATGGCACCAAGTGAACACTAACACAGTGCTGCATACACCCACCAGCCGCCGCACGCGGGTTTGCTGTTGGATATGACTTCCCTGACACCTGAAAATTGGCATTTCTTCACCGATCGCGGGCCTGCCAAAATTCTAGATCTCCGGAAGAAGAAGGCGGGTCCCATTCACCCGGCATGGAAAATTCCAGTGCTATGTCACCCAGCTCCGGCTCGTCCATATCCATGAGCGTTTCCTCCTCGGGGATGCTGGGCTTGCGTTCGATCGCTTCTCTCAAAAGCGAGCGGAGAGCGGCATCCGACCTCTGTTTGCGCTTCGCCTTTGCCCAGATTGGCAGTCCCCTTTTAAGGTATAAAAACATCAGTAGCGCTCCTGCAGCGCAGACTGCGCAGATGGCACACTGGGAAACAAGTGATTCGTCTACAGTGCTGGCTATACTTGCCGCCGCCTTAAAAAGCAGGAAGCCTACAACCAAATAAGTGGACACGCGGGCCAGCAGTGGGCTGGAAAGGAGAGACAAAGCACTCCTCCGCCAAGCCCTTCTTCCTGCGTTCTGTACTTCGGCAGTCGGCTCCAAGACTTCCTCCAGATCAACCAAGCATTCTTTAAGCATGTCGACGGTGAAAGCGCCATCCGATATGGGGGCCCCCTGTGCGGCGAGTCGTCGCGCGCCGACCCCATCTGCCTTCAGAGAAGACGGTACACCTGATTTCCCCCGCATACATCGAGTAACCTTGTATGCGACTCCGAAAACGAGTAAGCTGATCGCCAAAATCATGCCCAGCACGCGGCTCGGAGAGACTGAAAACTGCGACCGCTTGGCGTGGATTTTGAGGGCCAGCTCGGCGGGCTCCCTCCGATGTCGCTTCGAGAGCCGACTCTGCGGGACGAGCTGAGACGAAGCTTCCGGATGGTAGTCTAGTTGGTCCGTGCTCTCTACATTCTGAGATGCGATAGCGAGACCCAGGTGCCCGTCGCTGTTACTTTCTCGAGGCACCGGCGTCCCTTGCTGGACCGACGCGGATTCCACCCCGGCGATAGAGCCATCCATCACGGGCGACGACCACTTCTCAAAACTGCTTGTTGCGACGACGCTGCCGTCACGTAACGAAAGGGCGAACACACCGCCTGCAATATTGAGTTGTTCGCGCTGCTGATGAACGAACGCAGCACGTGAATTTCAGTGTCTTTCACGGCGCTGCATGCTCGGTGGACGGGTCAGCGGAAAAAATCTAACAGCAGGACACTCCCTTCTAATGGTGAAGGCGCATGCAACCGGCAATGCAACAGCGAAAACTGCGGAGCGCAGACAGTCGGCATCATATCAGCCATTCGCTTCTGCTGTGTGCGTGCACAGCATCTGAGAGGAAGGTTAAGAATTGTTGCATTTATGTGGCGGCCGAATAGCCCCCACAGAGCAAGGAGAAAAGCAAGAGGAAAGACGGCGGGATACTCTTCGCAGGAGCAGAGAGGAAGTCATCTTCGTCACCATGTGGCGCATGCTACTTCAGGCACTCGAGCGGTGCTATCGCAGAAACAAGTCAGCTTCCATTGGTTCCTAACAACTCACCCGTCCTCTTATTAGTCTCCCTCTCCGGGTACCCTGCATTAGTGCGGGATTCTGTCAACACGCACCGCTACTGGTTGCCAGTATGGAATACTTGGGCCTACGTGTGTCAAAGAAATCATCAACTGCCTTCAGCGCTAGACGTATTTGTGTGTTTCTTAGTGTATAATAGTCTGCACTGTGGAAGGTTTGGAAATGACTACATGGGGAGGGGGGGGAGGAGGTCAGATTTCATGCAAAGTGCTGGATAGAGGTCCCGGTTGCCCTCTTGGTTTCTAACCATTTGTTCCGTGATCACGGCAAACTGCATAGGAACGACATAGGGGCGGGCAGCTGAGCGCAAAGTGAACTGGGTGCAGTCAGCAGGCACTCCAGCAAAGCTGTGCTATTCTAATGGTCGGCAACTTATCCTCTCTCTCTGCGGTGGTTTCTTATTACCGGGTGCCCGTGCGTGCGCAGGCATTGTAGCAGTGAGAGGCATGAATACTGAGCAGTTGCTGACTACCTACATTAACTGGGGTAGTGCCATTTCCGCAAGCCAAGCAGGGTACTCCCGCCTGCTATTTCCTACTCGCCGGCTCCCCAGAACTCGGAAACGAGAGGAAAGGACTCGGATTATTCGCGTTTGACAGGGACTTCTCTCATAGACAGCAACTTTCTGTCGTATGATGATGATCGGTGGGAAAGGGGTCGCGCCCTCAGCCAGTAACTGCTGGAACGAATTCCAGGTCATTGGTGACCCGGCACAAGGGCAGAGTTTCCTTTTCTCTAACCGTGAGTTTGTTGCCTTCTATCCCCTCCTCAGCATGTCTACATGGTTTACCAAAAATCCAGCAAGTTTGGGGAAGCACTACAGTCTAGCATTACACACTAATTAACGGCCACCATCTCGCTCGCTTGAGTGTTGGCGCACCGCCGCACGCCATCCGTGCTGATCTAGTGGATCACGTAATCGTATTACATGATTTCTCTGAGTGGAGCCAGTTCTGAAGCCAGGTGGTACACAAGGTTGTGACCGCGGAGTCTAACGCGGCATCACCGTACTACCCATCATGCAGTGGGCCTTGTTCAGTCAATTGAAAAATGAGCTCTGTACCTCCTATCCGCCTCACTGGTGTCTGAACAACTTTGTACCGATGCAGCGGGTAAATCTGTTTAGGAAAAACGTGACACTTGTGCCCGGTGCCTACAGTGGCCGCGAACACATAATTTACTCGAGCCGCCAGCGTAACGCGAACAGCCAGGGTAGGACGGGTATCGTACTTCAGCCAAGGACATCAGTCCCGGTCTCCAGAGCCTGCGGTCGCCCTAGTTTCCCCTGGTGGGCTCCCTTTTCCACAAATGCAACTTTATCACCCGAAGCCATTCTGTTTGAGACGACGCTGTAGGCACAACAACTATGGCCCTGGTTTTGTTCGAAGACGTTTACCACACGCGGGAAACTGTGGCGTTCCACAGCCCGGGTTCACCTGAGTAGGAAACGTACGACTACAGGCGACAACGTATCAGTGCTTGCGTCGATGTGCGGCTAGTCATGTCTTATTTTTTTATGAGTCACCCATTTCGTGGCGCGACTTCGCCACAGAGTAAATGTTCCTTTGTCGCCGAAAATGACACCTTAACTACATGTGGGTGACATATCACCGTCGGCAGGAGCAACGACGGGAGAACCGTCGACCGAAGACCGGGTATCAGGGTGTATACAAAGTTAAGGTTCCTTTGTCGCCGAAAATGACACCTTAACTACATTTGGGTGACATACCACCGTCGGCAGGAGCAACGACGGGAGAACCGTCGACCGAAGATCGGGTACCAGGAACGGCGCATATACCCCCTAGGATTGCGAAATCATGCACACTTTTTCGCTCTCTTTCGCAGCGGGCACCAAACACCGTCACACCGGAGGCACGACATGATGCTGACTGCCCACAAACTGAAAACTAACACCACACACATCAGATAAGCACAACCCTACTTGGGTGTATAATCACACGGGGATTCTATGAAAGTTAACGCCACCGCTGTGACGATGATGTACTGCGTCTTGACACCACCTCTCAAATATGACGGCCGGCAATGGCCTCAGCGAACGCTTGCATTCGAACGTGACGCCGATAGGATCTTGCCTGCTCTAACTCTATAGCAGCCTGTGGCTTGACGACTCCGAGCGAACTGATACTCAATTGAACTACCGAAAAATATTTGCGTAAATCGCGCCATTTGAAGAGAGGAGTTCAGGAATGCGTAAATGAGCGTGAACGCAATCCGAACTACGCATTCACATCAACTCCATCAGGTTGGCGCCGTTAAACTCGCAGCGGACGACCTGCTATGTGTTTTTACGCACAACAGGTCAGACACTGTTTATCTGCTATCGGCACTGCACGTCGTCATCCTCATATGACTGGCTTACCTCCTAAAGTCTATTGCCTCCTGCCAAGCAACTGCAAACATCGTATGGGAAAGGCACGGGACAAAACAGGCGGTCTCTGAGAATCCTACGTTGCTACAGACATCACGGATACAGACGCGTGACCGACAACAGTGCATTCCACAAAGACGCAGACTCTAAACGACGAAAAGAGCTGAATGAACCACTTGTCTACGGGTCGAATCGATCGTGCCTGAGTTCATCACAAATCCGGCTATGTAAGGTCTCATCATCTAATACGGTCTGTATCCCCGCGAATGTCTCCCGCGAGCGACGACTACAGAACGAAATTAGCGCAGATACAAAAAGACCTGGAGTGAAGTCTCTGCTAGTCCGGCAGGGAAGCAAAAAAAAAATACATCTATCGTTGTGTGTATCTGGCAGACACACTCCCGGTGAGAGTGGCAAAACGTACTCGTTGAAGGCGGCCTGCCACCTCGCGACCAGAAGGAAGGTAATTCTGCAAAGGCACATTAGCGCAGATGCCCCGAGGCAGGCAGATACACCGGTATGCCGTGCCCCTACTTGAAGCTAGTAGCACTTCACCACTCGGGACGTTAAATGTATTTCACGACGTGGCACAAAGTGGCAGCCCAACGGCCGACAGCTCTTAAAGCCCATGCACCCCCAGATCGTCTGCCTTGACAACGCACCAGGTACATTCTGCTACCAGTGTCCAGCGGTGCACGTTTCCGTGCGTGAACCTACACTGCAATTTCACACCGCGCTGCACTGGAACGTACCGTCAGCCATCTCAAGTCCGGAACAGGGATGACAGAAACCGTCTCCAACTGATCAAGGTTCGGAGTTGCATTCAAGAACTGCGTAACGCAAAAACACAGAGTGGCAGGAAGGAACACACGGTAGGATCAGACACACAAAGACTATTTTATCAACGCGCGTAAGAACGTGGAGATCTACGGTCACTGCCAGAAACGACACACGAGTATACGTACCGGTAAAAAAACGATGGGCGGAACCGAATCACTTGGTGGAGCGGCTTGATCCGGTTGACGCTGCACACCGATAGAGCACACACGGCTCACGAGTACTGGACTGCTCAAAACAGTGGCGCCCTGTCCAACTCGAGGAGCCTTCAGCTGATCAAAGATGGCATCGGATGGAAAAAACAGACTGGAGAAGGAAACACACACAGCCAATAAAACACAAGAGGCGACTAAATATCACGTATCACATTTACGTTCGTGCACCATACAACATGTAAACGGAAAGCTGGAAAAACTTACGCCGGCTTCTCTGGCAGCAGCGCGAGGAACGCCAGAACCAACTGTCTCCTGCTGGCCCCGCTGCAAATCCGTACCCACACAAAAATGGAATCAACACTCACGGCAACAGAAAGAGGTAGCTCGCAGATGCAAAACAAAACACGACAAACACTGTATTGCCTCATCTCATCTGAATCCTACATGTCTAGTGGAAAACGGTGCAGCCCTCACGCAGAAGCCGCGACCTTTTACAAAGGACTTTCCGAAGGCGCTTGGAGCCGGAAACACCGAAGCGCCCGTCCACCCGCATATATGAATACCGGCCCACCAGTGGGGATTTCGTTTCAGAAAAAGGCCGTCGCCTGCCGGTAGGCTATCAGCATAACGACATCGGAACGGGTGGTATAAAGGGATGGCACGACAAACGGAAGGGGCGCGACAAAAACTCCCAAAAGCTCTGACTCCTACTGATTCCTTCGGATACATATACCGGCTTCGTGCAGTCTCGTGATAACGACGCAACAACAAACTAGCGGAAGTAGATATAATTGTCCGCAAAAAGTCAGTTTTGGTATATGTATATCCAGTGCTGCCGGGGGAGACTGGAAAAACGTACGCCGGCTTCTCTGGCAGCAGCGCGAGGAACGCCAGAACCAACTGTCTCCTGCTGGCCCCGCTGCAAATCCGTACCCACACGAAAATGGAATCAACACTCACGGCAACAGAACGAGGTAGCTCGCAGATGCAAAACAAAACATGACAAACACTGTATTGCCTCATCTCATCTGAATCCTACATATCTAGTGGAAAACGGTGCGGCCCTCACACAGAAGCCGCGACCTTTTACAAAGGACTTTCCGAAGGCGCTTGGAGCCGGAAACACCGAAGCGCCCGTCCACCCGCATATATGAATACCGGCCCACCAGTGGGGATTTCGTTTCAGAAAAAGGCCGTCGCCTGCCGGTAGGCTATCAGCATAACGACATCGGAACGGGTGGTATAAAGGGATGGCACGACAAACGGAAGGGGCGCGACAAAAACTCCCAAAAGCTCTGACTCCTACTGATTCCTTCGGATACATATACCGGTTTCGTGCAGTCTCGTGATAACGACGCAACACCAAACTAGCGGAAGTAGATAAATTATACGCAAACAAATCAAGTGTGACATAAACAGATCAAGCTAGCCTTGGTAGCGTACCAGATCGCGCCTGCGTTCGTCTCCGTGCTCAGGTACGACCGTGCGACCGCCGTTGTCCACTGGTGGCACCTGTTTACACAAGAAGCCCAAAGCAGCATGAGATGAGGTACTTGGCTACTTCAAAAAAGTAAGCTTTGCTATACGTTTATCCATTGCTGCCGGACGAAGTCATGCGTCACCTTTGTACGAAGTTGGTGATTCGGCTTCTGGCGAACTAATTATAAGTATACCCTTCCTACAGTTATGCTCGCTCAAACATCTTGATCAACAGACGGTATCTCCTAGCTGACCGTCTGCCATAGACATTCGTGGCTTGAACAGCCAGTAGAAGGACTTACTCGCAGGCTGCCACTAAACAACAACAAACACAAAGGTAAAAGCCAGTTGATAACGTGGTAGTGACGATCAGAGCCAATGACGGTCAGTTACTACGATAGTGACACTTACAGTCTTTTGTCTGGAAAATAATTTCATAGATGAGGCGCAGGTAACGATGAAAATGAATAAGGCAGCAGTATAGAAGCTTCGTCAACAGAAGGAACCGGTAGACACTGGCACAGTAAGACTCCCATCAGTGCACGTGTTTGACCACCGCTAGACCAGCATTAAACACCGCTCTCGTTATGTGGCAAATATCATAACAACAACATTGCTAGACTGTTGCGCGAGAAGTCGTCTACGACCTAGTGACGGTCCATAACGCAGCACCCACTTGAGCTGCCCAATACCTTTATCAACGCCCTATGCAAAGAAAAGACACTGCAAAACTTGGATCATATGGCCAGCGGATCACGCGGCAGAGGTGGCAAACATGTGATAAAAAGCAATGCAGTTAAAGATAATGGCAGGAAGCAACGTCTCATCCACATAACTCTGCAAACGCCAGACTACGTCTTACAAGCCGCACGGCCAAGCTTTGCAGTCGCTCCAAGGACTGCGGCTCCAACGACGAATGCGACGCTATACTTCAGCGCCTGGCCCCAAATGCCCCGCTTTGCAGTTGTGGTCGAAAATGTCCTACGATTATACAGACAAGAACGAAGGGAACAACCGACATGCCCACCCCAACTGTGAACGACAGGGTCATATGTACTCGGCTGCGAGCCTGCGATCTAGTACGGGCACGCAGGTGCTGGCTGGCGGCAGCGTTGCAAAAATGCCTCACGAAGCCGAAAAACAACACAGCAGTGCAATCATGAAAGTTACAGCCTACGACGTTACGGCGTTAGCACTGTGAGAGAGGCGCTGGAAATTTCAAGGGCAGTCGCCTGCTCAATAAGCATCTCCTTGGTCTCATCAGCATAGCATCATGTTTGCTCTTACCTGCCCCAGGTCCTCTTCTTCGGCTTCCTCAAAATCAGCTCCTCCTCAAAAATATCCTCGTCCTCCAAGTCGTGCATTATTCTAGCCTTTCTGTCTACAGAGCTTTACCAGACTCAACACAAAAAACAGGGCGGACTGCCTAATGCTTTAAGAGACGAAACCACAAAATCCGGAATAGATGATAGTATCACCGAAGCGAGCTTGCAATGCACGCAGAGACGTAGCGATATCCGTGAATGCAAATCCGCTGAACCCTTCGTGACCCCGGGCCGCTGTTCTCAGGGAACCAATGCGACGCGTGTGCTCTACTGCCATACACTACAAGTGCTACGCACTCTCTCAAATTGGTTGCCGCGAAGAGCGTTAGAATACTCGATCCTTGAAAGCCCACCAAGCCAGGGCTTGAAAGTCTTCAGATGGAAGATTATGTGGCATGTTAGTTCCGCGCTATCAGCGCGCTGGCTTCTGAAATGGTTGAAACTTCGCGCGTCTCCCTGGCCACTTAAAGGCGGTGTGCTACCACAGTCTTCCGCGTCTCAAGGGGCCAACGTTCCTGAGCAGGCTATGAAGAGGGAGGGCTACGATTGGTATTCAATGGAACTTTCCGACAGGTGGATGCTGGGGCAGATATTCCGAAAAAATGGCGGGGGGACAAATGGCGAATGCCACGTGGCGGCCTCCTCGTTGAGAGACACACGCTGCACGGCACTCTAAGCCTCCGTTCATCGTCACAGCTCACATTTCTGGCCAATATGCTCCATCGCTGGATGCCTTGGTTGGTGGGCACACGCGCCTTCGCCGACCGCGCAGGCGGTGAACCCAAACCACGATAAGAGGTGATGCCCGCTGTTAGCAGTATCACCTGGCTGCGGTAATGCCATCCATGCCGCGCGGAGAAGAGATCTGGTTTTGCTTCGCGTTCTTTGAATGGCCGACCCGAGGGCTTCACGACTGCAGACGACCGCAAACTCGGGATGCATAGTCCCCGGGTGCCTGCCCCTTCCGCTTTATTTTGGAAGGGGAAAGACGTAAACCTCCTCGAGCTTAGGATCCCTGTAACGGAAAACAAGGACCTCAACCTTGTACGAAAACGCAATCTGTGCTCGTCGGTGCAGTGTCCGTTCGCCCCTAGCCTGCACGTCTCCCCAGAACGCTGCACCCGTGTGTGATGGCGCCGGGTTCTCTCCCACGGGGGAGGGGGGGGGGGCAGGACCGTGTTCCCTCTACAGACGCTCAATATGCGTCTGGCTTTGTATTCAGTGGGACTAAGATAACGCAGAAGGTTCTAGTTCTCGTCGCGCACACAAATGCGTCATACACCAACAGTAGGGGTAGCGGCGGAGCATCTGCATGAACTGACTTGTGAGACAACCGAGCAGAGTAGGAGTTCAGCCTGGTTCACCGGCTATTCACATTACGGAGGAGCTGCTAGCTTTAGATGCCGAGCCATGCCACCGCCACTGTCCCACTGAATGGTGTAGCACTGTGCGCAGTAGATCCCTCTCAGACATACGGCTGGAATAGGAAAACCGCCGCCAAAGGATGGCTACGAATGATCACTTGTTCTGTTCATTCCCGAAAGCCTCACTGCGTTCCGGGGAAACACCTGTGGTTTCCGTAGACTAACCTCCCTGTTCTGTCCACGACCGCTAGTGTTTGCGCACTACCTGGGATCACCGAGAGACATGAACAATCCAGGAGCTGCGTTTGTCAAACCCATTCTCCATTGCACGCCGCGCCTTTTCCGCCGCTACGGTATCCGACAGTCGTGAGGAGTGTACCAGTTACCAGCCTGCTCGAGCAGCAGCCGGAGCAACAACGACCTACTCAACCGCCAGGTGCTGCTTCGCCTTTAGAGAAGGTAGACAATACTACAAGCGTGCGTGAATATTTGGTAGTAAGTACGCGGTACTAGCATAGTCCCTAGCATCGGTCGATGAAGCTCAGCACCACAGTGAGCCGGACAAGGAGCTTCTGTGACCTAACATAACTGAGTACAAACCCCAAAAGTTTACGGCACACAAGATAATGCCTTCTACCCGCCTTGCAGACAGGCACGTCATAGCGAGCTCAACCGTTGACGGCAGATTAGTGGACCTTGGCTCTCTGTGCAGTAAAAAACACCAACTCAATCCTGCGTGCGAATTCTAAAGACTTATCACCTCGCGACTGGAGCGTGGGCTCCACAAGAGGACGACGCTTCACTGCCCATTTCTATTTTATATCATGCCTCGTTGACTGCTACAGCGAAACGAGGCATTCACGTTCGTCGCGGCTGCCGCCCACAAAAATAGTTGTTTACAAGCTAATAGTGTGGCGCACAGCGAGGAATGGAGAACATCACAGGAAAACTCAGGGCCCGGGCACCCAATTGCTCAAGCACAGCTTCACGATTCACGCTGCATTTTGCTTTCAACACTCTGGACAAAGTCCCGAGCTTTAGATCGCACTCGTGCCTGCGTCTCCACGGTGCCATGCTGTTTCTCGAAGATCAGCCATCGAGTGAAGAAAAACTTCATCTTGCGTAGCTTGAGCTGAAGCGACGTCGTCCGCTCAAACAACACGCGGATGGACTGCAGGTTGGCTGGCACACATCGAGGAGGCGTGTTGGCGGCGATATGTGCATCCAAGTACTGCGACCAGATATCCGTCCTCCTTGGATGCTCGGCGAGCAGTTTCTCAAAGTAAGTTTGCCCTCTGAAAGGAAACACAAGAAAATCAGACGCCGGTTACGTCGTGACCAGTTCGACGCTCTGACGCTAATCGAACGGGCAGTATCCCAACGAACAGCGTTCCAATTTTCAATTTGGAGGGAGCGTGTCGGTGATACTGGGCAACGCCAGCGCCCATACTGACTAGGAGAAGCATGGCAACGACCAACAGACAATGTCACAGAGAAACGCACCAAAAAAAAATACATTGAGAAAAGAGACGAATTACTCTCTCCACAGATCTTACCGCGGCGAGGCGAGCATAACTTGCATTCGTACCTTTCTTTGCTTCCATGCTTGTACTCGAGGCGAGCACAAGTCGCGACAAACTCAACGTGCTTCCTTCTTGGCAATCGGAAGAGAGCCTGGAGCATGAGCTCTCGGGCCGTGTTTGCTGCATCTAGCGCGGTGTAGAGCAGGGTGAGATGCCGCACCCAAATCTGCGGATGACACCGAGATCATGCCGCATGACACCCGTAACGGATTCAGCTCCTAGACGAGCATCGGTCGCGGCGCCCAACCCCGCCAGCAGCGTGTCGGCACCGCGAAGCACAGACATGCATACACTGACACGTTGTTCAGTATTAGGATACAACACAGCAGATCGAATATTCGAGCCTTCTAGGAGAGCGCTCGGCGCTGACCCGGGCAGATTCCGCGGCCGTTGTTCCTCTCAAACGGGATATCCTTCAGTACGCTCACAGGACTAGACTCAAGGCCTGTACCGAAGACTTATTAACCAGGACGCTCCATAGCCGACTTTGAAAACTCCGGTTAAGTGGCCGCGCAGAAAAGCTTGGCATACCTTCTGTGACGCTGGGAACTTCTCGCAGCACTTCTCACACATTTGCCGGGCTTTGTCCAACTGATGCGCCTTCTCGTAAATAAATGTCATCTGGTAGTGAATTTTCTTGCTGTCATTGTACTGAATGGCCCTGAAGATTCCAGTCAAAACACGGCGCAGCCTCTTCACTGCGGACACATCTCCGAGATCGCACCTTCAAAAGCGGCACATGGGCCTCGATAAAACGAACAGTTCCCCACTGTGACAGCATACTCGCCGTACGAAATGAAGCCGACAACATGTGTCCATACACACCCAAATAAATTTAAAAAAAAAAAAAATATATGTAGCGCACCTGCCAAGCCGATGGTAACAGTAACAAATCCACGAAATTTGCAGACAACCGCTATCATGCCAGACAACGCCCCACCATTACTGTGGCCATCGAGAAAGCTTCAGCCTTCCATAGGCTCACATACGGAAGGACGGAAAACACATCCTACGCAGAGTGACAGAACCCAGGCGGCACGGCTGCTGAGCTACGTGCAAAGCCAATCTCGTCTCCCCTTCAGTCGCCGTACCTCTTGAAGACGTCGTCCACGCGGTCTCCGTAGACGCACTCGAGGTTGAGGTAGGCGATCCACACACTTGAGCGCTCCTGCTCTTCGCGATGGTTGATATGCTGGACGGCCCGCTCTGCGACCTGCCGCGCCATCTGGAGCTCGTTCAGCTTCAAGTAGTATGCCACGTAGCTGGCGGGCAGCAACCAAAGAACGCAGAGACAGCTCAGGTATTACAAGAAGACTCTGGCACGCATGCACATGTCCGCAAGCGCGCGAGAAAACAAGCTCAAAAAAAGCATAATTCAGCCACACTCGGCGGCTATATGCCCCCCGAATGACGTGGAACACAGCGTCCGCCTGGCCGGCTCCGTCGCCACTGCACGCCACCAGTTTCGCGGGACTCTCAGCGTGGAGGGCACAAGAGCTCTGTAGCACTACGCAGCACGCGGCTACTCCTCTTAAGGCCCAGACAAAAGCGGCAGGCCCTGATTTGACATGAGGAGGCCTTCTTACACGAAAGTGGGAGTCCCATGCACGATGAACACACAAACTGCACAAAGGAAAGGCATCTCGGCCTTCCAAGCTGGGAAGGAGACAGGATCCATCCCGTCCGCTCTTCCCTGCCTTTGTCACAGCCAGCGGATGTCACATGCGCCATATCGTCCTGCGGCGGGGGGGGGGGGGGAGGGGGGGGTGCCGAGGAGGAACAGCTGTCCCACCTGATCCAGACGGCCGCCGAGTTCCCGTTGACCAAGACGAGACGCTCGAAGTCTTCCGGGCTGCGTGGATTCTCCATCCACGAGCGTTGTCCCGCGGAGTCTTCCAAAACTCGGAGATTTTCCTCCTGTCGCCGCTGCGAAAACACAGAACGCGCAGACTAAAGACCACCGACTCACCCTCCGTCTGCGCCGACCCACCAAGGAGAGGAACCGAGCAACAGAGTGAAGCGCAGTCCACGAGCAAGTTTAGATACGTAAACTTGCACACATATTTGTAGAACGGTCTACTGAAGCCCGAGCCAGCTAACATCTACAAGCAACGCCTCCTGACACTGCTACATGACGGCCTCATCACTGGTTCGCTTCCCGTTCGCTGCAGTCTCGTCGGCCGGCCGGGGTAAGGTTTTACGGTTGAAAAGACCTAAATCGTCTCTCGCGTCTGCAGACTGAGATTCAGTCCGTCGCAGCATCTCTCCCGAGAGAGCGAGCGCTTAGATCCGTCGCGCCTCCGGGGTACTCCGCCACTTGGGCAGAGGAGCGGGAGCGCGGTCTCCTCTAGCAGATCGAATCGCGAGGCCAACGCGCCGTCCTCGCAGCTCTCTGCGAGCTCTCAGCCCTTCGTGCCTTGCTGTGCATCCTGTCTCACGCCCTCCATCGCTGTGCATACGCCACGGCTGTCGACGAAGCAAGCACGTGAAGCTTGATGCCTCGACGACCTACCGCTTCTTCTTCACGTCGGCGGCGCGCGGCGGCCTTTGTCGATTTCTCATCCCGGTCCTCGGCTGCGCTCAAGTCTGACGCGTCCCTTTCTGCGCCCTCCTCGTTGGCCATGCGCACATTCGCGCCACTCGCTTCCTTCTCTCTTCTCGCAGGTTTCGTCTCGCCCCAAGCCCACGCATCGCCGGCCGCCGAGATACTCGCGCTCCAAGACCCCGTGACCTCTTCCGCGTCGTCGTCGAGGTCCGCCTCGCCGCCAGTCTCCATGCCGGTGCTGACTTCCTCCACACTCCTGCGCCCCGGCTTCTGTTTCGACTCACTGTCGCTGTCCATGTCCACGTCCTCTTCTTCAGAGTCGCTCTCGGCGGCACCTTCCTTGGCGTGCGCGAGGCGTAACAGCTTGGACAAATCGTCGCCGTCTTCCTTGTCGGTAGCCAGGGCTGCAGCGAGGGCGTCATCTTCTTCCTCCTCGTCGCTCTCGTCATCGAAGACCTCGGGATCCAGACTTATCCACGCCTTGCCTTGCTTCCGGTCTATCTTGGTGATGCGCGCGCGTACCAGGTCTCCTTTTTGCAGGCGCTGAAGTCTCGCGCGCTTCTCGTTCCAGTCCTTGCCACCCATGTCGCTGACGTGGCAGAGGACGTCCATGAAGAGCCCGCCGGGCTCGCCGTCTTCTCCTTCTTGCAGGCGAACGAAGGCCCCGAAGGCCTCCAGACCGCGGACGCGCCCGTCAAGGACATCGCCGACTTTCAGCTTCTCTAGAAGGCGATTGCTCTTCGCCGTCGCCTTGTCGCCTTCGATGGCAGCCGACTGGTCGGCCTCTCCCTTCCGCGCTTTCTTTCCTTCTTCCACCGACGCTCCTGCCCCGTCCTCCTTTCCGCCTTGCCGCTTCCTCAGGCTGCTGTTCTTCAGCGAGCCCTCGATGCGCCGCGTCTCGGGATCCAGCGCCACGATGCGAACGTTCTGGAGAAGGCGACCCACGGGGAAGAGCTCTTTCGCCTGGTCGCCCGTCAGCAGGCCCGGCGCCACGCCGGCAGCGCTTTCGCCAGCGCCTGAGGCCTCGCCGCCTTTGTCCGACGCCCGCGGACTCTCTTCGCCCGACAGCAGCTTCTGCAATTTGATGCGAAGCGTCAGGGTGCGACTCACAGCAACGAAGACGCCGGCCTGTCCAGACGAGACGACGAGACCCGACACGCGCTGGCCGACCTGAGTGACAACAAAAACCACATTTACCTATCGCACGTGAGCTCTAATGTCTCTTTATACTATATGTAGCTCACGGTTTCACGTGAGAGGCCTCACATGCACCGGACTACCGTAGACGCTGCAGCACGGAGGAGGAGCGACTACGTCGTTGCGCGCCGCGAAAGGACTGAGAAACGCTTCCTCGCAGCTCGACCCCATAGGCGGCTTCGACGCGAAACTGAGCTTCGCACCTCGAGGTCTTCGAAGCGCACGTCGTCGCTTCTCAGGTCGTCCGTGGCGCCTGTAGCCGCCTTTTTGGAGCCTTCGGGCGCTTCCACGCGGCTCAAGCGGAGAGAGGCCTCAAGGGGGAGTCCACTTCTGCTCTCCGTCTTCCGCTGCTTCATTTCTCGCTGCCCCTGCGCGGTCTCCTTGATCGGCAAGATCTTCAGTTTGACAGCCTGCCCGATCTTCAGCTGGAGGCGCTTGACGGGGTCCGAGACCCAATCGTCGAGAACCTCGACTGTGTGCACCGCTGCCAGGACGGGGACTCGCACAGGCCTCTGCGGAGGGTTCACGATGCTGCGAATCACCTCCTCTTCCGCGTCGAGGTCGTCGGCACTCGAAGAGCGTGCCTTGCCCCGCGACGACGCAGCGGACAGCGACAGCCCGGAGATCTGCACCGCGACCGCGAACGGGGCCGAGAGGAAGTGGTGAACAAAGCCCCAGCAGACGGTGCCGGGCGGGAAGCGCCACGCCGACCAGGCGGAGAGCGCAGCTGGCAAAGACGTGTAGACCGTCTGCGGAAGAGGAGAGACACGCACTCGTAAACGCCGAAAACGATGTACACACGCGAGTCGAGAGCAGAAGGCGAAAAGCCATGGTCCCACACAGGCTGCTGACGCGCGGGGCAGAGTCCACACAGCGCAAGGAAGACTGAATACCACAGAAAAAGGACAGCAGAGAAGAGGGGAGGGGGGGGGGAGGGGGTGTAGGGGGGAAAGGAGGCTGCTGGAGAAGAAACAATTTGGCTACTGGGGGACGAGGTGTGGAGCCAACACACGAAACGCCGGACCCGCCGCGCAAGAGGCGCGATTAGACTGCAGAGAGCTGAGCTGAACACGACGAGACGCCGCAAACCGCAAGCGCGAAACGGTGCGCCGGAGCCGCCCCAGTCCGCGCAAAAGAGGGCGGCCTTGTTCAGATTGTCCTCCGGACGGACCTCAGTTAGAGTCCGCCGTATCTCCTGCGCGGACTTTCTCGCGGCATCGGCAGGCAGGGCGACGACGGTGTAGTTCCGCACGAAGGCGTGTTCGTGGGCACCCTGTTGGTCGGCGTCCTCGTCGTCTGTGGCGTCGTTTTTTTGTTTTCTTGAGAAGCTGAACTTTTGCAACGCTTCCTCAAAGACCTCGGACGTGCAGGTCAGCACCGGCAGCCGCCGCACGCAGAGGACGTCGCCGACGCTGAACTGCTTCTCCGGCGCCTCTTGCGCGGCGCCGCGGACTGCGTCGCCCCAGTCGATCCGGCCTCTTTCTTCGGCTCCAGCCGTAGCGCCCACACCTGCCGTCCCTGTGAACAGGGCGGCGGAGACGCCCAACTTGCGCTTTTTCGACAGACCAGCCGCCGCGTCCTCCGCCGCCTCGGAGATCCCGCAGTGGACCCGGAGTCCGCGGGAGCCGACCTTCTCGACGACGGCCCACTGGGGAGCGTCTTCTTCAGACCCCTCTACCTGCTCACGGCGCTTCCGCTTCCCCTCGCCGTCGCGGTCGCGGGGCGCGAGATCGTCGGCCTCTGCGCCCGGGGCGAGCAAGCGGCTCCACTGCGGATGCGAGACCAGCGCGACTTCTGCGATCCACTCGTTCTTCCGCGCCTCCGGCGCCGACTCTGCTTGCCCTCCCGTCTCCTGCGCGGCCGTCCGCGCCTCCTCGGCTTTCTTGGACGCGGCGGCAGCCTCCTCGGCGTGCGGCGCAGAAGCGTCTCGCAGCAAACGAAGCACGCGGACGTCGATGATGGCGCCAGGGTGCAAGGACTTGAGAGGAGTCTTGCAGCAGTCTGCGAGCGCGCCCGCGCCCGCGCCCGCCGCAGCGCCGCTCTTCACCTCCCGCGCGGGGGGCAGCCACGAGCTGGTCACCGCGCCCTTCTCGCTCTCAGCCACGGAGTCGCAGCCGCAGATCTTGCTCAGGTTGGCGGGGTCGCAGGGCAGCGCGTTGGCTGCGTGAAGGCGGATCAGAAGCGTCTTCCTCGGTTTTTTGAGGCAGCCGAGCGCCACGGTCGGCCCGACAAATGTCACGCGGCATCTCAGCAACTTGCCGACAGTCACCTCCTCCTCGACATTCTCGACGCTGGAGGGTTCGAGGGGACCGCCCAGCGTGCCCGCGGCCGCGTCGCCTCCCCTCAGCGCCCTGTGCAGCTGGTCGCGAAGCGCACGGTCCGTCAGCCGCGCCCCGCGCCGCTGCTGCGCCTCCACCAGCGCCTGCTGGCGGCGCTCCCAGCAGCAGTCTGCGACGAGGACGCCGCTGCCCGCGTGCCGGACCAGGAAGGGCGAGACCGACACCGAGGCCGCGCTGCTGTGACCGGCGAGCGCGGCGAACGAAGACCTGCTCGCCGAGTCGAACGCGGCCGCCGCGAGCTGGCAAGGCTGCAGCGTGTTGTTGCGGCACGAGAGGGTGACGAGGAAGAGCGGCACGCTTACAGTCAGTGCCGGCGCGGCGGACGCCGCAGAAGCCTCAGACGAATCAGAAAACGTCACGGAGAGAGAGAAGTCCGCCGCCAGAACCGCGTACGCGGCGTTCTCCACCTGAACCTCCGCGCAGCTCGGCGGCGTCGCGGCGCAGAGCTCCTGCGCGCGCGCCAAGACGCTGGGGGGAAGCACATGCCGCTGTGAGTCCCAGGCCGCCGCGCTGCCGCTGCCGCTGCCACCGCCCCGCGTCTGTTTGCTCTTTTTGCCGGACTTCTTCGATTCGGTCTCCGGCAGAAGGCGTTCAGTGAGAAGCTCGAGGGTCTGCTGAGACTCGACGTCGACCGCGCTGCTCTTCTTGCTGCCCTTCTTCTTCTTGCCTTCGCTCTTGGCGCCGGCGCCGGCGTCTCCCGCGCTGCCGGTGGCCTTCGCGGAGGCGACGGGGCCGTGGAGGGCGAAGTGGACGTACGTGCGGCCCTCGGCCGCGCCCGCCGCGAGCGCTTGCTTGACTTTCTCCAGGGGCGCGACGAGACGCCGCCGACAGGAGAGGTCAATGATGCCGGTAACCGGGTCGACATCGAGGACGACGCACGCGATCTTCATGCCCTGGCTGGCCTTCGCAAGCTGGGCGGTCTGCTGAGCCTGCAGAGACTCGATGGTGTCTCCCTCGGGGAGCTGGTGCTCGAGGACGACGCCAGTTGCAGCCGCTGTCTCGTCCTCGTCGCTCCCCTCCGCCGCCGCCTGCTTCCTTTTGTCGCCCGGCCGCTGGAGCGCCACCAGCACGCAGTTCGGGAGGACCTGCGTCACGCGGCCCTGCACGAGCTGACCGACGTAAAAGGCGTCTTGCTCGCGAGCGGCGTCTCCCCGTACACTCTCCTCGCGGGCCTCCTCCGCGTCCCCCAGCTGCCGCGCCTTCTTTTCGCGGCCCAGCCGCGCGGCGAACTCCCTCTGGTCGAGCAGCGCCTTGAGGACGTCGATGCCCAGCATCCCGCCGGATCCTTTGGTCGCCCCTCCCGCCTGCGCCTCTTCCTGCTGGCGGTGGAGAACGCTCAGGCGTCGCGGGCGAATGTCCACGACGAACTGGAGCGGCTTTCCTGCGCGGCGGCCGACCTCCTCTCCGTCGCCCCTCTGCTTCGCGTCGCGGCTCTCCGCACCCGCAGCCCCGGCGGCCTCCTTCTTAACCTTCTTGCCCCTCTGCGCGCCGTCCTCCGCCTCGCCTGCGGCGAGCGCCCACTTGCCGCCGCTCTCGTCAGATCTCTCGTCGACCGAGACGACGCAGCCGCGGACGGTCATGCCTTCTCTGTAGAGCCGCTTGAGGTGATTTTCGCCCTCGACAAACGAGTCAGAGATGTAACTCAGCGGGACGAGTCCAGTCAGTTGCCAGGCCCCGAAGCTCAGCAACAAGCCAAAGGGACCCACACGACGCACGTAGCCAAACATCACCCGCTGTCGAGTCGCGTTCTGACCAGCCAACACCGCGAGCGCGCTCGAGCCCGTCAGGAATGTACCGTCCGCGGCGCTGCCTGAACACAATCACACACAGAGAGACGCCGCAAAAAAGCGAATGCCGCACACGCCCCCCAACAGCACCGCCATAGACCGCCCTATCCACCAGCATAATTCCGTCTGCTCGCCTGTCTCTGTGCTTCACGTTCAACGTTTATACATATATATGCATATATACGTATGTATGTATGTATGTATGTATGTATGTATGTATGTATGTATGTATGTATGCATGTATGTATGTATGTATGTATGTATGTATGTATGTATGTATGTATGTATGTATGTTTGTATGTATGTATGTATGTATGTATGTATGTATGTATGTCTGTATGTATGTCTGTATGTATGTATGTATGTCTGTATGTATGTATCTGTGTAGAAGTATGTGACCTGCGCAGATGTGCGGCGCCTTACTGCGTGGCGCCTTACAGTGCGGCACTCCACCAGTGACTCATCAAGGCAATATTGCCACAAAAACGCGGATTTCTCAAGAGACGTACTTCTCAAGGAAGGCTTGCAGGAGAGGAGGCAGACGTCGCGGACTACGCGGCTGGACTGCGCCTCGTCGCCGTCCTTCTGCTTAAGCTCGTGAGCCAACAGCTTCGCCATCTCCTTGACGCGCGGATCATCTTCGCTGGCAGACTTTTCGTCCTTGGCTTTCCACAGCTGCACCGGCGCACCAGGGCGCACCGCCGCACTGCGTGACAGGACAACTGCGCCAAACGGCAGAGTCTCTCCAGCCTGAAGAAGAAAAGAACAGAGAAAAAAGGAGCCTTGCACCTCGTGTGAAACGTGCGACAGAGACAGGACGGCAAACACAACGGACACAGACTCCCGGGCAGTAGATAAAAGAGACACCAGAAGGTCGCTAGCAGAGGCCGCGTGCAGAGAACCAGACTTTCTTTCCGCAGATTTTCGCCCCTATTTGGATGCCCGAGAACGCAACGAGATCTGGCAAAAGGCGCCTGAGAGGCACTCGGCCTTAGAAGTTCCACTCGCCGATTAGCTCTCTCACTTCCGCCTGTCCCTTCTTTCGTTTCTCACCGTAAGGAGAGAGCAGAGCTCCTCAGCCAGGCGGACTTCGTCGCTGAGGTGAAGCTTCGGCACGAAGGCGAGGATCGGCGCGGCCTGGCGATCTGCGTCGCCGCCCTTCTCGGCCTTCTTGATTTTCTTCTCCGCCCGTTTGTCTGCCTGCGGGTCCGATGCCTCGCTGTCTGCACTCTTCGGCGCCCTCGCGCCCAGACGAAGCGCCACGAAAAGTCCCTCCTCGGTGACCGCGAGGATGCGCGCGCAATGCTCCGCAACAGACAGGCCGGTCTCAGGCACCAGAGCTCCACCGCGGCGCTGCGCCTCGCCGCTCGCGTCCGCGTCGCGCAGGCCAAGCGACACACGGAAGGAGCGACGCTTGGCGTTGATGGATATGATGCGAACCTGCGAGAGAGGCAGAGAAAAAACCACGCCGCGACAAGAAATCAATTTATATCCAAATATATATACACTCCTTACACATATATATACACATATCGATATATACCCATATATATATATATATATGCTTCTCCACGTAGATATTTATTGACACGAAACCAATAAATATATGTATATATATGCTCCTTGTGGTCTACGGAAGTTGGTGGGGCGCCTAACCAGAGGTCGTTTGAGTGGATCTAGGCCACAGAGAAGAATGGAGCTTCGCCGCATGCGCTCGACTTGCCCTCAAAACGCCTACCTTCATCAGAGCGCCAACCGCGAGGCTGCGGCCTTCCTGAACCGCCCGCGAGACTTGCTCCTTGGTCAGCTGCGCAGTCGACCCGCCGAGGAACGAGAGCGTGACGAAAGGCAAGTTTTCCTGCTTGACTCCCTGCGCGGCCTTGCCTGCGCGTTTGGATGCCCGAACTTCCCGAATATAAGCCGTCACCACGGCGCCCTCCGTGAGGCCGCCCCCTGGCGCGTGCGCGAGGCAGGGCGCCGCGGCGCGAGGTGGCGCCGCCAGGGCCTGTCCGTCCTCCGTGCGGAAAGGCGAGCCCAGCTGCGAGAGAGGGAGTTCTCTCGTGAGGAACTGAAGGGGCAGCTCTGTCTCTTTGAGGAAGCTCTTCTTCGCGGTGAGATAGAGCTTGACGCGGCCGCCGCCGCCTGAAGCCATCAGGCTGGCGCCGTAGCGCTGCGCGAGATGAAAGGCCGCGGCGGCACCGGGGAGAGGCAGGGGAGACGACGGGAAGAAATAGAAGAAATTCCGATTGACAGGCCCCTCCAACGCACTGCAGCTGGCGCAGCAGAAGCGAGAAAGCACGCGGAGCTTGAGCGTCGCGCCGACACTCACGAAGGACGGAATCGACGACAGGGGAATATCCGAGAGCTGATACAGCGGCACAAACGCCGAGAGATGCGGCGAGAGGCTGCAGCGCAAACAGAGAAAAAGCAGACACATCACCGATGCGAGAGAGGGAGGGAAGGTGACAAGAGGGCGACACGCAGACGGCCGCAAAACACAGAAACGACGAGGAAGAAAGAGAGTCCGACGGGTTTTGTACGGCTCTGCGATGATCGCCCCCCACCTGCCCATTCCTTCGTAAGTCAGGCTGCCTCTACAGTCTCTCCTATGCCGGAAGAGCTAAAATGAAAAAGCAAACACTCCCCTCTGTTCACGTTGCTCTACCTAGCCCCGGGCCGCGGCCTCTCTCGCTGCATCGCCCTGCAGCTCGTGCCTGCCTGCCTACGTGCGCTGCGAAGCGCCTTCCGCGACGTCACCGACCCTGAACCCGAAACCGTCAAGCGGCTTCATGCGGCGCTTTCTGACTGTCGCGTCCTTTCGTTCCTCTCGCCTACCTGACGACGACTCCGTCCCGCGCGCCTCCCTCGGTGCGGGCCCTGGGGCCGGCGCGGTCGAGGAGGATCTTGGTGACGGTGCCCAGCACAAAGTCTCCAGGTTCGACGTCGAAGGGCGTGAGGATCTTCTCATCCAGCAGGGCAGCCGACGTGCCCGCCACGACTTCTCCGCCGAAGCGATCCAGATACAGCACGCGGTATTCGGCGTCGCCCGCCGCCTCGCCCAGTGCGTCGCCGCACGCTGGCCGCGTCGCCGCGGCGTCCTCCTTCTGCTTCTTCGCGCCTGTGCCCTGCGCGCGGTTCGCGGCGAAGCACGTCGGGACGCGCACGACGACGAGCGGCGGCCGCGCCTCGCCGTCCGCAAACGACGAGGCGGCAGCCTGTCCCGCCGCCGCACTGCTCCGCGCCTCCTGCCGCCTGCGCTTCTCTTGCTTGGCGCCGGCGAGCCGCTGCCGCGGCGCCTCTGAGACGGCGACCAGCGCGCGGGCGTCGCCGCCCTGCGGGCCGCCTGCGGGCGTCTGGACGAGGCGCGAGGCTCCGTAGAGGAACGTGCCCGGGCGGAGCTCTGGCAGCGCGCCGCGCGCGGAAAAGGGCGCCGGCGCCCAGGCGACCACGTGAGGCAGCAGACAGATGTATACGCGGCGGACGTCTGGCAGCGCCGCGATGACGCGGCCGACGAGGACGCGGCCCTTGACGCCCTCGAGGGACTCCTCATACGCCAAAAAGGCGGAGGCGAGGCCATCTGCGGCGTCCGCGGAGTCCGCGGCGAGCGCCGCCTGTCCGCTCTTCGACTTGGAAGGTGCCGCAGCCGCCTGCAGCGGATGCACGAGGTGCGACTGCAACACGACGCCCGGCAGGCCGTTCAGGCAGGTGACGGAGACGCCGCGGATCTCTTCTTCTTGCCTCCGCTCGCGGCCGTCGTCGCGCCGCTTGCGCTTGGAGTTGCCGCCCTTCTCCTGCGCCTGGCGGCCCTTCTCCCTCCACTCCGCCTCCGCAGCGGCGAGGTCAGCAGTCCGCAGCACTTGGACAACTTTAGCTTGCACCAGCAAACCAGGTTTGATGTCGGGCCACTGCAACGAGGCTTTGAGGGGAAGGGGCGCCCCCTGCTTGGCGGCAGCGGACGTCGCCTTCTTCCCGATGGTCTCCGCGCGGTCTTCGGCGTCTGTTTTTTCTCCGCCTTCGCCGGGAAGCGCGCAGATGAGAACTTTCGCCGCCGAGTTGACCTTGTCGACGCGCACCGAGAGGACTGCGTCGAGCGGCAGGCGCGCGTCTGGGCTCGCGGCGGCCTCTTTTGAGAACGGGAGGAACCCCGAGAGCTGGTGCACGCCGAAGGACAGCATGTAGCCGTGCTCCTCGATCGCAGCGACGGAGGCCGGCAGGACCATGGAGGGAGTCAGGGTGCCGAGCGAGAGCCCGGCGTTGAAGAGAGAAGGCCGCAGAGAGAGCAGCAGGACGCTCGAGTTCTTGTGCGTCGTCTTGCGCATGCGCGCCCCGTCGTCGTCTGCAGACGCGTCCTGCCCCCCGCGGCCGTCGCGCCCACCGCCCAGCACAACCGCTTGAACGATCTGACCTACGTAGTGACAGCGCGTGAGCGGCAACTGCGCCGGCCGGTCGCCTCCGGAGCAGGCGGCAACCCCGTCGTCCTCGTCTTCGTCTGCGTCTGAATCCGCGAAGGCCGCGCGCGCAAGCTGGCTGGGCTGCGCGACTTCCTCCTGCGCCTGGACTCTGGGGACGTAGCCGAAGATGCCGTAAGGAAGATGGACGATCAACTCGTTCGCGTGGATCTCCGCAACCACGCCGAGCAACAGAGTCCCGCGAGAGATCTCGCTCGCCTCCACAGGCCGCACAAGACGCTGCAGCTGCTCGCTGCTCTGCGAGGTATAGGCGCTACTCGCCTCCGCGCCGCCCGGCCGCTCGGCAGCAGCACTGGCAAAGCCGCTGGGCTTCTCTTTTCTGTTGGCCGCGTTCGCCAGCGAGGCAGGCGTGAAGGAGCCAGGGGTGAAGGGCCGAGAAGAGAGAGACGGAAGGGGGGAGTATAGGGAAGACTGGCGCGGCTGAGACGCAGCGCGCGCCTGAGCGCCTCTGCCTACGCCGCCGGAGGACGGCGGCCGAGAGGATGACTGGGCGTTGGACTTCGCAGCGCCATGCTGACGAGGCGCTGCGCGCGGAAAATCCCCGTCGCCGAGAAACGAAGAAAGAGGCCCTGAAGGGGCCCTGTGAGGCTGCGCCATTGACAGGACAGAACGAGACACCGGAGGCCAGACAGCCACAACGAACGTTTCCTCTCTGGGCCTCGGCTAGACTTGCAAGGCGGCGGCGCAGCGCGTGCTCACGACGAAGGCAGCCTCGCAGGGGAAGGCTTTCGGAGCCGAAGGACGACGAGAGCAAACGAGCCTATGCAGCGCGGCACATCAAACGAAGAGGAAAACACACACACAAGGCGAAAATGTGATCTCTGCAGAACCTGGGTAAGCACTCTTCCGCTCAGTGCGTGGGAAGAGCGAAGAAACACGGAAGACTACAACCCTCGGCGAGGGCGTGAGAGCCGGAAGAGGAAGGAACCTGGAAAAATACAAGATATCGGGACAACATCACGAAGCAATGCAACGACAAGACTGCTACAGTGGAGGAATGAGAAGTGTCTCCGACGAGTCTGTGTGGGGCAACGACAATCGACACCGGCTGAGAAAAATCGGTAGCACCGCTTCACAAAAGTAAGAAACGCCGATTCTCGCTCGTCCCCTTCAAAAGGGCTTTTTGCCGAGCGAAGCAGAACGGAAAATGGACGGACGAACATGACGAAACCCGGAACATAGTTTTCAAGTTATTCGGTCCATGGTACTGTCGCCCGCAAGCAACAACGCAACGACGCGCGTTTTCAACTTGCATGCATGCACAACGCATGATCGAAACGCGCGCGCGAAAAGTTTGAGATTTTTCGCATCTTGTCAATCCGCAAGACAAGAATGCGGCCAGGTCTGTATCCTACCTAGCCTCCATTTGTTTTCCTCCCATAATTTTCGACTATGAATTGATTGGCTTGGCTCTGTGTTCGCAGCCGGTGCTGTTTTCAGGCCCAGCGGGGTCAAGTGTACATACACCTGCAGACTGGTCGCGTGTCGAGTGTATCGGCGTCGTCTTCTGCTCTGTTTTCTGGTCTTGTCTTTGTCTCGAGTTCCTACGTCATCTGGTTCGGCGTTTCGCCTTTTTCTTTACTGATGAAGAATCGTTCGAGGCTGGTTGGCTTCACGATGACCTCTTCACGACATTTATCGTCGCGCTGCCTGGCATATCCGATGCATTGAAACAGCATCACTCCCATTGAGAAAATGCAGCTAGCCGCTCGCGAAAAGGGCATTGCTCGAGTCTATTGGAAGCCTGCATAGGGCGTCCATCTTCTCTCTCCTGTGGTATTCGGCGACTAGCTTCTCAAGCGTCTCGTAAGGCATAGCATTTCGCTGAGCGCCACACCCGAGAAAATGAAGCGTTCTCGGAGCGCGTCGTAGAGCAGGGCGGCCTCTACACAAAGAAGATGGTCATCCTACCTTAAAGCGTCGCATCTCTCTTTTGAAGCACCGTACTATTATTGTGAAGTGGCGAGGGCAGTGTGACAGACACTACTCTAGAACTGTGCGCTCTACTTTGACTGCCGATCTTTAACGAGGATGTCGGCGTCCTGTCGGGGCCGCTTCCGCGCAGCACTGCGGTCGCGTTTCAAAGATTCCTCACTATCCTTGTCTCCTGCAGCATTTCCCTCGCCGCCTTGCTTCCCGCCGGCTGCGGCGCCTTGTACTTCTTCTTCCTTTCCGCACTCGTGTGCGTCGTTTCACCCTTGCTTTCCTCCGTCTTGTCACTCTGCCGCTGTGTCTCCTCCGAGCACCGGTCAGCCTGCTTTGCCTTTGACTTGCTGTCTTGCCTGCCCGTCCTGGCCGGCTTTCTGGGGCTTCCTGTCGTACTCGGGTCTCCCTCGGCCCCCTCTGTTCTCTGGGTTTGCTCAGGGGCCTCCCGCCGGCGCCTCGACTTCCTCTGGGCTGTCGCCGTCTGTCTCAGCCCCTTTGTCGCTTTCCTTGTCTCTTTCCGAGCCGTCTGCCGCCTGCGTTGTGGCTGCGCGTTTCGCTCCGCCTTCGCGCTTCTCCTCGCTCACTCGGGCTGGCCATCGCCCGTCGGCTGCTGCGCTCTCGGGGCCTGAGGCGGCGGCGCGTCTCCGCCGCCTCGCCTTTCCTGAGGAAACGCCTTATGTGGTGGAGGGGATAAGCAGTAATGCGCAGGGTTTGGAGCCCAGAGGTGGGTCGCCTGTGTCTTTTTTGGGGGCGAAGGACACTTCAGATGCATCGAGACTCTCGCCTTCTGCTGGCGGGTCGCCTGCCTCCCCCCCGGTGTCGGAGGCGCAGGTAGCGGCGCTTCTCTCGCGGTGCCTGGCGGACCGACACAGCCTGCAGGGAGAGGACGTTCTGTCGCTGCTGCAAACGACTCTCCGTCTCCGCGTCTCCTCCCGGCAGCTGCTCTGCGCCTTGGCTGAGGAGCTCGAGTTTCGGCTGATTCGACCGCTGAGCCTAGATAGCTTGTGCGCGGTGTTGAGCGCCTACAGCTTCTTCTTCCCTGGGTCGATTCACCTCAGCGCCGCCCGCAGGAGCCCCGAGCCGCCGCCGCAAGTCTCCCGCATGCTGGCGCTTCTGAAGCGAGAAATGGCGGCGAGACTCGAGCAGCGCAGCCGCAAGAGGCAGTCCACACAAGAACGAGGAAGCGGGCACTCTGCAGGCGAGACGCCTACACAGAGAGAGCAGGGAGGCGCGGCAGCGTGCGCAAGTGAAGGCGCGAGGACGCGAGGCGGGAGGCGAAGCGTCGAAGCGAGGGGGGAAGTGCCCAGCCACGCTGCGAAGAGAAGCAGCCTCGAGGCAGCGCTCGCTGCCCTGGCGCGGCTGGGCTCCGGCAAGCAGAGTGCAGGTACCCTCGCGGCTGAGCTGCAGAGAGAACTCTGTGAGCTGATGGACATCGATCGTCTTGCTTTCGCAGAGACAGAAGGCGCCCAGAGATTGCCCTCCAGCGACGAGAAAAGGACGCAGGCGGAGGGTGGTGCAGCGCCGCCCGAGACGCCGCGAGCATCTGCGCCCTCCACGAGCCCTGTCCCCCGCCCCAATCCGCGCGCGCGGCCGCCGTCTGGCCTGTCTACGCGGGTGGTCACTTCCGCGTCATTCGGCGCATCTTCTTCGCGAGTGTGCGCCTCGACGGCTGTCTCCGCCTCTGCGGCGCCTCAGCGGGCCGCCGAGCCAGCCGCGGTGCTGCGAGAGAGAGGCGCCCTGGCGGCTGCGCTCGCGACCCTGCGGACGGCCAGCCCTGGCCTCGTGCGGCGCCTCGTGGAGGACGTTTCAGCTGCTCTGGATCGCCTCGGGGGGCGCGTGGAAGCAGAGAGGCCCTTCGCCGCTCCTGCGCATATACTAGCTTCCTCTGCTGCGACTTCCGCGACTTCTGCGGCGTCGCCAGCGCAAGCTGTCCCTGAGCGAGAGGGTCGCGACGCGAAGGAAGACACAAAGGAGACGATGCAGATCGCCGCCAGGTCGTTGCAGGCTGTGCTGAAGCTCTGCTCGGAGAACGGGGTGAGGACGCTGTGCCGCGAGGACGCGGAGTCGAACCTTGCCTGCTGTGCGCTCTTCTCACCGGTGTTTCTCTCGATCCGGCCGGGTTCCTCTGATGTGCGTGTCTGTGTGGGTGCGCTGTGCTCCCTAGCGGCGCTGTCCTCGGCCGCTTGAGAGCGAAATGGTGAGGGACCTTGCTTCTCAGTCTTCTTCCTCGGGGGCACGCAGCAGAGAAGAAGCTCCGGGCCTCTCTCGCGGCGACCGAAGAGGCCTTCAGACTCATCGCAGGGCTGCGTCGCACACTGAGCGTCTCGCGTACTCCAGACAGTTGCACGGGGTAGCGCTCATCGCGCATCCGTGTCGGCCGCTAGAGAGAGCCGAGAGTTTAATCGGTGTCGGAGTCGCCTCTCCGCGCTCCGCGATCTCCCTCGCGAGCAGAGACTGCTAGTGAGAGCGGCCTCGCCGGGCTCTCGCGGCTGGCGGACTCTACATGATTTGTCGCGCCTTCAGCGAAGCCGAGCAGTCGTTTGGCGTGCTGAAGAGAGTTTTATTGGGTAGAAATCCACCTGAGCTTGGCTGTGGTGTTGCGTCTGGATGCAGTACCGCGCGGAGCCCCTGCGCGCGTCTCTGTGGAGACTCGAAGAGCCCTCGCAGGCGCTCGGACAGTCGCTATCGCCGGCGGAGTTGCTTCGGCTCCTCTCGGCGCTCTGCGAGGAAGACGTGAAGAAAAGCGTGCTGCGTAGTTGGAGCGACGCCGCAGAGAGCCAGCAGCTGTGCACCGGAGTAGAGGACGACGCGGCACGCTCGAGGGCGTCGCAGCCTGAGCTCCTGGAAGGGCCTTTCGTCCTCTTCACGCTTCGCGCTTTACCCTCCCTCGCAGCCGCCAGCGACGACGCCTTTGACGAGCTCTCGCCTCGCGGCCTGCTCCTGCTCCTGGCGCTTCTCCCCAAGTTGAACAGAGACCTCCAGGTTCGCGCGCGCTGGGCCGCGCCCGGGTCCTCTGAATCCTCGTTGCCCAGAGCGCTGGACGCGACCGCGGGCGCGCGGCTGCCGGCCCCGCTCACCAGCGCCTTCGCGCCTGTCGCGTCTGCCGCGCGGCTACCGCAGGGCGAGCAGGAGGAGGAAGCTTGCGAGGGACTAGACGAACGCGTCGAAGAGACGCTTCAAGAATTCGGGGAAGCGCTCGCTCGCGCCGCCGTCGCCAAAGCCGCGGACTGCACACCGGCGGATCTGCTCCTGGGCCTGGCCGCTGTCGAACAGCTCGAGAGGCACCGGGTAGGCACACGCGCGTCGCAGGGCGCGGAGGCGACCGGAGAGGAAGGTTGCAAGGAAATGGAACCGAAGATGGAGACGCGATTCCGCGCGCGCGAGAGCGAGAGGAGGAGAGGCGCGGCCGGTTTCCAGTCATAAACGACAGGCAGGAGCAGATTCGCCCACACGCGCCAAACGGAAAGAAAATGAAAGAGGGTTGGGGTGGAGAAGAGGGGCGGTGCACGCGCGAGCAACGCTCCGAAGAAAATCAGGCGTCCGAAGTGAATATCTGCACATACCTCCCGGCATATATAAAAATAAATATATAGTTATATACATATATGCAGCTTGAGCTGCTGGGCTGTACGCTTTGACTGCGTGTGTCTTTTCGGTGGCCTCAGAGCGGCTTGTTTTTCTCTGGAGCTCGCTGGCGGTCGACGCCGTCCTTCTCCTTCGTCGCCGACTGCTTCCTCCGGTCTCTGCTGCGAAGATGGAAAGCTGCCAGGGGCAAGCCCCTGCTTCCAAACGCCTCGCAACGAGCGCGGCTCGCGGATCTGCTGGTACGCTGCGCCAGACGCGGAGCGTCGTTGCGCATCGATTCTTGTAGAATTCATTGCACGTATAGCTATTCGTATGGGATTTCGTGCGATGCGAGATACAGAGATGCGACAGAGCTCACGCGCCATGGGCGGCCTCTGCACGTCTCGTGTGGAGTCGCTTCTCGGCGTGCTGCGCAGTGCTCATCTGCACATGTGCGGGTCGCGTGCCTCGGCGGCGTCGAGTCTATGGCAGCCACGAGCAGATTCGGTGCTAACTGCAAATTTTGTGGGGAAAAAGACTCCGCGGAAACGGCGCAAACCAGCTGTCGGCGCACGTTCGCGCAACCCGAATCGACGCGGTCGCGTGGTGTGCGGAGGAAGGACTAGGCTGACTCGGGTTCACGGCGTTCGGATGCATACGGCAGATCTGAGCATGCGTCCCGGCGTCAGCGTGGAACTCTGCAGCTCTCGGTGCTCACCGCTCCTTGCGGGTGCATCTGTTGGCGCGTTGCAGACTCAGCTAGGCCTTCGCGAGAAGGCTGGGGCCCTGCTGGACGCGCTGACGGACGCGCGCGGGTCGGCGGAGTCCGGCGCGAGGGCGTCGAGGAGTCGCTCGGCGCCGCGCGGCCGTGCGCATGACCGCCGCGAAGACGACGCTGCGTCCGATGACGACGAGGGCGCGGCAGAGGAGGCGAGCCGCGGAAAAGCCGACTGCGACCGGCGTCCTCTCGGCCTTCGGACCGAAGTCGCTGTTTCAGACGAGCAGCGGAGACGCAACCTGGGGCTGCTGGATCGCTCCTCTCTCCCCTTTCTGGACGAGGACTTCACGCGGCCAGGCCTCTCGCAGGCGTCTCGGGGCGCCTTGCGCAGAGAAGCGACCGCCAAACGGGGCGGCGCGCGGACCGACACGGAGGAGGCGCGCGCGGCGAAGGGAGAGGAGGCGAGGACGGCGGCGGAAGAGGGTGACGACGAGGCGGAAGAAGGCGCATGGGAGAGCCCCTTCCGCGCTGCGCGGATGCTTGTAAGGGACCGGGACGAAGAAGGACGCGTCTTGTCTCTTCTCGGCGAGTCGCTAGTTGCCGGCGTCGAGCCGCCGGGGATGAGGAAGAGTGCGAGGTTCCCTTCTACAGATGCGTTTTCGGCCGCTGCGGATGCCGCGCTCTCCCCTCCGGGGCGGCCTGCACGGTCTGGCATCGCCGCAAAGGAAGCGCGGCCCTTTGCGCCCGACAGCTTCTTCAGCTGCGACGCGGAAGACAGAGAAGAAGAGGGCGAGTTCTCGTTTCGGTCGTCGTCGTTTCTCTTCGCAGACGAGGGCTCAGAGGCGTTTCAGACGTCCTCAACTGCCACGAAAGGCGGCAGGGCAGGCGCGTCGCAGCAGGCCATCGCCGAGACGCGTAGCCTCGTAGACCAGGCTGGAGCGTCCTCGCAAAATGCCTCCACAAAAGGGTACGTGCGCGGCAAGCGCTCGCGTCTGCAGAGGAGTACGACGTGTTTGATGCAGAGAGAAAGGAAGCAGCGGCCTGTGTGCATCCATGATGTCAGACAGCCGGCGCGGAAGGCGCTGGCGGCGGCTCGCGCGCCCTGGCAGCGTAGGCGGGGTGCACGTTCGGCGGCGTACCCGGTGCGACGTCAGGCTCCTCTCCTCTGGTCGCCGCTGCGTGAGACCTGGCGAGGGTGGCCGCGCCATAAATAGGAAGTCTCGCGCCGCGGAAAGAGATGCGCAGCAGGGGGGCCTCTTTCTCCGCCGAGGGCAGCCTTCCGCGCCAGCCTGTATGTGCAGCGAGGACCGCTTCAGGGGCGTTTCGCCTTTCCCTTGACTCGGTTCGCTTCTTCCTGGCGCCCCAACTCGCGGATGGGGAGTGCTTCCCGGGCTGGGCTAGCTGTTTTTTCGAATTCGGTCTAGAGTTCATCCTGCGTGTGTTCCCTTGGTGGTGTAACCGCCGTGCCGCGCTGCGGCGGCGATCTTTTCTGCGCGCGTGCAAAGCCGGATTGTCTGAGACTTTGCCCTCTGATGTCTTCAGCCACGGACCGAACTCCCAGCGGAAGGGGCACCAGTGGTGGGAGGCCTCCGCCGAGAACGCGGGCGAGCGCGGAAAAGGACGCGCAGAGTAAGTGGAGCGACTTTGTGACCCGCGTTCGCTCAGCACGGTCTCGCAGGGCCGCTGGATGCGCCCAGGAGGGAGCCAATAGTGGCGCGAGCTGTGTGCGCCCCTCTCGATATCGTTGTGGAGAGGTTCAGCCCGAGATGAGGAGTGCAAATTCGTGCACTGCGCATTTACCACGCGCAGATGCGCCTGGGTTAGCCTATGATTGGATTCCGTGTCCATGGCTAGATAATCTGCGATGCGCCCGGGAAGGCGGAGAGACTTGTGGAGCAGGCGCGTGCCTGCACGAAGTAGTTTCAATTCGTGTGGCTGCACTTTCGTGTATTGCGAGACGACAAACCCAAACGTATGTGGTGAAACTCGGCGCAGCGGGTTCCAAGGAGTCGTACTGAGACTGGGAGTGCGCAGGGACCCGCACGTCAGCGAGTGCCGTGGCAAACGAGGCTGCAAAGCCGTTGCACGTGCCGGCAGTGTGTTCCACCGTGCTTCGACACCGCGGGAACAAGCCAAGCATTTGGGCTCTTAGCTCTGGTTCCGTTGGCAGGTGGCCGTGACGGTGTTTTGGTTTTTCAACGAGTAGACCCTCCGGCTCTTCTGATTTCCACACGTCTTCATGGCCTGTGTGCCCACTTGTTTTGCTGTTCGAATGCTCGCCGTGTGTGCGTGGCTGTCAACAGCGGAGCGAAGTCGCAGAGCAGAGGACGTGGTGCAGACAGGGGCTCGGGACGAGTGGAGCGGGGCCACCGTTCGGCGCAGGCCGGGATGTCATCTAAGCAAAAGTACAAAGCAAGGCGCCAGGAAGACAGAGAAGCGACGGCGGCTTTTTTCGCTCGCGCGTGAGTCCCCGATTGATGGTGGCGCTAGTGTCGCGTACCGGAAATAACTGGCACATAACGATACCTCCACCTGAGAGTGGAGCAGGTTGCGAAACCGGCACATATAGGCACGAAGATGAACAGAACGGCGGAGAGCAGAGGTGCACCTGCTCATCTGGTTGAATATATGCTCCATGTGTTACTGGTCCATGCATTACACGTATGTCTATGTATGCGCCTGCAAGCAGGCGTGAGCTAGTGATGATTGATTCTTATATGGGTGAGCATCAGGTTTTACCCTAGCCATTCACCCTGTCGTTGGAGATCGACAGTCAAACCACGGAGCTGGAGGGCTCACCTCAAAACAGAGCGCACAAGTCTCTTAAAGTTGTCATTTTTTCGCAAGCCATACAACTACAAGAACTGTAGAACTATGGGCTGCTCTTGGTTTTATCCTACGGTTTACTCCAGGTGGTAACACAGGTGTAGTTATGGGTGCAGTTGCTTCTATTGGATTCCGCATCTCACACCGGAGCTGCCACCGATCTGTGAAGCTTTTAGCTTCTTGATAGGACGCGCTATTGCATTCGATATATAGAAATACAGAGCGAATGGCCGCATTGCTGCCAGAATCACCGCGTCTCAGTCGCCTTTTCGTAACGCTGGTTCAGACTTTTCAGTGGACGGGGACGCAGATGCTTGTATTCTGTAGGGGCAGTGAGAAATGAGCGGGCAAGCGAAGAAGCGTACCCGGTGCGAGGCACACTAGTGAACACTAGTGGTTCAGCACTTTCGAGGCCACAGTCTTGGCACGAAGTTGAAAACGTGTTGCTTGCACGCCGGACGTGTCGGCTCACACCCACACGCGCATTCGCTATCCTTGGCTAAGGACCAAACTCGAGCCTTCGCATCGTCTGCGAGGTGCAGCATCTTCGGGAAGCAGAGCTGAGGCATGACCGCAGAAGCTTTGTTGGGATCAATATTACCTCATCAAGATTCTGGGGCCGGGCTCCGTGCGAGGAGGTCTGCTTCGAGGGCCAGACGACCGCCTCTTTAGCCCAATCTGAGAACTCACTAGCTTTCGTAGTTTAATGTGAGACGGGAGCATTCCATTCCAGTCTGAGCACGGCGAATGCGCCGCCAATAAAACGAGCGAAGTTCTACACTAACAGGTTGCACCTGCGCTACTTCATCTTGTACCAAATTAGTACCCTTATCGCGAGAGCCCTCGCACATACCCGGTGACAACTACCCAGCGAAACAGGTCAGCGGGCTGTCGCACGAAGGTCGTGATATGCTGTGCAGTCAGACTTTGATGATTCCGCACCCCTCCTTCCAGTCACTCATGTAAACTGGTGGCATAAATCAATCAATGATAAAGTATCCGGGCAAGCAGTACACTACACTCTATCTCAACTTAGATGCACAGATGGACATAATTAATCCTTGTACGGTTTGTACCTTCTTGACTCCTCCGTTTAAGTTAAGGAGTCCTTTGCTTACAGCTTGTACCGTTACTTTCAGGAGCATACCGCTAATCCGGACAGTCTGATGTGCCCTGCTGTTCCTTATGTCCTTCGTGCACTGTGGCGTCTTGCGTTTGTGTTTCGGTTAGGGCCTTTGGTGGTTCGCGATTTATAGGGCGTAAGGGTCTACGAGCGCGACATAGTGTGTTGATTCATCAGTATGGTTTTAGGGGCACGCTTAACAGTGGTATTCATGATGGCTGCTATGTGATTGAGGCCGTCTGCAAACGAGGAACTCGAGTTTTCCCGCTTCACCCTTGCGTTGCGGCTGAGCTACTTCGTGCCACACGTATGGACCGAACGAGAAAATCGGTTGATGAATGGACGCCACGAACGTCGTAAAACGTTGCAGTCGAGCGGTGTTAGGGTAAAGGCAGACGCTTTATATGCGGGATCTTCAAGGCCATCGACATCACAACGTCGGTTGCTTTCACACGTCAGTAGTTCAGTTCTCCCCTGCACAGTCGCTCCGCCAGCATGTCAGGAACAGGCGGGACGCAGTGAATTTTGCGTGGGAAATGTTTGCTTAAGATTGCAAGCCTACCAGGTTCTTTCTTAAGGCAGCAAACTGGATAAGTGTAGTGTCGCACTTCAGGTTCTGTTGTATCGCGAGTGTACCCATCTTGAGCGTGCGAGCCCCGCATGCTGAGGTGTTCTGTTATAGTAGTATGATATATCGCACAGGCATCGGAAATGCTGCATGCGGCCAAAGGGTTGTGTGCTAGTAAAACTATGACACTGCGGTGTGGTATTTGTATGACTGTCACCTTACCAGGTAGCACGGCTGTCGGGCTACACAGATCGAACGTACTCGATGCCGTCCATGATCTAGCGGCTGGCTGTGTGAACGGCCGAGCAGCCCTGTCACGGCTGCTCTCTGGCGGAGGCCCGACAGCGTTATCAGCAGGTAGAAAAGAGTTGTAGTAATTCCACTCGAGTTCTTCTGCAATGCCCCTGACTGAAGTTCTTACTGGATTTGCCAAGCTGAAAAACGTTCCGTTTTCGGCTGCCATTCCCGTATCCATTTCGTGGATTCTGTGCTTTCGCGTTGCCGCCTCGGAGTACGGTGACGCCTCCTTCCTTGCAGCATTACAAGCCTTGCCAGATACAGCTACAGGTACACCGTTTCAGGATATTGAAAAAATGGGAGTTCTGTAGGTGCCCTCTTGTGGGGTTCTTTTCTAGGGGGCGGGCCTTCGCTTTCGGCCGACAGATGCCTTTCCTATGCGGAGCAAAGGATAAAGACAAAATCCCATAGGAGCCCTCGTTGCGGGTTGAGATCCTCTCTCCGAAACAGTGAACAAGCAAAAGGCAGGCATTGGACAACATGGCAATGATCGGCACCACCGCAAACGCCCAGGAGGGGCAGCTGGACTCCATGGCGCATGCGTTATGTCCCAGTGAAGAGTAAGCTCTGAAAAAAAGGC
This sequence comes from Besnoitia besnoiti, assembly GCF_002563875.1. Lineage (NCBI taxonomy): Eukaryota > Apicomplexa > Conoidasida > Eucoccidiorida > Sarcocystidae > Besnoitia > Besnoitia besnoiti. Next base: position 2,179,130 of record NC_042360.1, on the reverse strand, counting down.
AGTACCCTTCGCCGAGCAACACCAGCTACTTATACACAGAGATTACTGCGCCTGAGGTCCTGCCACTACGTAGAACGCGCAGGTGTTGTTCAATCAGCAGACCACGCACAGAGTAGACGTGGAAACTGGAAGAACCTAATACGTACTACGTGGCCACCGGCGCGGGTACTGCTCAGAGCGGTGATGCGTAGGCAGATGTGCGCTGGACACACGGAGCCCGTACGCTGGTTTAGAATTCCATATATATATATTTATATACGTATGCGCACATGATATAACGTGATACAACTCGAATCTGTTGTCGTACAAGGCGTTCGCTTGCTCCGTTGTTGGCTTATCTGTTGGATGCTCCATTGCCTCGTGTCTGACCATCTGTTGCCGATGACCCTCGTACGTTGGTGGGGAGCATTTTGTGCTGCTTGAAATGCATTTTGCATCGTAAACAAGGTCCCGTCAGCCAGAGCGTGTTTAGTTGAAAGGACGAGTTGTGCAATTGCCAACCAAGATGTCTGTATTGCAAGAGAAACGTCTCCTTGTGACAATCGCCGTTCTTCGTTCGTTCAGAGCTTCATTCTGGTCGTGTGCTGTCTCTCGAGCTAGCGGACTTAGGCGTGAATCGGTACGGGGTTTTCTTCACTTCGTGGCTCGTGTGCTTTTCGCGGGTTTGCAGCGGTTATAACCACGTCTCTCTGCCTTCTGTAGCAGACACGTCGCCTGCAAGGAAACGGTGGCAAAAACCAGTGAGGGCTACGAAAAACGTCATTTCGGGAGTATTTCAGTTCCTTGTATGCGACCCCATCGCCTACGTCCGAACAACGAGGCGCGATTTTGGAGGCGGATTCATGCTCATGCTGGCCTCCAACTATCTCCTGGTCAAAGGCATGGCATACAACCTGATCCAGAGTGCCTCAGCTCCCATATTTCGGGAAATGCTTCATTTGGCGGCGGAGAAGCATAGTGTCGCTTCGGCTATTTACATGATTCCTTGGTGTTTAAAAGGGTTTCTGGGAACGCTCAGCGATGTGTTCGCTCCGGCTGGCTACCATAAACGCCCTTTCATGATCGCATCCTCGCTGCTGGGAGTCGCCGGCGCGATTCTTCTTTATTCCTTCGCCGGCAAAATCGTCTTCTTCATGGCCGTACTGGCCTTTTTCATGATCATGACACAAGCGTCATTCAACGACCTCCTATGTGAAGGCGCATATACACGCCGAATGGCGGAAAAGCCCGAAACAGGTGCGGCGTTAACGTCATACGTGTGGCTATGCTCCTGTCTTGGAAGCCTTCTGGCGGCAGTATGGGTGGGACCCATCATTGACTATGTATCTTTCCATGTCGTTCTCATACCGTTCCTCTTCCTCACCGCTCAGCAGCTTTTCGTCACTGCCTGGCCGTGGCCTTTCAGAAAGTGGAAAGAGCATGGCGGGCTGCTCCAGGAGGACTACGTCCCAGCCGGATCTAGAATCATGGTGCGTTTCGCTATTCAGCACCCGACAACCTCTCAGTCATAGAGGCATCGTCATATCAACATACAGCGAAATACACGTACCGCTCGCCTCCACAAATCAAGTGTAGTGTACAACTGAAAGGCGACCGCCTTCGGCAGCCGCATACGACCGTCAATTTCGTAAATCCAATCTAGTGCAGCTCATGCAAGCAATTTGACTAAGACGCGTGAATGCAGCCGTATTCATGTGAGTAAGCCTAGGCGACGGGGGCATTCCCTCCCGTGGGGCATAACGCGGCTATGTGCGACTCTTCGATTGGTGTTTGCAGGCAGAGAAATTTCGCCAGCACAAGAGGCTCTTTATCTGCGCGATCGTGCTAAGTGTACTGGCCGTGGGCTCAGTCGTGGCAGGAATGTTCAACGACGACCGACAGATTATCGGCTTCAGCTACGCGCTTTTCGCTGGCTTCGTCATGGTGGGAATGCTTTGGTTTACACTCCCTCCCGTACTGTTCAAGCCGATACTGTACTTGTTCTTAAGTCGATTTCTCATGCCGAATATCGGTTCGCAGGTGACCTATTGGCTACGTAGTGGCCCGGACTGTGTTGAGAACGGTCCGAATTTCAGCTGGACGTTCCTATTGACTTTGACGTCTATTCTCCAGGCAATCTTTGGATTCGTTGGTGTCACCCTCTTTCAAAAATTCGTAAGCAAGTGGAGCTTCCGGAAAGCATTTTGGATTACTTCCCTTTTAACGTGTCTGACGTCTGTATTTGATGTCACCATGGTATATCGCTGGAACATCCTCTACCTTGGAATTCCCGACAAAGTTTGGTACTTCTGCAGCGCCGCCATCATCGAAGAAGTCATCAGTATGTGGGCGTTTATGCCGTCTTGTGTTTTGATTTCCCGTTTATGCCCGCGGCAAGTTGAAAGTACAATGTACGCCGTTGTTGCTGGCGTTAACAACTTCGGCAGTTCTTTGGCAAAGTACTTAGGAAACTTCCTTGCAGTGTTCTTGCTGGGCATAAAGACGATGAATGACGAGAAGGGCAGCTGCAACTTCGAGAATCTCGGTCTCGCTGTCATAATAGCATCGGGCTTGTGCCCTTTGCTTCCCCTAGTCCTCACCTTCTTCCTCATTCCCAATGTCGGGATGGACGTCCACTTCGGCGAGGTCGCATTTGACGAGGCTGATGGTAGAGCGGATCATGCGTCACAACTCACAGAGACAGGAGAGAGAGCGCGAGATTCGTCAGACGCTCCCGAGCGCCAAGGAAGTGCGGTGGCTGTCTCTAGTAAACCGATCAACGATGGTAAACCTGACCTTCTCGTAACAGAAAAACACCAGCCTGAGTCAGGTTGTCACATGGAAAACGGCGACTCCCTCAAGACTGATGCGCCGGCCCAACCCAGCCAACTAAGTCGCCTGCAAACTATGGCGTCATCGGAGGCCGAAGACAGGGACGCCCAAACAGATTACCCAGGTGCACTGCCTTCCGTAAAGTCTGAGTAATTTCGACGAGGTTCTCGTGCGGCGTGCTCCCAGGGAGGCAATAGTGCGCGTATGCGTTGCAAGCAAGTGAAGCTTGACTAGGCTAGCAAGCCCGCCCGTTGTTGTCTGCGTGCTGGGTCGTGCTCCAGCGACAAACCCCTCCGATTCCACCTGAATACATACATCATCTATTATCAATAACATCAGAAGAATTCGGCGTGTGATATAGACCGCCGTCGTAACGAAACTCTCTTAGCAACGATGAAACACACTCGATACTTGTAGTTAATATGCGTATGCGGGGCGGTTGGTCCAGGTGCGTATGACTCCGCATTGCCGGTTATCTTCCGGATGTTCACTTCACGGAACAACTCTTGTTGCAGAAGTGCGTCAGTGCTTTCGAGCGAAGTGACGTTGGAACGCCGCATATCTTATAGACGACAACATTCGGCCACCCAGCACAATACGTTTCAAAGCCATAGTGCGGCCTCCGGCACTGCTGAACTCCGCGTAAAGGGCCACATGTTGTCCGATTTTCCACCGGTGCACGTGATGTCCAGTAAGTTGTTCATGTAACAAATCAAATAAAGAGTACATAACGAGACTCTTGTCTTCAGCATTGAACTCCCGCTTCCCTGACAAGTGAAAAAACCAGCGCACGCTATGATACCTCTGTCTGCAGGTTACCCACTAGGTTGGATCTGGGAGCTCGCGTAAGTACGCCCAGAGATGCACGATGCAGATGTCAGCACGTAGCAGTCGAAAGGGGAATTTCATCGGAAGGTCGCAGTGATTAAGTGAAACTGAGCTTCCACCGTTCCCTCTGAGCGCAGCGCACCACATGACTCTGTCCTGTTGATTCCTTATAGTTTCGTATCGCTCCTGCCAGCAGCGTTTCCACTAAGTGGTCTGCCGATCGTGGAGCAGTGTGGCTGACAAAAATGCAACGACAAAGCTTATGCGTAGTGACATGGAACATATATGGTAATCCGCTAGGAGTGGAGCCAGCCAAAAACGGCTGGAAGATGTCAGCACAGTGAGGGACCTCACGCCCAGAGAGAGAGCCAACAAGTAACCTGGAAGGCGCTTGTGCTGACATGCAGCCCTCGAACTCACTCGCAGAGGCGCATGATAAGAGGCGACTCTGTAGTTCAGCCCCAGCCAGGACCGCAAAGTGACGCAAGAGGAGATGATGCGCCTGTGGAGTTCAGATGTTTAACGATGCGCTGCCATCCCAATCATAGCTCGCATATGCCATCAGCACCTTATAGATTCTCGCGTACCACGTTTTGATGTTCCTTAAAACTCAGTGCGAGGCGGCCTGCATGCGTGTCTGACACTTAGAAGTGCAAGTCAGGGCGATACGAAAACCGCTGTACAAAAATAGCTTAGACGTCCGAGCGCCAGTAGGGTGCGGAAGTACACAATCAGTAGCCAGCACCGTCCTTTTAAATTTACACGATGAACTCAGCACATGCGAAAACAGTGGCCACGTTTACGCGCTCCAGCCACCCATCGTCGGCGGAAAAAAAGAAGCAACGAGATAGGGTCCCGCGAGAATTCTGTCATACTCGACAGCTCAACAAAATGTTAAGTGCCGGAACCAACCGTAGTGGCTGCGCTGTACATGCAACTTCGATGAACAACAACGGTTGTTTACCTACTTCTCAGAACCGTCCTCTAAGTCAACAAGCCGCTCTCCGTCCCCATTCATAAAAACCCCATGTGCAATTCAACGCAAATCCATGAATGCGCGCGGTGTGATGAGCCATTAGCCTTCGTCGCCCCACTCTGCAGGCGTTCTCTCCTCCAACGCGTTTTCGCTGTCCTCTGGTGCAGCAGTTCGCCTCCTACGACTGTTAGGCTCCACTGCCCCCGCCGCCCTGCCTCTGGTGGCCCCCGGAAGGATGCCCGCCTCCACTAGAGAGACAATGACGGTCACCAAGCTAACAAGGATGCCAGCGACAATAAATATGACTGGTATGACTATAGAAATTCCTCCTGATAAAAGGCCGTAGAGCCCGAAGAGAAATAGTCCGACCCCAGCTCCTAGAAGCATCTGCTGAAACTTGGGGTCCATTGTCCTAGTTTGCAATAGGGAAACCTCACCAGCTTGCCCGCCTCTAGGCGTTGAGGGAAACACACGCTCGTGTTTTGATTTGACAAGTAATCGACGAGAAGCTCCATAATCCTGCCGATCCACTGGCAAGCTGGAATTGTTTCGCCATTTGCTTTTCTGACAGTGGCTTACGCCTGTATGAAACGCATCTTGATTCTGTATCAGTGACAGTCCTTCTTGAGACCCTATCTTGCCGGCTATACCCCACAGGTCTTTGAGTGACCTTTTTACCAACTGACCCATCAGTCTCGCCATATTCGCTTTACTTGTCAGAATAAAGACCTCGGCATCCTTCTGTACCCCATAGAATAGTGTGAGGCCATGATTGACCCCCGGCACAAGCTTCAGCTTTTCCGCTTTCTTGTGAGCCTGTTGGCTTATTCCGCGGACGCCAAATAATTTACTCATCACGCTCTTGGCTAACTTGATAACCAGTTTGCGCAGTGATTTGTGCTTACCCAGAAAATTGAGCACCCACTTGAATTTCATCCTCATCATTGAATTCGCTGTATTCACATAAGCAGACGATACACGAGGGACGGAGGAGTATGTCCACACGCGGCGCCACAAAAATGAGGGGAGGGAATAACACCGAGGATGTACAACATAAGCATACTGATTTGGGCACTCTTGGTAAAAGCTTAAAAACTGCCTTTGAGCCCGGCGAGTGTACTTTCGACTGAAGTCATATCACTAGCTGCACGATGGTGGGCTTCTACGGAACGACCTGCAACGCGGGTTCTTGAGCTCACCAAAAAACAATGCGTTTTCAACACGTCCGAGAATCTGCGAAGCCAGTTTTTGCACTGCTTCGCCTCCCGGGTCTTGAACGTCCTGATGTCCGACAACTTGGGGGACAGGCGGCGTGCCACCTGCGAACGCTTTTGAGAACATATTCAGCTGTTCGGCGACTTGTTGTTTCCACTCAATGTACTTATTCAGAAGAACGCAGTTGTGGTCGGAACTGTTGGAGGAACAATTTCCGATACTGAGCATGTTCTTCAGAAGCTCGCTCCACGCCACAAGCATGATATCGCCCGCCGGTACTTTGATTTTTTTGCCGCTGACAGATAATTCGAGTTTTCGTTTCTCCTTCTTCTTGCACCCGCTCGTCGTCATTCGTAGCAAGAGTCCTAACAACATTGGGTCCAGCTGTGGCGAACTTCGCATGTCAAGAAGAATGTAGATGAGAAGCGTCTGTCCAGCGAGAGGATAGTTCACAAAGCAGTGAAACCATTGTTACGAACGTAGGTCCTCACGGGCTGAGCAGTTGTTGAGACATTGCCGGCCCTGCAATGCCAGATTGTGGTCTGAGGTGAAATACATCCTGTGCACGACCACTGCTCACCCCCCCAGCATCAGTTCTCACCAGCCAAAGTCTGCGTCGCCTTTTCGGGGGCAGGTTGTCCACATTTTTGTCTCGAACAATGCTGTCCACTCTCATTCTGCCGTATGCCGACACGCTCGAAGAATCCCCGAAAACTTTACTAAAGAGGGGAGTAACAGCATCATGCTTGCTTTTTAGAAGAGAGGCCTGCACTTTTGGAAGATCCGGGTGACGGAGAGTGTATAAGTCTTCACTGTCTGTATGCACGGAAACATGAGGCGAAGTGGAGGGACGGCGGATCCTTTGACAGGTGCCGTATGATCACACGTGAACGAGTTTCCTACTGTCCATCTCAACTGATGATGACGCTTGTGTCTCCGCCGCCAAGCATGCGCCTGCAAGGGCGAGACCCGTGGCGCCAGTGAAACCAGACCCACCTCGATTGCTATTGAGGCCCACAAGGGCTGTCTGCATTAATGGGAGTCGCAGCTGCTGCAGGCATTCTGCGGGAACACATAATAATGGGCAACATGAGGCCACGGGCCGGATATGTCTACCTATCGAATGCATTCCACTCGCTTTGTCTAGACCTCTTGGCTGCTCCATGCGTTCTTCTATTGCTTCTTCATTGTTCGCTGGTACGTGCATGCGAACCATGGCGAGCATTCTGCTGCCAATACGACCGCGCCCGTCCAAATGCGCACCTGCAACTTCTCCCGTACAGCTGCTTTGCAGCTGATTAAGACGATTGTGCAGCCAGCTGCTCGAGACTCTGCAGAGACGGGCGACCTCGCTTCCGCTTTTGAACTTTTCACACCACTGCTGCATTTTCTTCGTGGTAGACAATCCAGGGTATGACAGACACCCTAGGACGCCTGCAGTCAAATAGACCCGGCACAAACCAGGCACTGCCCATATACAGCATTCGGGGAGCACTGTTTGTCTTCCAGACGTGAAAGGGCACAACTTACTTAAATTCAAGCCACGTTCCGTTTTGAGATAACCTTCGATGGCTGCTTTCTTGTCCGCTTCAGTTACAAGCTGCCCTTTTGTAAAGAAGCTGCCAGCCTTCTTTATCAGCCGCCTGACCATTCCCTGGCAGTAGCAAAAAAGTTACACAGACAAACGTGTGCTTGCTTTCCACGCCCAGAAGACTTCCCTTGTGCTGGCGTGTCAAGTGGTTTGCGTAACTGACCAGTCTCCCCCCTTTTGTTTCGGCGAAAGAGGTCGCGTGCTTCGGCAGTGATAGCCCCACGCGGGAGCGAACCGCTTCTCCGAACATCCAGATGGTCGTCCGCCTATTGATTGTTCCTGCACAACGACGTAAGTGGAAAAGATCCGGCAACACACTGTCTGACATTTCTCTCATGTCGCGGAGGCTTTTGACTCAATACACCAAGCAGAATATCTATTCATGACCGGTCTATCGGCACAGCCGACGTATTGGACAGTAGCGCGAAGGTACATTCCCTCATGCCGCACCTGCGTCAGCGAGAAAAAGCATAGGGGTCCGCTAGAGCACCGTCTTGCTGAGATCAAAACTGGACAGGAGTGAGGGCTTGCAACTCACCCGGATTCGTTAGAAACTCGGTATGCGCAAGAGCCGCGCTTGCCACGGCGGCTACCCAGAGGAGGCCGCGGATTCTCATGGTTTACTATACAGGCGTCGTAAGCGGAAAAACAGTCTCACATCGACCGACCGTCAGAGTGACTCAGTGACGGGCAGAATAGCACTGAATCCATAATGTGCTGGGTGACTCATCAGACAGTGGACGCCCAGGCACGGCGATCTCGGAAAGTGAGTATTCTGGCTAAGCACCAACTTGCTAGCTAGTGCGTCGCCTGACACCACCTGACAATGTTTTTGGAGACTAGTCGCTGAAGTCGCTGAGTCCTCCTGGCGGATGTAAAGCGATGCATCCAACAAAAAAGCTCAACGTTGCAGCCAACAAAAAACCTAAAAATACCCTTATGCACTCAGGCGGCAGCATCAGCGACCGGCGGCTAGTCGCGAGACACACGTTCGAGATCCGGCTGACTGCGCCGTGTCCACAAAAGTTTCACACGCAGAACGAAAGTGTATGATATGCCGTGTTCTCAGACACTTTAGGTCATATTGTGAAGCTGTCATTCTAATGCTGGACTGTCGGCTTCTAGTTAGGATGTGTATAGAACGATTAGACTGGCGTCGCACCCAACGGCACGCCTCTCCAAGCTCGAGAAGACAAGCGAGTTAATCACTCCCCCTCGAGTGGCCTGATGATTGGAAGAACCAGTGGTGTTACTCTCGTTTGAAGAAATGCATGACCCCTGGCGGTGAACAAAATTGATGTGTTCGGCTGGACACATCCACACCAGGGTGACATCGCGGGCCGATGCTTCGCGGTGGAGGAGACGGGTAAGCCATTCAGACGTATACCGTGCTCCACTTGCGCTGAGGGACCACCGCGAGCTATGGGGGGAAACGTGCTTGACGAATGGGAGGGTAGCGCGGTACGGCGTTCCGCAACACGAGAAACTGCGCATAATGCGGGATGCCGGCAGAGCGCGGCGGGCTCGCTGTGTCAACGGAAGGAAATGCGACGCTGATTCGGAATTGCAAGAATACTTGTTCCTGCAGTTACAAACGCGCCACACCCCCAAAGTACCTCTGGGCTATTATGGCTACCGCAGTCGTGACCTACAGTGAACCCCCCATTTGACAATAATGAATGTTTTCACTGTGCGTTCTTCCTCATCCGCAGTGGGTTCCAAACTGCTGCAGTATCGGCAAATGGCACACCGCAAATGCAGTCACCGCGCGAGATAGAAGACGTACTGCTTACCCCGTTACGGCATGCTTTCCCCTTGAGGGTAAATCTAGCACCACCGGGGCCTGAACGCTAGGCCACTAGATTCAGGAATCTCTACAATGTGATGTTGTACATCCCGGTGGCAGAGTGGCAGTGTGTTTTAGGACCTTACAGCCACAAGTGCCGCTAGACGCAAGACTGGACGGCGCGGAACTCTGCAGATATACGAAATACGGTTCCAGAAACCACGTCTTGCGAGTTATATGTCCACAACCGTGGGCAGAACCGTCTATCCTGCTCTCGCACTCACGGCTGTTACGGGAAAAATACAGACGAAGAACCCATATTCTGTGACTTGGAACTACGAAATAGAACGGCAACCCAAATGATACGGCGACGGGGTGGTCCTGACGTGCCATAATAGAATCCCCTGTATACGGCTCAAAGAACACTTCTCTCATACCAAGGTATCGCAAGATTTCCGAGTAAGCATGTATCACGCGTTAGTAAGTAGTGCCCCCTCGTATTAATCCGTCCTCCGAAGGCTTTTACATTTGCAATGAGGGACGCCCTACGCGGGCGCTTGATGGAAAATACGGTACTCGTAGAAATCAGATAGTAGGTCCGTCCCCGGTAAACGACTGAAAGCACACGCTGAGTAGCGGGTCACAGCCCACCACCAACGAAGAACAGCATCAAGATGCTCCTCTGCGCAACCCCACGAATTTGCTCTTCGCAAGTCTAACATAAGCAGGCTCCATCGGGGAAGGTCCGAAACCACCAATTGCTACTTCGGCATCTTCGGGCTGCATGTGGACGACATCCGGCAGCTTGCCTACCACGCTCCCTAAATAGGTGTCTACCCGTCGAGCGGTCCTCGTGTTCTTAGCCTCTTTCAACTGCTCAAGCAATGATGTCAAATTAGGTGACCGTGTACGCCGCGCTTCCTCCACCTCGGTCTTTAGCCGCATCACCTGTGGAATAAGACTCTCTCTCAGTTCTTTCCCGGCAGGTGCGAAATGACGCCAAAAATGTCTCGCCTCCGAGAGGCGCCCGTGTTCAGCAGCTTCGGCAACTTCCTCTTGAGTCAATAAAGATTGGCCGCGACTCCACATCTCATACGGTACGGCATCTGTGGCATCACGTAGCTCTTTATGCGCAGCGGCAACTGCATCCCCCTCTCTCTCTAGCATCCCCACGAGGGCTTCTAAATCCTCCCTCATTTTTCTCTCCACTGCTTCCCGCGGCGTGCCTTTGTGCCAGACCTCTGCATTCCTGGCATGAGGTATAAAGTATTGGGCATCCCGTTTGGCCTTCGATATAGCTTTCGCTATTCGGTTAGTTGCGTCTTGAGCGGCGTGCAAGTATGTTGCAGCCATCGCAACATTGCGGTCTTCCTTCTCACGGTGCCACCGTCGGGCTTTTCTGAAGACAAGCACCCCCAACAGCACACCAGCAGCTACTCCAGCGGCATATGCCAGTCGCCTCCGATTCCGCTTCGTCTTACCATTCCGCGCCTTCTCGTGTAGCAGACGGGGAGCAGCTTCAATCTCACCCGTGTTATTCTTGTCCCCTGAGTCCTCGACTACTGCAGTAGTACCATCGCTCGTCGAGGTCGCGGCTGTCGCCTCACTGGTTAAAGTAGCTGACACCCGATACCCATCATGCTTGAGGTTCGGGACGTCATGGCGTACCGTAGCACCAGAACCGCCACCGAAACCTCTCTCATCCTCGTTGTGCGTGCCGGCCAAGCCATTCACGTGGCCGAGGACAGTCACAGTGAACACCGCAAACCGAATCGAAACGTGCCTAGCAAGCATCGGAAGAAGTGAACATAGTGAAGAGAGGTAGATGCAGTAGAGCTCAAACAAATACACCGCCCGTCTCGTACAGGAATGTTGACCGCCGCCGCAAATACCTTGAACCAGGCGAGTCCGCCAAACTAACATTAATCCATCCGTTGGTGAGTGATGATTCTCCTGCAGTCCCTGACGCTACATAACAAGAACGAGCAGCGAACGCTTCAGTGTATTTATAGACACTTTGCCTTTCTCCTCGTGTCTCAGTTTTGAGCGGTTCGCCCGTCGCAAAGAGCTCGGTGCGCGTCGTCTCTTTGGGAACGGTGAGCTAGGCGTTGCCGTGCATGCCGATGTTGCTAGGGGCCATGCACCCAGACTACTCGTTCATGAGCTCTTCTCATGCCGCCGTCTCCAGCCTCCAGCCGCTTACAGATGAACTGGGCTTTCAAGGATGGGAGAGATGCAGTAGCGGCTGCGAACTGGGACAGCTTGCTTGTCCTCTGAGGTTGCTTCGACTGGCGCTGAATGAGAGACGCGACTCAATGCTTACGCTCCCTCGCAGATCTGAACCGGGGGGGTGCGGTCGAGGCAAGTAGATAGGGCTCGTGCGCCTTGCCGCCTTGAAGAGCAGACGTTGATGATGACAGCAACGTCAACGGGAAGGCATAGTAGCAGGATCTCAAGCGAGGATGGCACCACGTAGATGTGCGTCGTATTCATAGTAGTGAAGGGTCCTCTAGGTATGAGCACGCCCCACTGGCGGACGGGAATTTTTTTTCATTCATACACGGTTCCGCCTTGTCTGCGTAACGCTAGCATGATTTAAATTTTTTACATATCTAACATACATTTTACTCACTCCTGTGACGAACGTCACACGCATGTGGTGAAACAACGCAGCTGTTCTGGAGACGCTGGGAGAAAACGTTCCGGATGTTCTTAGAGTGCTGGGGGTCAGAAAGAAGCAGTCACACACGTTTAATATAACTAGACATTTGGCTGACGAAAGATTCTTTCCGTAGGCGATTGACCGTTTTGCCGGCTTGATACGTACGCGCTGCAAAGAGGGGAGACTACATCTATACGCTACCGGGACATAAGCTGTCAAGAACCCGGAATATCAATGCCGTGTAAGTCTTGAGGACGTTTATCAAGGCAGAGGCAGGTGGTGGCGCAGCGGGAGTATGCGCGTCCAGTAAAAAAGCTCTGGCGTGCGTCGCAGCCGCTTGCTCAATCTTACATTGAGGCATGCCAACAGCTACGGCTCAGTGCTACACCGCCAGTATTTCCTCAATGTGCACGGGCCTGACTCTTCAGGTACCGGGGAAAACCACCCGCTCTCTCGGATCCCGCGTGCCAGATACCTGCTTGAGGCACTGACACGTCTTGCCCTTTACCCATGGGACTAAGATGTGCACACGGCAAAGCCGCAGCTCAAACAGAAGTGCTCACTGACATACTCCCTCGCTGTCGTTGCGTAGGCGTGGTGGTTAGACAGAGGTGGCGAGCAGCACACCGTTGGTTTCGTTTTCCCGCTCCAGAGTTCATCGCTTCGTCGGCCTCCTCTTTCCCACACGCTGTAAGCATGTGAGCAGAGCCGACAGATCCCCTGAATACAATCGTACATTCCGCTTGCAGGAAGTTCCTCGAAAGGGCATGGAGGAAAAAAATACCCCGACCGAGCGGCAGCAGCCAGTACTGAGGACTCCAGAGTGCCCGCTGTCAGTTGCACACGCGGAAGAAGTATTGCCTCTTAGCTGGACGTACCTCAATTGATACAGAATGGACACGCCGCCTGGGAGAGCGGATGTGAGAAAAAAAACGGTGGAATCCAATGCAGACCGTGAGTTGTTAGGAGCCAGCACCCTTGAAGGGTAATCCAAATGCCATATTCGAGGTTTTGCAGCTGAGTAAAGAATCGAGCACATGTTTCAATGACGCTTGGTGTTCCATGACTACCGTAACCACCTCACTCACGATAGGAATCCGTGGTGTCTTTTTGTAGAATGTGCCATCCGGCCTTGGGCCGCTCCCGTCATCGCGGCTGCGCTACATCGAAAACAGTTCAGAGAAGGGATCCTGATAGGAGACGAACAATATCTCATACGAGTCATGTGCGCCGCCGTCAATTGCTTCAGGTTTCTCCTACCCGCTCGTGGTTGGCAGCACCGTCATCGCCATTACTGCCGCGCTCTTCGCTCTGTGCCTGGGGTTCTACGTCACCTGCGTCTGCTGGATGGATGTCAACGGAGGTAAGAACGATGTCTCGGAACTTCTTCAGAAGCAAAATGTGTTGCAAAACGTAGTGGGTTGAGCGCTTGCTCTCCTCTGCGTTGTAGCCTTCTTCCGGTTCTGCGCCACTGGCAAACTGCAGAGTGAAGCTTGCAAATCGAGAATCCCAAAACAAGGAGAGGTGCCGTTGCCTCCACCATACGCGCAGAAGTGCATCCTTTACGCTGCTGCGTCATCCATTTGACGACTTTCTACTGCAGGCATCCTGTTTACTGGGCGCGGGTGTACCTTGCACCAGAGAGTTGTCGGGCCTATTGCAATCATCTTCGGTACCTTTGGAGTTAGCGCAACCCTGTTCATACTTTGTCAAGGATTTGTCACTCCTCGTCTTCTAGCAGTTACGCTCGCCTCTCTGGGGGGTGGTGGCCCGGCTGCCGCGTGGAACTGGGTAGACGTGGCGCATCGCTGAGGTCCGGGATGACTTTAGAAGACTGCAGAAAGTCATTGGTTGGTACTCGCATTTTGGCGCACTGAAACGCGGCCGCACGGAAGTGTTCATATGTATTTGGTCGCTCTGTGTGCTTGCTCCAGAAGCCCTCGAACCGGTAGTGATGCAGTGACGTTCTGCCCTTCATTTTCTTCCGTCCCCCCTCTTCATATTATCCAGTGGCCGCGGAATCTTTAAGTCTGGCGTTGGTCCGGGGACACACTGCGAAAACAGACTGTTGGCGTTTCTTACTCGTCAAGACAGCAGCTGTTGAGCAATAAAGCCGCACCGCCCTTCTTTCTAAACGGGCACTGCACACCTGTTCCGTCCGAGGAAGTGACATGAAAAGCTCTACACAAGGCACTGACGCAGAGAGCGCAGAACGTCCGACACAAACGCACTAACACCGCGCCACGCCAAAATCTCCGTCTGTATAGATTTTTTGTGTTCTTGATAAAATATGACACAAACGGGCTAAGAAACAATATCTGGCGCGTTGTGCTCTGGATGAGGTGAACAGCTCGCGCGAAAATGCACGCCTTCACCTTAGACGGGGAGAGCCCAACTGGGGAAAAATTAAGGTATCAGCCTACGGGGATATCTGCACCTCATATATCCCATGTTAGGCGGAGAGTGATACCTACGCGAGTTGTCACCGCCGCGGGGCACCCGCCTCCTGCTCTCCACGGCAGACAGAGGACGTCAGTGTGGCTCTGTCTCAGGCGAGTTTTAGAGAAGCCCGCCCAGGCGCTGTCATACGTACGCACGTCAGGAATCACTAGAAAAAACGTGGCTCAGCGTGGCGGTGAAAAGCGCAACTCTTTGCGTCTGAGCAAGCTGGCGCCACAGCAAAACGAAGGAAAGGACAGACGTGCGATCTACAGTCTTCCGTACTCCCACTAAAGAGTAGAAATAAGTCTCACCCAGCTGATGAGCTCACGGACGCCGCTCCGAGCTTGAAATCACGAGCAGTTCAGACAGAGTACGTCTGCGATTCAAATCAGCGCGTCTACTGCACCTTCGTCACGCAGATGCAGCAGGTTTTAGTTCTCACTCCAGCGGCCTGCGTTCGCCGCGAAGTAAGCGTGTGTGATAAGTTGAAAGTCCTCGAGCCACCTGAGAAGAGACGCAAACGAGCACGGAAGCAGCTCTTCGGAAGGCGCGAACGGCGGCGCTGCAGCTTCTGGGAGACTGAAATCAGGAACCTATGGCATATGAGTAGCAAAACAGGTTCCGGACGCCCTCCAAATCACTAAATTGTGGCCTAACACCTGACGCGACGGCGCAAGGGGCTAGACATAAGGAAACGATGCGGACAGCGGCGACCCACCGGACAAGAAGAGATCCCGAAGAGGAGAGATCGCAAACTGGTTACAGAGCAGACATGAAAACGCGAGAGTAATGCGTCGCAGGCGAATTGGGCGTGAACCCCAAACGCAGAATGAAGTCTGTGGCGTGCGAAGACGGGAGAAAAAAAAGTGGATCATGCGTGCTATCACTACGTACAGATACACGTCTATGGATCTCGATACGCGCATGCATCCATTAATCTATAAGAATGCATATATATATATATATATACATGGATAAGAAGGAACTCTCAGGTCCTTCTTGACAGTTCGTTCTGCGTGCGCGCCCCAACGCGCACGCTTTTTTTGCCAGCGCTTTCGTCAAACCCATGCGAGCGGCTCAGCGTTCCATAGAACGAGGTCTACATAAATCATCGACGTATCGTGTGGCGGTAAGACATGCATATCTAGCGGATACGGTTGCGCCTTACGCTGCGATACGTGAATCGGACTTGAAATCAACGTCAACAAGCGAAAGCCGGTAGCAGACTGTTGGCGACCGGGCATTATCGTTCCCCATCGGCGAGATTCTTTCCTTCTTTGCAGCGCCTGCAGCTCTCTGTGCCGTCTGCTGCGCCGCGGCAGGCAACGCCTGTGAAGCATCCTGGAACACCGCCTGACCCGAGCTCCTCTGTTGTTCTGTGAGCCCAGCTCCGCTTGGCCGTTCCGCCCGTTTTCCCTTTACCGCTTCTCCTTCGCACTGCGGGCCTGCGGCCTTCTTCATGCGTTCAGGATGAACTTCACCTCTCTCCCGCGCTGAATTGCTCAACGAGCTGTCTCCTCGCTCGTCTGTACTAGAGAAAAGCCTCTCCGGGGTCTCGCCCCCAACCGTAGGAAAAAGAGGCCACGGAGCAACCGGCGAGGGAGCGGAGAAGTCGCGCGGGTGCTGTCGGAACGGCACTCGCGCCAGGCGCCGGAATCGATGCAGAGAGAGGGAACCGTGGGAATCCGAGAAGAGAATCTTCTCCGCCGCCGACTGGCCTGAGAAGACGTACAGTGTACATCACCTGCAGCCTGCTTCCCTGAATGAGGGGAAATAATACCGAGGGGAAAAAAGAGTCACCTGTAATTTCAGCGCACCTAGAAACACGGAAGGGTACGGGGGGGGTGGGGGGGTGGGGGGGGGGGGTGGGGGAAGGTGAAGTAGGGCGAGACAGAGACCTGCGACAGCTTGACAGGTATACCTGCTTTCTCGGCGGCGTCGTGCGTGTTGTTCTCCGCCTCTCCCCGAGCCGTCGCCGTCGATTCGTCTGCGGGCCTGCTGTGGAGTCCGATAAACTCACCTGCCCTCCCTACGACCAGAATGTTTGTCATGATGCTTGCATCCATGAACGCTCGGCCGACCAGATAACGCGTCAACCAAAGAAAACTCGCTTCTATGGTCTGTTCGCTTGAACAGGACGACGCGTGCCGTGCATCTCCGGAGTGATGAAGCGCGGCAGAGGAACGGCCTTCCCCTTCGGGCTTGCTCTCTTCTTTCAGAGGACCGAAAGGGCGCGCGGGGACCTCGGACAGCTCGGCGGCCGCAGCCCCGTCAGCAAAATCTTGAAGCAGAGCTAGAAGGCGACGCCCTTCTGAACGGAAAACTACGCTAGAGAAAACTGGAATTTACGGACAGCGGCAAGCAATCGCGATGCGCAGGCTGCGACGAGCCCAGTCGCAGCGGGCGACGCACGGGCGCTCAATAATACACATGCGCGAAGCAATACACACGGTTGCCGCACGTGTGACGGACAAAAAAACAGCACGGAGCGCGCACACTCCGAAGAAGCAAAGAACTTATGCGACTACTGATCCATCTGCATTTGTCGAATCTATCCCTCCCGTGTATCTTCCTGTGTATCGGTACCGCCACGCGTGCGAACCGCACCTGTTACGTTAGCGCGCTGGAGCTCCTGCGCGGCCTCCGAAGCAGAGGCAAACCGGGAAATGCGCTCGAGCAGGCCGGGCGGGCACGCCGCTGCGCGTGCAGAGGCAAGAGTGATTGACGGATGAGAGGAGGACGACGAAACGCCGTCGCCGAAAGAGCGCCACGCGGACGGAGCTGGGGAAGCGTCTGGCGGCTCTGGCGCGGAACCAGACTCGAGGAGCAACTCGAGACCCCGTGCAACTGCCTGAAAACGCACACACACCTCAGAAATGACAAGCGGTGAAGAGCAGCGACACGACAGCGCGACAGTCGCGGCGTCTGAGTTTCCCGAGAAGCCACTGTGGCGCGTCAAGAGCACCAACATCACGAGAGGGGACACAGAGACGAGAGTCACAGACACACGCTGTAGAGCTTCATCAGACAGGACCCCCTACTCACGAAATGTGCGCATAGAACGTTCGCGGGCATATAAGTGTATGTCTGGTTGCACGCTGAGGGCTAGACGCTGCCGAGGAATCAGCGCGACACAAAGCTTATGTATGCAGATAGAATACATCCAATTCCTCTGAAGCTCTCGGATATATACGGATACAAATACATCTCCATATATATATATATATGATATATACTCGTCTAGACGCAGCTCTCGAGCGCGACTGGCACCGCCGTCGATGGAATATGCTTTTAAAATATATATGCAGGCGACTGCATCAAAGAAGATATTGATCTGTCTTTTGCATGGCTGTTTTCGTCTGCGCACATCGGAGCATGATTTCCTCGTAAGATGAAAAAACGCGCACTCTGCGCGTGGAAGGGCACTCCAGAAGGAGACGCGAAAACTCCAGTTTCGCGTTTGTTGCCTTTTGATGAGGCATGCTTACTTCGCAATACGTATCAACCGACGACAAAAGAAACCGCTCTCTCAGAGACTCATGCAGGTGCGCCGTCACCCTCTTCAGTTCTGTCGAGAGTGAGAGAGCCACGCTCTGTTGGGAAGACGCGAAGGCTTGAAGAAGCAAAATCGTTTCAAATAAATCTCGCCCATCTTCCCAGACAGACGCGAGAAGGTCGCGGGCGTCCAGTGCCCTCAGGGGTTCCGCGCCTTCACCAGTGTGTCCATCTGTCGCACTTTCAGCCCGTCTCCCGTGGACTCCAGTCTCTTCCAATTTCTGTGTCTGCCCTCCAGCCCCGCCCCTCTGGTCCTTTGTCTTCCTCTCATCGGGCGCCTCGTCTGCCTGAGGAAAGTACACGCGAAGAGGTCTATGGCCAAAGAGCGCCGGCGAAACGGCGCGTCCGTTGAGAAACGCAGCAAAGTTGTTCTGGGGCGCTGCCGCCAGATGCCCGATTTCTTCGCGAAACGCGGCGTACGTGCACCTGAACAGGCGTGGCGGATCGAACTTCGAGCAGGCAGGCACAAGCCCGCGCGAGAGCTTGAAAAACTGTTGCATGGTGAACCGGCTAGGGAGCGCCAATTTCCTCTGTTCCTTTCTCCTCGCGGCCCTCTCGCACGGAGAATGAGAAGAGGCCGCGAAGGAAGACGACGATGCGTCCGGCGATTCCGGACGGTGAGGCGAAGCGGGGCGGCTGCGATGCGACCCCGTCTGGGCTCTCTTCTGGCCGCCCTTGTGCGACTCGGAAAAGTGCCGATGGGTGCTGTGTGACGCTTCAAATACGCTGTCATCGTCGGACGAGCTCTCCAATGACTGGTTGTCTTCGAAGAGGCCACATTTGGGTTTCAACTCGACGCTGAAGTATAGGAAGCTCGACGGCGGTACGTGCACGGAACGCGGCGTCAGTTCATGCTCTCCGTGCGGCATCTCTGACGCCGCGTGCCTCTGGATGTTGGCAAGCGACAGCGTACAGAGCTTGCGTTCTGCTGTGCTGGTTTCGCCCTCCCGCTTGCTTTCCAGGCTCTTTGGTGCGTTTCGAGCTTCGAATGGAGAAGCGCCGCATGCCGTCAGCATAGGGGGGGGCACCGTTACAAAATCTTCTTCCAACACGCACGGCACGAGCTCATCGCCGTCGTCGCGTGTCTCAGACTCGCTCTCAACTTCAGACTTGGGCGCACGCGCTTTGGGTGGCTCACCCGGCTCAGGAGACTGTCCGTTCTGGCCTTCACCTCCTGCGCCTCGCTCCTCACGGCCGAGCGCCCCTAGGCTCGGTCTCCGCGCGCGCGACTCGCCTTGCTTCTCCGGTGCGGCCTGGCGCTCCGAGCTTACGTTGTCGCCGCGTCCTGGCGACGGCGACGCCATGCCTGAGCTCGGTTCCGCTTTGAACAGTCTCCGCGAGGAAGCGAGCAGCGTCTGCGCGACGCGAGGGGGCAGGAGCGCGAGAGACTGCGGCGCAAGAAAGCGCGAAGCAATCAACCCGTAGAGACGTGGTGCGCGGCAACAGGGCACGAGCGACGCAGGGAGCCGCGTGAAGGACGCGCGCGAGGCTCCGGTGGCGGCGCCGCGCGGGAAGAACGAGGACGACTCTGAACACGAGGGTGGAGATGGAAAAACACAGCACAGACGAGACCAAGGAGGCGACCCGTGCGTTCCTTGAGGTGACCTTTGGCGTTGGGTGTCAAGTTGAATCTGGCGTACTGCGGCCGCGCCGGGTGCGGCATCAGCCCGTTCCATGGGTTCGTCGGCGTTCCGACACAGATCTTCCACGAGCCGACAGAATTCCTCGATGAGCTGCCAGCGGACTGCATGCGGCCGCTTGCGGAGCTTGAGAACTTTGCCCTGGAGCCGCGGATCTTTGCCCGCGTAGCGAAACACAACGTGAACGCCTCCCTCAGCCAAGTACTGCCACGAGAGTTCCTCCGCCTCCGCGAGGAGAGGCGCTCGCGCAAAAGCTGAAGACGCACCGTCCGCGCGAGAGCGGCGCTCCACCTCTCGCGGCTGAGGCTGTCCTGACATCGAGCCCAGACGCACCTTGTAGAGCCGCGGAAACGGCGACGCGGCAGACACGAGAGAACATATGGAGTAGCAGTCTTTCAGCGTCCAAAATGCACAGAGAAGTACGCCGCAAAACAGCACGGAGGAGATCAAGAGCCAGCCAGGCACATGAAGAAGCGTATGTCCGCGTGGGGATCGACATGCCATACTGGGCTAGTCGCAAAGGAGGCTAGCTGTCTGGCAAACATAGCCGTAAATCGACACCGGGTACTGTGGGAAATGGTCGTCGCAGGGATAAAGAAGCACGGGGACGTTTTTGCCGACGGTGGTCGGCCTTGCCTGGTCACTGGACAAACGAGGCAAAATGCGTCTTGCCGCCGCAGAAGCTGCCTCCCCGGACGCAACGCGAGACTTGATCCGCCAACAATCTTCCCCGAAAAGGCTCTGTCGCAACACACCTCATTTCAGTGACTCCCTCTACGCTTGATGGACGGCGAAGACGTCTATCGGGTGTTGACCTGTGTATCCAGAGAGGAGACGAGACACACGGCGAGCAATCGGGAAAAGGCGTTCGCCTCCTGCGTTTGCTTGAAAAGAGTCGGGGCGCCGCCTCTGGACAGGAGCTTGAGCGAGGTTTCTCGCCAGAACACCTTCTATACAAAAATGGATCTGAGATGCTGTCTCGCTGGCTTCCCGGCACCTGCCTTCGGCTGCATGCACGACGGACGAAGAGCCCCGACCGATCACCGATCCGCTCCATACCGGACTGCCTCCGTTTCCGCCCCCCGCCTGCATTCGAAACTGATTCGGAGCACATTCGTGTCACCTTTTTGTCGGCAACGGACAAAGCAAGCTCCTATGAGAGGGTCACCAAACTGCCCTCACTCACCCAGGAAGCCCACACCCTCGACGCCGGACGCAAGGGTCTAGCGCCAGCCCGAGTACGGCCTTCCGTTGGAGCCGGGCGCCTGCGTGAGGGTGCAGTCCACGGGCGCTGGGAAACTCGCGAATCTTGGCGAGTGGTGTTTCGTGCGTGATCGTGGACAACAAAGTCCTCTGGCGCGCGGAACTCGTTGGTACAAACATTTTCGGCCTATCAAAAGGTATCGAGTGACCAGAGCGGCGAGCTGGGGGGAACCACGCAGACTCCGGCGCCCACCGGACGCGAGACCGGCAGCACCTGCGCGCGCGGACAATCACTCGTTGCTCGGCCCGAACGGTAGTTTTCTCAAATATCAACTTGCAGCACAACCAAGTCTGCGTAGGCACATCAGCGTCCGGCCGCGGCGGGGATTCGGACGACCGTAACAACGCTGAGAAGCGCTGTCTCACTGGCGACACACAACACACGGGTCGCTCCACCGCCTGTGTCCATTAGCAAAGAACTCGCTGAAAACCGGTCAGTCTCCCAGTGGACCTCCGAGTGAGGCACTCCCATTAGTGCTCTTAGACTTACTTGTTCTCGGCGTGAACCAAACAAAGACAAGACACGAACGCAGCTCCCATCGCCCCCCCCTCGCTTTCCTACGCGGAACATTATAGTGTGTTCTCTGCTATTAGAGTTCGGATTCCTTCCATGGAAAGCTCCTCCCGATCGTCACATCGCGTCGCGGCGTAGGGCACTCCGGGAATGTAACGCTCATTCAGGCGGATGCCTTCCTTCCCTTGCTCTTGTGGAGGAAGCTGTGCATGAAGCTCCCAGGCAACTGTAAATGCTTCCGTGGTTCGTGAGGTGCTTGTCAAAATAACCTGGGCTGCCACCCTCCCATGTTTTCACTACGGGGCGCGCTAGAGTGGGTGCATGCTTTCTATACGCTGAACCCCTCTGAAAAATCGTTTTATGAGCAGCATGTTATAAGAGGGAGTCTGCGGAGAGTCCCGGCGATAAGCACTGCCGCGAGGGCAGGCGCACTGGCTACCTTCGGCACGCAGCGATGACGGATTCGGAGCAACACCGACTGCGAAGGACCGAAAACGTTTGATCAGGAAAAACCAATTCGAAACAGCTGGATTCGTTTCCATCGCCACGCACCCTGCCACAGAGCAATACCGTCCGTCCCCCGTTGCTCCGCCTACGCCTTAGCGGCAAGCATGGGGGCGGACCTGCCCGAAATTGATACGAGGAAAAAACTGCTGGCTGCACATGGACAGGACATTGCCGTCCACGACATGCAGGGAAGCACGAAGATTTATGTAACTATGCGTTCGTGGATCTGCGTGAGCCGACTCATGTAGACCTGCATAGCGGCTCTGCGTGGAACCCCGGACACTGCTCGCGCATATCGCACGCAACCTTCAAACCGAATCGGAGTCGTCGCGATAGCCCCAGACCCGCGTCACACTGGCTTGATATGGTGAAAGCACTGTTGACAAAGTGAGTTGCAGGACCGCCTATAAACGAACTGGAGAAACGTTCCCCTGCTCACACGGACAAGGCCGGGCGACGCCTGAGCGGTCCATGAACCGACTTACGAAACCCGGGCTCGCCAAAACGACAAACAAGACCACGCAGACCGGTCTTCGACACGGGCTTTCTCGTGGACACTACACACATGCCAGGGACATCTCCTTTCACGCAACATGGGATTCGATTTCTCGCTCCCAGGTTTTGTGCTCGAGTCCGTCGTGCCGACTTTGAGAGAGCTGAAGGGCATAGGCTGCTTTTGAGGTGGCGTGCTCCGCTTTCGTCTCTTTCTTTGCGTGTCGCTTTTTTTGCTTCTTGGACAGTCCTCGCGGTTTCGACTGGTGCTGCATGGCGGCCTTCCGCTCCGCAGCCAGGCGTTTCCTCTCCTTCTTTGCCTCTTTCCGCTTTTTTCTGGCCTCAATGATCTCGGCCTTCCGTTTCGCTTCTGCGTCGCCCTCTGGGTGGTCATGAGCCGCCGGCTCGCGATGAGCGAAACGGGATCCCTTGTGGTGGCCCTCGTGACTCCCATGCTTTTCAGCATGACCGTCGTGATAAGAGGCTGAGGCATCTCCATGCGTCTCGGAGCTCTCTGGAAGCCCTCCTGAGTGAGCAGAATGTTCGTGCGCCTCCTTGTGATGAGCCTTCTGGGCTCCGTGGCTCTCGGCGCTTCCCTCGTGATGCCCCGTCTTGGTGCCACCCGACTTTTTCCTCCTGTGTTTTTTCGACTTTCTACGGTGGTCGTCATGGGCCGCGTGGCTGGCGGCTGTGGCGCCATGCGTCTCCGAGCCCTCGGGCTCTGCGGTCGCCTGCGCGTCCTTGCCAGGCGCACCTGCAAGCGCGTGAGCCGCTGTCTGGTGGCCTTCGGCGGCCTCGTGGTGACCTGCGCCTCCGGCGTCAGGAGTGTGCGATTTCGCGGGACTCTCAGCTGCATGGTGCTCAGCGGAGCCTTCCGGCCGATGCGCCTCAGCAGCCGCAGCGTGGCCGTGAGACCCCGCGGGGTCTCCGCGGGGGCCGGCGGCCTCCTTGTGATGAGCCTTCTGGGCTCCGTGGCTCTCGGCGCTTCCCTCTTGATGCCCCGTCTTGGTGCCACCCGACTTTTTCCTCCTGTGTTTTTTCGACTTTCTACGGTGGTCGTCATGGGCCGCGTGGCTGGCGGCTGTGGCGCCATGCGTCTCCGAGCCCTCGGGCTCTGCGGTCGCCTGCGCGTCCTTGCCAGGCGCACCTGCAAGCGCGTGAGCCGCTGTCTGGTGGCCTTCGGCGGCCTCGTGGTGACCTGCGCCTCCGGCGTCAGGAGTGTGCGATTTCGCGGGACTCTCAGCTGCATGGTGCTCAGCGGAGCCTTCCGGCCGATGCGCCTCAGCAGCCGCAGCGTGGCCGTGAGACCCCGCGGGGTCTCCGCGGGGGCCGGCGGCCTCCTTGTGATGAGCCTTCTGGGCTCCGTGGCTCTCGGCGCTTCCCTCTTGATGCCCCGTCTTGGTGCCACCCGACTTTTTCCTCCTGTGTTTTTTCGACTTTCTACGGTGGTCGTCATGGGCCGCGTGGCTGGCGGCTGTGGCGCCATGCGTCTCCGAGCCCTCGGGCTCTGCGGTCGCCTGCGCGTCCTTGCCAGGCGCACCTGCAAGCGCGTGAGCCGCTGTCTGGTGGCCTTCGGCGGCCTCGTGGTGACCTGCGCCTCCGGCGTCAGGAGTGTGCGATTTCGCGGGACTCTCAGCTGCATGGTGCTCAGCGGAGCCTTCCGGCCGATGCGCCTCAGCAGCCGCGGCGTGGCCGTGAGACCCCGCGGGGTCTCCGCGGGGGTCGGCGGCCGCCTTGGGGCCAGGGTGGGCACCAGCGCGACCGTGGCGAGCGCCTAAACCGTGCGCCTGCGATGAGACCTCGCGGAACTCGTCCGACTCGGAGGCGGGTGCATGCAGGCCGGCGCCGCTGTGAGCGGGCCCAGCTCCGTGCTCCGCGGCGCCATGCGGCGCATGGTGGACCGAGGGACGGTTTGCTGCGGCTTCCGAGGCATCTGAGGAAACTGCCGACTCATCGGCGTGTCCTGCGGCGCTCTCAGGGGCCGCCGCAGACTGCGTGTCCGCGTCAGAGGGCCCAACTGCCGGCTCCCCCTTCTTGCGCCTCTTCCGCTTCTGCTTGACCGGGGCTGAATGGTCGCCTGAAAAGAGGGCGAAACCCGCAGGGGAGAAGAACGCTGAGGACGCAGTGCACACTCAGAGACGCAGGGGGAAACGGCAGAGAGCAGCGGACAGCCAGTGCAAAGCAACAAGGACACGTGGCTACCCTTCGCTTTCGCGCACTAGACACCAAAGGAGTCGCCGTCGATTTCTCGACAAGCTAGAGAGCTACGGGCGCTGGCATTACATACGACTATCAGACAGTTAGCGTCAACACAGAGACGCCAGATGGCATGGCGTGGTGACGTACGCGCCAGGCACTCTTGATACGTCTTCTCGAGATCTGTGCCTTTCGCGAGGATCCCGGCATCAGCAGGGCAAGCGGACAACGCAGGCGGCCCTGAGATTCGCAGGAATGAACACACGTGAACGCGTTGGTTTCAGCCTTGGGCGCGCTGCCCGCGCATGCGGGCTCGTTGTCTCGAGGGAAGCAGTGCATGTTCCAGAGATGGAGAGGCGTATAGCGCTGGCGGTGTAGCGCATATTTTGCTAAATATCCTCTATAATAGAAGCACACCGTACCTGCCTACACCCGATAGTCGGTACAGGGTGAAAATTCATGAGCAGAATCCACATGTGTGAAACTACAAGAGCTATCAAACCTCTATCCTTAACACTAATCCCCTCTAGCAGTGATCCTGTTTCGCTGGTCTTGGCTACATCCTGCGCGTGTGGATCTCTTCCCATGAAAAGAAAACGAATCTCATCGGACTCCTGGTGCGATACGCTGCGCGACTGCTGTGGCGAACCCGTCCACCTACAAAAGTTCTCACTGCAGGGTGCTGTGTACGATTGCAACAATGTCTCGCCGTGCGAGAAAAGGTTCGGTTCTCTCGCTCCTTGATTTTTGACTTACGCGGGCGGTTCGTGGACGCGGTGATGAAACTCGCCTCCGCAGGCACAGACGCAGGGAGAACGCAAGCAACCTCAACGCACAAACCCTAGAGAGACATGGGAATAAAGGCCTCGGTGGTGCATTGCTACGCGCTCGAAAAGGCGTCGCGATGCCCACACCAGCATCAGAAGTTCGACGACAGCGCCAACAACAACTCTGAGAGGAGCTTTTGCCAACGCACAGCCTCCGCCGAGGAGCACTTCTACGCACGAAGAACTCAGAGAGGCAAACCGCACTGAGCCATGCCGGTTGACGCACGCTGGCCGCAGTGTGTCTCCGAACTTTCCGCTGCGCCGTTTCAGCTGCATGGCCTCCCACGCCTCGGAACACAACACGCTGCCTCAAGCCCATCCCTCGTACATGCACCTCGACACACAAATAATTACACGCGCATGCATGCACGGAGACAGCAAGCAGGGAGTGCTGCCACATGCGGCCATAGGTCTTTATATCTAGAGTGGACTTCCCACAGGGATAGGACGCGTTTAGCTGAGTAAGGCAAGAGACTTACGCAGCAGCGAGTTGCGCTCGATCAGGCACTCGAGGACGCTGAGGCGGCCTTTGACTGAAGAGACACAGAGACAGCAGACGAGCACGCTCAATCAGCGCTTGACAGGCTTAAGCATGCGGTGATAGAACGCGCAGGAGAATCAAACAGAAACGAACTCAACGCCTTGCAGACGCTGTTCCTGCTACCACTGTGGAGACGTGTCCATGGCACAGCAGCGTTACGAAACGCGAATAATCGAAGCATATGCACGGAAAACGCGCGACAACGCACGCAAGATGGCTCAGACAAACACTGACGCAGGCTGTCAGGAGACAGCCTCTTGGCGTTGGTCTACGACTCGTGGCCAGGCAACCGGACTGGCGCGGCGCTCTTCCTGCGCCGTGGCGGCCTCCAGCGGTTGTCTTTGCAAACGCAGCTACACACCTGGCACAGCTGCTACCGCTGGAAGTTGTCCGGTGCCGCCCTCTCAGAGGTGAGACAAAAACTCAGAGACTGACAGAGGAACGCAACAGCTGCAAAAACAAATCGGGGCTCGTGTGGCTGGGACGCACTCGTGTCGATTCGAGACGTGAGAAGCTTCTTCTGCTTGGCGTTGCCTGTCATGAGCTCTGAAACACATCACAGCAGGCCCGAACACAGACATCCATCTGCAAGCCAGGGCACGCAGTGCCGAAGCTTCCTTCATCGAAAAAACAAACTTCCGCGCACTATCTTCCCTGTCAAGATAGAGCCCGGCGCCTCGCTCCTGTCGCCTTGCGAAAGAGTGCATGAACTCGCTGCCTTAGGCCTGAGGGAAAGATCTGAGCGAACGCCGGATAAAAGCAGGGCTTGCAGAAGGCCGTTCCGCTAAAGCTAGTAAGGAAAGCAATGCAGACTACGACGACACGTGGAGATCTACTAGTAACCACGGGCGACTCACGTTCATTCGCCGCCTCCAGGCGCGCCATCCACACGCGGAGTCCTCGTTCATCTACAGAGACGGACGAAAGACACAGCGGGGGAATGGAAGAAGTCCCGCAAACGTGGGTGATACACCCGCCGCACCACATGCATCTGAGTCAAAGGACGTATCATCTTCCTCTGTAAGTGTGAAAGATTCGGTTTAGTTCCTGTGGTGGATGACCCAATCAGTGCGCAGACACACGGGCTGTTGGACCGGCCGATACGATGTGAATCGAGACATGCAGACGAAAAAACGAATCTGAGCTTCGCAAAGACACATCGGAAGGACATATTCACACATCCCAGTCGACAACGAGCAAAGACAAACAAGAACCCTCGCGTAGCCTACCGAACGATTTCTTGATATGCGAAACGGGAGTCGAGAGACCTAAAGCTGGAGCAAGAAAGACACAAAAATCCACGTGAGACAGCCACACATAACGTCTTCTGACACATGG
The DNA here is from genome assembly GCF_002563875.1 of Besnoitia besnoiti. Lineage (NCBI taxonomy): Eukaryota > Apicomplexa > Conoidasida > Eucoccidiorida > Sarcocystidae > Besnoitia > Besnoitia besnoiti. The sequence continues at coordinate 2,151,946 of NC_042360.1, read as the reverse complement.
CCTGAGGAAAGAGCGGCAACGTTACGCTGGAAAAGCGGATACCACGGGTTCGATTGAATCTCATTGAGCATCTTGCCCCTTCCAGTGTTGTGCGAGCCGCCGTTGCTACCGCTGAGCATTCTGTTTCCAAGGGACGGCTGATCAAAGCAGAGAATCAACGCTTCAGCGTGGGGAAAGAAGAAACCTTGCGAGGGCAGCCGCCTCTGCACATGCATGAGGCGCGTCTGAACGGTACGCCCCCCGAAAAGGCGCCGCAGGCTGCACACGCGGATCATGCCAAAAACCTTACCTGTGACGAGCTTCGCCACCTCATACTTTCGCCTCCCTAGAGCTGAAAGAAGAAAACCAGACAATCAGAGGCACGCTTCCTTGAGGTGCGAACCCCTCGCGCTCGGCTCGGAGGAAAGAATCGTGTGAAGCAGACTCTGACGCGGAAACGGCGCGACAGGAGTGAAAAGCAAAACGTTGAGGAGGCTCACCTTCCGTTAACGCCTTAGTGAGCTCCTTTGACGCGTGCCCTGTCGCTGTATCCAGAGAAACGCAGAGCCACAACAGGACCTTGCAGACAAGTCAGACTCTCTGTTCCCTCTGTTCTGTGACGCCTACTTTAGCACTAACTGAGCATACCGCACATTCGCGGATGGACGTCTCGCCTCGGTCAGAGTGCGTTTACAACCACGAAGCATAAATAGTTGTTTCACTAATGGAATAAATCCGGAAACAAGCGCCTGCAGATGAGCGCATCTCGGTGTCTGTACGCAGCCGCGCGTCTGGATATCCGCGCTCTGGGCCGTTCCGCGAGCTCCGTCATTTTCTCAGCGTCCGCCTCAGTTTTCGCATCCTGAATCGGCCTACACTGCACGGCTTTCGCTGCTTCGATTGCGCTGTTGAATGCTGAAACACACACAACACACGAAACAGCCGCAGGGAAAAACACTGTCGCAGCAGCGAAGGCCCCCAGCAGACGGGCGAGAAGGCCAACCAACACTCAGAAACCGACTGAACAAACGCCACACGGGAGGGAACTGTAATACTTAAATATTGAAGTATCGCGTACTTATATTTACATCTAACAAGCAAATAATATATATACATATAGTTGGTACTGGTGAATTCTTCAATCCAGCATCCTGGCAGGAACTAAGGACGGGAAGTCGCGAACGCAATTGCGAACAGAGGAATCTTAGGAAGTGAGGAAATCGAACAGATCCGAGACACGCAGGCCAATCGACTCAGGCGCGTGAGATGAGCACAAAGTGAACACGCGCAACAGAGAGACACGCAGGACTACAGCCTACTCGCGGCGAACGAGAAGTGACCCCGGTAAGCTTCGGCCTCGCGGGATGGCAACGTGAACGCAGGCACGGCGCAACTCGCAGGGGTGTTTTGAAGACGTAGATATCGAGGCGTGCAAGAGTACTTACGCTTTTCGAACGTCAAGCCAAGATGGTTTCGAGCGATCACTGAATCGCAGACAACACAGGATGCGGAGAAAAAAGAAGCGTCGAGGGAGGCTAAAAACGAGCTGTCTTCACGAGCAGGCGATCCGCAGTGCGTTTCGCGTGTGTCCCGAGACCAACGTGCAGCTGTTCAGATGTCAAACTATCAGTTTCCTCCTGCGGTCTAACGCTTCGCACCTCTTGTGCGGCGCCGGCTACCATGAAAACTCTCGTGAGGGGTAGTCTCAACCATGCTCCCCAGTGAGCCGCGAATTCGGATCTGCGGTCTGTGCCTTATCGCGGAAGCGCCTCCCCCCTCTCTGCTTCGTCCAGCTCCTTTTCGCTCTTTCGCGAGGCCGCAGGATTAACATGCGCGAGCCGGACTCACAGCGTAGGAAGCCCGTTAGCAAGGGGTCAAGCGTGGCGCTGTCTGAGAACACAGAGGGAGACAAACCCGAGAGAGGGAAATCTGACGCGAGACGCGCGACGAAATCTGGCGTAAAGTTGCATTTCCGTTTCTCTCGAGGCAAAAAGACGGAGCGGTGCCATAACCACATGCACATGTGTATTTATATATATGTATATCTAAATGTGGACGCTGTTACACATATACATGCATATAAATATATACATATATATATATATAAGCATAGCTACGTCTGAATCTAAATGTGCATGCGCTTGTTTGGGCAGTACTTACGTGCGGCGGCAGTTTTTGGATCCTCTGCAGACAGAGGAAGACGAAGCAAGACGATATCCAGAAACGCAGTTGACAGACCGATAACGAGTACATTTGTTCTGCGACCGCCTGGTGTTTTGACTCTGCCCCTGGCGCAAGACTGTCTCGAATCTCTACTCGATTTGCTCACGTGCGGCGCTGTAGATCCCGTGGCTGCTCTCAGGTGCAGACCCGAGCAGGGTTTCCATCGAATCTACGAGCCGTTGCGAGGTACTTGGCGCTCTCGCCTACCTGGAATGTGTTCGGCCTCTGCACGCAGAAAAGAAATGCGGAATGGGAGACGAGTCAATACGCGCCGCACTAGCCTCTGACGCTTGTGCAGGAGGAATCTCGTGCTTCAGGTGGGCATTCATTGCCTTACAGCGACGCCCACCGGGTTTCTGCGTGATGTTTCAACTACGCTCTGCCTTTGTACGGCACTCGCGCAAGTAAATGTCCGGTACGCTCTCTCACTGGGTAAATACACGAAACTTTTCCTCATTCAGCCCTGGCTCGCCAACATATATATATATATATATATATATACTTATATATATATATATATATATGCGCATATGCCTTCCATTATGTGCCAACTCTACTACGCATGAACACAGTAACGGAAGTGGAGGGAGCCAAGGGACAGGGCAAGCGCTTGCAGGCGCACGCCTCTCCATCCCTCCATCGTTAGCCTATCGATGAGCAAAAACAGAAGTGGGAATTTCTGACTGCGCCACAGCTCCTTCGCGGCCAGATGCGATGCGTGGGCCTCGAAACATTGTCGCATGCATGGACTTACTCTCAGTCAAGGCGAAGGGCACAAGCAGGGACGCAAGATCCTTTCGGTCGGTTATGAAAGCTGCACACACAGCAGAGACAGGAGGCACCAAGGAAATCCCGCAGCATTCGAACGTGCGGAAGTTCCGTCACAAACCCCTCACGCGCACGCCAGTCAGATGCACTGACAACGTGGGAATGTTTTGTCGCGCCAAATCGTAAACACTCTCGCGCTTCTAGATTGCCCTAACATGTGCATGCCCGCAGTAAAGAAAGCCGGATTCGCGTACACTACAGCCTCAGCCTGTGTCGCTTACCACACGCTTGCTGGATTCCAGCTGACGAGAGCAGAGAGAGACACACAGGGAAGAAGATCGCTTTTCCATGCAGGTTCGATGTCACAGTCTCGATGAGTCATCCTCGCACAGATATAACCTGACTGGCCCTAGGCTACGACTCACGACAGACTCTCCAGAGGCGGCTGCACTCCTTCCTCTTTATGTTTCTTCTGAGGCGACTCCTCTTCGTTGCTTGCGTGCACTACGGTGTCTCCACATGGCGCATACACCACATACACGTCATATCTTTGCATCAGTCGCATCTTTCGTTTTCGCGATGATCCACCCGCAACGTCTGTGTGAGCTAGCCCGCGAGCAAGGTTTCGGTCAGCGTGAGCATTCAAGCCACAACTCAAGCGTGAAGGAATCTGGGCGCAGCCTCTTGAGAACGCGAATCAGGAGCTCGCTTACCGCAAGTTTCATCAAAGAGGCGTTGAAGCAAAGTGATGGCGGTGTCAGAGAAACCGAAGTCGGAAAGAGACTCTGCAACGTGCGAGGGCGGAACGTGCGCCGGCGCGCCCGCCAGAGTGCTGCATCGCTTGAAGAGGAACTTGACTTCCACAGTGAACCCTAAAAGACACGCGCGAACGAACAAGAAATCAGTGACCACACAGAGACTACAGCCTACGCGAGACTGCATGTACACGTGAAGAGAAGTAGAAAAGGAAGAGCATATATATTTGCATGCACGGTCGGGGGGGAGGAGCCTCGCTTAGTCTTTGGAAAATGTGAGTGCGCGCTGGATTGAGTTACGGGATGAAAATCGACACCACAGAGGGATCCAGAAGTCACGAGGCTCTGAAGAAAGCATCGCTCAAAAGACTGCCCCATCTGCTCCCTCAGCCTGGGCATGCCTACACACACATATGCAACTATATATATATATATATATATATATATATATATATATATATATATATATATATATACAGGTGTCCATACAGATGCGTTCTTGCATACCGATATATATATATATATATATATATACATGTGCATGAAAACGTACGCATATATATATATATATGCGCATTATCGCTTCGATTACGGGACCTCAAGCTTTCACGTTGCTTCCGTTCCGCAACTCTCGAGGCAGGCCAGCCACTCACAAGAAAGGACGTGTTCCCGGAGTTTGATGAAGGCGCTGGGGCTGAAAGCCGCGATGCCGAGGGGGTTCAGGATCGCGATGCGCGTGCGAGCACCAGCGTTGGCGGAAAAGATTCTATTTTTCCAAGATGACTGCATGCGCTGCGCAGACCCAACGAGGGCCGCGGTGGATTGTTCGTCGGACTCGATCTTGCTCCAGCCTTGGTTCTTAAACAGTTTTCCGGCGTCCAGAGCAACGGCGAAACACGCCGCTGAAGCATCCAAACACGCGTACTCTCGCGCCATATCACACCGCTGTTCAGGACAGATGCGTCCACACCGGTGCCGCTCAGGCACTCTCCCGCTCTACTGGGCAGTGAACTCTCGGCACTGTAGCATTCACTCGCAAGAATCCCCCGTCCACGCCTATGTCACTGACATGTCGTACTTGCGCGAGTGAATAAATATTCGGTACGGTAAGCCAACAGCTGTGTGAGAATGCCTCTCTTTTTCGGAGAGTTCGGCAATGATACATAACGGATGATATAGACCTATCTCCTGTTGGTGCTGAGAGCGCGAACACAAACCCAAAACTCTGAAGGCTCCCACACTCCACAAACCCGTGTGATTGTGGTTTTCGTACCGGCTCTGTTGTAGCGGAAGGCGTCGTGCAGCGCAGCGGCGCCTGCAAGGTCTCCATGCGACGGCCTGCGTTTCTTCGCTTTCTTCTTCGATTTTCTCTTCCGCCTAAACTTGCCTCTACGCTTCCGCGATCTGCGTTTGCCCACAGCAGTTGCTGCCTCGAGGAACGCGGCCGCTGGAAGCGTAGCCGCTGGCGCTGAGGCCGCCAGAGACGCCGGAGCGGCGGCGCGCGAAGGGGCAGGCGCCCAGGTTTGCAGGAAACCTGTGGAGGCCGCGAATGACGGCAGCCCGCGCGAGAACGCGGAGAAGAGCGAGGACCTGAACGGCCGCAGACCCTCGAAGAAAGAGGATTGAAACCGGGAAGCGGGGGCGGACTGCGAGGCCTCGTCTCGCAAAGGCACCGCAGCCTGCTTCTCGACCAGAAATGACGAAGGACCGGATGCGTCCGCCTTAGGCGGGCCTGCGTGATCGCCGCCCGAAGGCAAGCGCGCCGCCGCCTCTTCAATTTCTTGCATAACTTCCGCGCCTTCCTCAAGAACCGCGCAGTCCGTGGCGAGCCTCGCCAACGCCCCGGCGCTCAGGTCTCGCGACGCCGCGAAATAGCGAAACGTCTGCAGCAGCATGCGGACCATGGCCTGGCTGGCGAGACGGAGTGAGGCCCGAACTGTGGCGGAGACAGGAAAACACAGAATTCGAGAGGATGAGTGTGACCTCAAGATGGCCTGGAACTCGGTAACACCGGAGCAGGGCCGCCTCGAGGAACCGAATTCGAGTCCGGAACTGCGCAACAACAGTCTGCAGGAAAGTCACCTATCCAGTTTGCTCATCTGGAACGCTTTAATAACGCAAGGAGCATGTATAAGCAGTTTCACGCGTACTCGCACTAGGGCATCGCTTCTGTGACCATAGTGCTGCATCAAATATGCGTTGACAGCTGAGTGGACATATAATGGTGGATCTATACACACATACACACATTTATGCATATACATATATATTTATACAACTAGAAACGTCGTAAAACCCATCCACCCTGGAATCCAAGAGCCGTACTCGTCAACATGCGGATGAGACAAGCTGTGCTCAGGCGCCACCCAATTTCCATGCCTAAAATGCCAGTGCGCGGCGGCTCATTCCCTTTCGTAAGTCCGCATCGAGGCAGGACGGACGTACAGTTTCCAGCGTCGGCGAGGAAGGCCTTCTGGTCGCTGGACAGTTCTGGCGTATGCAGCTGTTCTTCGGTTTCCATTTTCTTCTCCAGCGCAGTCCCCGCCGCGACAACGTCATCCCAGTGCGCTTGTTCAGCAGCGGAGGCCTGAGGCGAATCGTCGCCACCTGCTTCCTCCTCGCCCACATCAGAGGCGCGCAAACTCGGCAGCGCCACGCTGTGAGCCGCTTCCCCGTCGCCGCCCTTCGCGTCGTGGCTGTCCTTCGCGCCGTCGTCGTGAGCATTTTCCTCAAAGGGCGGCGCGGTGCGTGCCGAAGAGGAGGCTCCTGCAGCGAGAGAGGACAAGCACGAATCAAGCTCCTTTCAGACCGCGCGTCCATCCGACACAGTCTGCGGGCTGCCAGCCGGCTTCCTGGTCATGCACACACGCGCACATCTACAAATGGAAGTAAAGAGGTACACAAGTGCGGAGTTGGACCCTCAGGCTGAATGGACAGGCGCAGCCTACCACTTTTAGTTCGCGACATCGACATGCGAGAAACCTTCGCAGCGAGATGCATGCCAGCGTGAGTAGATACGCTGTATCCATGAACATGAAACATGTACAAACGCACATAAGGCATTCCAAAGTGGCACTGCGTTTTGGTGCCGCACCTGCACGGGACCTAACAGGCGCTGGTGCGTCTGCTTCGTCTTCCCTCTCAGGCTGATGAGCCGGGGGACGAGACGAGGCAGCCGGCTGCGACTCGCCATCCTCCGCTTTCTCCTCTGCTGTGCCTTCCTTCGCCTCCTCCTCCATAGTTTCCGCGTGTTCTTGCTCTGCATAAAGATAAACGCGCAACAACGCAGAGGCCTCCCTTCTTCCGCTGGACGGGATAGGAACAGTCCACCGTCATTGTGGAGTCTTCCAGACCGCACTGCCAAGACTCTAAGCTCCTCACTGCGTCACCTGCCCCTCTATGCATGCGCCTCAATTTACGTCTACTTTTTACATGTGTATATATAGGTATAAATGCATAGTTGGGACTACGCATGTAAATCGTAGCTGATACACGCTGTGTGTCAACCTGCGATACTGTATATTTGTTTGCGGAACAGCAAACGCAGCTACGCGCACTCGCCCGGGTAGTGTCTGGCGGCCCCCAGCCACTGCAGCAAAAACTGCGCGCGGGGTCTCAGCGCGGAGAGAAATCGGAATTGGCAACGTCTGGCTCACCGATGTGTTCAATTTGCTGAGCCTCCTCCTTCAGCTCGGACGAGAGCGCTGAAGAAAACCCACCCCACACGCGCATCCCACAGGTGTCGTTTTGCCTCTCTGTCTTACTGATTCCATTTACATATAATCGATTCTAGTGACCACGTAGACAGTGCTTCTGCACATCTAGGCAGAAACGCACGCCGGTCAGGCGTCCTTGCTGCACACCTGGTTTTCTACTGCGACTCGCAGTCCCATGGTGTCTGAACTGCCTGAAACGCCTTTTGCACATGACAGAGAAGCAACATGCGCTCTCTCGCTATCGACTCAACGACCCCATCCTTTCCCAGCGGAGCGTGCTGTCGCTAGGGGCACATACAGTGGGCGAAAACGCGCGCGCCGCCCTCCATCGAGGCATCCTGAAGAACCGACAGGACAGAGAGGAAAAAACGTGTAAACACCGCACATGTTTTGCATCTTCTCGAGCTGCACGTCCCACGTCGGCATGCTGGCAGGCAGAGAGACGCGAAACCGAAAAAGAACTTGGGTGGCAGATCTCCGGACAAAAGGCGCCCGGTGACACTTGCAGCACGTAAGAGCAAGGATCCGTGAACTAGCGGAGCGGGACGGCGCCACAAGGAGGCTGAAGGACCCCCCAAACGAGAGTCAACCTTCTGCCGGACGGCGCGTCACGCAACACTCTTAGGAGAGTGGACGACGGCCACGCCAATTGTCAGGCGGTCAGGCCCCGAGAACTCTCAGATAGTCAGGGAATCCACCCTCTCAGGACACGCTAAGTAGGCCTCATAGCATTCTGCAGACTTGGTAAACCAAAAGAGATCTGGACGTATCTCGTCGCAAAGCGCGGTGCCTTCCTTGAAAGGCGGAAGGCGAGAGGTGGAGCCCGGACTGAAGCCCCTACCCACACATGCATGAACATACGAATCTATGAATGGCAATAGGAGAGGCAACTCATTGTCACGACAGGTTCCCCTGATGTCTCTCACCGTTATAGACTTGAGCACAGGAATAAATTCAAATGTCGTCATCGCTCCCGGAAAGGACGGCGCTGCAGGAAACAGCAGAGCCATTGTTACAGCCGCTCGACATTGCGTCGTTCGCCTCTTTTGGCGATCGGGACGAGGGAAGCAATTCGGGTTCGAATCCACTTCCGTGCAGCCTTTGTGCGCAAGACCATCATGCAACGTACAACCACGGACTGAAATCTACTCAAAACCCTCATTGCCCTTGCTCTCTGCAGATTGCAGGGTCGAGCCACCCTTCCCGCAGAACGCCACTTGCCGCAAAAAAGATTAGCATTCCTTTCTGGCGCCAGCGAACACGGCCCGGGACGCGCCAAGGCTTCGCTAGGCAGTGCCTCCGCAGCGCATCAGGAGTGATCTGAAGAATTTAAGTGTCTATGCAGACGGTCCAGCCTCGGGTGTTGGAATTGGTCCTGTCAGCTAGCTCATGCAGCGTCTTGTTTACGCTGTATGGCAGATTCACAGTGCTCCTGCGACACCCCCACCCCGGACCACTCACGCTCAGCTTCGAGGCATTCCAGGAGCTCCTGGCAGAACTTCGGGCTCTTTTTGCAAAATTGCCTCAGCTCCGCATGCATGTAAATCAACTGCGAAATCCACGGGTGCGCTTCGGTGTCTGCGTTCCGCACGAGTTGGCAAAGACCGGCCGCGTTCTCGCGCTCGACAAATTTGGCAATCGCCGCTTCCTGCGAGAAAAAGCAAGCCAAGCCATTGGCGCAGATCGTATTGCCCCTGCAATACGCAGATGCAGGCAGACGAATGTCTCAATAGGCGCGCGCCATCTTCACATCGACCGCGCACAAACACGCGGATGGGTATGCCGAAGCGTGCACTCTGCGAAAAATGCGCATTTCTGCATATACAGTAGTGCGCAACCTGCGAAAATTGGCGCCACGGAGGGGGTTCGCTCGGACCACAACCCTCGCTGTGACACATGTCGCGGCGACAGAGCCACGTAGGAACCGTCGCACGACGTGTGTAGGCGCCGGCCGCGTATGCCATGCTATGAGGAGTTCAGTCCACTAGCGCTGAGCTTACCGCTTCTTTGATGCGATTCACGAAGACGCTGCTGAGCTGTTTCACCGCCTGCGAGCCGAGCGCGAGAGGGAGCGACAGACACGCGTCAGTGAGGCAGGTCCCGAGTGCAGGTAACACGGGTGTCTCTAGGACGACCGCAGGCTGAAGTGGGTCTGCGGGAGCTATATCGAACCTCAGCAACCGAATGCAACTCTCCCTGCTTCACCTCTGTCGCCGACTAGTTCTCCAAAGCCTCGCCTGCCAGCGACACGCACTGCAACGGTCGACGAGCGTCGAGGCACACACACGCAAGACGCGCGCTTCACCTATAACCATAATCAGTCACCCGAACCCCGCTGCAGCCTCTTTTCCTCACTTTCTCCGACGTCTCATACTCTTGCGTCAAGTCGCCGAGCAGCTCCTGCAGACACAGTTCAAGGCACATGCGCGAACAGGGTTTTGTAATCCCCACACGGAGAAGCACCTCGCGCCCACACGGGCCTCGCTCAAATCATCACCTTCCTCCTCCAGCTCCAAGAATGCAGACGCACGCGTTTACACAAACGCATCTGTATCTACCTATATATACAAATATATAGGTGCATGTATGATTATACGTATACACATGCGTGTGTAGGCATAGTGCGCTGCGGAGGGCGTGTCGACTGTCGCTCACCTGGGGGGAGACCTGACCCTCGAGGCGGCTCTGAATGAGCTTAAACGCCGCCTGCACTTCGCGGTTTGTCATTTGAAGGATTTCGTCGAGCATGGCCGCCGCCTCCTCCTCGTTTGCCCAGAAGTCGGGCTTCATGAGTTCTGCGACGCTCAGAGAGTGCCCGTGAGCCTCAAAAAACTTGGTAACTGCGTGATGCACGAGCTCGCCGACGACGTCGTTCGCGTGGGGCCCGCCGCGGTGCAGCTGTTGAAAGAACGAGGAGCGATTCGCGAGCGCATTCTTCAGGAACGCGCTCCCCTTTCCGTATCGAACAAGCGGAATCTCTGCAGACATCGGCGTGGAATCATCGCAGGCTCACGAGATGGAAAGCGGCAGAAAGCGTGCGCGGAGATTGTTACGGAGAGTGACGCCTCATCCGAACGCGCACGCGCCATGGGGCATCTGCGTGACTGTGCAGAGTCCGGAAGGACCGCGGATGCTAGACGCCGCAGTGCTTGGCAAAGGCAGTGAGCCACGATAATGAAAAAACGCGGTAGGCAACGGCGTCGTATAAATGTATGTATACATATATACTCGATATGACCACGCAAGCACTGATGCGTAGTGCAATCGACTTTATATGACGGTTTCTTTTATGTGTCACTGAGGCCCCGCAAGCTGTAGGCGGAGCTGGGTTCTTCTGCCGATGGGCTCCGGTGAAGCACTAGACACGAAAATGGTATCCTGCTCACCAGACTCAACGCAGGCGTCCGCGATAGCCTTGTCGAGGGCGTCTGTCGTGTCGAGCTGAATGGTAAGATCTTTGGCCTTGACTCCCGATGGCAGCATCCCACTCACAACTGTGTGGATCTGAAACGTTCACGCATCAAGCAAGAACCGAAACGTGGAGCCCGCCCTCGCCTGCACCTCGTTCCCGAGGTCTGCGCCAATTCTTTCACGCCTTTCAACTCTGTGGCGAATCACGCGTTGGCTCATTGTAGGGAAATCGATAACGGCCGCTTTGCCGCTTCGTCTTCCTCCCTTCCTGTTCAGAGGCGTGCACGCCCCGTGGATATACACTTCAGACGTGACACGTCGGACAATGTTGCAAGCGTATGAAGACAGTTGAGACTGATCAAGTCTCGGGGGTCTGCTGTCTGCCGCGCGAAGAGCTGCGGAACCAGCTGGGTTACCTTTTTGAGCTCGGACAGCCTGTTTTGCGCTTCGTCGTGCGCGTCGCCCGAGCGCGACGGCAGAATCTTCTCCTCAAGCATGCGGATCGCGGCGCCTATTGGCACCGCGAGGAAAGTGTAGTAGAGCATCGACAGCTGTGCGACCATTCGCCAGGTGCGCAGCAGCGGCACAAAGGAGAGAAGCGCTTTGGTGTCAGTCAGCGACGACGCCTGGTGCATCGTGGACATGACCATGAATAGCATCTGCACGAACTCGAGCCCGTTCGCAAAAATGATCGGCGCCGTCGCTTCGGCTGAGGCGCAACACACACAGACAGTCCAACGACCGCAGACTAAGAGTCAGCGGCACTTGGATGCAAACAGGAGACATAATTCCTCCTCACACGCAACAAGCGCAGAGCGCTACCGGCAAAGCAGCACGGCAGCACGGAGCCGCGGAGAGGTGAGAGCCGTGGACGCGGAGACATGTATTCAGGCATCCTGCATCCACACCTAACGCATTGTGCAAGGCGAAGAAATCAAAGCAGACATGATGAGCCAGGGGCTCCACGCTGTCTCTTCTGGTGGCGGCAAAGCCTCTCCCTTTTACAAGACTCCACAGAACTCTCCGCGTTGTACCACTGCTCTCTGTGGAGAGCTACACCGCGTCGCGGGTCGGCGGCCGCAGCCTCGTGTGAGCATACATGAATCAAAGCCGGTCACGGAAACGCACGCGGACGGGGCCCCCTGATGCGCGCCGCCCGGCGGAATCCTGGAAATGAGCACGCGGTCGAAAGCCGGCAGCTCCGTCAGCTTCCAGTAGTCCGTGAGAGCGATGAGTCGCCGCAGAAGAGAGGCGCCAAACTGCGGCAAGCGGCAGGGGCAATCACCTCACACCACAACTCATCCCAACAAAAAAGGGAAATACGGCATCGTCAATGTGTTTACTGAGACAGCAGGAGTTGCTCGAAGGCTGCAGGCTTGACGGGAAGCGAAAGAACGAGCCGAAACGTCACAGCGCTTATCGATTAAGGATATCTAAATCGTAGGCTACGAATACTCAGCATGACACGAAACTAACTGATACTGTGGATGAGATAGCGAACCAGACGTCTCGGAAAGATGCTCTGTCTGGGTGGAACAGAAGCAGCAGAGGTAGAAGCACCCGACACGAAAAGGACGGTATGATTGCAACGAGTAATCAAGAAGCACCGTTCAGGACGCTTGTTGGGGAGCATAGAAGGTGGTATTTTTATAACTGGAGAGAGCGCGAGAAAAGACAAATCCAGACCCTCAGTCCTTGATATAAAGGACATCGAACCGTAAGACCGACCAGGCGAACGATATCGCTTGGAGTAAAGGTGATCTGAATCCCTGCTGCGACACCCATCTCCGCGATAAAACCTTTTTGCCCCTCAGGAGGGATAATTTCTTCGACGGGCTTGCCCGCCTCCTCTGCAACAACCTCCATCAGCTCGTTCTGTATCGCAAGACAAAATCGCAGATAGAGACAAGTCCGTTAACGCGCGCGAAGCCCCGGTTCCCGCGAGAAAGTGTAAGTGTCGAGGTAGCGACAGCCAGTCCAGTTGTGTTTGTTCCATAAACAAGGTAAGAGTACTCCTTATCGGGTCCACAAGACCAATCCTGTGCCGCAGTGACTCTGACGAGCATATCAGGGGTAAAGGACAGGGGTTGCAGCACAGAGCTGTTCTGCCGCAGGTTCGTGCTCGGGAACCCATGGCGTGAGCCCTTTCTTCTTCTAGAATACAGTGCAGAATCGGCGAGAAGGGGCGAACGCCTGCAGTGTTCCAGTGCTCCGTGGTGTGATTCCGTCGGAAGGGCCCCTAGAATTTAGTCGCAGGCCAAACCACTGACCTCGATCGTCTGCCCTGCGAGAATCACATCAATATCCGTTCTCCTAGGCTTATCGCGGAAACGAGCTTACCCCAAGATCAGAAGCGGTGACGGCGTCTGCACTCTGTTTGATTCTCCGTTGAGCTCGCCGAGCCCGCACCCCCCCACTCGCTGGCGAGGTATGTGCGGCTTCCGCGAGGCTCACGGATACCCACCCCTCCGTGGACATGATCAGGGCTAGGGGAATAAATACGAGGAGGACCCTCGCAAAAAAGCGGTCCGGTCTCCTCATGGTGTGCATATTAAGTACTCTATAGCGCTGGACAGCCTAGAAAAACGCGAGGCTTCCCCCGGAAATCCGATGGGGCCGCGACTGGCGGCTTCATGCCGCGCCGGCGAGCATTCGCGCCAGGACGAAGACGGGAAACAGTTCGCGCCCTGTTTAGCGGTGGAGGTGGCAGGGAGCGAGAAGTGGAAAAAAATACTGCTATCAAACAGATGCAAGAACTGCTTGTCAATGGGCGGACACCTGCGTCACGGCGTTTTTTCTGACTCAACATGGTTGGCGGACCGGTTGTCTTGCATACACAACCCCAGCTGAAGAGCAAAAAGCACTTTTAGTCAGCAAAGACGAAAAAGAGCTCAGGAAAACAACGCGGAAAGGCAGGGTAGAAAAGACATTCAAGAGTAAGAACAAACCGAGATTCCACCAAAGACTTGCTCGGTCGAGGGAAAATTTCGTGTCGCCGAGGGCCTTCCGCACGCTGTACGAACGAAGACACGCCGTTGCGCTGTCATGCACCGCGAGCCGAAAAATGAAATCGGCGGCTCAGTGCCACCATCCCTCAGTCTGATGGCCAAGGGAGGCAGAGAATCAAAGCCCTCCCCAAACTCGGCAGAAAGGAACGCCAAGTGTACTTCTCCATTGCCTCCTCCTGTCCTACTCCGCGACACTGCCCGGGCTCCCGCTGAGACTAGGCAACCCGGCGCTTCGGTTGACTCAGCACGACGAGGCGGCCGCACGCCACTGCGTTTTGACGGGAGCGCGGGGGCCAAAATCCGCTCACTGTGTGACGCAGACGGCGTGGCACAGTGCTCGACCTTGCTGACCATTTTTCCTGGCTGGTGGCTGGGTTTGACTTCTGCTCCCAGATCGTCGCTGCCTCTGAGAAGATAGAGTTTTTGCCGTGAGCTGCTCGGTGCCTTGCGCCAGAGAGGTGTAAGGGCGCCGCCACGCTTCCTTCGTGCTCGGGCGGAGCTAGTGCGGTTGGTGATCTTCCGACGACGATGCCACTGAGGGGATGATGAACAGTCGTTTGCACGCCAGCCAAGCAGCCCCCGGAGTTCTCGTACGGACATGTTCCCGGAGACGACTGTCCACGGAAAACCGGCAGTCATGAGTTGGCGTGGCTCTTGTCCAGGCGCGAATGCGGGGTGGTGTTCTTGGGTTTGTCACAGTGCTTGGAGGGTCGTTCTGGAGAGTAGCAAGAGCATCTGCGGGGTGACACTCTACGCAATCCGGCTCTGGCAAGGTCTGCAAAGGGGCACGCTTCGGGTAAGGTTGTGCGCCAAAAGGCTTCGTTACGATGCGTTCATCCCTTGTAACAAGGCCGATCAACAATAAGTTCTGTGTGCAAGATCTGCCGATTTCCGCAGGCCCCGGAACACCAGGGGTCGAGTCCCTTTTCGGCTCGCAGCTGTCGCGCGCTGTGAAAACAGTGTGCGGTACAAGTCGACCAGTGCCTGAGATTCCGCATTAGTGGTAGTGCGATTTGTGATGCGGTGTTGCGGTCCTAATCCGTTGTTGCGATCGTGTCTAGCTCCTTCATAATGGTATACATCGTGGCGTAAGGTGGGCGGGGTCAGGGGGCTTGGCACGTCCCACGGGCGGTATGGTCACAACTCTCTGCAGATATCTTCCTTTTTCTCGCCTCCGGTCCCCTCCGCGTCTCTTGCAAGCATTCACCGGCTCTGTCTGTATTTCTTGTTTGCTGTCGAGCTCTCATCCTTCGATCTCGTCGTTTCTCAGCAGCCTCTCCCCATGTGTGCGGAGTAGCAGCCGGCAAATCGATGCGGACACGCGAGGAATATGGAACCTCCGGGACGACGCGTTCTTCAGTCCCTGTTCTTTCTGACGCTCATTGGCGTCGCCAGGGCATTGTCCGAATCGTCTCAGCGGACGCAGGTGCGTACAGAGGAAGCTCAAGAGACGGCACGCTCTTCCGTGCCTTAAGAGATGAGCGTGTCTGTGCCCTGATGCAGAGGGGGGACATTCCGCTGGCAGCTCGTACCCGAGACCGACTTCCCGCAGACAGCAGCGCTTCATTCGACACACGCACATCCTCTGTACCGAAGTGGATTCCCTTCGTCTGCTCCGGCGCTGCAGTCGATTTGTCATCAGGGAGCATTCGGACTTTTCGTCTACGTTCCCTGTGTCCTTTTTCCGCGAAGCGCAGTTTTTTGTCCGAGTTCTTGCCGGGGATCAAGGGTGGATTATGTCCGTGCCGAGCAAGCGCGAGTAACGCGCGCCGCACGGCCATCCCTTTTCCGTGTCAGAGGAAGACAAGTCATGCCGTGTCGGTTCTCTCTTGCCCTCTCTTCGGATCAGAATCACAGCTGCATCGAAATCCACCCCGCGTCCTTCAGAGAGCACGCAGAGGCATCTGTGCCCCGCTCGCTGGATACTCCCCGGATTTGCGGGCACAGGCCGTACGAAGAGACCAAGAAATTCGGTTCCGGTCAAGCTTCCTCCGTAGAGGCCTCTGGTTCTGCGGAGCCGTTTTCGACCTTCACAAAGGTCATCGAGCATGCTGGCACTCCGGCGGGCGCTGCAGGTCAGTTTTGGCTCAGCCGTACCTGAGTGTGCTGGTTCAGTTTTCTAGTCCTGCATTAGAGCGCAAGTCTCAGGGCGGCTCTGCAATGTGAATCTCTTTGCTTCTCATCTGTGTCGACTATGCTCTCGGATTGTGCGGTAGACCTCTTGTTGGCGGACAGCGCCGACAGTCGACAGCGACCGGGCTCCATTCAGCCATGCCCCTAGTTGTCGTCGTATGAACGAGATCTGCGGCAGCCACAAGTACCGGCTCGCCCGTTTTTCAGTACGCCTAGACTTGAAAGAGTACATCTGGCGCCCCGTTATCCTCTGTGTCTGGTGGAGCCGGGATAAACGGAAAGAGCAGGTTTTTGTCCGCTGGCAGGGGGAGCCCCTTCACTGCATGTGTGTTGCCTTGCTTCCATATGCAGCCTCTCAGATCTTGACTTCGCCCGTCGCTGACAGCTGAAATTGCTGTTGCCTACTTCCTTGTGGCGTGAGACTCAGTGTTGTTCCATTTCCCCCCTGCCCAGTCCTCGTCTCCAGCCTTTCTTTCTGCTAGTGCGTTCCCAGCCCGGTTTCTGTCCTCCAGTCCCGTCGATTCGCCCTTCTGCACTTTGTGTCTCGAGATCGTGGCCGCTTCTTCCCGAACTCGTGTTCAGGCTTCCGCTATAGTTTCTTGTTTGCGTGTCACTCCGTTCCCATCATCTTCCGGTCGCCGCTTGTCTGCGTCCCTCCGTCCGTTCCACAATACACTGCAGAAGAATACGACGTCTCTGTCGAACAAACAGAAGACCAGATTCAGCGAGCGACGCACACGCACCTTCAACTGTCGGGAGCGCCACGAGCCCCGGATGCAAGGTTCTATCACCCGGGGAGATCTCTGTCGCCTCTTCTTCGAAACCGATCAACGGCGCGGTTCCCAGCTTCCGGTTCTGAATCAGGTAAATGCGCGTATCGATTTGAGTGTATTCTGCTGACGGGGAGCGTGCAGACGCCCAGCATTCTTTTCGCTGGCAGCGTATGCGTCGGCCGTGTCCTCGACACCAATTCGTGAGCTGAAAAAGCAAGGATTTTTTATCGTAGGAATCCGGAGCTGAAGCTTCTCTATTTTTTTTTTTGGCTGCAGGCGGTGACAACTCCATTGCTGATGCTCTGGCGAGGCTCATACAGAGACATGCCCGCGAGGACGCGGAGTTTGCGCGTGTCGCAGACTCCGTCACTCTTTCTAGTGGCAGGAATGCGAGAAGTATGGATGGCGAGTCACAACGCTGGAGCGTCATGCACTGCTGCGCGTCCAGGAAGAGGCACGAAGGCACTCCCGGAAACATCTCGCAGCTTCTTCGCATGCACATGTACTCATTTATAAGTTCGCATACTGGCACGTGAGCCTTCGTTTCCGTTTGAGTTCACTGAGGAGTGGTCCTTGCCTCGAGCCACTTTGTGCGAGGTCCTCAGATCTTGTGCGCATCACCGTGGAGGTGAGCGCTTGCATAAAGTGTCTTGAGACATCGACCACTCCGAGAAGGATATTAGCGGTGCTGTCACCGCCTTTCATCTATTCTGGCTTCCGCTGCGTCTGCCGGCCGTGTGTGCTGCGCAGAAGGCTGTCCTGAGTTCACTTCGTCCTGGAGTCGCTGCTCAGCGAGCTGCGGACATGGATATCGATACCGCTTTACGCAGCGCATCCGGCCGCGCGATTCTGCGTGCACAACGCGCGTCTCTTCACAGAGCTGCGCCGCCGTCTCGGGCTGTTCAAGTAGGCTGGTTTGCGCCTCCGAGCTCCCCACGCAGTCGAGCGTCCTTCTCACCTCGCGTGTATATCCGCGTCGAAGATCACCTGGTCACGCATAGGGCGTCCATGTGGTGTTCACCTGAAACGACATGCGGCTGAATGTGCACGTCTCACGTGTCTGTGGGTCTGGACAGTCAAACCAGCATCCGCTTCAGACTATCCGGAAACGTCTTTTTGAACCGGGCTACGTACACGCACACACATTATGTGTGTATGTCCACGCCTATCAGCGCCTACGCATACTTGCACGCGCGGCTGAATCTGTGCCTTCTGCGGTTCTGTGGACTGGCGTCGTTTGACTGTGCGGTCCAGCGCGGCAGGAGCGCGCCTCCAAGGGTGGAGTGCGTTTGCGGTCTTGTGGCTGTGCAGCCCCCTGGCAGAAATGGGATGCGATAGGAGTGAAGAAACCAGAGGAGATGCCCGAGGCCATTTTTCTCGAACTGGGTGAAAAGATTCCTCCGGAAAGCGAGTGGCAGATAGGTAAGAAGTCCTGACCGATAGGTCAGCGGGTTGTCGCGGGAGCGTCTGTGTTGTGTCTCCACCGGTGTCTCTTGCCGGTCGCAGCCCGGTTCTCTCCGAGGCCCCTTTTTACTGTGCAGTCGTGGTTTGCTCCCCCGAGTTGTTTTTTGTTTTCTCAGCCGTGTGCGGTTGCTGGTTTGTGATTCGCCTTCAGATACTTTGCCCGACGGTGCAATCTATTTCCTGTTCAAGACGGGTCTTTCTCAGAGGCACTTCAAGCGAAGGATCCTCTCGGACACCGAATGCGGCCTGGCGCTTCGCTCATATTTCCAGATCTCTCGGCAAGAAAAACCAGACTCCGCTGCACCAGTCTTTGTCACTGAGTTCGTCTCCACGGGTGCCTATATTCCGTGTCCCGGAGGTACGCAGGCTCCACATGCTCAGTTCGTGTTTCCTGGCTTTGTATCGTACACGAATTCTTCGTCTGATTTCCTCTTTCTCTCTGGCAGCCTGCTTGCTTCATCTCCGAGCCAGGGCGTCTACAGACGTGTTATGATTCTCGTACCCCCGACATAGGCTGCATCATGGCGTGTGTTGCATGTCACGTCTAAGGAGTGGGGTGAGGCATCGCGCGGTTCATGCAGCCGTCGGTCCTAGTTCCATGTTTTCTCAACTATCGCGCCCAGCTCACCGGTTTCTTGACCGTTTCGAGCACGGCTGCAGGCGCGGGCCCCTGGCGCCGGTACCCGCGGGCGCCGTGCCGAGGCCCGGAGCCGCTTTTAGCTGTCTTAAGCAGTCCAGTGGGGGGTGGTGTACTGCGATCATAGAGAACTTGGTTGTCTGTATTTCATAACCGGAGTCATCTCCATTATTCTAGGAACTATGTTTTTCCTGTTCCACTAGGACCGCATAATAACCAACTACCTATTGGTTTATTAGTTTGTTTTAATCCAGTAAATAGTGTCACTGTTTATTCGACTTGAGTGAACATGCACGACAGGTTTCGACGGGTCCTTCTGCAGGTCTGGGCCTGTCGGCGGCGCCGTAAGCGTCGCTTCTGGACGCGTACGCTGCGCGAGCTGACGTCTGACGCTGGGTGCTCGTACTCCACCAGGGTGAAGAGGCTTCTGGGCACGAGGGATTGCGAGTCTAGTTTCGTTTCGCAACAGCCTTTCTAGTTGACGGTGGTGCTACTCGTTTTGCCTGTGCCTCCAGATGAAGAAGGCGTGCGGACAAAGGGAGGCCCGCTGCCACACCTCGCCCAAGGGCGCCCGGTGCCCCCGGCGCCGAAGCCCCGCACGAGCGGATTGACCCCAGTCACACGTTCCAAGCCGCAGAAGCGTGTCGTGCTCTCTCCCGAAGATGAGCGGCGTTTCAATGAGATGCGCAAATTCGTTTTGGACCTCTCGTCAGAGTTCCCGGCTTTGGAGGCGCAGCTCCAGCCTGCTGTCTTCGAGAGGACAGACACGCGTAAGCGAAATATACCCGCTGTAGCGCTTCATGGGAATCTAACAGGCGCGCGCGGCCTCCTGGGCGGACGTAGACGAATCCGCCCCTGGCGGAGGCGCGGCCAGATGCGTTGGAATTACCGAAGAACGCACATGCGCCTTCCATCTTTCCCATATCGGGGGCCTGCAATCAGGTCGTCGAGCGCGTGATTGCGCGTGTGTCGTTACAGAAAGGGGTTTGTATTTGTCTCACGTGCGACGTCTCGAAGTCAGGTTGGCGATCCATCGCTGGATAATCCGAGAGAGCCCCGCTCGCACAAAAGGCGAATGGGTGCATGTGTGTATAAATCGGCATGAATACGCGCAAATGCGTGGCCTACCTGAGTTCTCACGGCATTCTTTCACTGCGTCAGCAACGAACGTCGACCTGACCCGTTTGGGGTTCTGTTCTCTGCTTCCCACTCTTTGTTAGGGCGTAGGGGTGTGTGAGTGCGCCTGGACCGTGTCGTGTGTATCAGCACAGTGTCCCATTATCGAATCGACGCAGACGTCATGCACTTCCACGTGCGGACGCGGAGATTCTCTCTTCTTCCGCGTGCGTCCCGGTGGCGCCCGCGTCTGCAGAGTCGAGCCTGTAGTGTCCAGATGCGAGGCGATCTCGGGGTGTCCAGGTGAGACTCGGCGCCGACATCGCCCCATCACTCACTCGCCACAGCGTGCAGGTATACGCTTACGCAATGGCGCAAGTTGAATAGATATATCTCTATAAATACTTCACACGCCAGTGCGTTAGAAAGCAGCGTTCCAGCTCGTGTGGTTTTCCTGTAGGATCCCGGGGGGGGAGCACGCTTTGCAGCGGAGACTTTGAGCGCTGCCGGGTTCCTGCGTCGCCCGAAGCGCATCTCTATGCAAGTTGCATCAGTGCTACTGAATTTATACTGATGTGCCTGTTCGTGGCAGGTGGAGTTGCACTCCCAAGGGTATCGTTGCATTCTTTCGTGTTTTGGGTTTCCTCTGCAGATGTCGCGAGTAAATGGCGAGCCCTGCGAGTCACGCGCCCCGACCAGGTTCCGCAGGAGATCTTCGAAGAACTCGGCGCGCAGCTCCCTGACGAGACTGAGTGGGAAGATGGTAGGGCGGACGCTTTGTTTCTGGCGCCTCTTCAAGTGTCACGAGTAGGATACTACCGCTAAGCACGTAATGCACAGTCCTCCCATCAGCGGGTAACCGTGTGATACTCTTCGTAGCATACTGTTGAAACGTAGGACATGCATCGGGATGAAGATCAGTATTACACTGCGGCCGAATACCACCCCGAGGCAGCTGCGTCGGTCCGTTCGTTTCGTAGAGACACGGCGCGGCGCTGCATCTGCCGCGATCCCGCCTCTGGTTCGCTGGGCGTGTTGCTGTCCTGAGGGCGCCGAGAGAGGCGACGGCGTCTGACAGGCCTTCGTCGGCGTCACGCGAGTTACCGCGCAGGAGCGTTTTGCGTCTTTTGCAGTCGAGCTCCCAGGCCGAGGCGTCTGCTCCATCTTCGGCACAGGCCACACACGCCGGTTTCGCCGAGAGGGAGGCGAAATCCTCGAGTCAGAGGCTCCAGGCGCTGCGGTTCGAGCTTTCTTTGTTCGCGAAGTCCGTGAAGTTGCCCCAGGGAACCTGCGGTGTGTGGCATTTCTAGGCTTCACAGATGCAGACATTATTCCACCGAGTAAGGAAACTGAACATGCGATACCACCCTCTGCAACCCGATACACGGGGGCAGCTGTCATCTCTTCTCAGCCAGCTACCCTAATCCTGAGCGCAGGTGTGACGACACTCTCGCCGCGCCGGTGTTCAGTCGGATGTTGGCGCTGTGGATAGATGGATATGTCTCGCAGAAAATGATGAGTTACCTTTGAAATTACTGGCACGTGGGACAGGCGCGCTAGCGGGAATACACAAACAGGTGGTCATAGCCGATTCCCTCTGCACTAATAAATACTGTCACACGAGAAAGAAGCATCTGAGCAGATACACGCGTGCACTCGCATGCGCTCACGTCGGCTCCAAATGCTGAGTGTCTCCGCATGCCGTGGCGGTCGACGGCCGCAGGCGGCCGACCTCAAAATGGAAATTGAATGGTCGTGATGCAAGTCCCCTGTCTGTTTCACATGTGGCTTGCTTGTGTGATCCCCGCAGTCGACGAGTCGGCAGTCGATTCAGGTGAGGAGTGCGCCCCTTCAGGGCTGATGGAAACTGGGGCCCCTGCTCGAGATAATCCTCGTCACAGCTTTGCGTTTCCCGGGAATGTGTGTGTGTCTGTATGTGCGGCTACAGGCGAGTCTATGTGCATCTAACGCCTCAGCGAGTCTGCAGTCACACGCCGGTGCGGGCGCGAACTTGTCTTTTTTCGAATAGGGTGACTACGGCGATTTTCGTGCGTGTCCTTTGCGTTTAGTTTTGCTAGAGAAGCATAATGAGTTCCGTCAGAAGTACGGCGTCGGACTTCTAAGTATCGACCCGATTTTGAAGAAATTCGCCGAGTACTGGGCGTGGCAGCTCGAGGAGCGCGGCTGCATTATTCAGCACTCCGACAGGGACACGCGAGTGGCCTATGTAAGCTTACGGGGCTCAGGGGCTCGACCCGCGATCGCGCTTCTGATCAGAAGGTTGACGTCGATGTAGCCACATTCACATACGGCAGCGTTTACACATACAATCACACATAGGAGGGCACGATGTTCCTGTCCAATGAGACGGGGGTGTTGTATAGGTGTCCGTACAAGGCATCGCTCGCCGTAGGTGCTCTATAGAGAAGCACGCGAGAGAGAGGATCAATCTCTCTGTCGGTAGACGCGTTTGCGCTGTTTGCTGTGGAGCTCACATGCACGCCCACAGGAGAACGAGGCGCGTCTCTCATCGTGAGGCGCAGCGCGGCGCTTTAGGCGAAGTGCCAGCGCAGACTCGTGTATTAACGGGCAGAGATGCAGATTCGTTTCTGTTTGTTGGCGTCAACAGCTGCCGTCCGTGTGGTCTGCAGTCCCCGTCGATATTCTGCTTGTTGGTGCGCTTCTTCATCAGATGGGCGGCGCAGAGTTCAGGTCGACAGGCGAGAATCTGTCTCTCTCCTGCACGTTGGGGTCTTCTTCTTGGAGAACTGTCCCTGCGGGGTGGTTCGAGGAGGTCTTTTGTTACAAGTGAGGAGGCACGCGACAACTGGAAAGCAGGCGAAGGCCACATGAAATTCGGACGAGTATGACTGAAAACGTCTCTTGGCAGTTTTTTTCTTGACGAAAGGGAGTGGTGTCGCGGCATTGAAATTTCAGGTGCTCCGGCGTTGAGGGTGCCGGCCTGATTCACCGGCTGCTCAACGGAAGCGCATCTGTGTCGGTCGCGGTGCCTGCTCGTAAACCTTACGCATGAATACATGCGCGTACGTGTTCGTGTGCGGCAGTGCAAGTGGCGGCGCATGCGGTTGTTGTGTTCATCTTTGTCCCTGTATATCGACCTTACGCATCTGTTTCTCAGCGTTGGGTCGTGCCCATGATTGCTAGTGGGTCAGACATCCACCGCGTGCACACAGTTTTGTGTCGTTCGCTGCGCAGATACGGCAAAACTGGAAATCCCTGCATCGCGCAGCCGCTTCCAAAATGCAATCCAGAGAGTCACGCGGAAGGCATCATGGTGGGGCACTTCACTCAACTGATGAGCGACCGTTCGTCCTTGGCAGCATGCGCAGTTCGGTACTGCCGGCAGCCCTGCAACCTGGGAGACAAAGTTGGACAGAAAGTCCTGACGGTGTGTAACTACGCTGAAGGTGAGTCGGGCAAGAGGACCGCGCGTCATCCAGAGCACCTTTTCTGGCGGCGATTCAGTCCGTTTAATGTGTGTGTGACTGAGGCGAGTCGCGTTCGTAGTTCCCGCTTTACACGTGAACTGCTGGAGAGCACGGACGCACTCTTGTTGTGCATCTTTGTAATCGCGCTTCGAGTGTGGAGGAGCGTGCATGGAAAAAGGTTTCAGACCGCGATCCCGCACGTAGAGACCCAGGACGTTTCAGTCAGTTAAACCCCACAGTGGGCTGCAGGTCACTTTTCGAGTTTTTGTGTCAGACGCATGGAGAGTCGCAATACATTCCGTGTCTGCCTACAACGAGCCATCCGCGGCAGAGAGGTCGCCGCCGTCGCCCGGGAGTCGTCATGGTTCATACGCCGCCAGGATGCCCTCGTTTGGGTGTGTTGCCGGTCTCTGCTGCCGGTACTTGCTCCGAGTTGCTTCCTGCCGTGTGTCTACGTGAGCCCTGCGAGGAATGCTGACCTCAAGCTGTTCTCCATAGTGCGTGAGAGGCGCAGTGGGAGGCGCATTCGCTCAGTCAACTCGTCGCGAAATAAGTTTGTTGTGCATGGCGGGCGTTGCAGCAGCTTGCAGCTCGCGTTGCACCAACTCTATTCCAGTATTCGACGAGGGTCCGCTGCTAGTCGGTTCGTAGGGAGCTTCAAGCCCTCAAATCGTCGTTGTTCTGCTGACTGGGTTGGACTCATGTGATACGCGTCCCTGCGTTCTTGCAGCCTCATTGGCGCCTCTGTATATATACCTCATGTTCGCCTGGAATATTACCTGCCTCTGCTCAGCTGGGAACGTCGAGGGGACCTACCCTTTCAGCCGCGCTGTTGCCGAGAAGTTGGTCGCCGTCCATCCCGATATCTTCGAGGCGGGAGAGGACGACGAATCGCAGCGATTTTGTCGCCTGCAGAGGGAGATCTGGGCGAAGAAAAATCCGCTGAAGCAGCTCTAAGGTGACTCGGGGAGCTCGGTGCGCCGTTGGGCATGCCGGGCTCGACGGGGAAGAACTCGGTCTTATGTGAATCGTTCGTCGGTGCGCTTCGCATCTACGGAGAACGTGCAGCTGTGAAACAGACCGACAGCGTGAATGCAACACGCGTTTTCTCTTACTGAAGAAGGAAGCATGGGATGCGACTGCGGTGGAGGATTAGTGCAGAGCGACCGCGGGGAAGGCAATTCCGAGTGGCTAATCTGACAGTGACCTTGTGGTCACTGCAAAGAAAACGGGCATACACGGTTGCCTTCTGAATCTTTGTCCCCCTGAGTGTGTGCGGCCCTGAGGCGGCCCTGAGGAAGGAATCACCAAAGACATTGCACGTTGGTCCCAGAGATTCCGGACACCAATTAAGGCGGCAGTGCTTCCATTCCTGTCTGCGTTTTCTATCAAGGTCCTCTTTTTCAGATTTTCCTGTTCTCACTCCCGTTTGTTTGTGGCACAACTGGTCTCCGTCGAAGAAGGGTTTTTCCCTCCCCCATGGGCACGCTTCCCTTCAACGCCTGTTGTGTTTTGCCGAAGTAACAGGCACCTTTGTTTCAGAGTTGGCGTCCTTCGCAGCATTTCCGAACCTGGTGTTTTCTCCCTCGCGTTGCCATGTCTCTACATGTTAGCATCCAGGGTCCAGATATTGTACGCCTGTTATTTGCACAAGACGATATGTTGCTTTGAGACAAGCAGCCACGCGGCAAGCGGTGGCAGAAGTAAAAATTCGCCATTTCCACAATAACTGATGCACGCAGAGCGGGAAACCAACGTTTTTGTTTGTGCGGCGCAACCGCGTGCGTGCTTACGAGCACATATACCTATGTATGGACATGAGTACAAATCACTGCATACGCACATGTGTGAACCTGTCGCAGTGACAAGACCTGCAATCTGGGAACTAAGTCAAACTTAGGTGGTCGTCACCAGTTGGCGTTAGGTTCTCCCTGGCCCTGCGGTATGATACACAGGCAGTCCCGTCTTTGTATGCAAGGGGAATTGTTTTTGTCTTAGCAAGTTGTCCCTCCTCCCTCTACTACGCAGAACGTAAGGAGTGGGGGGACACACCCATGTTTGCAAGAGGAAAACCTCATGTGCGCCCTCCGTGCAAGCTCTACGATAAACGAAATTGACGTAAAATAACTACATGCGTAGCATCATGTGGAGAGCAAGCCACATGGGGGCAGTGGCATACCGCTGAACCACATGGTCTCTGCCTGATTTTGCATCGCAAAGGTCGGGACTGGGTGCGCGTTGAGTGCGGCGCGTGATGTACACTTTACAGGAAGTCTCGCAGCCGCACGGATGCAAGAAGGCAATGACTCAGCTCACGCAGGTATGATACCACGCTTTTCATGAGCGCCTTCTCCCGTTTAGTCCACAAGTGAGCCATTGGTCAGCTAGGTGTAATCTCTTCTTTGTCCGGTGCATACAGCCGCCGTCGTGCAATGTTCACTGTACTCTCCATACATTGCACGCAGTCGAGCCATCAAAAATGCAATTCATACTTTTTCGAATGCCACTTTTCCGGGGGCGTGATACGATCCCATCACCACAACGCATTACAAGCTTTACGGAATTTAATGAAGTCACGACGACTGTGCCTCCGGCGTTGTATGGCCTAGTGGTCCTGTAGTGATCACCTGGGTGTTGTCGCTCAAGGGATGGAATGGCCTCCGGTTGTATTCTGTATTCGAGGGGGGTAGGATACGACCACGAAGACGTACTGCGGCAGCGATGCGGCTGCAACGCATGTACGAGTATCATTGTCATTCAAAGTAAAGCGTGATAGAGCAGAACCGGCTTCATTTTTACCCACACACATATCCATTCGGGGACGTGCGCGACTCTCAGCCCGCATCCGTCTCTGATACCCTTTGCAAGCAAATGCCTCTGGCCCCACGCCCTAAACCCTAAAACCTGCTGGGGTCTGCGTGCTCAAAGCCTACTCAGCAGCAGTTTTCAGGTGTGCGAACACTTTGGCGAAGACAAACGACGTGTCAACGTGCGTGCATCACAAGGATCATACGGTCCCGCACTGGACGTGGGTGTCTGTCACTGCCACCCGCTGAGTTTCTTCTTCCTCCGGCATCTCACCGTCTGGGATGTTATCCTTCACTTTCATATCATCGTACTGCCAGCACACACTTTTACTGGGGCAGATCGATCCAACAAAGAGACGGCTGACTGTTAACGTCAGGAACGGACGACCAGTTGGTGGTCACTTCCCTACTCGCCAGCAGGACTCCCATACGGGTTTTCCACCGTTGGTGTGCGCGTTCAAGCGGCAGGGGGTTCCACAGCGAATGTTCGTAGCCCAGCGATCGAAAGGTTGCATCCACGAAGAATCCGCCTTGTGTCGTCACATATTGAGAAACAGACACAAAACTTTGTTGTGTCTCAGCCGCGGGTTCGCGTCTCTGAACCATCCCGGCTCGCCGCAGCGCTCGTCTATTCCATCGCGTGCGTGGACTGCCTTGGCGGACACTCAAACAGATCGGGTTTTATGCATCATCAAAATAGTTATTTCTACCCGCAGCGAATTGTGTCTGAGTCACCGTATCAAACCAAGGGGGGATCACGAACGCGTCTCCTCCTCGTCGCTTTCTTTTCCGACTGTGTCTCCTTTCTCGTCTCGTCTCTTGCCGCTATCTTACACACTTGTACAGGAGAAGCGGTCTTTGTCTAAAAAAAATCCTCCGTGGTTGATCAGCCTTCTAGCATTTGGAGCGGTCCGTGTGCCTGCTTTCGTGGACGTTTCTCGCAAAGATCGGCGGAAATAGAGGGTAGGCATGCCTGCTGGAGGCGTGTGTCACTCGCTCTCACGCTCACCAAGGCACCTTAGACGCGGCGCCGCCACCCCGCGTTCTTGTTGGACATCTGCAGATCTCAGTTCGTAGTTACCCGGGCCTTCCATAGGGGGGCTGGTGGCGGAGCTTCTTCTGAGAATGTAGGAGTGGGGAGGCGTTTATGTGTGTTCCCTTTCGTAAACTGTGATGTGGCTCTCCTGGAACGTTATCCCGTCCCAGCTTCTCGTAAGTCCTCTATGTGTGTGCGGACGACCAGCACCACTTTTCCGCCGGCCTGCTCTGCTACTGCGGTGGCTTTATACTTTCCTTGAGTACAGTCTCTTTCGTATGAGAGACTTGCAGCGTATTCCTCACGGTTGTCGCTCTTCAATGTCCTTCATTTGCAGTTCATGCTACTGTAGGGGTGAATCAGCGCAGTCGCCTGAAATTCAAGAGAGGAGCGAGACGGCGAGATGGGGGCACAACACAACAATGCATTTTCATGCAGGTGATTTTGTATTTCGCCGGCGTATTGTTTTCGTCGTCAGTATATCTGTCCTGCGCAGCCATCCAGTTGGAGGGATTCTTCCGTGATTCATGTTCCACTTCCATTTATATCTTGCGCGCCGATGATGCGTCGCTGTGGAACACTTTTTCCATAGACTACCAAATGTTATCATTGGCTTGTTTGCGGCAACGCAGAGGATCTCGGCAAGCTGACTGCAGCTTATGCGGCTTATCCTCTTCTCTTGCCGAGTGTAGACGGTCTCTTGTCTTTTCAGGGTGGATTCCTTCTGTGCAAGCGAAAGACAACAGATGAGAGAATGAGGCCCCCCCCCCTTGCGCTCGAAAGGTGCGACAGGCTTCGCTGTTATTTGCCCCGCTTTCTTTTATCGAGTGTAGAATCCTTCTCGTTTGTGTGTGATACGTCACTGAACGATCCGCTTCTGACGTGCATAAAAAACGCTACGGGCTGGGGAACGGACTCGCAGTTGAGGGCATTTGAACAGCGTCTGCCTCGGCAGACCCACCTGGGAAAACGTTATTCAAGAAGCCGTTCAGTAGCCAAGCAACAGATGTAAGGCGAGGGCTGAAGCTCACCTGTCCTCTGCAGCGTGTTGTAACGTGTTTCGGGCAAGTGTGACACCCTTCCCTTGCGACTTGCTTCTACTCCCTATAGCGGGTGAGGCTAGTTACATCCGGCAGATTGCGGCTCGTGGTTCACAAAGTCAAGAGGTGTCAGCATTTTCGATTTCCTTCTATTCTGTTCATCCCGCAGTGTGAGGGTCAATGTGTCTGTGTCCAAGCTGCCCGCGTCGGTGCCTGGTTTTGTTATTGCCCGCTCAGCTGTACCCGCTGCGACGCAACTGAAGCATTTCGTCTCTCCTTATCTACCGTCGGGGGTACGCTCTGTCCGCATGTGTCCTCCTTGCCGGTCGCGAGACCCGTCGTCACTGATACAGGCACCGCGTTGCCCGGCATCGTTGCCTGACGGGCTCACGTCCAGCAACGGCAGGCCTTCCCCGCTTGGTGCCGACGTCTCGCCGCCCACGCCGTCCAGCAGCAGAGACCGCCGCGTCCCGGATGGCAGCGTGTGCGCCCAAGTCTCGTCTTCGGAAACGCCCGGAGGATGGGAGGGTACTCAACAGCGATGGTGGCCCGCCGTCGAAAAAGGCGACTTTGTCTGATTCTACGTCCCTTCTTTTGAATACCGATATGGCAACAGTATCATGTTCTGGCTTGCCTATCCCGACCGACAACACCCTTGGGGCACCGGGGAGCGCCATCGACGACGCCGCCATATATGTACAGCGCATCATGGGACCGAAAAGAGGATATGACAAAACACGCCCCCCTCCTGCGACGCCGGCTACTATCCAGAGAGAACGACGAAATAGTGGAGCAGTAGGAGAGTCGAAAGAAGGGGGGGGCACACGAGAGAGCGAAGGCGTTACACGTGTGCCAAGTGTCAGGGGCGACGAAAGGGGAATTCGCATGCAGCTCGCTCAGACCTGCCACCAACAGAGGCGGAGGGCCTCTTCCGTTGATCGTGCCGAGTCCGGTAACGGAGGCACGCAGGACGCACATCGCGGAAGAGACTCTGAACGCCCTCGTAGTGCTTCGATCCCGTCTCCCAGCGCCGGTCGCGTGATGCTCTCATCCTCTCCGGAGAAAGACACAACCGTAGAGAGGCGGCAAGCAAGCGGAGGATTAGCGTACCGCACAATTAACCAAGCAGCTGCTGATGAAGCTGATTCCTCTAATTCATCACGACACCAACCAACTACCATTACGTCGCACCGGACGTCACCCGCCGCGTGTATGGTGGTTGGTGGTACTTCCTCCACATTGCATGCTTCATCGCCATCCCCTGCCGGCCCCGATGCCTCGAGAAAGCCCGGGTCTCAAGCGGCGCAGGGAGGGGACTCATCTGCTGCCGCTGGCGCGGTGCGATCTGGCTCTTTAGCCTCGGGCGCACTGTCGTCGTCATCGTCAAGTTGTCCGAACTTGCCGTCATCGGCTTCAGCTACCGTCCCGGACGAGGCTTTCGCCCCACGTGTCTCCCCCTCCCTTTCGGTATCCTCGAGCAGTGTAGTGCTTCCATCGTGGCTTAAGCAACTATCTTCGTCGACTTTACCATCGATGCTGTCTCGGTCCCCGCCATCCGTCGCGCCTCAGTCTGTTCCTCTGCTATCTCTCCCGTCGTCATCGTCAGAAGAGCGGAGGCGAGCAGGAACGAGCGAGCCGCGAGGAATCGAAGCTGTGCCACGTCAATCTGAATTTTCCGTAGCGCTTGCGAGCTGCTACGTTGCACGTGCTGCAGCTCCAGGGCATCCTTCCTCTCTCTCGCTCCCAGACTCGGTTTCGCAGAGCACTGCGCCAGGCAGATCGTACTGTTCTGTTGATGGCGCAGATACGCGGTCGCCGGCTGGCAGCATAAAATCCTCGTCAGGAACTGGCGACAACAGTTCTCCACCAGGGGGGATAACAGAAAGAGCGGCAAATGTTTTCCGTATCGATGCTTCGGCGACGGTAGTTCCAGCAGCGCCTGCGCTGTTGGGGAACCGGCAGACACGTTATGTCGGTCCAGTGACACCAGGAGAGGAGAAAACAGGAGGAGGGACGCCGCCCCGAACTGAGACAATGACCCCTCTTGTAAAGACAGAGGCAGGCGTCAGTTCGTCATCCGCTCCGGGAGAGGATACTAAAAGGCAAGTGGAAGATCCAGAAGGAGCGCGGACTGCACCGCGTGCGGTGTCTGGCGGACGACCGCAGGGTGACGCCGGTACGGAACCTTCGTGTGCCTCTGTTTTCCCTCCGCGGACGTCGTCCTCGAGCGCGACGGCACAGCAAGGTGACCGGAGCGATACGCTTGTTCGCGCCTCTCCTCAGAGCACCGCGAACTCTCGGCCGGAGCTGACGGCCTCCTCATCTTCCCCTCATTCCGTGCCTGTTGAGGCCGTGTTGCAGTCGTGTGCGCCGTCGATTTCTCCTCAACCATCGCACGCTTCCTCGTTGTTTGATTCGTGCTTCGCGTCAAAAGCTAGTCGGTCGGGTGGCGAGGCACTTTCAGGTAGTATGCACATTAATGCAGACGCGAGGATCCGATCAGGTGCGCCGCAGTATCTCATTTCCCCCCTTTCCTCAGCGAGCATTTCGGCTTCTAGCCCTCTCTCTACGGCTCCAACTCTTCCTCGGAGCTCACGCAGCGGAAACAGCAGATTGCTTGCAGCTTCCTCAGAGCCCCCGGCTGCCTCCCTGGAGGCACAGCTACACAGCGCAGAAGAACGTCGGGCCCTGTTGAGGAGTCTTCTTCGCGGTGGAGCTCCAGGTCGTCCCGAGTGGCCCTCGCCCTTGGAGACAAAGACGTTGCTGGAAACCGCGGGCGTCACTACGGGGCGTTTTCACTCTGAACGATGGTTTGGTTGGGGTATCGAGCCCTTTCCCACTGCTCGCGTCTTGGAGTGGAGGCTCGCCAGGATACTTGGGCGCCCCGTCATCGACGCAGCTGCCAGAGGAGACGCCACGGTGTGGGGTATTCTCTGTCTTACCCTCGGAGCGGTTCTGCTAGGGGCAGATGTAGGTGAACTCCGGGCTGGGTTTCAAAGACAGGGCTTACCGGTCCCGGCCTCATTCGCTGACGACCGCGGTCCTGCGGCCAGTGGGGGAGGTGGGGAAAGCCACTAAGTAAATCGCCAAGAAAAGAACCGGTAGGCAAGCGAAAAGATGGAAATGGCATCGCTACCTCCCGGGCAGCTAATACGTGTTCAGCCGGGAGGCCCCGCCGCCGCTCGAATGACCCGGTGGCTTCGTCGGCGAAACCGAAACTAGCGACACAGACAGAAGGTGTGCACAGAGACAGGCGCTTTCGATGCACACGCACCTCTCTGCCTCGGTTCATTCCCGCACATTTTCGCCTGCAGTCGCATGCGCGCGTAGGACGTGGATGCACATACGTAGACAATCGATTTCTGAGACGCTCGAACGTGATCTGACAGTTTGGGACGAATGTTTTTGGTGGGGCCGACCGGGAAGCTGCCAAAGAATTCAAGGACAATTCTACAGTCGTGGCGCCTCCGTGCGAGAGCATGACTGCGCAGCAACGAGCGATGTAACATTTTCTCGCGGGACACAGAGGAGCCAGACCACGGCGACAGCGAAGATATGGTGGACAACTGCCGCCGAACAAAGTTGGTATCAGCGGCATCCGCTGGAAGCAAGTCGTCAGCCACTTCGGTTCGGCTACTGGATATGAGGAATCTATAATCAATTTCCCCTCTTTTTCGTATTTTCGGGATCCTCAGGACGGCAGGACTTTATGGAAGGAATCACCAGGTGAACACCTAGGATAAACGGTGCAACCTGGAAGGCTTTTTAGTGTGGTGTCGTTGACAGGTCAAAGAGAAATGTTTGGTGCCCTATATCACAGGCGAGCTTCACGAGAACAACGTGAGTGCCTGTCACGGCATCAGGCGAATCCCCGATTTTGCTGTGGAATGGGTGTGTGTCTGCATGTTCGCAATCCTCATTTTTCGGTGTCCGGCAAACATGCAGGAACCAGTGGCCGTGCGGTTGAAAAGGACGAACAGATCGTCCTTGTATGACGTCCGTAGGTCGGTCTGTGCATCATCACTCTCCATTTTCCCATGGGGAGTAGACGGAGAGGGGGAACCCGGGGGGGCTTCATTAGCAGTTACCTGCTGGAAGTGGCGATAGACGGACACTTTGTTCGTCTTTGTAACGATCTATGAAAGTATAGTTGGCGAGGTGGTGAATATGAACCACGAGGGGTGAGTCGGTTCGCAACGAAGTATGGTCTTGTCGTACCCTGGGAGTTCAGGTGTAGTAAGATCAACGGCAGATGCGGTCTCCGAGACCAGAGAATATGCTTTCATCTCCACATCCTGATAAGCCTTATAAGATAGAATGCCTCTTCTCCATCATCAGCTGTTCAACATCAATTGAACAACATGGATTAAACCAGAAGGGGTGCGTTCCGTCCTCAGATAGGCAACAGCAGAATGCGCGAGACGCCTGCGCTCAACTGGAGAATCACGCTCGCAGCGAAACTTCGGTCTGCCGGTGTAGACGGGT
Source organism: Besnoitia besnoiti (assembly GCF_002563875.1). NCBI lineage: Eukaryota > Apicomplexa > Conoidasida > Eucoccidiorida > Sarcocystidae > Besnoitia > Besnoitia besnoiti. Next base: position 2,119,146 of record NC_042360.1, on the reverse strand, counting down.
TGCGGTATCCCTGACGAACACCATCACTGATCTTCACCAGTCGGCACGTGTTAATTCTGCCGTGAGAGTCTTACGTTCTCTTGTGGCGTTCCGCAGAATTAACGTATGACGAAGAGAGGTTCCTGACGCTTGCAACAAAATTCGTACGTCTTGTCTCGTTTTTCCGGAGGTTTCCGGGGAACCTCTCCCTCCTGCGCGCGTTTAGTTTGGTTCAAGTAAACTAGTGTACGATGCGTTTCTTCATGGCAACGTTGAGCGATCGTGGACCCTCGTGTCTCTGATTTCGTCTTTGACGAGGTCCTTTGTCACTGAGTATGCGGCCGGAACTGGGCTTCTCTTTTTCACTTGCGTGGCCCCCTTTCGGCTTGGACGTACTCGACGATTTGCAGTATATGCACGGGCAGCACCAGCGCAATACGTGTGCCACGCGGAATAAAGTGGGAACTGGATCCTTTTTTCCCTCCCCTGTCTCGCACCTTCCTGCGCACATGACAAGTGTTATTTGCGAGCGTGTATGAAGATGTGCTTCACCCCTATAGGCCAACCAACGCGCGGTGCAGATTGCTTTGAGGAGAGGAGACAGCAGAGAATTTCAGCAAGCCTAGTGAACGACATAGTGCTGGCTTAGGTGGATGAGCGGTGTCGGAAGCGTGCTAGATACCTAGTTAGTGGTCAAGGCGCAATGCAACGAGTCCGAAGAGTCAGAAATAAAGGATGCGAACTCTACTAGACGGGATCAGGCTGCGCAGGGCATTCCAGCCGGATGGAGAACTCAACTGCTGCACCACTGTGTGCGCAATGGTGTTCTCTTCACGTAGGGGACCATGTCCAGATGTGCACAAGCCAGTGTAAGGTGGATGGAAAATTTCGTCAGCGTGGCGGGCACTCTCATGGACAATACTCTGGACAGCTGAGCGGTGTGCACCTCAGTCTATAGCAAGCAAATACCACTGTATCTGCTGCGGGGCTCTGGCGAATGACGTCAAACAGCTGCTCACCTCCAGTTTTTTTTTTTCGTATGGGCCAGACAGGCCAGCACGACGCCTGAGTGTCAGTGGATGAGCTTTGCGGGACGACTGCTTGCCTGAACGTAGGCATGCTTGTTTGGCACGTCGGCAAGCGGATGTGCGCGAGGCTCCGCGTAAAGCGACGTTGACACCAACGAAGAGACTTGTGTGTAGATTAGATAACAACAGAGTTATCTCCGTTGATCTCGAAATTGGGCACTAATGACGATCCACCCCAGCAACCCGCCTGTCACAAATAAGCTTTCGTGGAAAGACTCTATAACACGCAATCATGGTGGCATCTACGAGTTCTTGGAGGCAGCCGCTAGGCACTTGAAACATGCGTTACACGGTGGCTGAACCGCTATAGAACGAAGCAGGAAAGAAGCTGATCAGCAACGTGGTGAACCAAGGGGCGCTTGCGGACGAGAGGCGAACGCGTCAAGATAGTGCACGACAAGGGGAACGCCTTTGAAAGCAGACGCAAAGAACCACACAATCTCCACTACCACTATCTTCCCTCCAAACCTCATGGAACCGCCATAAAGAAATAACGGAGCAACGAATCGGACCAACAGGCCGGAAACGTCTCTCAGGTACAGCGGGGTCTTGCCACCATTTGGGCGTGGGAAAACTGAACACGCAACGATTCTCTCGAGCAATCAGTTGCCCCAGCCTTCTGCCCCGCCGCGGCAGAATGCAAAGCGAAACACACGCCGCAGGCCCAGACGACGGGAGGCCAGAAGGAAACTATAGGCGCTGACACTGTCTGTGGGGCTCAGCGTGCGCTCGTAAATTAGGTTCTTCCAACAAAGACCGAATTTAGTCTCCCGCTGCTTTTGCGGATCCCCCGACAGCTGCTATGCGGGCAGCCGCTAGCGCAGGGTCTGCGGTATCGACGGAGAAAGGCGAGAACGGAACCTCAGCTGGAGGTTTCGCTGGAACGACGACTTGAGGAACTTGCCAGTGAGGATGCAGCGCACCCGCGTAGACGAACAATTTCCTGAAAAAAACAGAACGCCCACAGAAAAACGTGAGAGGACAACCTGACAGCCATGTTGAGAGAGGCCGGAACAGGTCAGGAGTATATCTCATGACGAGCGAAACCGATATACTCGACGACTGTGGAGAAATGGACACAGCAGCGGAGGATTGCCAGGCTGCGAAGACGGGGAAAAACCCACCAAAACGCGCGAAAAAATGGACGCCACCAGAAGACAACATCAACCAGGTGACAAGCGACGCGGCTCACGGAAATGGAAAAATCGGCGAAGCTCAGGGTAGGCGACGCAACTGGAGAGGAAACACGCCGTGGCAAATGAGTCGCGCGCGGTCATTTACGGCGAGCCCCAAGAGCTAGGCCGCATGAGAGAATCAGCTGGAGGGAGCACATGCAAAAGAAAGAAATGAAACCTCAGGGAACTACACGTTTTGTCTCGCAACGATCTAGGAAGAAACACCAGATATGCCACGGCGTTACAAGATGCCAAAGACGACCTCACCTGTACATGACAGGCCTGACACGATTCGGGGGAAGCATGCGCTTGACCGCCATGTTAAGCTGCACATCCACAGACAGAGCAGACGGGTCTCAAGCTACGTCGAGTAGCGTCATCCTCTGCAGAGTCTTGGAAGCCTCTCACTCCCTGCACAGCAGACTGTCTCAAGGTGGACATTTCCAGGCAGGGGAGCGGGCTCCAGATTAGCCCAACGGCCCCGTAGCGTACATCCACATTGCGTATCATAAACCGTCCCTGTAACGCGGTTGTTGCCTTGCTCCAGCAGCGACCAGCACCGATACACAAGGTCAGACATCCTCGTCTTGAATCGAGGAAACACAGATGTTGACCTCCCTAAAGGTAAGAATGTGAGAGCGACGCTCAACTGCCAAGACTCAACTCGTGACTGGGTGACTGGGCATGCTCTACATGCAACGCGCGGCGCTGCATGGAACCAGAACCCTGAAGCAGAATAGGCGCAGAGGCCAGAATTGTCTGCGTAGCCTCCAGCCGTCACGCTTGGAAACTCTTTCACACGTCGGAAGTGAAACCAATCCTCGAGCAAACAAATTGGTTGTGTGGTTCTGTGCGGCTCTCTAGGTGAACTTCGCGCCATGAACAAGCGTAGTAATCCTTACAATCATCGCGGGATTTCTAGCCATGATCGTCTTAGCTGTGATGACCTTCGGGCCGCCCGGATGCGCTGGAAACAGACAACACACGAATCGAAAAACACACACCGTGGAGCATGCTGTCGCCGAATCGTGAACCGCCGTGGACACGTGGCGGAACAAACCCCTTCGTGTGTACCATACCTCGCGCGCTGCGGGCGCGAGACGAGACACAAAGAATGCAACTACGAACGAGGCCGGTAAAACGCACGCCTAGCACATCTATAAAGTGGCAGGGCAGTCCGAGTCTCCGTGGACGAGAGGGCGACGACCGGTGCTTCGGCTGTGCAGCGTGGAAGCGGGGCCCCTCGCCTTCTCCTGAAGTGCGCACTGCGTTGCATGCATCCCTACAAGAGCGATTGCCCGTGCCAAAAACGAATTCACTTCGCCCTGGCAAGGAGACCGCTTCACTTTCCGCGCGACGGAGCTCCGTGGAACGCTGGCGTTAGGTCGTTTTCGCCGGCCTCCGCATCCAGCGGCGGGACGGGGGCGCGGCTCGCGGCGCAGCGGTTGAGCGCCCGAATCGACGTCCAACCCTCAACAAGGCACTCCCGTACTTTTTCGGTCGAATTTGTAAACTTTCGTGTCCCACGTGTGGCCCGCCATCTTAAGGTGGACGGCGTTCACGACAATCACGCTGTCTCCCGCGGCAGTTCGCGGCGTAAAGTCGACGCGGTGCTTGCCCTGCAGTAGCCGAACGACCTGCGCGGCCAGGCCACCGACACTCTGTAGGCGAGGCACAGCAAGGCCAGCGGACAGAGACATGAGTTACAGTCGAGCAGAATCAAATAAAGGAAACCCACGCATGCAGCGGCGCCGCGCGGCCGCCCAGGCCTGAGGGCGGTCCGGGACAAGTGCGATGAAATAAATCAACGGACACGCATAAAAGGGAAGGTACAAGACAAAGGAGAAAGAGGTGCATCCCACACAGGAAACGCATGCACACGAAAGGGTGAAAGTGTATATACACATGACGTGCTGCATCGTATCGGTACATGTTGGCACATACCAGACACGTCCCGGACCTTCCATCAGTGCCATGTTGCGTGAGCCGTCTCAGGGAAAATAAAAAGCCGAAGAAAAATTGGTGAACAAGCAAACTGGCAGGCACTCAGCGGTAGATCTGCGTTTGACGAGGTACAGAGAAAAATGCCATACTTCCATCCCGGATCTCCGCATGCACTAGGTCGAATGCGAAACGACAATGTCTGCGGAATATCTCACTCTTCCCTTGCCATCCAGCACATGCCAGTGGTTGCCGCTCTCTTCATCCAGCATCGTCAGGGCCTTCAAACTTGTGTGTTGCTTGGCGAGAGGGTGGTGATCCCTGGGCATGTTACGTTTCATGAACGGTCGACTTATCCTGCAAGCGAATTGGGCAGAGAGAAGGGAACAGCACCCACCTTAAAGCAGTATCGCCTCCGAAACACATCCGCACAAAAGAAAAAAAGCCTGCCTCTTAGCATATCGCCACTGGCGCCAGCAGAACCAACAACACAGATGCAGATTGTGACATGGCGCGAGGAGGACGACGCTTCAGAGGGCGCCAGAGGCACAAAGATACGAAACCGATTGATGCAGAAATGCGCAACCACACAACAACTCCAGTTGTGAGCCCCCTCGGCCTCTCGTTCTCATTCATGGCATGCCATGTAGCGCAGCATGCGCAAAGTAGGTGCGGACTGGCGGTATGAAGGAACAGAGAACGAGCCGTTTTGCAGTATGACATGGAAAGACACCACCCGTGCATGCAAGGACACCCCAGTGTTTCACAGCAGGCGGCGCCACGCGCCTGGGTTATCCAGGCAGCGCAAAATTTGCTTAAACAACCGCACTCTCGCCAGCGGGGCACAGAGCTCTGCTTATGAGCATTCACTTCGGCAGATCTTTTGCCATTTCGGCAATAACAACAACTGAAATGGAGGATAAGGTTTTCACTGCCACATGGCAGCGAACCAGGAAACATGACAAACGCCACGCGCTGTATGTACAGTTCGCGATAACCCAGCGAGCCAGGCGTACCACTGCACGTCGGCGAAGGGATTGATATTTCCTTCATGAAACGACCCTTTCGGGTAGCTTTGAGAAAGGCGAAGCAATGAGGTCCACATGGTGGAGAGAAGTAAGAAGACAACGAAGGGGTTACGTAAACAATAAATATTCGTGCATTCTTGGGCGAACGAGAGAGGGAAGCACTCAAGGGAAAAGCCCCATCTTCGCTGAGGGCTGCGCCTGGTCTGAGGCCATTTTGGCGCAAACTGATGATCCGTTCGGAAACGGGACCACTCATACAATACACGGGGCAAAATTAAAGCTGTGAAAATGGATCAAGAATTCGCAGCCCTTCACTGCAAGGCAATTGCGAATTCAGCGATAGGGACTGGACACGACATGTGCGAGTTTCTCCTCGACCACGCGAGCCCTGCACGGGCATCCATTTCCAAGCTTGGTCGCCAGTTCTGCTGATACTTCAGAGACAGATCCAAAAAGAAAAGGCACATAGGACCGGGGGCTCAAAGAAAAACGAAAGTACGCCTTTGCAGATCGTTCTTTGGCGGTGAAGACCTGTGCGAAATGCCCAGCGCACGCGTGGAAGTGGAACCGCCAGTGATCAAACCGCGACTCTACACAATGCATGCCATCAAAAGTGCGGAGAGCGGCTCCCTCGGTCTTTCATGCTTAGGCATGCCGTATAGTAGTCAGTAAATTATATTCCGGTGACATCCCGTAGAAGCGCTGTCACGGCCTGTTGTATTTAGTGGCGTTCTTTTTCTGCCGAAGGCGTCGCATGCACAATACTCGCGACTGGAGTCAAAGCGAAATATAGTCTCTTTCACAAACACAATTTCTCAGCACTGCTTGGCTGCATCCTCTAGGGGATGCCATTCTATTTTATTCTCCAGTGTGTAGCAGGCCTGACGCGTGCACCGAATGGTGAGAGCGCGACAGTCTAGTTTTTCAACAGGACTCTCGTTATGCCTGCCCGGCAGGCCGGGCCTTCAATGCTCGCGCCCATTGTGAACGAACCCCTTTCTTAGTAGACGAACAGCAGACGAAGCAAATTGTTTGTCAAGAGAGCAGGCATGCGGAGGCGGCAGCAAAAGATAGATCCTTTGCCTCGACGCAAAGACAGGGCGCGCAAGGAGTCCGTGACAATATCGCGGGTACCATACCACGTCTTTTAGTTTGAGCAGACGTGGTGCACAGACGCCAGGGAGCGCCGATGTGACACTGTAGGTGTTGGGCTTGCTTATACGGGGCAACGAAGTGAAGTAATTGTCAGCATCAACTCATCTGCTATCAGAACAGGGGAGTTCCCTTGTCTGAATGACCCTGACCCTCCCCGAGTGCGTATGAAAGGCGTTCGTGCGCAGCAGATCGGCCTCAGCGTCTGCCGATATCTTTGGCACCCGGAGAACGACAGCACTCTCGGGATTTGCCTCGGGTCTGCATTCAGATGCCCCCCATCGATGTGTCAGACAACGGCCCACACGATGCGTGTCTCGTGTGCGCGATTCCTCGTCGGTTTGTCCGCGACAATCAAACACTGTCAACTGAAAGCAACGTTCAGCGTACATGATGTGCAGAGGAATGTGCGAACTGAGCTAAGGCAGGTAGAGTGGCCAAGTGTGGCTCTACGTCCGTGTGAAAGACCCACAGCCGTCCGCATGAAACTTGCACGCCGGGGCCTCTGGAATACTTTTTCCGAGTATAGTTCTCGCGCTCTCTCAAGGGGTGGAGGGACCCCAACAGATCTCGGGCACGTCTAACCGTAAGTATCGCTTGCATGCTAACCCGCCTCTCGCACTGCTGTGTATTTCCGACGTGAACATTCTGTGCCCAGTTTTGCCTGCGTGCTGACAGAGAAAAAGGGCGGATGTCTCGGGAGCACTTCCGAGCGCACACAACACTCTCCGAAAAGCGGTCACTTCCACTCAATGGCGGTTCGCACATGGATACATGCATCAATGCCTAGAAAAAAGTGTTCAGACCAGAAAAGCATACCAAATGCCAGTGGCAGGCACTAGGATCGTCATAAAGACTCTCCTCTGCTTCCGCTGAACTGCGAACACACACATGCCACGAGGGCACCTTACCAGCATCTGGACAAACAAGCAACGAACCTGTCAAAATGACAAGTGGTATTTAACAAAAAAACGCGAAGCCGAATGCGCCCCCAAGGGCGTAGCCATTCTGCCACCTCAATCCTCGCACAGCGCCCTTCAAAAGACGCCTGTGGCACCTCGGCAGGCGGGGCAAGAAACATTCTGAGGCCACTCACACAGGCGCTGAGCTGTCGATACGGCCGGAAACGCTTGCGGTCGCGGACTGCCTGCGACGTCTAGGTTCTATCGTTATACTAGATATGCGAAGTACGATTTTGGCTCAGCCCTGTCGGCCCTTGATTACGCCGAGCGCCTACAAAAGAGCTCCGTAGGGCGAGGCTTCTGCCGTTCTGTGGCTGCGAGGCCGACACAAACACAAAACGGCGCTCAGCAAACGAAACGCCGCCCATCCGAAACGGCGCCATCAGGCAGAGACTTGACAGTTTCCAGCCCCCTCCCGCCGACCTAATGCAGGGAAACTTCCATAATTCTATCACTGACACGGGGAATTACCCTGCCTAGCGATTCTTCTCATTGTTCCAGTAAGCAGATCCGTTCGCCCTCTGCCTGACACGTGGTGATAGATGGGAGCGTACAAGCGTGTATGAGGTGTATGTGTTGCACCGATACACGGGATCTTTCCTGCCCGTTCCGCGTATCGGCGTCCTTCCTCAGCTGACTATACTCAGAAGATCCATCGGGCGAGAGACTTGCAGTTGTGGCGAATCTCCATGGGGACCGGCCCTTTGATCTTGGTGCCTCGGGCCTTGTTCTTTTGGATGATGACGAAAGCATTTTCATCGAACTTTATGTAGCTGCCGTCTTTCCGAGCGGATTCCTTCCTTCGTCTGACGATGATGCCTTTCGGCAACTTCGGGGCAGTGCATTCCGGCGTTTTGTCTCGAACTGACACGCGAATGCGCGCGCCGATTTTCCCAGTCCCGTACTTATTCCGGATGCCGATGATGCACGCTTTTATCACGCCGGTGTTGTCTGCGCACCTCACAATCGACTGCCTCCACAGGCCGAGACAAAAGTTGGAAAGGAAAAACATTTTTCCCGAGCGTAGAAAAACAGATACGAAAAGCGAGGCAAGACACACGGTCAACGGTCTTTTTCAGCAAACCGCCTCGGAATAATCTAGGACGCCGGTGTCGCGTTCTTTAAACCGCGCCCGAACAGAGAACAGCGAAGTCGCAGCAGCCGCCTCGGCCGAGTGACCGACCGCCCCACAGCTCCACACAATACAAGGGAAGTTGTCGTCGTCGCGGCAGTGAGGCTGAACAATTTCTTTGCAAACGAACCAGACAGTACTACGGAAAGACGCGTTCCTAGAGAGCAGCACCTTCACCAAACGGAGGCCAAAGAGATGCGTCCAGAAAATCCGAAATAGCAAATCAGCTCGACTCTGGACTGTGACGAGCTTTGATATAGTACCCGCGGACAAGGAACATTGAAGAAAACTCGGTTGGTTGTATGGAGAAAACCCCCGGAGCGCTGCAAACAGCGCTTGAGGTTTTCTGCCTCACTGCGACTCGTCTGTTTAGCAGATGGTAAAATACGACTCACACAGGGCCAGAAAGAGTCCTCGACCTCGCAGAACGAAGCCAAACAGAAAAAATGAATATTGGCACCGGCAGGGCTGCAGGCGCATGCTCACGGCGGCAGAGAGAAATATACAACTGCATGAGTCACTGGCGTTGAAACGCCCTCTCCTCAGACTGTCACCACTATTTCTCTATTTTCCTCGATCCTTTCTTCAGTAAATGATCGACTCTAATGTGAACGGCAGTGCGTGTTCCCTGGATTCGGCCAACTCCTGGGCTCGGGGCCTGCCGCCGCCGCATGCATGTGATCGGCTCCTTATGCTCGTGGAGACTGAATCGAGGTTGGAAAAACTGCTCGCAGAGCCATTTAATATGTCACGTGGTGAGTCACCTGAGTCTTTGATACGGGGGATCAGTGCATTGGAGAGATGATTATATTGTAATTCCAGCGTCATCAGCGTTCATATGGCCTTGGTAAGATCATCGCGCACATTCACTTCGACGTCCGTTCAGTACACTCTGGCATGTACGGGACAAAAAACACGACTCCACGAGGAAGAGCAAGACACATGGGAGATCACTATAGAAGAGGGGGTTGACCACAAGGAGCGGCGCACAACAAAGTCGCACTTCAGCCCCCTGACAGGTGTTGCTACTCCGTAGGAGGAAGAAATTATAGAATAGTCGCAGCTTTCCTGACTTGAAACCACTTGAGAGTCACTGCATCTATCGCTCTCCAATGAGTTAGAGGCAGCGTCATCTGTCACACTTCAAGCGACGTAGTTGTCCCCCTTGCTAGCACGGCATAGCAGGTCCCGGCGGCTGCTTCAAACCAACTATGGAACGAAAAACGGCAACATTTTCGGCATGCCACAACGGAACCTACACCAGCTTCCGAGTTAAGTAGTCCCGAGCGCCGCGGTTCCTCTGCCTCAACGCATTGAATGCTGAGGAACTCTTCTTCAGGGGATTTGCGGGATTCGGGGAAACAACCGGTATCTTGTGCAGCGGCCACTCATCAGGTTTTTAGTCCCAGCTAAGACTGCAGCCGCTATCAATATGTCCTCTCGGTAAATTTGGAAAACCCTGCACGTGTGCTGGATACTTATGTTTGCTCCTATTTCATTAAACGCTGATCACGCCGGCTCCACCGAAATGCATGTAACTGGCTCGCCAGACGTTGTGGGACCCTCTTGCCTTGGTTCACCACAAGAAAAAAGCGACGTTGCTATTCCATTGCGCTACCTTTCAACTCTACGCCCTAAAGCATTCCTTCGTTTCTCCGGAGTCCGCAAGCAGCCAACGCCCACTACTGACTCATGACAATTCATGAAAATCTCGTTAGTGGGAGCATCTGCAGGTCCCCCGTGTCTGCTGAGGTGGCACAGCGTCCTCGCGACGACCGTATATTCGCGGCCAAATGTCAAACGACCATGCAAATTTTAGGGTTTCCATGATATCTATTTGGAGTAAAGGCATGGTAATATAAACACGTGGAAGAAAACTGGACGGGCTCTCCTCCGCGATGCGTTTGTCGTGCTCAAAGACTCCTCAGCATGTTTTGTAATACTCAAGGGGGACGTTCGTATCACTCACAACGAAGAAGTTTTCTGGACCAGAAGACTGAAAACCATAGTTCTCTAGGAAAGCGAAAAAAGAGCCTGTGCGCACTTCGTCTGTCCAACTCTCCCTCGCCACTGCCGGCCTCACGCAGACACCCGCCAACGGGGACTCTCACCCCCCCGCGGCACTGGCAGCGCACGTCGACTTTGTGCGCCTCTTCTCTTTTTTTTTTGACAAAGCAGAAGCCAAATATACGCATAGCGCGTTTCACTTATAGCCGCTTCGTGCGCCAAGAGCCTCCGCGTTCTCTAGGCTTGTGCGCCGTCGCCTTCATTCACGGGGTTGCCATCGCCTGTGGGGCTGTCAAGCGCCGCCTCGTCGCCCACCTCGTCAACCACCTCTGCGGCAAACGGATCCGGCGAGAAGGGATCTGCAGACACACCGCAAACCAACGATTGAACAGCGCGTATTGTGAATCCGAGAGGAACTGCACCGCCCGGCGAAAGACAAACTGTGACTCGCGACAGAGTCCTCAACACACCGGTGGAGTATTCAGACAGGTCAAGCCTGTTGCCCTGCGACCGCCGCCCTGCCGGAAAATCGACGCCTGTTCAAGAATCGAGTCCACGCGCGACTGCGCCAGACGGAGAACGCGAAGAGACACCTCCGCGCGATCGTGGACAGACACACATGAGGAGAGCAAGATGCAGATGAGCATCCACGTAGACAGACAGCGCGTATGAGCATGCATCGAAGACGAGAGAGGAACCGTGCCCCCAACGACAAGGAAAACAGTGGAGCCCTCGCGCCGGCACTGTCGAGGGCAGGGAGACTCGATTTCGATGAGCTTACCATTTGCCTCATACATCGGCGAAGTTGGGGAGTAGGTTCCGCCGCCTCCTGCGTGTGCGTCATCGTACGAGGGCGACGTGTTCACATTTGGCATCGGCGACGTCGGCGAGTACGCGGCAGGAGACGACGGCGAATACCGAGGAGACTGGACGTTGAAGCCTGGAAACGAAGCAATGAGGCAACAGAACAGGCTCACGATCATGACCGGAATCCTTTCTAACCCCGTGCGCTAGCTCTAGGGTTTAGGGGATTCCACGCCCTACATCCTACACCCTTCCGCCCCTTCCATTCCTAGTCCCCCGCCATCCGCGGGACGCCTGATTTGAGCGTGTCGCGGAGGTGAGAATTTTGCAAGGGCAGTCCGACGCTGTCTGAGAAAGCCCTGGAGCCACGTACTCGGCGAAAGAGGTCCCTGTCCCGGGGCGCCGCCGTAGCTGGGGCTTTGCGGGGAGTAGGGGGCGAAGGTCGGGGAGTACATGGGGGAGGTCGGCGAGTATCTCGGGGAGGTCGGCGAGTACGCGGGCGAATAGGGCGACGTGGGCGACGTCGGGTTGCTTTGCTGGACGGGGGAGGTAGGCGAGTAGGAGGGCGAGGACGCGGAGAAGTGCGGCGACATGGGGTTGTTGCCCGGGGAGAAGGGACTCATGACGCGCCCGCCCTTGTCGACAGGCGACGTGACGCTCATGACGGCCGACGTGGGCGAGTACGCGGGCGAAGTCGGCGAGTAGCTCGGCGGCGAGGAGGGCGAATACGACGGCGACAGGGTCGGCGACGTCGGCGAGTACGACGAGCCGCCGCGGACACGGCTGCCGTCTGAGTCGACGCCGCCGGGAGATATCACCATGTCCACGCTGCTCGAGCTGCCGTCGCCCTGGAAGTACGCAGACTGCGGCGAGGAGGGTGAGTAGGACAGCGAGGAGGTCTCCAGGGCGCTGCCGAGGATCGGCGAGGTCGGCGAGAAGACGCCGCCCGGTGGGCCTGCGCCTGGAGACAGCGGACTGTGCGGGTCTCGGGGCGAGAAGCAGGTCAGCGGCGACATGGGCGAGGTCGGCGACCGCGGCGTCTGCTGCGTAGGGGAGAACTTCCCGCCGAGCTGCTGCGTGTCGACGCCCGCGGCGTTGGAGCCGCCGAGCGCGGTCGGAGACAGCGGGTTCGTCGGGCTCGTCGCGAAGGACGTGTATACCGTGGAGAAGGGCATCGGCGAGAAGACCGAGTTCAGCTGGTGCGGCGAAGGCGTGAAGGACCCATCCGGCGTGATCAGGTGTGGATCAGACGCCGCGCCCGCCGGCGACGCGCCCAGGAAGCCGTCCAAGTCTCCGCCGACGAGACCGACTCCATCGAGGTTGTGCGAGGCGTCCTTCAGCTTCTCCTCGTCAATCAAGACGTCAAAGTAACCCGTTCCCAGCGGACAGAGCTGCCCGACCATGATGTTCTCCGTGACGCCCTTCAGGTGATCTGTTTCCGCAAAGACTGCGGCCTCCATGAGGATCTCGACTGTCTCCTCGAAGCTACACTTCATCAGCGGCCCTTTGTCGATGCGGTTGATGCCGTGGCGCGTGATGCTCATCAGGTAGCCCTTCTGCGTCATCGTGTCGCAGAGAATCGCCAGGTGTCGATAATTCACGTAGCTGCCGTCGAAAGAAATAACCGCGCGCAGCTCGCGCAGCAGCGCCCGGCGGACTGCTTCGATGCCCAACACGTGGAAGATCTCGGTCATGTCGTTCGAAGTCGTCCGCGTGTTGTCGACCATCGGAATCGGAAGCACGTCTTCCAAGTTGCAGCCGTCCGTGTCAAGCACCCAGTTGTTCGTTCGCTCGAACTTGCCCTGCACACACCCGCCCACGCGCCGCACGACCATGAAGCTGAAATCGAATCCACTGAGACAAGACGGCGAACGTCGAAACACACACACACTACTCCTATTCGACTCGGAGAGATAGGACCAGCTCCCTGTCCGAGCTGCGGAGGCTGCAATCGCGTGCGTCTGAAACGAAGCCAAACTCCATCGCGGCCAGCAGCACCATACACGACTGACACGCCACGGATGGCGTGACACCCGGTGAAGAGAAGAACATTTCGAAACTTTTCCTGGCTCATTCTAGGAACGCGGGGATGATACTCCACCCCCCTCCCCCCCCCCCCACAGGGACTTACGAGCTGAGCGTTGTAGACAGTTCTGGCCTCCTCGCGCATATACACCTTGGAGATGTTTGTGATGCCTCGGAGGGTGATGCCGGCGAGGCACTGCATCATGAGTTTCTGCAGGAAGCGGTCCTCTGCCTCCGAGACGTCGTCTTCGTCCTTCTCCTCCTCGCCGCCCTCGCCCATGCCCGGCTGGTGTTTGATGCGAATGCGCAAAACCAAGTCGTCGCTGTTGTCGTCGGTCCAGATGCAGTCCAGCTCCTCGTTGGGGAACTCAGCGTAGATCTTCTCGCCAATCTCCTTCATCGTGAGCTTCTTGTCAATCATCACCTTGCTCGCCATCTGCACGCGCAGCAGCCACCGACCCAGATTGTTCGGCAACTCGTCGTCGTCAGGGAACTCGTAGTAGTCGCGAACCCACTGCCTGTCTTGCGGGATAATCGTGTCGGTCGGATCGGGGTCGTAAATCACTTGCGACATCACCGTCACGCGGTCCAGCGTCGTGTGCTCCAAGTGCGTCTGCAGAGACGAAAAATGGAAGAAAATCAAAATTAGACACACTCGCCGACGAGACCTTGCACAGCCCCCCCTGTCCGTCGAAGCCATAGTTCGAGACGCAACGCACGCGAGAGGAACGATGCCCCTACAGACGGCCTGCCTGAAATCGCCCTCTCGTTCTTTCCTCTTCCTTCCCTTCTATCCTTCCTTCTTTCTTCCTCTGATTCCCTTGCTTTTTTCTCGCTTGATCTGCTCGCCTGCTGGGCCTTTTCCGTACCTGAACGTCCTTGGCTCGCTCTTGATCCATCGCGATTTCATCCTGCAGGTAGACTGTCAGCGAGGGCGTCTTGACTTGCTTCGCGACGTTGATCAGCTCCTTGAGGCGCGGCACACCGAGCGTGACGTTTTTGCTTCCGACACCAGCAAAGTGAAAAGTGTTCAGCGTCATCTGCGTTGCCGGCTCTCCAATCGACTGCGCCGCAATCGCGCCCACGCACTCGCCCGCGTGCGCCAGGGCGCGGTGAAACTGGCGTTCGACTTCTCCAAGCAGCCACTGGGGAAGAAAAAAGTACAGACGCGCAAGAGAGGCAGAACTCAAAAGCCGACAAGGTCACCCAACAACCACCACAAGTACGTCGCGCTTCGCCTCCCGGCGGGCGTGGGGTCTCAGCACAGTGAAACGTCTCAGCTGCCGCTGTCTCCTCGTTTTTTTTTCGCGTTTTCTCCCGCACAAAAGCCTTTTTTCTCTCTCAGAAACCTGTCGCCTTTGCGTCAGACCCCCCTCGGCTCACCTGCAGGGCCTTAGGCCCGACGCGCTCGCGTTCGAGGAGGCGTCTGGAGTTGAGGACGGTGCGGAGGTGAGCCTTCATGAAGATAGTGGCGTTCTCTTGGACTTCTGCGGAGATTGCATCCGCCTTGGTCGTTTGCTTGACGACGACGAGTTTGTCGTTGAGCAGCTCGTTCACTTTCCGGGCGATTTCGATCGGGTTCTGCCTGCGGAACTGATCTCCGCCCGGGAACTGCGCTTTGGCGAACTCGAGCAGGCGCAAGATGTTGATGGGAATGTGCTGCTTGGTCTCGCCGTCCTTGAAGATGTGCCTGCAGAGGCGGTTTTTGTCTTCGCGGATCGCCTCGAACTCCTCCTCGAGCGGTTGCTGCAGCTCAAAGTCTGTCAAAATCTCGTTGCGCATGTCATCCGACAGCCACCCCTTCCCGTAGCTCTCCTGGTCGACGTCGTGGCGGAAGAGCCGCTTCAGCTTCTCGTTGTCCAGAGTCATCAACTCTACCGTCTGATCCTCCACGTACTCGCCGCTCATGCCGTCCTCTCCATACAAAAACTGAAGCACCTCGCAAATCGAGTTGCGCACTGTGCGGTCGTAGTAGACCATCACGTCCTCCATCGCCTTCATCAGACGACGCTGAATGTACCTACACCCCGCCACAGAAAGACAAACGCGCAGAAACATCGACACGCCGCGGGCCTCCACGCACAAAGAGCTGTCTTCAGATGCCAACCAAAACGCAAGTACATGTAGGCATGGAGATAGACAGATAAACATATATGAATAGATAGACAGGTAGACTGACTGAGACACATATAGACAGATAGATCTGATAGGTACACATGATAGAGATAGATAAAAGTAGATATAGAAAGGTAGACATAGATCAGTAGATACAGAGATCTAGATAGACATAGACAGATAGATTGACATGCAAGCACGTGGCGGCAGGATGACCTCAGACCGCGCTGGGAGGGCGGTCTTCGACGGAGTTGGGCGTACGATTTTTCGCCTGCCCCTGTTGGGCTTACCCGGTCTCTGAAGTCTTGCAGGCCGTGTCGATAATACCTTCGCGACCACCCATGGCGTGGAAGAAGAGCTCGTGAGGCTCCAAGCCCGAAAGGTAGCTGTTTTCGACAAAGCCGCGACTGGGCGGCGAGTAGTCGAACTTGTGGAAATGCGGCAGGGAGCGCTCGTTGAACCCGAAGGGAATTCGCTTGCCCTCGACGTTCTGCTGACCGACGCAGGCCATAATCTGCGAGATGTTAATCGTGCTTCCCTTCGAGCCAGCCAACACCTGCAGACCCCAAACACGCAGCCACGCAAAACTTCAGTCGCAACCACCACATGCGCAACCGCGTGAAGCCACGAGTCTTAACAAGAAGACAAGAAGCCGCGCGCGTCGTCGTCCACCGCTCAACTTGCAGAGCTCCCCGACCCAGTAGATGGAGCATGGTATTATCTCTTGTGTGCCTCAGGTATAACACACAATTTCCGTCCGTGATAGAGGCGTCGCACTTGTGAAAGCGTCTCTCTACGCCTTCTCGCTCGTTTCCTCCCCATATTCCGCTTCTTTCTTGCCCGCCCGCGACTTATTTCGCCTGTGTGAAGCTCGAGCCTCTCCGAGCCTCCCTCCCTATCTCACGATCTTCCACTTTCATGCCCTGCGCACTGCGGCCTCTCCACTCCCCCTCCTCCCCCCCCGAATTCCTTTTTTTTTCTCAGCTGACTTTGCAGCAGGCGTGTAGGTCGGGGTTTCCTCACCATAGCCATGATGTTGTTGGATTCGTCGAGGCTTTCTGCGGCGACTTTTCCACTGCGTTCGCGGGCGCTGTTGAGCTCTTTGTTGACGCGGGCCTCGAAGCTCTCGCGCAGGCTTTTACCGGGTTGCGACTCGAGGCGACCGCGGTGGGCGAGGCGCGTGAGTTTGTCGACTTCCTTCTTGGCTTGGTCGAGGATGTCGCGCACTTTTTCGTTGGTCTCTTCGTTCGCGATGATGTCTTTGCAGCCGACAGTGAAGCCCTGGTGAAGCAGCCAGTAGTTCGTCAGCTTCTGCAGCGTCGAGAGGAAGTCCTTGGTGCGCTCGGGTCCGGCCTCGAGCCAGAGCAGGTGAATCAGCGAGCCGCTCGCTGAGCCGACGATCTTCTTGCAGATCTTACCCGCCAGCAACTCGCCCTGGCGGATTACTACGCGCTCGTCGCGCTCGCTGATGAACAGATTCTCCTTCTTCCGGTCGACAAGGCCCGCCCCGACGTCGCGCTGCATGTTGATCCGCGACTTGGTACTGCCACCCGTGCCGGCGGAGTCGAAAAACAGCAACAGCGAAAAAAGCTGCTTCCCCGTCCACAGCGGGACGGGATGAAAAATCGCAGGCGGCGGCACCACGCCGCTCCAGTACGGAATCTGCAGCAGCAAGTTGAACACCATCGGCTTCGTCAAAAACGTGTCGCGGCGCGTGAACTTGCTCACCGCCAACAGCGAGTCCTGAGCGAAAAAGACAAAAAGACAAAGCGCAAAACAGCAAAACGTGAAACGTGCACCAAAAACAAAACACTAAAAAAAGCCGTCAACTGGACGCTTCAAATGCCAACGCGAGAACAAGCCGTGTCGCGGTTGAGCGCCCCGACCACCCCGAGCATCACAGTGTAGGCCGCCATGCTTCTACTACGTATATTTATATATATATATATATATATACGTGAATGTATGCACATGCATGCATGTGCGTATGCACATATATAGATTATCGATAAATATATATATATATATATATATACACGTGAATGTAAGCATATATATGTATGTGCGTACGCATATATATATCTTTATTCACATATAGTTTTTAATTTGTAATGGACGCCGCCGTCGACTTTTTGTGCGGCGATGCCGCGTGGAGGCCTCTGGTTCGCCGCGCTCACCTGCACGATACCCATGACGGGTTTGTTTCCCTGCGGCGAGACGATTTGTTTCGGGACTTTCATCAGATGTTTGATCTCTGCGCGTGTTTCTTCGCTCTGCGCCAAATGCAAGTTCATTTCATCTCCATCGAAATCGGCGTTGTAGGGCGACGTGACCGACAGGTTGAGGCGGAAAGTCGAGTAGGGAAGGATCTTGACTTGGTGACCCATTATAGACATTTTGTGAAGCGATGGCTGTCGATTAAACAGCACAAAGTCGCCGTCACGCATGTGCCTCTCGACACGGTACCCAACTTCCAAGACAACTTCACCGCCCTTCTTAGCGTGCCGGAGATCGAACCTGTAGAAACAGACACGAGACACATCAAACGCGAATAGGGGGATGAGAACTCACGGGAAAAAACGCAGTCCTCTCTGCGGCGACCAGGGTGCATCCATCCGCAAGGACTCGTCACACAACTGTCTGCATGCATGGATACGTACGCTCGCACAAATGTATGCATGTGCATCTACATCTACACATAAATAGACACAGATATGTACAGGTGTATACATATTGTTAGAGATGACTGCAAAGGAGGACTCTGAAACTCAGACGGGACCGAGAGGCGCGCGCAAAGGTGTCGATTCGTGGCCTCAGTCGCGAAGAACGACGGCGACGTCTCCCTCGATGAACCACTGGCCTCCTCGGGAAATCGACAGACGCTGCCTCCTATACGCGTCTCCGCATGCGCAGGCCAACTGGCCCACTGGCGAGTTCGCGCGCGGGCGTCTGAACCCCCCCCCCCCCCCCCCCACCCCCGAGGAACGACACTGCATGTGGCGCATGTTGACTGACCGACTGCCGTCGTCGCGGATGACGTATTTCGCGCCGGGCCAGTCGAAGGGTCCAGTCTTGACCAGCTGCCGCAGCTGGTTGATGTTGAGTGGCGTGACGAACTCGGGGTAGGTCAGCGTCATCGCAATGCTCTTGGGCACGCCGACCGTGTCGATCGGCAGCATGGGGTCTCCTGAGAAGCCGAATGGAACCACGCTCGCGCGGCAGGCATCATCCGACGAAGCATCACCCGCGCGCGACAAGAAAGCAGCGAGGGCGGATGGCACAACGCCACCCGAGAGACGCAGAGAGACGCGCTGGCCCCTGAGACGGCTGCCGGCGCAGAACAAAGTGGCAGCCTATGCGGAAACCGCCGCAGCAGCGCGGAGGCGAGAAAGGCGCGAGGGGGGGCGGCACCAGCGAAGGAACGCGGCGCCAACGCCGGGCGCATGCAGTGAGAGAGAGGCTCACCTGTGATGACGGTGCGCGCGGAGAAATCTACGCGCTTGCCCATGAGGTTTCCGCGAAGGCGGCCTTCCTTGCCCTTCAGTCGCGTGCGAATGGACTGCGGACACGCACGACGCACAGAAAGACACAAGAGAGAGAGCGCGTGTTGGAAGACAGCTGCGAAACCCACCTGGAAGACACAGACCAGCCGGACAGAACGTTGCGCCGCGTCCCCTGGTTCCGCCGCGGCTGCTGCACTGTCGCCACGCTCAAAAGCGCTTCGAAAACCTGTGAGGCGCTTCCTCTGCGCGTGTCTGGGAGGTGTGCGTGCGACCGCGCAGCTGCATGTTTCGCGACGCACCTTGATGGGTTTTTTCCCGCGAGTGGTCGCCACGGGCATGCCAGGGATGTCGTTGTCGAAGAGCGTAGTCACGTGGTACTGCAGCAGCATGACCATCTCTTGGAGGACGGCACTGGGCACGCTGTCGCCCTGTCGCTTGAGCGAAAGGTTGGTTTTCACGATGTCGACGAGTTTGAGCGTCAAGTCGTCTTCGCTGCGGGCGCTCCCGTACTGAACGGAGGGCCGCACAGCCAGCGGCGGGACAGGGAGCGTGGAGAGGATGAACGAGGCGGGATGCGCGCGCTCCGGATCGAACCCCATCGTCTTGAGGTCTTCCTCAGAGATGCGCCGCAGCACGGCGTACGCCTCCTCCGCCGCGAAGATGCGGCGGACGTCTTCAGGCGCGTCCTCGTCGCCCTCGTCGCGGCTCTCGGGGAACAGCACCACGATGTTGGGACCCTCTTTGAAGTAGCGGGGCTGCACGCAGCCGCAGCCGCCCTCGCCGCCCTCGGCTGGCGGCGCGGCGCCGTCCGCTGGGAGAGGCATGTACCCCTCGCAGCGCTTGCGGCCGGCGCAGGCGTCGAGGACGTGCTTCAGCCGCCGGCAGGGCGAGCGAATCTTCACGAGGTGCTGAATCTTGGGGTCGCGCCGGTCGACGAGCAGCTTGCCGCACGCGTAGCACACGCAGCGGAGGACGCGCAGCACCGCGCCCAGGAACCCGTAGTGGTAAACCGGCTTCACGAGGTTCAGGTGCCCGAAGTGACCCGGGCAGTTCTTCACGTCCATGTTGCACGTGCGACACTGCAGGCGGTAGTCGAGCGTCCCCAGCCGTAAGTCGTTCAGCCCGTTCGGCTTCGGCATCCCGTTCTCGTATAACTCAGACGTGGTCACCTCGCAGACCGACATCTTGCGAATCTGTTCAGAGGAAAATACGCCGAACTGAAGCGCGTCGACGCGCTTCAGCGGCGCCGACGAATACAGCGCCGCCGAGGACGAAAGCGACGACATCGTGGCGGACGAAGGATTTCAAACAGGGGGAGAAAGCCCAGAGGAAAGAAGCGGAAAAAAACAGATCGGGGCCAGCGTCCCACGCACAAGAAAAAACTCAGAGAAAGGCGGGCAGGTAAAACGAATTAGACCAAATACGAGACCAGACTTGCCGCGGCACAGAGCGCAGCCCGCGAAACGGGCACTGAGAGACCGGTCGGCGGTTCCGATGCAAAAAGTACCGACGGCGAGACTTCGGGGAGACCCGCACACAAATCCGGAAGCTGAAGCAACCAAAACTCTTTCCCGGCGTGAGGAAAGCAAAAAAATGGGAATTCCAACGCGGAACACGAGACAGCGGGAAACGAGACCGCAGCCGCGGAAGTAACGCTCTCGGTACAGCCGCTTGAATCAGCACCGTCCTCTGAAGCGCTGAATCGCAGCTGAAAACAAGAGAACGCTCTCTACAGTGTCCAAAGGCAGAAAACGCAGGAGACACAAAGGAACGAAATCGCAGGAAAACGTCCTGGACCCCCAGAAAAAAGAGAAAAACATGCAGACGGCGGAGGAACACCACTGGGATGAGCAGGTATGAGACGGGCAACAAAGAGACTGGAAAAGGCACTCCGGCAGCGGCAGAAACAAGGAAAGAAACGGCGCGAACAGATATCCGTCAAGATTGACGAATGCCGTCCACCACAGTTTCACGACGCGTGATTCAACTCGGAGCAAAGCCCCTCCTCCCCTGAACGCTTTACCAGCCGGTACACTGTGCCCTCCTCGCTTAAAAAAGGAAACTCAACACATCGCCCTCCAGTTGAGAAGAATGAGAGAGCGGGGGTAGGCAATTAGTGGATGGGAAACAAGTGAACGTCTGCGAAGGTTTTCGCTTCGCTTAGGTCAGCGCCAACGGGAGAACGGGGAGTGGAAAAAAGGCAAGCGAGTGCATGCAGCTCTGCTCCAGGGGTCACTAAGGACCGGAGCTTCCAGAATTTCATTAGTCAGCCTCTTCCTCTGCCGTAGTTCCGCGTGTCACTCGCACAGTACCAATATGGAGGCCAGCTCACATGCCGTTGTGAAACGCGATCACAAAAACCAACCACGGCATGTAGTACCTTGCTGAGGATACCACCGAGACGCCCTGGGATGGAAGATCCAATGCCCTCACATCCCGAATCAACAGACAGGGCCAGGCATATCACCAGTCCTCCCTCACGCAACACCGGTGAGGCAGATGGGTAATTCGTTCCAGTCTCAGAGAAGGGCTGTTGTCTGAAAAGATCGCATTCTGCTGCATATATGCATCTATTACTTTCATTTCGAGACGAAGCGACTCGAACCCCGGTGAGCTGGGCGCACAGTTCGCTCAGGACATCCCGCCTCCGTTTTGCATCATGTAGGGTTTCTCTCCTTCCGAGAAACGTTTGACGGCCGATCCGACTCTCGTCACATTCACCGACTCACATCACTTGTGCCTACTTTTAGGGTTGTTCATGATAGGCGGCGAGAAATGTGTACCGGAGCAGGACGCACAGCGTTGCGCGACATATAGACAATCTAGCGCAGTTGTGGCGGCCGTTGGAGCAGCCATTTCATGTCCTCAGAAGACATGGAAAGCGGGGGTGAGCTCATACGGAAACAGTTGGCTGCTAGCTGTGCAGTATTGGAGAGTCAGCTGCATGTTAGGCAAACTTCTCTGTGCAGAAGGATGATGCCGCTTACCGCATCTCCCAAGAGAGTCTGCGTATGGCTGGACATCAAGCGCGCATCAGCCTTGTCTGGTACGCGACAATGGGTGTACTTCCCAAAACATATTCTCAGGCCGGGTGAAGTCGTCTCGTGTGCCATTCACGCCGAGCTTATGGCATTATCGGTGTTGCTCCAACGCAAGCCCCCATTTGCTGTCAGCTGGTTTCATTCCCGTTGTTCTGAGGCTCCCTTGAAGTACCATGTCATGGGGACCGTCATGTTCGGAGGTTCTGGAAAAGAACAGTGTATAACCGTCGTTACGGTAGCGCGATGCTGCCCCCGACTAGATGGAGCTCTGAGACTCTGTGTGACCTTATTACTTGTGCGGTGTTTGCCCCCTTCCACAGCCAGATGTGTTGTTGCTCACTTTGCGCTTGCTAAAGTCTTACAGAGATTCCACAGGTCTAGATCACTCCTGGGCGCTGAAAGCTCAGCAGCTGTTAATCAGAGGCGCACAAGCCATGGCATGCAAGCCAGACGTGTCCGGCATGAGTTCGATTGTAACGAGGGGCCGATTATGCCCTTCCGACATGGCCTTGGTGCTCCACATTCGACAAGGAGCGAAAACTTCATACAACATAGAAAAGGCACACGAGGATGGGGCTATTACAGAAACCACGGTGACAGTCAGGAGCCAGAGCTGGCTGCTGCCTCTCTCCCTAATGCAACATCTCAACCGTGCTTTTTTTCGCAGTCCAGCACAGTTGCGGAAACCGTGGCTCCTCCCTGGAGATCCTGTACTACTCCACTGCATTCCACCTCGTTTTCAGGCTCTTGTGACCGTTACATCACTGGAGAGGAGCGGGCACATTTGCACCACCGACAAGCGGTTCCGTACAGTAGCAAGTAAAGAGTACGTTAGAGACTTGGACGTGCGTACCAGCAAATCCTTCTTCACTGGTCCTCAGGAGGCATTCCTGGCAAAAGTTCTTGTGCCTTACGGCCTTGTGCTGCCCGTCTTCGATTTTCGGAGTACCGGATTTTGACGCCATTTTCATGCTTGCCGCAAGGCTGAACTTGCCAACGATATCCCTTTGAAACTGCGGTGTCGGTCACTATACTGCGACCCGTCTTGGAAGATTGGCATGCATCTGCTTCCTGCACACGAATTACGGCAGGTCGTGTTCTTTGGCATGTAAGTTGCGAAGCGAGGCGAAACTGCAACCGTGAGGCAGTAGAACAAACCCTTGCGAGTGAGATCTCCGGCCTACCCTCCCCCCAAGACACGCGGCGGGTTCTGCCACCCCCCTGCAAATGTTGCAGAGACTCGCTGCGCAAGCGGGCGATGGTGGTGGACACACAGCACCCTTTTTTCCAGCGCGCGTGCAAGTCAAGACTTAGATGATGTCCTGTTTTTACCTTGCTGCGCTCTTGGCAACAGAGGGAAAGTTAGCTCCACACATAAGCGACTTGCAATCGAGCTCCGTCCTGTAGCAGTTGTTTTCGCGGTGAGGCTTTTCCTTGCTTTCTAGTAGTCGTGCGTGGCCCACCCTCTATCTGTTGGCTCGCGGCATCGAAATGCGCATGATCTTCAAAACATGCTTTCCCAGTCTGCGTTCCTTACTAATTTTTTTCGGTACGGCTGCCGCGTGTTTTTCTCTCTGTGTAACGACACCTGAGGATCGGGAGCGACTTCCATTCTGTCTCGTCATTGCTTCTTCCAGCGGGTTCTACGAGGAGTAAGGAGCATAGCAGGATTTCCTCCGTTGGCCGTCTGCCCTTTCGCCTGCTGTTCAGCCCGCCTATCTGCTTTCCTCCGTCGACTCCATTTTTTTCGCAGAAAACGCAGCAGAGTTTTTCAATTGGGTCTGCGCCGCTCTGAGTCGGTGTCGATGTTTCCGCGCCTCCCGATTCACTACCAAAGGGGATGCCGCGTACGCGGAACCCCAGTTTTCTCTGATGGCGTCTCCTGGCGGTCCAACGCTTCTCACCACTGCGTGCCGGAGAATCCCCTCGGCTACGCTTTCAGATTCCCTGTCCGTCAGCGCTTCACTCGGGCAGAGTGACGGCGCTGCGAGGCCCGCGGGGACCCGCGCGAGCCAGCGCGCCGCGAGGACCCCCCTCCTCCTCACCGAACCCGCCAAAGGCGCTCCCGCAGAAGCACCCATGTCACCGACTGCGGCGTTACGGCACTCTGTCCACATGCCGTTGGAGGTGTCTTCGCCTGGAAGGCACTTTTTTCACAGCTCTTCCGGCCCTGCTCCCGAAACTGCCAATGGCCCCCCCCTGAGCGGCTCGCCCCTCGCGTCTCCTCAGGGGCTCGTCGCCATCCGCGTCGATCGCCCAGGACCCAGCTCCCACGATGGACAGAAGACGCCCCGCCTGCGGGCGTCTCTGGGGTTGCCGCGCATCGTCGCGGGGGCCTCTACGAGCCTGGTAGACTCCCTTTCGTTTTCGTCCTCCCTCTGCTCAACAGTCCCCCCGGCCTCGCCGACCCTCGCGGAGCTGCCCCTGTTCCAGCGTCTCCTCGCAGAGACTGAAGAAGAACACAGGAAGCGGCGCCAGCAGAAGCAACTCGCTCACGGTCAGGATTCGAAGCATGGGCCTGTGATTCAGAGCAGAGGGGGAGCAGGGGCGGAGCCTCTTCAGACCCACGCAGCTGCCTCGGCGGGCTCGAGCGACCCGGGAACCTCAGGAGCAGATACGTCGGCTTCCCTGAGGACTTTGATATGGTCCGCTGCAGAGAAGGTGTCTCTCTCGCCGGCGTCGCTGCGAGCGCTGGATTCCCTCGACGACGACGCGCTGTCCTCAGCCTCGAATCCACAGGAAGACTCCTCTCTGAGCAGCGACAGGACCTCCTTCTGGTCCTCCCTCTGCCACCCGCCGCGACCTTTCTCGCAGGGCAGCACGACGGGCTCGTCGGCGGGAGCGTCCGCGACTGAAGTCGGGGGCAAGTCCAGAGGGGGGCTTGCGGCGAAGCTCCCTGAGAAAGACCGCTGCTGCAGTGTTCGAATTCAAATCAGACCGGCGACGTCGGGAAGCCGTGACGCCTATTCACGCGGCTCCCCAGACGCGTCGCACTGGGAGGAGAACGCGGAGGCGAGCCGCAGTTACAGAAGCGCGGCCTCTCGTTCGCGTTTCGCTGCCGGCGCTCGCGAGGTTCGGCTGACTTTGGGGTCCTCTCTGGGGCTTGGGGTGCGGGGGAAGCGAGACGGCGAGTTCTCCGAGACCTCGTTTCACGTCGATTCTGAGCCGATGGATGAGGCGCGACCGCGGTTGGCGCACCGCGTCTACACTCACCGGAAACGCGTCGAGGAGTGGGCTTCCCACGAGGAGGCGCGCCTGCTGTTGGAGCAGACCTCCGCCAGTCTCTCGCAGAGTTCCTCTCCTAGGCGGCCCGTGCCTGGAGCAGGCAACAGAAGCAGCTCGGCATCATCTCTGGCGTCGCCGCGGCCTGAGCTCGAGAACGGCAACTGCGACTTCTTCCCCGGCGGAGAGACCGCGGCTTGGTCTCGCAGAGGGAACGCTTCTTCGCACTACTACAGCCGAGGCGCACTAACGCCTCAGGGAGCGGGCTCGTCTCCTTTTCTGGGTCAGGCCCAGCCGGGGGGTCGGGCTCCGGAGGCCGGGAGAGGCCCCGGAGAGGAGCCCGACTTGCGGGCCTCCCCAACGGTCTCGGGGCTCTGGCGTGGCGCCTCGTCGGACTTTCAGGACTCCTCTTCCTGCAGGCTGCGCCTCTCGGGCGACGCCATTCGCGGAAGGGCGAGTCTGTCGCCCTCACAGCGCCTCGCGGTGTCGTCTCCCTTCAACCAAGACAGAGAGTTCGCAGCGGAGATGCTCCTGCGGATCTCGCGGCTCTCGGGCGACGGCGCCGCGAGCCAGGGGCGGTTGTCTGCCTCGTATCCTCGCGACCAAGTTGGCCGCTTCGAAGACGAGCCGATGCTGTGCGGAGGGATGCTGTCGCCGCAGGCCAAGGAGGACGCCCCGCCTGGGAACGAAGGAAGGGACGGAGACGCGCCTCTGTCGGTGTCTGCTCTCTGCTCGTCGGACCCTTTTTCCGCCTCACTCTCGCGACTCGGCGGGACGG
Source organism: Besnoitia besnoiti (assembly GCF_002563875.1). NCBI lineage: Eukaryota > Apicomplexa > Conoidasida > Eucoccidiorida > Sarcocystidae > Besnoitia > Besnoitia besnoiti. The sequence goes on along the minus strand of NC_042360.1, from coordinate 2,093,194 downwards.
GCGCCCATTTGCGCGCGTCCTCCTGTGTCGACTTGCCGTGCAGCCGCGCGCTGTCTGCGCTCGACTCGCACTTAGACAACTGGAGCTCCTTCCAGGATGTGCCCCAGTCCCGAGGCCTCGAGAGCGCGGCGCGGGCCGCGCGCTCGCGCACCGCGGCGCCGCTGCCTCCGCGGTCGGCGGCTCCGTCTGTAGGGCGAATGGGCGAGTCGGGAGACTGTGCAGCCATCCGAGATTCGCATTTAGATGCGTGGGCGTCGATTCAGGTTCATCCGCGAGCCACGCGGGAGGCGCTGCCTTCGCCTAGTCATCAGCGGCCCTCCGCGCAGCTCCGCCGCGGCCCTTCTCCTTCCTCTGCCGTGGCCTCTCTAAAGTCTTTGCCCGCCCCTGAAGTCGAAGCCTCCCCCCCGTCGACGCCAGGCTCTGCGCACCGCCCGCCGCGCGAGGCGTCTTCTCCATCGCAAGACGATCGCCTCGCGGCGGCGGGGCGCGCTGCTTGGCAGGGCTCCGCGCGCGTCTCGTTCTCGGGTCTGCAGCGAGCGGAGCAAGTCCCGCGCGCAGTGCCGCAGCAGACGCTCTCTGGCGGCGTCGGCGGCCTCGGCGCCAGCGCGCAAGAACTGGCGTCGGCGGCGCCGGCCGGCTTCTCTGGCAGGAACGCCTTTCCTGGTGCAGCGGAAGATGGCGCCGCCGCGGGGGCGGGCGTACCGGGTGCGCCTGAGCCAAGCACCGAGGCGCCTGCGAGCGAATCCAAGCAGGCGTTTCTAGTCCTCAGTTCCGGCTACCAGCCAGCAGAGAAGATCTTCCTTCTGCCGCGTCAGCTGGAAGAACTCCGCTTGGAGCAAAAGGCGATTCAGCAGCGCCAGGAGCTGCGGCGCGCCCAGCAGGCCCGACAGGCGCAGAAGATCCTGGAAATCGAGCGCCAGCAGCTGGCTCTGAAGGCCCTCATGTCCCGCGTGCGTCAGGTACAGTCTCCTCAGCGTGCGCGGGCAGATGCCCCCGAGGACGCCTCGAGCCGGCGCCCAGCGGGGCCGAGGGGGACGGGGTCTCCAGCCACGCCGCCTCCGGCGTCTCGCCGCGCCGCGGAGCCCCTGCCCCCGCCGCGCCAGACGAGGCGGCACAGAGCGAGAGCCGAATCCAGGAGGCGCCCGTCGCGGTCGATGCCGGCGCGCGAGTTCAGCCGCGTGGGGGGGGCCTTCCTCACACGTCAGAAAGCCGGAAGGGCTTGTCTCAGACCATAGCGGCGGCCGAGGAGACGAGGCCGCCTGGCGTCCTGCAAGCAACTCGAGACGCAGGCCAGGCGGAGTCAGGGGAGTTGGAGCAACCGCGGGAGAGCCGGGGGATCTGTGACTCCTGCGGCCTGCGGCGGCGGAAGCGCGGGGCCGAGAGCGAGGCGTCTGCGTCACGAGAGCCGCGGCAGGCGTTTGCGCTTGTGGAGCAGATGGACTCAGAGGAGTCGCGAGGCGTGACGAAGCTCAAGCAGGAAGCGGCACCTGCCGCGCTGAGCGGCGGCTCGGTGGGCGGGCGAGGCGCGACCGCAGAAAAGGGAGAACACGGCCGTTCGCCGACGCACGACAAGCTGCTCACTCGGCAGCAGAAGCTCGACAGCATCTCGCACACGAGACGTGAGGAAGACGCCGAGGGCAGGGGTGAGAAGCAGGCCTGGATGCAAGGAGAGAGACTGGAGTCGCGGAAAGAAGGCACAGCGGGGCAGGCGAAAGGCGCGCAGATCTCCGCTGCAGCGTGCACCTGGGCCCAGAGCCGCGCAAGCCACACGGGGCTCGCAGAGGCTTCCTCCTCCGTTGTGTCGGCGCCATCTGTCGGGCGCGCCTCGACTTCCTCGCCTGCGCCCAGCATCTTCCAGCTGGGGCCTGGTCCACTGCCTGCGTCGCCGCCGCCGTCGCCGCGCGGCGAGCGAAGACACTCGCGGCGAGAGGGGGGGCGACCCGAGACCTGCGGCCGAGCCTCTGGGGGTCTCGGCGTGGAGAGCGACAGGAGGGCGGTGCATCTGGATCCACGCGCGAGAACGCAAGTGGACTCCACGCCGGATCTCTGCCGCGAGGCGTCCTCAGATCTGCCGCGAGAGCCTTTGTCTGCGCGGCGGGGCGGCTGTGCCGCGGGCGCAGGGAGGTTTCGGCCGCTCGGGTCGCTGGGCTTCTCCTCGCTGCGGTCCTCTGCGCCGTCGGCCGGTGGCGGCGTGGCTGCGGGGCTCGCTGGTCCCGTCGCACTCTCGAGTGCCTCAGCAGAGAAAGCGGCCTCTGAGCACGCGGCGTTGGTTGCACTCACGACGCATCTCCTCGCCTCATCCTTGTCTCAGGGGTCGCCGCCTTCGAGTCTGGCATCCTCGCTGTCGCCTCTCGCGTTCTCGCTTCTCTCTTCGATGCGACCCGCCGCGCCGCAGCAGCTCTCTGCCCTGCTGCAGCCGCTCCTCTGGGGGCAGCAGAGTCTCCGCGCGGCGCAGGCGGAGGAGAACAGACTCGCGGCCGTCGGCGCCGAGGTTTCAGGAGAGGAAAGTGAAAAGCAAGAACGAGGCTCGGCGCGCGCCCACCCGGACCAGGGACGACGCCAGCGGCTCCGCGGCGCGTCTGCCGATGCAGCCGCGTCGTTCGCTCTTCTCTCTTCGCTCGCCTCCGCCTCGGCGGCTCCCGCTGCATTCGATGCCAGAGCGCTCGACGCGCTGTGGAGTGGGCCTTCGCTATGCGGCGACCGATTTGCCTCGCGGGCGCTTCCAACGACTCAGAAGGGACGCGGCGCACACGAGGGGACAGGCCACGAGGAGGGTCCTGCTGCGCGAGTCGACTTCGCGCAGACCCGCACGTGGGAGGGAGACGCGACAGACGACGGTGAGCGACGTGAGCCGTGCTGGGACGGCCAGCAGCCTCTCACGCTCTCAGCCTTAGGCCTCTCGACGTCACCTAAAAGCTCGCCGCGGCGGCGAGCCAAGGAGCGAGAGAAGAGGCTTCTGGAGGCGCCGCGCAGGCGACCCGAGGAGACCCGCAGGCGACCGGGCTCTGCGGAGCGGCGGCAGCCTGCAGGCGGTGTGGAAGGGCGTGCAGAGAAGCGACGCGGCGACGGCGCGGCGGACTCTGAGGCTCGTGGGACAGAAGGGGAGGCATGCCGCGAGACCGCGAAATCCACGCGTGCGATGCGCAGCCCGCCGCTTCTTGAGGTGCTTGTCGAGTGCCTGAAGGCGTCTGCGAAGCGGGCTGCCAGCAGAGCTGGTTCAGGGCTCGAAGGGACTGCGGCGTCGAGCCGCGTCGGGCGCGGCGGGAAACACCTCGGAGCGGAGGGCGACGCGCTCGCGCAGCTGCTGCCGCTGGTGCTGCTCCTCGGCGAGGAGGCGCTGCGCGCAGAAGCTGAGGAAGTAGAAGACCGGGAAGGGCGAGCGAAGGACAGGCGGGAGAGAGAGAGGCTCGAGGAGTCTCGTCTCAGACTGGCCTCGACTCTCCGCGAGTCTTCAGCCCAGCCTGAGAGCAGCAGCAGGTGCAGAGGCGCAGAAGTTCCCACGCGACGGCGGCGCGCCGGCAGCGCGAAAGCCAGCCAAGGCGAGGCCCTTCTCGGCGAGACGGAGGGGCGCTCAAGCCGGCGGCGCGAGCGGAGACGCAGAGACGGCGAGAGTCCCGGGGGAAGCCCTGCTAGCCCCCGCCGTCGGCAGGCGCAGGCGAGGCCCTGTCCAGGTCGGGAGTGCCACGAGAGCGCGGCGGAGAGCCGAGACGCTGCCGTGTCGCAGGCGGAGAATCTTCGCAGCGAGGAGCGGTTCACTCATTCTCGCCGCGAAGCTGCCGAGGCGAGGGCTGCAGCGCGCGAAGGCGAGCCCCTCGGAGCGAAGCGAGAAGAAGCGGCGCGAAAGCCCAGACAGGGAGGAGGAGTAGAGGCGCTGGACGGCGATCGGAGCGAGTGGGGCGAGCGCGAGGAGCGGCGCCCGGTGACGAAGAGGCGAGCCGAGAGGCTGGCGGAGGAGCCCCGCGCGAAGGAACTAGCCGTGCCGGCGGAGAGTGCTACGGGTCCGAGAGAGCTGACCGCGCAGCGCGGAGGGCGAGAGGCGTCGCAGGAGAGAAGGCGTGCGGAAGGGGGGGAGACGAAGCGACACGAGGAAGGCCTCCGCGCGACGCGCTGGGGCGATAGGGCGGACCTGCTGGTCCTGCCAGAAGAAGATCGCCGCGTCCGCCGCGCACGAGATCTGGCGGCCCTTTCTTCTTCGGCGGAGGACCGAGACGCTTGGCCACGCGCAGAGGACGAAGAACTCGCATTTTCAAAGACGCAGCGCCGCGCGCGGAGCGCCACTCGCTCTGAGAGGAGGAAAGGCAGGGCGAGGAGCCGCCAAAAACATCCATCTCCGGTTCCCGGCGACTCCCGCGTCGAAGGAAACGCCCCGGAGTGGACAGTTCCGGCTGTACGTACACTGGAGCGAGCCTCTCGAAAGCAGCGGGCGGCGTCGCGGGCGCCGCGTGCATCTGTGCGCCGCGAGTCTGCAAAGAACCGCCCTCAACTTTCTCCCTCTGAGAGAGAAGCGGAAGAGACGTCCGTCGCCTTTGGGCCCCTGCGTTTCTCTCGCAGCTGGAGTGTGGAGGAGGCCCACCCCCGGTCGCCGCGAGGCGAACTGGCCAGGCATCTCATCCCGGATCAGCCAGTCGAGTCTGTTGCGCAGGCGGAGAAGAAAATGACGGAGAGACTCAGGGCCCCCTCTCCGGGGTCGCCCCTTCGTGGCGGCCTGCGATTTTCTGCCGCCGAAGCGAGCGAGCCCGCGCCGCCCGCGCGCGGCGTCTCTACAGCGCGGACGCGCTCTGGATGCGCCAAGAAGTCGAAGCAGAAGGAGGGGAGAGTCGGCACCGATGAAGACAAGCGCGCCTTGCTCACTCTGCTGGAGTCTATTCAGCTCTTCGTCGACAAGGAGACGGCGAAGCGGTCAAAGAAGAAGGAGGCCTCCGCGCGTCGCGCTCGCGACAGGCGTGCGCCGAGCCTAGACGCGAAGACAAAGACCGGTGGAATGGAGCGACTGTTTGCATCCGGTCGCAACGCGGAGGCGACGCTGTCCGCCTTCGATTCCTCAGAGACACAGGAGACACTGCACGCGTGGCCCAGAGGCGAAGCAGCTGAGTTGTCTTTCCTGCCCAGGGCAGCGCGACTTCGTGAAGAGCGGCTGGTCGTGCGAGATGATGCGGAAGCCGAGCGTCAAGCGAAAGCGCCTCGGCGCCTAAAGTCCTCTCAGCTGTACGGACACGAGGACGAGCTGTGGCCCCGCTCGCTATCCCGCTCGACAGCGGACCTGTTTGCCGCGGATCGCGCGCGCGAATCGCGCAGAAAATTTATCTCTGGTGCCCGAGACGCTGCCTTGGAAGACTCGTTTTTCGCTCAGGGGGGCAAGGTGAGATCTCTCTTGGTTGAGACCAGCGAGGAAGACGCGGCGCTGGATCGCGACGCTCAGGTGGAGGCCGTCCGCGGAGCGCATGCCCCGGGAGAGTCAGCTGCCGCGAAGGCGGCGGCATGGGTCCGCGAAGACTGGACGGAGAGTGAAAGGCGAGTTGAGGACTTCTTGCGCGCGCACGTCCGCCAGCGCGCCGCAGAGCGCCCTGCTTTTCTCCCTGTCAAATCCCGAGGCGGCGGCCTCTTTGATGAGCTGCAACCCTTGGCTGGGGGCGCCGGCTTCTTCGTCGCTGAAAAGAACTCGCCGGCAAAAGTCAGGGAATCGCGGGAAGCACAGGAAGGCTCTCGCCTTTCTCTTGAGAAGAAGGCGCATGCGGCCGCCCTTTCGAGCTCGAGAGTCGCACGAGAGGCGCGGGAAAGATCTCCGAGCCGGGGGGCTGCGGGCGCCCGCGCGGGGTCCGCAAGCGCGAGACAAAGCGGCAAAGGAAGTGGGGGAGACAGGCTAAAGTCTCATCGCCTGCGGAAGCAGGAAGCCGTGGAGAGCCGCGAAGGGCGGTCACTCCAGTTCGACGCGGTCGCAGACGAGAACTTCGAGTTTGGCGGCGAGGCTCTGTTTCCGCCTGGGAGTCGCAGTAGCGCAGCAGACCGCAGGAACAGCGCTGGAGGCGTCTCAGTGTATTTCACGCCTCTCTCCACCTCTGCCGCATCTTTTCCGCGCCCGACGGCACGCGGGGCGATCTCCGGAGCACAGACACTGCGACTCAGAAGCAAGAAATCTCCCCGACTCGTCGCTGGGGCTGCGGAATCTGCCCGCGCGTCGCCTGTCGAATATCGTGTCGATACAAGAGAACGGCTGAACGACCAGAAACGCGAATCGCTTGCGGAGGCAGATAATCGATTCTTGCAACAATCCCGTCGCCTTCCGTCTGCGATTCAGCCTCCGTCGCTCGCCACGTCGGTTGCGGCTCTCGGGCAGAGCCAGTCGGATGCTGCGGTAAGACATTTCGAGCTCAAGGCAAACGCTGCTTTCCTGAGCTGCCTCTCAGCTATGCTTGTTTGGCGCTTCAGCTCGCGCGGCTTTGGGGGGGCGGAGGCGTCATCCGCGGCCGGCGTCTTTCTCAGCAGAGCCGTAAAGTCACTGTCGCGTTTTCTTGAAGGTTGTTCTGCTTCTCCGTTTCTAAAGGTATTTCGTATTGCTGTAGTTGAATTATTTTTGAAGACACAAGCTAAATTAGGATATTCTACAGTGTTTTTTCTGAAAAGAGTTAAATTCCTAGATGACCAAAAGATGTCGCATAGGTGAAAGTTTGCTCGTAGTTTTTGTTTCTTTCTGCGCTGTCGGCCTCTGTCGCCCTTCATTTTTCCTCTCCATGCCTGGATTGCGCGGGAAGGTCTCCCGAAGGACCTTCAAGCGCCTCCGCAGAACGTCGCAGAGGCCAGCGTGCGGAGACGCGGGCCCCGTCGGCGCATTCGCAACAGATTCGCCCTCCCTCCGTTGATTCTGAAGAGCGATTTCTTGTCACTCAGCGCGCCGCCATGCTCACGTGAAAGAAGCTCCCGCGGTTGTGTCGGCTCCTTTTCTGTCTGCAGGCGGTTCAGCGATGCCTTTCGTATCTTCGCCGCTTGGAAGCCGCTTCGCGGAAGTATTTAGTTCGCGCACAGCAGAGTCCGCCAGAGTCCAGCAGCGAGGGCGTGCCATCTCCTTCGGCGGGTCGGCGCTCGGCGAAAGCATCGACTGACAAGGAGGGCGCGAAGCGAGACGTGAGCCGACCGAGGCGAAGCGGCCGCGAGACACGTGGAGGGGAGGCGCTCGCTGCGCATTCCCTCTTCAACGACGAGGCGAAGGCCTCGCGCGACAAGACGCAGAGTGGCAGGAAGGCTGAGTCGCCGTCAGAGGATCGGAGCTGGAGTTTCGAAGAAGCTCGAGTGTTTGCCAGCGAAGCAAAGGCATCCAAGTTCCGCGGCCTCGACAAGGAGTGGGGAATGGACAAGGGCGGGCGACCCCGCAGTGCCGGAGGAGACGAGCTGAAGCATTTTGGCTTCGATCGCATCTACGACGACGAAGGCCGCCGCAAAAGCGATTCTGACGCAGACGCTGAGGTGAGAGGCAGCAACAAAAGGGATTCGATTTGCCTTAGGGGGGGGGTGGGGGGGAGGGGAAACCTCAGGAGCTATTTAGACGTTAGGCATGCCCTATGAGGACTGAAGGGCGAGAGGTCGCCCCAGTGCTTGTGAAATCACTCTCTTCGCGTTCCGGTGGCAGGCGGCCTCGAAGCTGGAGCTCGGCAGAGTATGAAGTCTTTTTATCGCATGCCGCGGGACAGCTACCTGCTGCTGTCTTCTCATACCCCCCTCTGCGGTGCTCTGGCAGGCCTAGCAGTCCCGCTTCACTGTGTCTTGGGTGCTTCTTTTCTTCGGTTATTTCAGATGAAGTTTCAACTTTCATCGTCGAGCTGGTCGTTTCCCTACGTCGGACTGCAGTCCCGCGCGCATGCAGAAGGCGATTGAGCAGCGCGAAGCCGCAAGAGTCAGGGGTGCTGGCCTGCGGCGCGAGGCAGTGCGGCGACGGCCGGTTCTGATTCCTGGCCTCAAGTTCCTTTTTATTTGGCAAGTTCCGCTCTCGACGAGATCTTACTTTCCCTCGAGTAGACCTCCGCCGCGCAGTCCTGTGTGCGGCTGCAAGATCGCGGCGAAGCGTGTATGCGGACAAACCACGGCAGCTTCCTCCACGGTCTCTCGCAGTTCTATCCAGAGCGCCTTCGCACGGAGCGCTGCATATTTAGGCGGGGGTTGGTGTTGTGTGGCTTGCTTTGTTTCGTTCTATCGGGTTTGTTGTCATCTCCCTGTCTGTCATGGCGCACTGTTTTGTGTGTTCAAGGTCTCTATTGCAGTTTGGGATCTCGTAGTCAAAGGTTTCTGCACTGGCGCAGTGTGGGACCCTGCTGTCTCCGTCAAAAAAGCGCGGCGGTCTGTTGTGAAGCCGATTAAGGCTGCAGGTGGCGTGGCAGACTCTGCCGGTGGGCGACAACCAGGAAGTTCTTTGTGTCTCAACTTGGTCAGTGTCTCTGCATCGTTGCATGCGTTCGCTTGGCGCTTCGATTCTTCTCATTTGTGGACTGCGCTGTGAAGACTGTTCTTGTCAAAAAGGGAAAAGACAGCGCAGCTCTTGTCAATCGCTCGTACATGGCCTAGTCGCGGGTTCAGACTCCCGCTGCACCCGAAGAGGCCCTTGCTTCATCACGCAGGAGGCAGCTGGCCCCGGCACGCTTGCACGTCGCCTCGCGGCGTGACGCTGCATGCGTTGCCGCATTACTACGTTCCGGTCTCGTTCCTCCTCGAATAGAAAGCTTGGTCAGAACTAGGTCTTTTTCGTGACGGCACGAACGAGCCAGGACACTCAGTCGTCGAATGAGCACAGCACGCACACCGAATCCCCTAGCTTCACTGGGGGCCTTGAGTCTGTTAGGTTGGAGCTGAATCAATGCGGAAACATCACGCCGCTGGTCTCGGCGCCTCGCTAGGAGGCACAGCGAAGCGCCCCTCGGCCCGGCCGTCAGCGCCAGACGCGCGTCGGCAGCAAATGCCCGCGTTCTCCGCTCGAGGTAAAGAGTCCAGCTGCTCAGGGTTAGGAAACAAAAACATCTCAATCACTTCGAATTCGCCGCTGTGCGGTGTGTCACAGCATGACGAATTCTCCTTCGCGAGTTGAAGCGGACGCGCCCCCCTCGGCGGAGACGCGTCCGCGGATCGCGTCGCTCGCTCGGGGTAAAGGATCAGCGCACGCTGTCTTCTTCAGTCACTTGTTTCGATGCAAGGGAGAAAGAGGCGCAGCCCAGCTCCCTCGCCACGGCAGCTGGAGCCTTCGAGCTCTTCTCGTCGAAGGTGGCTTACGCGTCTCTAGAAGATGCTGCCAGCGCTGCCCGCAGAGACAACTGAGTGGTGGACGCGCTTACGCTTTTCGCACTCTTTTGCTGGCCTCCTGGGAAGGGCGAGCAGTGGGGACGGAGGCAGGGCTGCTGTCGCCGAGGCCGGTGCAGGGCGTCGGTTTGAGTTGGCGACGTGAGCGCAGCGTGGAGCGCGCTGGCGACCGCTCGCGGGCTTTCCCGCGACCGGCGTTGTTAACTGCTCGAGTTGCAAGTGAGGGGAACCCCAGCAACCCTCTCCCTACCCCTACCCCTGCCCCCCCCTCCGCCACAAGTTTTATCAGAGGCCCCTGGACGCGTCAAGCGCCACCTCCGCTCTGCGGCGGGACGACTCTCCTCTCGCTGCGGCGGCGTCGGGGAAGGCTCTGCGGGCGAAGCGTCCGCGCAGCCAGAGCATGCCGCGTGTGGATTTCTTTCGCCTCCGCGTCCGCCCAGCCTCGCAAGGCTCCCGGAGCCCAAGGCGCCCGTATTTATGCGGGGCTGAGGGAGAGACAAGAGCGGAGAGTGGGCACCAGCGCTGCGTCGCCAGGGCCACAGCCGAGCTGGACTGCCTGAGGAGAGGCTCGAGGGCGAGAGGAGCGGCGCGGGCAGCCACTTAGGGCGATTGGGGACGAAGTGTGCAACGAGGCGGGAGGACGGAGGCCTCGCTAAGTCCCGACAGAAGCTGAGCGGCGAGAGGCGACCGCTCGACGAAGGGCGACTTCGCCGAAACCGCCAGTCTCCGTCGGGCGCGTGCAACAGCGAGGGCGGCGAGCGAACCGCGACGCGAGTTTGCAAGCTGCTGGATGCATGCTTGCATCCGGAGGCGCTCCCGTCGACACATCCACAGGAGGCGCCTAGGCTCTGCAGCCTGGGGCTCCAAAAGCGGCTCGCGGCCTTCCGGTACCTGCTGGATGAGGCCCTGAGGTCGCGGCGCGCCTCGACGTCTGAGTCGCCGCACACGCGGCAGCTGCACTCAGATTTGCATGGGAAGACCCGCGCGGGCGTAGAGAGACTTCGCCTCTGCGCGGGACGGCGTGAGGACAGCGGTCGCACTGGGGTCGTCGGGCTGAGGCAGGCCCCTGAGTTCTGATGTTGGTGACACTCTCTTCCAAGGCAGGGAACTTTGGGCACGCCAGGAGAGATCCTGTCGCGCGCAGGGTAATGGCCCTGCCGCCATGGAGCCAGCTCAGAACAGGACTCGCAGGGCGAAAACTCTGCGGAGTCTTCCGTCGCGGCCGCGGTCGACCTGGCGGTCCTGATGTCATCGCTGTGCCCGCGCGCGAGCAAGGCGTCTGCAGCCGTGGAGGGACTCGCAGGACGGCGCGCCTCTCGACTGCCGCTCTCGCTGCGGCGCCCGCACCTTTGTGCAACGCGCTGCTGCCTCCCCACCCGCGGCCCGCACGCGGTTCTCAGCTGCGTCAAAAAGGACTCCACCTGCGGGGGGCCGTTGACGCAGCCCCTCGCTCTCCTGAGACTCCCTACAGCAGGGTTTCGCTGCAGACTGCGGCCAGGCCTCTTCGCTGCCGGCGTTGCTCCGAGGGGGTCCGCTGGCCCTGCTGGAGAGGCCGCTGGCCAGCGAAGGCTTGGGCGCTGGTCAGAGCGACCGTGGAGCCGCAGGGCCGCGTGGGAGGGGACGTGGGCCGAGGCCGCCAACCGGCCCCCCGGTCGCACTCCACGTGTCTCGGGCGCTAGCCCGGAAATCGAAAAGATCGCGCCAAGCTTCACCGCGAGCGACTCCGCGACGGCGTCAGCCTTCTCGAGTGCAGCCGCAGCTTCCGCGGCCGTGCACTGAACCAGAGAGAGAAGGGGGCCTGCGCGAAGAGGAGATAAAGGAGTTTGGGTCCCGCAGAAAACGGCGACCGAATCAGCTGGGTCTGGGGGGATCCCGCGGAGACTCAGTTCGTCGTGGGTGCGGCGAAGGGCAGACTCGCAACTCAGTGGCCGTGAAGACTCAAACAGCGCCGGATGCCGCGAGGGCGGCAGCTCCGAGACTCTCTCTTCGAGCATCGCCTGGGCACATCGGGCCGTGGCCAGCTCTTGAAGGGTGCGCTGCAGGAGAGACTGCAGCCGCTGGGCCCCGCGATCGAGTTCTGTGTGCAGCGTTCGCTTGTCCAGAGGAAGCTTGCAGAGGGCACGCCTCGCCAGGTCCGCAGCTGCGCAGCGCGAGCAGGTTCCCGCCTGCCCTGAGAGGCCAAGGAGAGCAGAGAGCTCTGCGGCGTTGCGCACACGGCAGGTCTGAGAGAGTGAAGCATATGAGATCGATGCATCCAGAGAGGAGGACGCGGCCGGGGGCGCTGAGCCGCGCGCGGCCGTGCAGCTTGCGCCCAAAAGGGAGTAGAGATGCAGGATGACCAGCCGCTGGCCCTGAAGGACCGCGAGACTGGGTGCGCGAGGGGTGAAGCCCGACATCGGATCCAGAGACGAGATCGGCGCGGAAGGAAACAGCGAAGCGCCGTAAGGTTCTCCAGGATCTCGCTCGATGAGCTGCTGCTCGGCGACGCCCAGGTGGACACACACCTGCTCACAAGGCAGCGTCGGAGCGCAGAGGAGCCCATTCGGCGTGGGTGCGGCACTCTGACTGCTGCGCTGAGATGCCGCTTAAGTTGAAGGGGCACACCACGTGAGAAGCACAGCGGAACACCGGAGCTGTTTTGTAGCTGAGATTTAGGGTTTAGGGTGGAGTTGGGGGTTTTAGGGTTTAGGGTTGCAACGTACCTGAAGAAGTGTCTCAAGGACCGGGCGGACGGCATCGAGCCGCACGTAGCCCGGCTTCCTGACTTCGCTCCGCGCACAGTCTGCAGCAACCAGCCGCCCAGAGTTCTCGTTTTGATTCGTCGCAGGTCCTTGCTTCCGGCCTCGACCTCTTGCCGCCTGAACAACAGGAGCGCACGCCACTCTGGGGCGGTCAGCAGGATGCCCCCCCCCCTCCTCGGAAGGCGGGTCCCCCAACTAAAAAGTGTTGGATTTCAATATCCTACTACGTTAAGAGTATTCCACATTGGTTATGCTCCTTCTTCTCTCAAAGAATCTACAGTCCCATGGTTACTTCCTTGCCTACAAGTTCTAGAAGGTTAAGCAAATCTAACGGTATGTGACACAAGATCAGGGACGTGGTGCGCTTCCACCGGCAGTGCTGAGAACGCACTTAGGATTGGGCATGTGAGTCTACACCACCATCCCACTGGGTTGCTTAAGACTCTGTTAGCTGACTTAAGCAGCGGTTGCCTGTGTCTCATAACTCGAGTCACCTGCAGCCTTCTGAGTGGACTAGTCACGATCTACGCGTCGCGGACACGGGCCTTGTCCATTTCAGGTACAGCCGACCGCCCCAACTTTTCAGCGCTGCGAGGCTGCAATCCGTCTGACTGTTTCGGCTCCTTACCGCAGAGGCTCCCGCGCGTCGGAGCTGCCCGTTGGAGTATGGCGTGTCGTCGGGGCCCTCGGTGCCTCCTAGGCACTTTGCCCACGAGTCGAGCGTCTCGTGGAAATGTGCCTGCAACACGTGGTGACGCCGCGTCATCTCGCGGATACGCTGCAGGCGCAGCTTCAGCTTCGCGACTTCCTTCTGCAGTCCACAGCACTCCTCCTTCACCTGCTGGTTCGCGTCATGCGCCTCTCGAAGCTGTTCGTTTTTTTCAGCCGTGTACTGCATGGCGAGTTGCTGTAGGCGGAGCTCCTGCGCGCCCCTCAAGTTCTTCAGCTCCGCCTGGTGTGTCTCCTGCATCCGTCCCGCCCACAGCTGCATATCTCGCGCCAGGGACGGACAAGGTCACAAAGCAAGGCTTCAGGGGGCGCCTACACCAGAAAGCGAAGAGACGCGATAAGATGACTCTCAAAGGTTGAAGCACTTCAAGCCGCCAGAGGGCACGAACGACGGACCCGTTCTGAATCTGAGAAGAGGGCATTCGAGAAACGGCCAACGCCCGACAGCCAGGAGGCAGTGTGAATATCGGCCGGGCTTTATTCTCTTAGCAGCTGTGCCACTAGCTGCACGCGCGACATGCATATCGTCCTCTTCGCGTAGATTATCGGTGTGGCATCCAGGAGTCTTCTTTCCCGGCGCTCCGGAATTCTCCGGGGAGTGGCTATCCGCATCCAAAGCCTTTCGATTAGAGCGTGTCTCCCGCGAAGGCAAAGTTCGTCGCTGTGCGATAAGCGAGGTAGATCATATTGCAAGCGTGCTCACCTCCACATCCTGCAGTTTGTTCCTGAGTGTGGCACACTCCTCCAGCGAGCTTTTTGCCTCGTCCAGTTGCGCCAGGCACGCTCGCAGCTCCTCTGTCAAGGCGGTATTTCGTTGCCTAAGAAGCGTCGCCTCCACCCGCGCGTGCGACAGGGCCGCTTCATGCTGTTCATCTTCCATGTCCCGCTGATGGCTCTCTTTCCGCAGCGCGGCGACTTCACTCCGCAGCAGCGCGAAAGAGACTGCATCTGAGAGGTCTGCCGGCGCCCCATCCGGTCTCTTCAGAGGCTCAAAACTTCGGTTGCCCTCAGAAATATGAGTTTCAGCTGTCAAGGTGATGGGGGCTGCGAGGGGCGGCTCTGGCGGTGGCTCCACGAGCTCACCGTCTGCAAAGCATGGGCTCAGAGAGACAGACAGCCGTCCGCGTTAGCCCAAGCTCCACACGCATCCCAAGATGCGTCTGCTTTCTCTTCGTCGCATGGAGCTTCCCGAAGACCACTTTCCAACGCCGCGAGGCGCCAGACGACGCTCGGCGACAGGGAGAACGCAACAGAGGAAGACGCGTTGAAGCCGCTCGAGACTTAGTCACCTACAGCGATAGCATGGCGCCAACATGAATAACTCGAAATTCGAGGGGCATATCCTCATGTCTCTTACCGACGACGATGGCGTGCCCATTCGAGACATGCCGAAGCAGTTCGCGTAGGACGGTGATTTGTTTCCTCGCTTGATGAAGCAGGCGCTCGCAGAAGGCGTGGCCATGCTGAGAGTCTTTGAGGGCGATCTGAACAGCTGCGCGTTCTCTCCGCTCGTGGGCGAGACGGTGTGCAAATTCGTGACTCGACAGTCCTCGCAGGTCCATGACTGATTTGTCCTCTAGTCCGACATCTGCGAGAACACCGGCCTGAGATAGCAGCGTTTCAGCGATCTCGTCTTTGTAGCGCTGGAGTCGCAGCATGGCCCGCTCGTCCGCCGATTGCTCCGCTAAGAGTTCGCGCTCCTTCGCGGACGCTTGAACGAAGAGGAGGCGACGCTGAAGAGTGGTCACGAGGTCTCTGTATTTCGCTAGACGCCGAGTCAACTCCGCGCAGTTCGCCTCGTAGACGCGAAGGTCGCGCAGAGTGCCCTCTCGCTGACCTTCCAAATCGCAGCAGCGCTGCTGATAAAGGCTCCAAAGTCGCGTGGCCAGCCGGTCCTCGGACGCCTCCTTTGCGTGCACCTGGACGGACGCGCCGCAGATGAGTCTTCTAGCCAGAAATGGATCTTTCGGATGGAATCGAGCTCCACTGCTAAGCGACGGGCGTTCACTCGAGAAGCGCGTCCACTCACTTAGATCTGCAGCGCCTGAAGCTGCTGACGAAGCAAGTTGCGGTCGCGGACGCCCTCAGCCTCTCGGGAGCTCTGTAGCTGCCACTGCTTGTAGCAGAGCGTGCCGAGGAACTGTGAGAAGGAAGCGCGTCTCTCCGCGATGAACAGCCGTCTGCCCACAGAGAGAAACAGTTCGCAGAGCTGGTGGATCACAGGCCCGACTGCAGCCGCCACCTCTGCCGAACTGCTCATTTCTCTCAGGTCTCCGGTGTGATTACTGTCGCTGCAGGGACCGAGAGTTGGGCACCCCTCGGTCCACGAGGTCAAAGACTCGCGAGGCCCGCTACTTGGAGGCCACGGAATTTTCACATTCACTGAACGCGATGCGGGTTCTAACGTGTCCTCCGGACTGGCGGCGGCGCCCCGGGGAGCTCCTTGCGTCTGTGGATTGTCCACTGCGCCTTTTGGCGCCTCCACCATCGTCACTGAGGCCGCGATGAGCCTGGCAACCTCTGTCAGCTCTTGGATGGCTTCCACTAAGGGCGGCTCGTCGCCAGGGAGGCCGTCGTCTTCAGCCAGCGTCGTGCTCGCTGACTCACCGCGAACTATGCCGCGGAAACCAGAAATGTGAGATTGGTCAGGGTCAGGTGGTGAGTCGCCCCCATGCACGCGCGCAGTTTCTTTTCGCTCGGATGCAAACGCGGAAGCATTCAGTCTGTCGACGTGATGCTTGAGCGCCTCCAGAAGCGTTTCATGCTGCTTGCGCTCTCGAGCCGAGCGGGCGATATGGTCCTGGTGAACCATGTCCAGTCTGTGTATCCACTTCAGTCGCTCCTGACGGAGGATCTCGCACTCATCCTGAAGTTTGGCCTCCGCCAGCTCCAACTGCCGGAGCTTTTCAGCGACTGTGTGGTTTTCGTGCTTGAGGACTTCAACATGTCTCTCCAGAAACTGAACTCGTTCTCGCAGAACCGTTTCTTTTGCCCGGTCGCGGCAATTTCTCTCTTCGTGCTCATGCATCGCGCTCAGTTGGTGGACACGCGCGCGGAGATCGCACACGTCGTTCTGTAAATCGGAAGCTCTTGTTTCTACCACACTGAAGGCGTGAGCCTTCGCGAGCAAGGCTGCTGTCAGACTGCAGATGCGTTCGCTTAACGACAGCGTCTGCGGGTTCAGTTCGTTTCCACCATCGGATCCTGCTGCGCGCATGCACTCTCCTGACCAGGTACCTGAGGCACGTGTTTCGCCCTCCAAAGTTAGTCGACGTGTGTTGTTTGAGCGACCGGGACTTGTGGTGTGTCGGGGGCTTGCATGAATACGAAGAAACTCGTCTGGAATCTCCAGTAGGGGTGCGGGCGCGTCGCTGTCGACCGATGCGGCCTCTGTGGAGAGGGCTGACGGGGGACTTCGAAGTGAAGCAGCTCTCACAGAACGTTGCAACACATCCAGTGACTTGACGGTCTCTTTCAACTGCTCAGATCTAACTCGTAGCTGCTGTTCAAGATACCTCACTTTACGATGAAGATCTACTTTGCTTTGCCGCTGCTTTTCTACGAGTTGATCTCTGACCTTCAGAGCTTCTTCGCTAGCGACATTAGAAGCTTCTAGGCTGAGTGTCAACCGCCTAATGCTTTCTTTTTGCGCCCGAAGTTGCAAGTTCTGAGTTGCAAGTCGCGCGAGGAGATTCTTCTTTTCTGTAACATGTCGCTCGAAGGACGCAGCCATCTCTGCGGACAGGCTCCCAACCTGCAGAGCTTTCTCATCTAGTAGGCGGCTGAACTCGCTCGTCTTGTCATTCTTCTCCTGTTTCAGTTCTGACAATCTGAGCGTGATGTCGTGCGAAAGGGCGGCGACAGCTTCGCTGTGTAACTCGGAGAACTCTTTGAATGGATACCACGAAGACATTGGCGGCACGGTCTGAGTTTCCCTGTCTATACATACGGGCGCCCGCCTAACAGAGGCTTCCAGCGCCTTTATTTTTGATTCGTGCTGCATCTGGATGCATTCGGCTCTCTCCTCTGCCTCCCGAAGTTTTAACAGCGTTTCGGTCAGTCGGCTGTTCAGCTTTGCAATCACTTGTTCTTCAGAAGCGTTCAACGCCTCCCGTACCCAGTGGTCCTGGCCCTGAACGCCTAACTCTCGCTTCCTCTGCCGGAGCTGAGCTTCTGTGTCGCGAAAGAGTGCCCTGAGAGATCTGTTTTCAGCTGTGAAGCAAGGGGCCGAATCCATGTCGAGGTCCTCGGTCAATCCTTCCTCTTGCATCAGCGAGGGGGGACCTCTTTGCAAAGCTGAAACGGCGTTACACGTCCCAACGGGTGGGGTCTTGCCTAAAACCATTGTTGCCTCTCGCGGTGGGGAACACTCCACGCACAGTTGGAGTGTGTCAGTTCTTCCACCTTGCTCAGTGTCTCTCTGCGTGGGCACGATGTCGCTTTGCTGTTGGTGAACAGCCTGGGGCAACGGGTGACCTCTAGGCGGTGGCCGCTGCCCGGCATTCAGGCTGCTGCTCGACTGATTGACAGTGGAAGATGCACACACAAAGGGGGCGATCGCTTCCCTCTCCTGTGGATTCGGATCGACCGGCGGGGTCCGGCGTTGCTGTTGTTTTCGTTGCAGATCTTCCGTCGGCCCCACCGCATGGTCCAGATCTTTTCGTACATCTCTCTGGAACTTATTCGTGGCGAGGGGCCAGGTTCCAAGTGGCAAGCCTCCGTGCCGTAAGTGTCTTGTCTCACACACCTCGCAGCTGCGTGATCGCACGCTGCTGCATCGCTTCTGTCTCTCGGTCCTCCCATTCACTGTGTTATCAAGTGCTTGGCAGCGCACATGTGACACGGCTGCGTTTCCGTGATTTGCTGGTTCTGGAGGCGAGTAGCCGTTCTCGAGCTCGCGCCTCACATGTGTGCATTCCCAACAAAGAGGCGAGTACGCTTTCATTTTCGAGGACAGCTCTGTAACATGCTCGCCTTCACGGACAGCGTCGTAAACATCACAGGTCAATTTACACAATTCTGTGGATGACAAGGACACAGCCGCTGGGCTGCACGCATAGGCCGAACGTTGGTTCTCTGAGTGGGTATGCAGCGCCTCTTTCTCCAAGTTCTCCGGGACGCGACTATTCCCAAAGGTCGTCTCGCACTCGCTCGCAAGTATGAAGCACCCAGTGAAGTTCTGAACGCCAAGGATGCTCTTTAAGCTGAAGATACACTTACAGCATTCTCCCGGTGTGCTGCCCATCTCCGCTGGACGCCAATATGCGGAGGAGAAAGCACTGCGACAGGCACGCGGCAGTTTCAACGAAATCTCCACATGTTGAAACCCGTGGGGGCGAATACTGAAATGGTGAGGACGGAGGCGAAATAGGCCCGGCAACGAGCAGGTCAAGCGTACCGACAGTGCGCGGTCTAGGTGGTTGAATACTCGTATGGACTTAGTGTATTTCTTGCCGGCGTCGACGTGGTGGAATCGGACCGAAGAAGGTTCTATCGACATGAATGCGGGGGATCCAAAGCCGCGTGGCTGCTTAACCCTGCGAGTGCTGCAGGAGCCGCTTCTGCACACCGGTGTGCGCGGTGACCTTGCAGGCCGGCCATGCCCCCCGCCACGACTCCACCAGCAGTCCCGACTGCGCATCTTTTTTTACTGTGAGAAACCAAATCATCTGTGTGTTCGTAGTTCCTTGATGCGGCCGAATATGCGTTCTCGAGTACACCGGAGAAGGTTCCTCGAGGGCCGCGTGCAACAGTCACGTGCCACTTGCGATGCCGGATAAGGATGTCGGCGTCCTTGCGCAATAATCATGTTCCCTCGCGGGCAGAGAGAAAAGCGTAGTGCGTGCCTTCCCCGAACGTCACAATGCAAGGGATGTTCAACGGCAAAGGCGCTCTAGGGCTGGCAGTCTTTTTTCGCTCAATATGTGGCAGGTGCTGCCCCCGAAAATACGGGCTCGACCGCGCATGCACCCACTTCCGATTTGTCGTGGGGAGTGGGCATGTGGCAAGTCCACACCGCAGCGTACAGAAATCACCGGGGTGACTTTGGCGCGATCCGACCAGTGGACCTGCCCACAGAAGCTATCTTCCAAAAACAATGCTATCGCTTTCCGAAGGCAGTCTACACGCCAAGCAGGAGAGGAGCGGTGTTGGCTTGTCCTCTCCCGTCGAATTCATCGTAGAACGATGTGCTATATTCCCAAGCATTCCACGTTTTTACAAAGGCGACCCCTGCACTCATATGTTCTTGGAGCTAAAATAGGGCATTTCGGAGGGAGGTTCATCAATGGAGAAGAACGGGATCGACGCAGTGTGTCATCTAACGGATGCACTCTGTTTGGTCTCAAGTCTAACAGACGAAGTAGTGTCGGGACACCATTTTTCGACATGGTTGAGCTTCAGACAATACATCTTGATGGAGAGGCACTGCACGAGGGCTTCCACACTACGAATCGTGCATCGAATTTCGTCCTCGCACACCCTCACGAATGTCTAATTCCACTACCCTGCGAATTCATCGCTCCCTGTGGATCAAGGGTAAACCTCTTGCAAGGAGGTTGATAGCCCACCGGCTGCATACGAAGTCTTTACCCATCGCGCTATTAGATCCTGTGCAACTTGACGCTGAAACTGGAGACGCCAAACACGCGGTGCCATAGGATTCGTTACGCAGACAATGTGGTGGCGCCCTCTAGCGGTAGTGATGCTCTGCAAGGCCCGCGGTTAAGAGGCGACGACGCAGCAGTGCGTCAGAAGCTCTCTGGCATTGCTCAAGAGTCTAGGTTCGGGTGCGTGTGCCATGCTGTGCCAAAGCTCCTTTTTTGTGTGGCCAACGCCTTCTCCTAAGCAGGACGGAGAAAAAGCAGGGGCATTCTGTAGTCGACGGTTGCGCCACCTGTCTAACAATCCTTGCAAACGATATACCTGATTAGTGTTCGCGACATGTCAGCCGCGCACGGAAATGCGTGGCAGCAGGTGAGATGAGGATTCGACTTCGCACGCGAATGCCCGTAACGTGAACACTTCGAAGTTCCGGCAGAATATGCGTATCTGCGCTCCAAACCTGGCATCCACAAAGGATGTGTATTATACGTCGTGATGCCCGCGTTGCGCTGTGCAAAAGGGTGCGCCTCTGGTACTCTCCCGCAGACGGCCACCATATTTCTTCCAGTATGCGCGGACAAGACCGAGAGTGTCTGTTCGCCTAATGAAAGGGCAAGTGAGCTGGATTCAGAACGACGCGAGAAAGTTCGGCAGGGTCTGCCCCTATTATAGCGCTTGGAATCAGGAAACCCTCTATCTAGACATGGAAACGGAACAAATGGCGAACCATGCGACGAGTTCTGTTAAACTGTGTGCGGTTCACTTCTACTTTCATGCACAGGTACCAAACGCGGGAAAAGCACCTCCAAGACGTCGTTGAGGGAACGATAGAGCCACTCAAGAGACCACGACGGGACGGGGTCATTAGAGAGGGTGTTTACCGTCACACCTCAGCAGGCTGTCGCGAGGTTCAGATGCAGCTCTCTTCACAAGCGGTCCTGCAACTCAGGGAGTCAGTCACGTGGTGGCATCGTTTGCATAGTAATCCACCTGTGAACCACTCTGAGGCAGGACGCAATCGCCACAACGCAAGAGGGAAGTCTGGCTCTTAGAGACGCGGTGGTGCCGCCTTATAAAAACCATCGCCGTGGCCACGCATTCGGTGCACTGGGGAAGTCGGGAAACTGACCAATCACACACAACTCGTGCCTCTCCGGCAGCTAACAAAGAGTTTCTCAGCTATTGGCTCCAAAATCATTCCAAACAGCAAGTCAACAGCGTGTTGGGCGAATCGATGCTCCTGCGAGTCTGGTGTGTCGGCGATCGGTGCCGCTACTTCGCATTAATCACACAAATAGGCTGTCCTAATAATGGGTTGTGCGTCTTTTCTTTCCATGCGGGACCTTCTTTCCTGATGGGCCCCGGCTGCTCTTCAACACTAGGAGGTTTCGAGGGCTAGGACGTGCCATGGCTAGAAACTGCCCCACGTTATGTGTCGTGTTTTTGCGTTATTTCAAGCCCGAAAGATTGTGAGGAAAATCTTCGTAGCCGAGTGCGGATGTTGTGTGTGGTCAGTGGTCATCCATCATGAGGGCGCTGACGCTGCTTGTTCTTCGTGCATGGCTGGCGTCAGGTGGTCTCCTGCTAGCGCGTCAGACCGCTTATATCACATGTAAATTATTGCGCTGTGAGTTTGTGGCAGCAGAGCCGGAAGCAGGGCCTCCGCTGCCTCCCTCGGCTGCGCGGCCGGCGCCAGCAGAGTCACTGGGAGGCATGGAACTCTTACGGAGATTAAGATACATGGAGACCACTTGTACGTTTGCGGATCAAGTTGTTGTAGTCGTAGACGGAGGCAGCACCGGCACTCGCGCACAGCTCTTTGCGATAACGACCCAGGCGTGTCCTCGTTCAGGGCGAGTCGTACTTCCGCAAAAACTCCGATTTTTGGGGACTGGGCGCAGGATGACAAGCCTGCGGCAGCTGCTTGAATCATGGCTGGACGAGCATGCTCCTGGTTGGGAGTCGAGGGCGGATGTGGGGGCAACAATAACGAAACACATGTCAAAACTCCAAATGAGGACTGATCAGCTCGTCATGGAGTTGAAACAGGACGTTGCTAATGTCTTGAACAAGCGTCTGAATGAACAGGAAATTCAAAATGCGAAACAACTCGGAGTTCCACTTATTGTTCACAGCACTGCTGGAGTGCGAGATTTTCCGGAATGGTACGTTGACGGCTTATTTTTATTGTTACGTTCTGCAATAAACCAGCCGGCCAGCGTCGACGGCTACACGTTTTTCACGAACACCGAGCTGGGAAGGCCAATAACCGGCGAAGAGGAAGGCCTTTTCGCTTTTTTCACTTTGAATTTCCTTTCCAAACGTCTGCCTTTGTTTGGTGGCCAAGATCCGGCACGGCAAACGTGTAGTATGGCTGGCCTAGTGGAAGTAGGGGGAGCGTCGCTGCAGATTGTCTTGCCGATTGACGACCTTCATATTCTCCCGTCGTTCGTGAAAACCTCTAGTGTGAAGCGATGTCGAGGTCAGTGCGAGCGTCCAGCGCCACGGAAAAAAGTACTGTCACTTTCGTTTATGCAGCTTGGGTCCACTAGTGCAGCAGGCTTACTGTTCAAAGGCATCTGCCGGCAGCAACAACTGAAGAACGGCATCTGCCACAATCCTTGCTTGCCTCGAGGCTACGAGCAGCCTTGCTCTGCCGGCCCACCGAAGTTCTCCCCCGACGGGACTGTACATATTGACACTCAGCTGAGGAAGAACCGCCTTATACCTGCGGCTACGTATTGCTCTGCTACGAACCCTGCGATTTCCGTTAGACCCGTGAATGTTTACGGGTGCGCTGCTATTGGCATGGATCCATTCTCTTCCTTGGAAAATAGACTAGGTATCGAAGGCTGCACACTGATGGTGGGGACTGGGAACTTCGATGCATGCTTCGCCGAAGTTGAAGCGGTTCTACTCAATCCGTCCGTGCCGCTTCCCGCGAACCTTGAGGCGTCATCAGCAGGATTCGACTCGCTCGGCCAGGTTTCAAGGCTTGTCTCCACCAGCGTACCCGTGTTTATCACAGGAACCTCCATACTTGATGGGATTCGCACGCTTCAGAAGATAGGATTCTTGAGACAAGAATTTCGTGGAGAGGTGGCTCCCCTTGTAGAGGCAGCAGAGGCGTTTTGTAGGTTGCCAGTGAAGTTTGCGGAGGGCAAGGGGCTGATATTCGATCTGCCTAGTCATGAGTTGCCAGTTACAGCTTTTACCATCACTTTTTGCCACGAACTTGCTATGGCGGTTGGACTGTTGAAGTACTTGCAGGCAGGTAAGCATGTGCCTAGTGACATCATTTTCACTGACGAGGTGGTTGACGATGCCGGCATAGTGCAAGGGAAAATTGGCTGGCCTTTAGGCGCTGTTCTGTACAGAGCTCTCTCTCAGAAACGGTGGTCACGGGATATGTATGAGCTGGGTCCAACTGTTAATTTCTACCCAGAAAGGAAAGCATGAGTTGTGGCGTCCTTGCATTAGTGGATGGCGTGGTGAAAACGTCGTAGTGTCCTTTGAGTGGTACACACTGTCTTCTTGTTGAAGACAGCTACCTAGTGCAAGTCAGCCCAGAAACAGCTGGGATTCCTCACTGCGATGTCGAAGTGACCTATGATAGTTGATCACGTAGGTGCAATTTTCGTCCTTACATGAAGTAGAAAATTTTCGCAACCACACGCTTTTTTCTATTCAGTCTGAACACAGACCGTATGTTTCATGGGTAGGGCTAGTGTGGTTTGAGCTGATACTGCAAGGCCAATTGGTGGCTGAGTAATTAGCCTCTGCAGCGTGAAAGAATTCATCTGGAACTACGGCGGACAGGAACCTGAACCTGTATACTGACGTCTGGCACCAGCGAATCTGGGGGGAATGCAAATCTGCTGTTAGTGCGTGGCGCGCTAAAGCTGCAACCGCGATTTTGCTGACAGGCCAGCGTCGCTGCATCAACCTTTTCGTGCGTAAATAACGGTTGGCACCGGTTTATTTTAGGATTCAGCACTGTATATGGTGAGGTATGCCAGTTTTTGCTTTCCCCTGTAACCTCTTGGGCGTGCATTGCCAACTTCGAAACTAGTAGTAAGACGCCCGCATTTTCTAGGAATTTACAGATTCGTACAGTAGAGCTAGAGATGTCTAAAGCTGTGCAGCATGTGAGTGGTGGGAGCAACCAAAGTAGTTCGACATGTACCTCTGTCACCTTTAGCCACCAGGAAGTGAGGCGACGCGTAGTCATCGTGCGGTATCTCCACAGGTGCCCTGACGACGGAGTTAGCGTGCTCTTGCTCACATGTTTGTGCCAACGGTGCTGCGATACCTCGATCTAGCAAGGGTCCCCAGCTGCGTAGAGGCACTGAGGACTGCCGCGTGTCACTTGCCCCGAAACCAAATAAGGGGCGACATCCAGACGGTATTGCTGCGCTTCACCGCTAGGCTTCACTGCTTCCCAAGCCCGCGCGACCTGCAAACATGGTCGCAATTGCTGCTAGTGCTGCCTCTTTTATTATTTGTTGGCGAAGCATTGACACTGGTATAATTAAAGCTATGCGCACATGTAGGAATAGCGCATCCTTCGTGGGCCCTCTGTGTTTCAACCTAGCAGAGCTTCGTTCGGGTCTACGAACCAGCGCAAACGCTAGCGCAGCGTCCGCAAGACAGCGCCCAGCCATTGGTGCCCATGTCTGGGCTTGACACTCCCCGCCATTGGCCCACCCGTGCTTTACGTCGTGGTTGCGTCTGCGGCTCGTCGCAGCTAATCGCTAACCTCCCACACTCCCAGATGCTTCTTCTACGTTGCCGCTTTGGTGGACTTCCGAACAGCACTTTTGTGTGTGGACTATGTCCTCGCCTTTTCAACCGATTATTGGTGGCTTAATTTTTTTCGAAGCAAGACCTGTCATTTTGATTTCCCGTGTTGATGCTTGAGACTCAACGCGGCGGTGTCGCTTTCACGTGCGAAGAGGGTCGCCAGCGACGGCTAAGATGAGCGAGCAGCCTTAATCTGAGGTGATTTGTCGCCCGTTCATATAATCTCCGTGAAAGACGAAGGCGTCTGCACAATTGCGACTTGCGTACGACAGGGTGCGGAGGATACACACATTTGCTGGTGGCTTTCCGCTTTCCATCACGCGATCGCGCCTCGCGGTGTGTCCACGTGAACTGCATACGCCGCTCCATGTTGACACGTTGTACTCCTCCTTCGTGAAGTCTTGACATCCGAATGGAGATTCGGGTGTCTGGGCTCCCGCGGAGAATACGCAGCAGAGGCATCCGGTTCTTTCGGCACCACAGGAATGCAGACACAGGAATCCGGAGGGCTTTCCTTTAGGAGGGAGCGAGAGATGTCTCCACCCGACACGCTTGATCCTTCCAACAGTCAGGTGGTTGCCAGTGTCTGTGGGTACACAACTGCGGAAACACCGCTAACGCATACGATACAGAGACCGAATTCCGTCAGACATGACGCGACAGGGCGGACCGACCACAGTCATAAATACAAGAAGGAATTGGCGCGGTGTGGCCGACTCGCTCGGTCTCTGGAAGAAGAGGTTAACAAGCTTGAGTAAGACAGGCGTTGATCACTACTCGTTGAAGGGCTCTCCGAGGCCTCTACAACAACTTTGGTTCATATCGTGAGCAACCACGTAGCTGTCTCCAAATGCGTCCATCGTGACTGGATCCGCATATGTCTTCCGGAGCACGCCGTGAGGCGCAGTGAGAGTCGATACTGCAAGAGAAACTAGGGTCGTAAAAGCTGGCAAGTCCTTTGTTTGTATCTGTTTCCTGTGGCGTCAGACGCTTTTTGCGTCGGTATCGGTAATAAATTGATTTGTCTCGATCAGACGTCAATACTTGTTATCTGAGTGTCCACCGAATATCTCATGTTGTTACTACCCCGCCTTGTTATACGGAGTGAAATTTGAACGACGGCCTGACGACCTCTCGCATTCATTCGAGGGGAGTGTACTGGGTCCTCGCCGAGCGAGCCAGTGCATTCCGTCCGTAATGCGTACAGCAGACTACTGCGGCTCCCGCACCGCCCTTTGTGACTCCGGTTGTTCATTGTGGTATCTGTCTGCCCTTCCTCTATAGGCAGCAGTACAAAGCAGAGACCAAGGAGTTGCGTATTCTGTGTGAGGTTTTAGAGGCGGCGCGGCAGGAATACGGGAACATGGAGATTGCCTATAAGCGAGGTACCGCCTATTGCATGCATACCAGAGATGAGCTCCGCTTTTCAAGCCAATAAATGCATCCTCGCTCTACGCAGCTGCAAACGCATGTATTTGATCCCTCATTGATATTCCGACGGTAGTAGCTCGAACATAACCTCACTCCACCCATAATGCACGATGGCAGAGTGCGTGGTTGTTTGTCCACCAGTGTAGGCCCTGTTTCATGTATCTTTAGTGTGATGCGGAATCGCTGCACCCGAATTCGCAGAGCAACGGGATAAGGAGGAGACGGAACGAGCAGTGGTGTTGGCCAGACGAAGGCGGGACTCTGAGTAGGGTGAATCACAGACAGGCGCACGTACTGAGATTGATGTTGGTCTGGTTTATTAAAGGAGGTCACTGTGTTTTTTCCTGCTTTAGCAGCAGCTCCTTTGCACAGAAAGTGTTTCTTCAGCCCATTCCTGTCACCGGGATACCTCCAACGATGCTGGAATGATGGTCATTCAAGCCTGTCCCTTCGTTTTGGCTGTGGGGACAACTGGGCAACTTGCAGTTAGACCGGCAATACGAGTATGCAGACCAAGGCGGGCCCGCACCGTCCTGTGACCTCCATACCAAGCGTGTCGATTGGTGTCCTCCTATCAGATATAAAAGGCATGCAACACTGAAGAAAGAAATAAGGGAATTGAACGCGCATCTCTGCACAACAGTAAGTGATTGCAGGAAATGGCCGGCTCGCCAGAAGAAGCAGCGAGCTTGCCGCACTGTGCCGCGGGGGACGGCGACGTGCCCAGGCCGGATCGAGAACACACTGCTAAATATCCCAAGCAAGTCCTGCATTGCATATAAAGACGGAGTGAATGGAAGGTGCTACTTCTTCTTCCCGTTCGCCAGGCATTATGCCTGGCCCTCCAGGGTGGATGAGCCGCGCGGGTGACAGCTTGGCGGGCTACCGGTAGAGCTTATGGTGAAGACTGGGGGGAAGCACCAGCTTGGCAAGAAGAGAGTTACGTTCTTCACTTTGACGCTTGATGGTCTGTGCGAACACTACGCGTGTTTTGCCTTTGCAGCAGGAAGAGACCCACCGAAAGTATATAAAATACCTAGTGAGTTCGCCGTCTGGGAGAGAAGTGCGATCTCGTTCGCAGAAAGTTGATATGATGCTCTCCGAAAGGCAGACGCGTAAACGGAATGTGGTGTGCATCATGGATAGAGCGGTCCACGTCCGTTCCCTGCTAATGACTGGCACACACGTAGGAAGGGCGGTCTGCGCTGCAGCGTGAACACGTAAAGCGGCTTCCTTTTAGCACGGAGTTGTACAGTTTTCTGGGTCATGACGCCAGTTCATTCCTTCTGAAAAATAGCCCGCTGCAAAATGCGAGACGCAGACCGTCATGCAAATGCGTGACGCCCACATCTACGTCACGTGACCTCGGTGAAAACACATTCAGGCCCTTGTAATTGCCGCAGTGGAACCTCCGGTTTTGTGCATTCAGGAGGCGTGGACAGATAGGCAAAAAATTCTCCGTGATACAGAAAAGATTGATGCAGAGCGGCACCTGCTTGAGGTAAGGACGTGGTGGCAACAAATAATGCCAGGGTCCACAAACGTTGATGCCATTCCAGTACGTGAAGAATGCCGAAGTATCCACTGCTGCAGTCAGTAAGGTATATCAGGGCGATTTCAGGCTGCTTTCATGCAAGAAGTGTGCCAGGCGCTGCGGTTTCGTAGAGATATGGCCTCATGTTCTGGAAGAGCTAGGCAACGCAGAGAGTGCATGCTGTGGGTTTTGAGGAAACGCTGTCAGAGATGACCGCAAGGAGCGTGAGGCTGTCCGCGTGTGCTGAAAGAAGTCGCTAGCCGCAGCTGCGGTTTCTTGAATTCGCGTTTCGTCGGCGTAGGTTGTAGCTGGTTCGGTGGCCAGAGCATCATGTGCCTTGAATTACTCTACGAACAAGCAATCTGCGAGAAACGGAGTCGACCGTGGCGCAAGAGTCGGGGAGCTTCTGGGCGGGAAAGCAATGACGTTTTGAGAATGCATTCAGGGTAGTGAGAGTGCCTTGGACTCAGTATTTTGCACATAACTGTAGTGTTACCCTCGATCTTCTGTGTCTATGGTGGCGCACTGGGCAGAAGAAGACCGATATGGGGGTTCTCGCAGTTCAGAAACTGGAGGTAGGGTTTTCCACTTTGGGGAACTGGGTCCGCAAGAGCCAAATGCCATTCACAGGAAGCGCAACACACAGTAGACCTTCTACGGTGGCGGCCACCATCGGTTGGCTTTGAAGCACAACGCAGTTGACTCCTGCCCAGTGTTGGCACGGGAAAGTTCCGATCACAGCACATAGGCACCACCGTGGGAAGCACGGCCAGTGTATCGTTCTTCCTCGATGAATGGACTACAAAGTGCGCCCGACTGTGTCACGCCCTTTGCACAAATGCGCGGGTCACGCCTCAAGAAGGATGCCTCCGAACCTGTCAGTGATGCGCACCCAGATTGCGTGTCTTTGTCATCCTGGCTTCCTTCCCCATGCCTTCTTCGCAGGAGACCATTGTAGAGTCGCGATGCGATTTGCAGCAAACGCGGAATGACGCCAAGGCAAGTGTTGAAACGCTCCGCGATGCTCTTGAAAGAGGATTTGCCGAACTGCCGCAGAGCAAAAACTGGCCCACGTTGCGGCACGGCGCTTCAACTTCGTTTTTGTTACTGCAAGACTGGACCCGTCGAATTGGTTCATGCATATCTATGTCCTGTACTATGTATCTGCAGGAAAGCGACGTCTCTGTCTTGCTGCGCGCGACGAAGCTCAGGCCCGGCGACGAAGGCTGGTTTGCTGCTCGGACTCGTGCGGTGCCTAATGCGAGACTGCTGCGGCGCAGGAAAACGACGCCTCCTTAGATTGCATAGAAATCCACAGCCTGGGTCGGGCGCTATCCAAACTGACAGCGAGCAAGCTGTCGCCCCTCGGCGACCCGACGGGGACGGTATAACATGCCCTGCAACTTGCTACAGCTCTGTACGCTGTTCTGCGCTGCCAGAGACGCCATGCCAAGCGTTTTCGTAGCGGTGCCTGCTGGGAAAACGAAGCACTGTTGTGACAGCTGGTTTACCAAGACACGAATTGGCGTGCTCCACCATGGACAGATTTCTCCTCATCTCAGTCATGAGCCCTGACGGTCCCAGTCGCTCGGATCTATCAATTTGGGACAGTAGTACAGCAGCCTCCCATGCAGTGCTCGCCATCCACATTGTAGAGCTTTACTGCCTCGAAGACGAGAGCGAAGTTACATAAAGTTTCGCGTACGTGATGCTTGCTACTACAACCCGCTCCCAGCACTCAAGAACTGGCACATGGTGAAACACGCGTAGGGACTTCCACGAGTGGCCTAGCTGACACAGGGAAGAGCGCAAATGCGCCACGTTGGCGCTGCGGGCAAGGGAACGGCGCACAGTTCTTCGCATTCCTTTTGCAGGTAGCCTAACGCATCAGTAACGGCTTCACTCTCGTCATATCTCTGGTGCATGGACTACTCAAGTCACAAACGCTCAAGCAGTTTTGCGCGAATATCCAGCTTCACGCTGGTAACCACTGTGCCGCCGATGATGCAGAGATTTCCAAAGCTGGGACAGCGCTAATGGGCCCACTCCGTCCAGTCGCCCTGTATACGCCAGTTGTACACACAGCAGTGTCGCGGGACTGCACCGAGATCGCGACCGGTGGCGGGCACACGCCCCATAGGGCACGATGACCACAATCGCTTCAGCCCAGCTAAACAATAAGCATGCACCACGTCGAAACTAATGAGCGAACCGTTCCTGCATGCCATCACCATGAAATTCCACGGAACGGCCGAGTTGGAAGAACGCTGAAGGCTAGAAGCCTCCGTGTCGACGGTCTTCTCACGCCGCACCCGCCTAAGCGAGTTAGAAACCGGCATGCACCGCGATGGGCAGCATGTGGCCGCTTCGCTTTCTTTTCTGTATTACCATATGGAGTCAAGATCCAATCAAACGCTCTGTACTCTTGCCGCATTGGCAATTATTCTGGTACAGAAATCCGTGGCGACGCCGAAAGGTGAAACGTGTCCACGACCGTCTCATCAAAAACCATAGGGCACCCATGTGGAAACATCTCATGACGATGCGTTCAAGGAAGCGGCTGCTGCCATGCTGCTTCCTTCCCGCGAGCCATGTGAGCCAAGGCTGGGAAACGGGGGATGCTGGTCGGTGGTCTCCTCCGTGGCACCATAGCCTTCCTCCTGGAGCAGGCCATGATCAGCGGAGGACACTCGATGAAGTTCCCCCGAACCTTTGTGCTGGAAGATGTTTAGAGTGTTGAAGGAGAAGAGCGATGCTGCGCCACAAAGAACACGCCACCATACAACAGGTAGACCGTATTTAACGACAGTATGCTTTTCTACAACAAAGTCGCCTCAGGTGGCCCTTCAGACCAACACAAGCGCTGTTTTGGAGAAACACACGGCTTCCCCCCTGGGGGTGTTTGAAGTATGACCCTGGGGTTAAGGCTGACTGCTCAGAGTCAATCACGAAGCGGACAGAAAGTACATAGCAAACGGATAGTCGAGCCAATTTTGTAACCGCCTGCATACATTGCCTTGAAAACTGGCCACACAGTAAGCTGACCTGCTGTGCTATAACTTCCTTCCCCCTCCCCCCTTCTTGAACGGCATTCCTTCTAGTTCTACCTGTGCACCTCCGCGACAATTTCCAGGAGTCAGGTGCAGCAAGCGTGAGCACACCGGGGCTGCCGGATCATTCCGCAGCGCATGAATAGTGCGGAAACCCGAGTTCGCCGCTTGGGCCACTGCGCTTGTGGACGCAGAATTTTCATCGTCAGCCTTACGTTCTTGCCCGCTGGACGCAGCTCCTTCCGTCTCGCCTCCGCCGCTCGGCAGCCAGCCAGCGACGTTCGCGGACACCTGGACGCAGGCAATCATCTCAACTACAGGCTACCATAAGAGCTCAGCCCGCGACACCAACTGATGCGAAAAATGCGCATCCCTGCCGGATGCTCAACCCTGTACCGTCGTGCACCACGTCAATCGAGGCCGGAACCGTGCGCCACAAAAGAAACCACTCACCGACTGGAATGTGCTCTTTGCCCGATCGAAGAGGCCCCCCTCGTTGGTCTCCGCTTCAGCCCTGGTGGCCACAGCGCTGTAGGCAGAGGCGGTGTACTCCTTCGCGCCAGCAACAAAGTTCTGGAAACCCGCGTTAATGCCTTCTAGCATCCCACCCTCTGCTCGGCAACCCTCCGATTTTAGCACTTCCTCCTCGCCTCCTGGTGTCAGGGGGACGCCTGCATGGAACATTCGAAAGACAAGAGAAGAGAGGGGAACGCGTTACAGCGTGTGAGTCGCCAGCTTCAAAAAACACCACATGCTGGGTCGATTTGCCATAGTAGACTCGCCCCACAGGCACAGCCGAGTCGCTGGAGAGCGCATAAGGCAACCCCGGCGACTACCGTCGCTCCGTGCAGTGTTTCGTCTGTCCATCAGAACGCGCGCATCATTGAGTCGAGCGCTAGCTACCACAGAACGTGAAGTCGTCTTCGCGAACGAACTTGGTCAGAAAAGCAACTTTATCGAGAGAAGCCACGGCGGCAATACGCTGTTCAACCTCACCCTCGGCAGAAAGCTCAGGTGGCGGAGGGATGCCAGATGGCCCGCTTGTTGCGCTCGCCACACCGCTTGCGATGTCTCTGCCCTTCTGGGCAATCCACTCTCCTCCCTGACGCAGGCGCAAGCAAAGACACCGCCGTCCTGCGCAAGGTGCAGTGAGAAGGTGGGCTGGCGAGAGAATCACAACCGACATCCAGAAACCCTCGTGGTTCATGCACCTCCCGCAACACTAGTGCGCAGGATGCTCCAAGAGGCACGCTCGCGGATGCTGTCCAAAGACTGCCATGTGGCAGCGATCCGCCTCGTGAATTGCTCGGAACAGGATTTAATTTCCGCTCAAAACTGCTCGCTGTCCCACAGCAAATTCGTCCGCAGGTAACATCGGCGTATATTGGAAAAACCAACGGTTGTGGTGCACTTCAGGAGCATTCAGTGCTCTCTCCCGACCCAGCGCTAACGCCACTATTTGACAGCTTGTCCAGGTTGAGGGGCTTACGCTGGTTAGCGTGTCCTTCGCTTTCTCTAGAATCCCTGGCCCAGCGGGAGCTTCGTCCTCTCCTCCCGGAGCTCCGGCGGCGCGTGAAGCGTTATCCCCTCTCATGGTCGAGATGGCCTTGTTGGTGTAGTCTTTTGCGCCACTCACGAAGTTGACGAAGCCCGACCCGAGACTATCCAGCATTCCCGCGCCGCCTTCTCCCACGTACCCCGTCGCCCAGCTTGACTGAGAGCGCCGAACGCCATCACTGTTCTCATCCCGTCGAGTCTGAAAGTCGCTGTTGCCCCCGCCGGCTCCCTCTCCCTGGCCAACGGTCGAGCCGCTTCTGCTGTTCGCCATTTGCCGCATTGTTTCCGCGAAAGACTTGGAGGTCGGCGGCGACACTGCATGAATGCCCGAGCCGCTTCGGCTTCCGAAGCTCGCCGTTCGACCGGGCGCGACCAGGCCGGCTTCCGGTTCCTTGCCCTCTCCGTCTTGAAGGGCAGGAGGCGGCGCAGTCCCTTCCACTTCAGATTTGAGCAGCTGGCGGTAGTAGGCGGCAGCCTTCGTCGCATATTTCTCCTTGATAGGCAGGTCTGCAATGCCCTGGAAAAACGTAGGTGACGCCAGCGGCGGACAGAGGGGGGTCAACGGTAATTATCCAGCGGTCCTCGCAGCGATGGATCGCGCGGCAGCTGAGGGAAAGAGACTGTTGAATGGTCGATAAGTGTCCTCACTGAACTGTCCCCACGCCTCTCCACGTCAGGGGCCATATAAATACACGCCAGCCACCATGCAGAAAGCCCACTCGCACCCGACCTTCACGGCCAGCCAGAGACGCAGTCTACACAGGATTTAAATCGCGTGCTCACCTGCTCAACGAAGAACGCCTTACAGCGAGCATTACCGCCCAAACTCATCATCTTCTTCTGCTTCTCATTCCACGCATCCATCGTTGTGCTACGGACGAAGCTGATGTGAACGCCCAAGCTCCTGCAGGAGCACATGGAACAGCTTGTTCCCGCTGACATAGCCAAGGGAAGAAAAATATTTGCGGCCTCCCACCGCCGCTGCACAGATCAACACCATTGGAGTTCCCTTCTTCGAATGATACAGTGGAGCGAACTACGAGAATGCTGCGAGGTCGCCACACGGTGTCCCCGTTGTCCGGTCCCGTTTCGCAAGAGCCCTTCATTCCAGAGGCGAACAGTGTGATACCCAAGTGCTACTCACGGCATCAGCTAGACGAACTAATCCAACTGGGGGACCAATGAAATATGGTCTAGCTTGCGAGTGCCTCTACTTCATCACGTATGCAACCAGCACGGGTGCGGGCCCACTTGGCGCATAGCGGGAGATTCTGCTCAGAATGATGCTCAGCGTTGGTTGGCGGCTGCATGCCCCCTAAACATGAAATGTTCCCCCACCTATGAATGCCTGAGCAGTTCAAGCAGATGAAAATGCCATACGTGACCGATGTCCATTGAGGGTTTGGCGCACCTGAAACAGGAACATAATGCACATTTACCGTACAAGCCCCTGGGCGGTCGTGATTGGAGGCCAAGTCCCCAGTCATCTTCGCCAGCCAGTGACGCCGCCGTGACATGGTAGATACTGGAGTTCCCCTCCCACTACAGGTCACATCACGGGACAGCTACAGCAGCCTCGCTTGCACGCTTCACGCGACACGGCGTGCCACTTCGTCCCTATGCGAATGCGTCGTCGAACACGCCTAACTTTAGATAACAGTCAAGATGCCCAATGAGACAAAAAGATCTCACGAAAAAGAACGGTACGCTCTGAAAATCAGCTACTTACCACAGTCGATGCACCGAAAATTCTGAGGACTATCATCCCGCAGTTGCTTGAAGAAGGAAGCTGTTTGCGCGTCCATTCTGTGCCAGGTGACGTCACGAATAAGTTTGAGGTAATGGTGTGCGATAGATGCTCTACTGCAAATACCGCGGGCAACGAATTAAACCCAGAAAGGAAAGGCCAACTCTCCGTGGCAAGGCGGACAGCGACCAAAGAACGAAGACGCAAGCGCAAGCTCCGTAGTTTTAGGGGAACAGTTCAGCTCTTCACACAGCAGCGTACCGAAGCCGCCGTTCAGTGGCAGCAAAGCATACGGAAGCACAAACAACGAGAGAAGCGCATACTATACGAGACAACTACCGCAGGTTTCACGTTCTTAGCGTCAGACACCGTGTGCTGCCGTGTCTCTTGCAAGCAGAAACAGTCCCGCTGTCGAAAGTAACATGAAACAAGCGTTCGGTATTCATAGAACCGGATCAGGCCCGGGTTTTCACTTGATAGGCTTCGATGCTAGCTTGTGAGTCATCATGGGAGCATAGTGACACGAGTAGCCAGAAGGAGTTTCCATGCCCGCGCCGGTAGCTGCGTCCCCCCCGCCACTACCAGCTGGTAAGTCGGAAGCACGGTTTCAAAAAATCCGCTTAGATAGCTGTCCGCATGCAGAGAATAGTGTGCGCGCAACGGCGGATTCAGATGATGCCCCTCCCCAAGCAGTAAGTATCTCGTCTTTTTTGAAGACGGTACACGTCAGCTGGGCATGACGTCCTAATTCCTCGCCGCATGAAGTCTACCAAGGAATCATGGTTGCGTACACGCTCAGGTTCTTGAAAACCCGCCGCTAGCTGAGAGAGCTGGCACACCTGGAGCTGGTGCAGCGGAAGCATCGTATCGCCGCATGCGGATGAAAGTCTGCAATGGCACGAGGCCGATGCGGGCATTATGCTCGAAAAAGGTCGTGAGAAGACGTCGGTCATCTGTTAAAGTGTATCGGGAACGAGTTGCGGTGATAGGACCACGTGCAACTATTCACAGACCCCAGGCTTCAATGCTTCCACGTTGAATTCGGTGAATCGTGGTTGTGTGTGTCGCACGAGTAACGTATCTGGGAGACGTTTGCAGATTTGGGCACCTATTCACACCAGTCTTGCTTCAGGACAGAGCGAGGCCGCGGCTTGCTCTGGCGAAGCGAAGACCCTGGTTGCATTGAGGGCGCCCGCGTGACCTGAAAGTTCCAACAGCTGTAATTCTTTTCCAGCTTTCCACACACCGCAAGAGCCGCAGTTTGGTAGTAGTAGTTGAAAGAAGGGAGCCAGGATTGGGAGGAAGAGACCTTATCATTTGCCTGTGTGTGCTGCATGACGAAGGCGTGTACCTCCACGTCGACATGTTTGTCGAGACAGTGCATTCTTAGGAAACAGCTTAGTGGACGCAGAAAAACTCGTTAAAGCGAACAATCAAATCGGAAGATGAACGCAGTGTAACGACAGCCGCTGTTGAGCATGATCATGTTCCTCCACACCCCATATTTATGGTTTCCAACTAATGTTCCCGCCCCCCTACGGTAGAGACGTTGCGTAGTACAAACATCCTAAACATGGCGGCGCTCTCAAGGATTTCGGCTTTGTTTCTCGTCTTCGGCTGCGCTGTCGGGCGCGCAGCGGAATTACCCTTTGGGACTGGCAACACAGTATGTCATGGCACTCTCTGGTTCACAGAGACTCTTTGCGGTTGAGGTGTGCAAGTAGAATGCTGTGTGCCGTTACGTCCGGAATGGAATCGGCGCGTACGGAGAGCGCTTCGCAAAATACAACACTCCTGAGGTACGGAAATGCGCCCTTGCCGTGGCTGCACTCTTTAATGTTCTTCCAAGCAGTCCTGCGAGGAATACAGGGGTCTCGGCGAGGTAGGACAATCCCGACCAGACCATGCTAGAGGAGGGAAGCTGTAGAAACGCTTCACTGAAGGACACTCTGCGCAAATTCGATGCTCTTGACAAGGTAGGCACGTTTTCCAGTAGCGCACTGCCGTTTTATTTTCACGCTGTGTCTTCCTTGTGGAACAGTCTTGCTACAAGGACATTGCTGGGGCCGTCTGCGCAGTGCAATTCTCGGACTATGAGCCTGGGGCTACCTGCAACAGGACAAAGGAATTGTTCTTCAAACTGATCGAAACCTGCACAAAAGGGACAATAATGGCTGCGAACCACGCTGATTGCGCTTCGTTCAATAGGGCAACTAGAACGATTGATGACCCCGTGACCTTCTGCACATCGTCCTACATCCGGCTGGACACAGGTGGATATCTTGATACAGCAACACTGGTATGCCCGTCCAAGACCGGCATGTCTCAGGGGAAACGACCAGCGGCGATGAGGCTAGCTTCGAAATGAAGTCTTTTGGCAGAGGAGAACAACTCGACTGCAAGCGTATCGCGGTAACACACGTTGCACGATCTTGCTGATCACTAACGATACTGTTGTCATGCCTCTTAAAAGGAAAACTACAACGCTTGCGATATGGTTGCTGTCAATCTTCTAGGTAATTGCAGATCTTGGAGCTAGAAAAAACATAGGTTCTATATTCAAGAGCAGGCTACTCTCACCACTACTGCTCTGGTGGCGGATTTCCGGCCTACTGCAACAAGTACCCGACAGGTGTGCCTATTTCTTAGCAATCTCGTGAAATCTGATCTGCGTTTTATTTCACTCACTAGTAATCAGGGATCCCTTGTTCTCCACGGTGTGCAGGAACCTCGTGGTCCCGTACATCATTGAGGCAAATGCCGGACACGGCATACTGAGGTGCGTGAGACGTCAGAACACCCAAGATACCGTTGGCATGGGGGGTTTCAGGCGGGCAGACATGTGCGACACAATGTATGAGAGCTACTTGTCGTTCCTCACTGCAAGAAGGGTAGACGAATTTTGTCAGAATGCCAGTCTGCTCATAGTAATAGTCGAGCCTCTGACAGGACGATGCTGCAAGAAAGGTGGGAGCTTTTGCCTGTGTGCGCAAAGTTCCGCCCATTCTCAAACACTGCAGTCTGAAGCGGCAAAGCGTAGTCTAGGTAAACATCAAACCTACGTGTTCATGTCACTGGCCACCCCACGCCCGACTTCCAGAGTCCATAGCAGCGGAAAACGACCTTGCCACTGGTTTCAACACAGGCGTCACGTCACTGGTGAGACGAATGCCTAACGCTTTGTACCTGTATTTCGTGCCTCATCAAATACCTGTAGAGTCAAGATTCTGAAGCGCTTGACCAGTAGGGAACGGGCAGCTGACTACCGTGCACTTCTTGTTTGACTGCTTCTTTTTCCAGAGAATCTACAGTGACGCTCAACATATTAATAAGCACCGCGGACCAAAATGCGGGATTCGATTCCTCCATCGTGAGGCGCTACTCTATTTATCTCAATTCAACAGAAGCTTAACTTTCCTAGCATACTGCCATCCAAGATCTCTCAGCAGCGCTGACTGCCGCGGGTCAGTCCATCTCGTTTGTTTCATTTGTCCCACAAAAATAAATCTCCAACTTTGAACAGAGACGTCGGTAGCGCGACTTGAGTACCCAGAACTGAAACAGACAGCCGAGGAGGTATCCTACAGATGCGTTTAAAAGCCTGACCGTTGCGCTTGATTTAGAAAGCGCTGCAGAATCTCGACGTCTTTGCGAAGGCAACAGGTCCCATTGCACAAGCGGGGTCCGACATGAACAAAGCTCTCGCGGCTGAGAGAAATCTGCGTGCTTTGGTACACGTTTTTGAGTTCGTCGATTTGAACGGGCCAGGACTTTCATGCCTTCTTTTCTCAGGTGGACCACGGAGGTCACTTCGCGTATGCTCAGGTGACTGGGCAGATTTTCCCTGCTTTGGAGGTTGTTGTACATTTGTGCTATCGCAGTCCTATGGCTTCTACCCTCTCACATCGGCGAACATTGAGGATCTCCGCACCCGAATTCGACGAATGCACGAGGCCATAATCCCGTTCGCACAAGAATACACCGCCGAGGTGTCGGCGACAGAGTCGGTAAGGAGCTCCGCTCACCAAGCAACTCCTTCCCTCGCAAAAATCTGTTACGGTTCAGCCCGACCGAAAGCCTTTGCAAGGTAAGAGGTTCTTATGAGATGCCATATGGCACCGACTCGGTCATGCTTATTTTCGCCGCGCGAGCAGAATCGTTCAGTGCTGACGGTGCGTCTAACTTTCCTCGGGAGACGCGTACTGCTTTACTCATAGCACCGATTTCAGCAAAAGCATACGCTGACCGCGCAGCCCTGTACAAGGAGCAGGTGAGGTTTCGATGCCGTTGGTAGAGTAACTTTTGATATGGGATTCCTGCCTGAACAGATCTCCCTTCTAAAAACTGTCCGCTGACCACATGAAACAACTTGAAGTCTGGGTCGCTTTTCCAGCACTACAGCACCAGAAGAGAAACGATAGAGGAAAGAAAACCAATTAGAGCTAACCAGAAGACGGAAGGCGCATGCACTGCGGCATGACCCATGATAAAAAATGGATAGCCAGGGCGCAACACACCGGGGTACGGCGCTCGAGCAAGTACTAACGGCGATTGCGGTGGACCATGGGAACCGAAACGTCCAGTTGCTGCCTGGAAAACGCGGGGGACCGCGCCTCCGACTGCCTGGGGGGCAGCGGTAGCCCCATCTTCAACTGGGCCCTCGCCCACGGGTTTGCTCATTGCGTTCTGCACTGAGGCCATTTGCTGCTCCGCAACTGCGGCCGTGGCAGGGCACGTGATTCGCGCGCACACGCCTATTCTGTTAAGGTTGCACGCCTGGACTCCACTGCACTGCATCCGAACAACAAAGTTTCTAGTGGTTATTGGAAACATCTGATCCTTCGGAATCGACAGCCACCTGAAGGCAAAAAGA
This sequence comes from Besnoitia besnoiti, assembly GCF_002563875.1. Taxonomy (NCBI): domain Eukaryota; phylum Apicomplexa; class Conoidasida; order Eucoccidiorida; family Sarcocystidae; genus Besnoitia; species Besnoitia besnoiti. Next base: position 2,054,850 of record NC_042360.1, on the reverse strand, counting down.
AATATATGAGAAACTGAAACTGTTACCACTAGTCATAACAATTGAACAAATGAGGAATCGCATATCTTCACTCGCTTTGACTTACCCAACACCGTACATCGCAGTTTTCCTCCCAAGAGTTGTTATGGGTATTGTGACGTCTGTGCCACTGCACATTGGCTTGCGCTGGGCTGAACCGCCAGGAGCGACGAGAGCCGACGTATGCGGGTCTGTGAATTGTATCGAAAACGACATTTTTTTCGGCGCTTCATCTTCCATTCCCTCTGAAGGAAGCCGGTGAACGGCTAGTTGCACGTTGACCATCCGGTGGAAGGTGAAAGGCTTCACATTGCCTGCAAATCCACAATGAACAACGGACACGTGACCGCTGCCGGGGACGCTCGAAACATTTGATTCTTATTGAAAAGCGAGTATGGCTCTACCCCAGAGCCACAGCCACGAATATTGTACATCTCGCCGCCCTTGACTAGGAGCGCCTTCGCAGCGACAACGCCGGAGAGGAAATTCTCCTGAGATCGGCACAATGACGACAGCAGGGGGGGAGCACTGAGAAGCTCAAAGTCGTATTCAAGTAGCACTTAACGATTTGTCACCCACCAGTTTCTTGCAGTTCCTTGAATGATTTCGTAACCTGCCGCAAATCAGGCATGCACTTGCTGAAATCCAGATCGCGGTCTGTGTCCCAGTTGAGGTCGATCTCGAATGCCCCTGAACGCGATATCGTCTGAGAAGCAATGCAGTGCAGCACAGCACTAAGGATTGATGGAGAATCAGCAGAACATGTGTAGCCTGACGCAACCGAGTTGGCATAGCTCCACTCACGTGCTTGGTGAAGTGCCAGCCCGTGGCAAGGATTACATCCGGTCGACTGGGAGTTTTCCAGGCTTGGCACCGAGACTCGGCGTCTAGTCGGCCTTGACAGCCGCCGCACTTGACCCCTTTTGCACACCCTGTAACAGAGCGTTCACAGAGCAACCACAACAGAGCGTTCGCTTCATTAACAGAGCGTCAGGATCTTTCGCTTGAATCAAAACGACCACGATTTGATCGAGTGCCTGCACTCCCGTGAACCGTGCCATCTTGTAGCTCAAGTTCTTGAGCACGCCTTCAATATCAAGAGCTCTGACATGAGTACCTGTAATGGGATTTCTTGGCCCAGCTCCTGCTGTTACACGTGGACACCCCAGTGCGGAGCACGCTTCTTGACCGTCCACATAGCCAACTCGAGGGCTGTCAGCTGCAAGCTTGACAGCAAGCATCTGAGAGACAGGCATGGCAGCGTGAAACGCCGGCGCAGGGCGTTCTGAAAGCCCCTCCTCATTTTCAGATTCTGCCTGGTGGCTTGCCTCCCCATCATTATCGCCGCTCATCTCGGATTCATCTCCCTCACCAGCGCCTCCAGATCCTCCTTCCCAACCTCCCTCGTCAGCATTTTCATAGTCGTCACGGAGGCCGTCCCCCTCTTCTTCGTCATTGGATTCGCTTCCTCCTTGACGAAGCTGGGTAAAAGCTATGCCTTGTGTACCGCCCTCAATCTGCGACCCGACACCGACCTCGCGAGAATCATCTAAATCGGAGAGCACCTGCTGACCATCATGAAGAAAAGCAAGGCTGCCCCCTCCAGTCTTCCTGGCGGACACACCGGTGCCCAGGAGGCATAGGTAGCTTAGTAGAAATACTGAAAGAGCCATAGGAGCAGAGGGCTGGAGGCACTTCGCATGGCGCTCGCCGACGGTTTAGGATCGGTAAGCCGACAACAGGGATGCAGTCATCTGAACTTTGTCAGAGAGACGCAAATATACCCTTGAACGCGCTGTACGTATCTGACGAGCACCACGCTTTGTTCCAATCCTCCCCAACTGTGGCTGACAGTTGTTGCCAGCCTGACGGTAGCAGACATGTCTGTAGAGGTCCCCGCGGCGCATGCAGGTAGACCGGTGATTCCAAACTCGAAATAATTCGAACAATTGCTGGACACTCGAGGAAGCATCACCACACACGCCAACAGCCATGCCCCTCAGATTTGAGAGAATGCCGTTGATCCTCGCTTAGAATGGATTCGCAAGACACCAGGCGCGCGCAGACATCCTAGCGACGGCAGCCGTAGACAGCAGCTCGTAACAGTGTTTGCCTTCTCAGGGACTTTCGCCTCCCCTTATGGAATAATCTGCTCAACCAACTCAGTTTCCAAAAGAAGAGGTTTTAAGGGTAGCAACGAACAAAAGGGATCAGGGGTAAGAAGAAGCTTCATCCATCAGAGACGTCCGTGTCGCCGCTAGTTGGCTTGCCAAGACCGCTCGCTACTTTGCTCAGTGCATGCCACACGAACCTTGTGATAGCTGCCGTCGGCTACACATTCTCAACCCATTTCCACGTATTGGGTAGTATGCAGCTTGTCACGTGTCTGCCAACAGATGGCTTTTTTGTGACTAAAGCCGTCACAACACCACAGGCTCCACCCCTACAGCGATCCGTGCCACGTCTCAGGCAGACGCTCTAGCCTTGCTCTCGCTAGATGTTATCAGAGGTGTACCACAAAAACATCAGCGAGTGGGGGGTGAAACACGTCCGCGATACCTACCAGCGGTCTCTCAACAACTTCAAACAGACACGTTATTTCACGAAAATACGGACCCACACAGCTTCCAATTCTTTTAGGCCTTCACAGGGGAGGCCGTTACCCTCGAACCACGCTTCGGATGCGCTGAGCCCCATTAACTTCCAGAAACAGCTTGCGAGTAGTAGAGGGCAAGGGACAATATTTCTACTTTGACAGGGCGTCTGTGCAATGCCAAATACGTTTGAGGATCTACCAACTCGAAAAGCTCTGTGTGCACGGTGGTACTGACAAACCGGCGGCATACGCTTCGTGTGCATTTAATGCTGAGAACGTTGTTCTTGGGGGTTCTTTGCTAGATACGATTGGAAGGCACGGCATCCGCTTGCTTCTAAGCTGAGCTGTCGGCGGAAGTAAAGCAATTGCTGCAGGTGTACAGCTGAAAGAGCAGTGCCGGCCTTTACGTCCGATGGCCTTTTTCCGGCGGAGCCTCGGTGTTCAAGAGACATGCGAAACTCAATAGAACATCGACCTAGACAATCTCAAAACTCCCTGAAAGGGGGACACTTCTACAAATAAATGTGGCGCCGGGTTCCATGTAGTATGAACCATGCTGATACCGGGCTGGACGACAGCGACAGCCTCTCCATGCTAGCACAGTCAGTGCTTCACTACTGAAGCCTTGAGCTGGCGTTGCCTTCTGCGACGTTCTCAACTGATCGAAGGAGTCAAGCAAGAGCATGTGGAAACTGGCCAGGCAACGACAGGGTTATAAAAATCTCTCCTGCGGAGGGGAAGAGCGGTGGGGGGGGGGGGGGGGTGAAATTCGGCGGCGCGTGGAACCGCTCGCCGCCGAATTTCACGAGTAAGCCAACTAGCAGGCTTATTAAAACAATTGTCACTGCATCTCTAGCACAAACGTATACAGCTCGTACTGTGCATGCATACAATAACACGTGAGTGTTCCTAGAGTGAGAGATAAAGAAGGCGGCTTTCAGCCGGCGGAGGATGAGCCTTCAGCCGTGAAGGACACAGCACACGCCCGCCATCTGGCACATCAACCAAAGACTGAGCTTCAGATCAGGCCTCCCTTTGCTCGAGAAGGAACTGACATTCGACGACAGTGCAGACGCCGTCACGCTAGCACTGGATGGGCTCCCACCGAAAACGCGGAATACCAGCTGTTTCATTTGCGCGCGACCTCTTGGTAAAAGCAGAGCCCAAGTGCATAGATCGCGGCACATATACTGAGGAGTGCTTGTAAAGGAAAGGTACGCTATAGGACAGATTCAGCGCACTGAAATACGTGTCGACGCCTGTCGGCTGTGGCTGCTCACTCCAGGGACTGCACGAAACCCAGTTGCCACTAATAGAAGGCGTCAACGCACGGCCGCTCCCGTCAGACGTCTTCGCGTCCCAGAGTGGTGCTCTAGTGCCTTCAAGACAGAGACGCTCTGACTCTGTTGTAGTTGACGTACACAGTCGCTCATGAGGTTGGCATACCAAACGCCCCTTCCTCCATGATCATCGAGGCATTCCGAAAAAGCGTCCAGGCCCCATGCCGACGGGTCGCGCTGCAGTTCCCAGAGGGATCCTGCCGGCGATCGGCGTAGGCTGCATCCCTCGGAACGCCGGAACCATGGAAGTTGGCTGAAAGCCCCACATGGGGTAGCCTGCAACCACAGGGTAGCCAGCCGCCGTTTGAGGGAGGGTGGGCGCTGATGCAGCCGGTGCCTTGACAAGAAGCTTCGCCTCAACCTGGGGCAGCGTCGCCGGACATAGAAGGCGGACACAGCCAGTCACAACTTCCGTGGCGCAATTATCTCCCTTGCAGTGGAATGCGAGCATAATTTCCTTCGTCAAGAGTGCGGAGGTCGTGGCAGCGGGAAAGCTAAACCAGCTGCAGCAAACAAAAGAACCATAACAGTGTCGAATACAGATGCACTAAAGCACGGGCCGACCTAAGATCTAGCAACCCGGTGTCTGCGGCAGCTCCGTGTGGCAACCGGGCAGACTATTTCTCACCTTGCGGCGAACAAGCTGCTGAGCCCATTGGGCTCCAGATCTACCGGGCCAATGCTGGACTCGTCAGCGAGGCAGACAGGCTGGAGGGCGGGGACCTGCGAGTGGGCTGCTGACCGTCCGTCTTTGGCAGGCAGCTGCACCGAAAACGCAACTGACGCGGCTTCATTCGCCTTCGTTTGTCCCCTCTTACGGGCAGGCTTCTCCGCCGACCTCTGAGCCGTCAGCTGAACAGCGGCCGTGCGGTAGATGGAAAAGTTGGCGCCCGAACCTAAAAACGCGTGAGACCCGAGGGTAGAAGCAAGGAACGGGTGCAAGACGACATGCCGGAGCACCGGATTTCTAGTCAGGCCCCTCCACCGCTACGTTTCTCGTGCGCGAACATATGAGAGTTCAGTGTGTCGACTACTCCGTACAGCCGCCGTTCTTTCTTGGATTGCCAGGCCATCGCCTCCCTTCGCAGGACCCTTTTACCTGTTCCCTTCACCAGAGCGGCGACCTGACGAACGTCCGGCGCGCACACGTTGACGCCCGACGCAACCTCCCGGTCCCAGGCTATTCGAACGCGGATATGGTCGCCGTCCTTCATAGCACCCTGAAGCGGAAAGAAAACATCCCATCTAGCAGACCTCGTCCGAGCACCATAGCCCTTGCAGTCGCACAGCCGCCAGACCACGCCACTGACAGCGGGCGAAACGAACTGCACACCGAGAGCCTCAGAAGAGTTACTGCTGACTGTCAACTCTTCTGCACCATACAGAACACGGTAACACACCCTGGACAAACGGTAGTACGAGGTTTTACTGTTTAGGTGATTGAGCGCCATCACTGATGTGAGTCCGCTTCGGCTACCGAATCTGCGACAGTCTCACACTTGGAATTTTGAAGATGCCATTCGCAAGGACGATTTCATTTGCGCTTGAGAGTCGCCAGCGGCGGCAGCTCTTGGAAGTAGCCTCGGCGGGGGTACCGGAACAGTCGGCGCACTCGACAACGGGGGAACAGCCTAAGAAAATGAGACCGCGCCACCGCATCAGGGGAGCGCGGCGCAGCCATGCAGTATACACGCGAGGGATCCCTTTTTACGAATGTTCGCCCGATCCAATGAAGCAGGCCCTCTCCATTTTCAGACCATGGTGCTGGCCCCATTTCGGTCCCTACTCGATGCAGCCTCGCGGCAGCACACGTTGGAGTCAGTCACGGGATGCATGCGTCAAACCCGCGTATGCCCTCACCTCTCACACTGCGACGGA